>NC_139448.1:6619614-7232711 GCF_963924565.1 Ascidiella aspersa | reverse complement strand
TTGAAAGGCGGGGTTTGTTCAGAATTTTTTTTTTTAATGAACAGTTCGTTTTATTTGATGCGCCAGCAGCCCGTCATTATGGTTTCCCACCCAAGAAGCACTGGAAATGAAACAGAAAATGACAGTCTAACGATAATGTGCCATAAGTGTTGTTTTGTCGGCTTGTGATAATCCTATTGCGACCCCGGCAGGCTTCGGAGCATTCGATATTTTCAGGCACATAAAAGGATTAAAAAAAGCTTTAGATTTTTTGAAATTGTTATTCAGAAAAAGGTAATCGCAGTAATGTATTCAGAAAAAGGTAATCGCAGTAATGTGTTGGTCAGCGTTAGCGTTTTCTAAACCAAACCTGACCCAATTATGTTTTGCAACACTCCTACACCTTAACGCATTGGGTTTCTCATCGTATATTTATTATTATAACCGTAATAAAATTGTACCATGGTTGTAGAGTAGCTTTATTAGCAATAATAATAATCTGCATAAAATTAACAATTTACTAAAAGAAGTGATCAATTTTCCTACGTACACATGACCTTAGTATAGGGTTTTAATATGTGTACATTACATTCCCATGTTCAGCTTGGGCATATCTTCAGGCAAACTTTCCTATTTTCTTTACAAATGTTTATCGTCGCAATGAGCCTACTGTCGCCTAAACACAACATCGCCATTTGCCGCCTGTAATTGTTCCTCGTACATTATTTGCGGCCGAATTAGCTGCCACATCGTCTCCGAACGAGACGCCTATAAATAATTAAAATAGCCGAACAAGTAACGCTTTCACACCAGCAGCGCCACCTCGCTTTTCTCGGCTATGCGAACTCTTCGCTCGTTTAAGGATTCGCAATTTCTGGAAAGACTTTTGTGGTATGACAATAAATCGTGTTTTGTTTGCTTGGCAAATATGCAATCCGTTTTGCCTTTGCCTTTTCGTAATAATAAAAGCAAAAAAGGTTTTAGGAACCTGGCCGCTATGCGGCCGAACATCTGTCGTACTATCCCTAATGAAAAATACGCTTATTTTTTTAGAAAAAATAAAATTATACTCATTAACTACCTTCTAAATTCATATATATATATTTTTTTTAAATGTTTGCAGTTTGGATCATTACAAGCCGAGTATAGTTTTTTTACAGTGCTTCTTAAACTTTTTTTAGTTTTGTTCAACCCTAGCATCTATCTCCAGATTTCATTCACCCTTGTCTCATAAAAAATGAAAAACTTAAAATTTATTTTGTTTTTGGAAATTATCACCTGTTCACTGAACAGCTTGAACACCCGGAATATCCGCCCTGCTCGCAATCTATTGTATCCAAATATCCATTTCTGCAGGTTCACCCTTTCACCCCTTTTATTTGGTTCACCCAGGCAAAGTTTGTATTTACCCTGGGTTGAACCATTCACCTGATTGAGAATCACTGGTTGTTATATACAGTTTTGTCCAAAAACAAACGTTTGGGCTTTTAGAATATTCCATAATGGATATCTTGGCACTGAGGCCAACGATACAAACGAGACTTGCGCTTTTTGCAGGACGGCGCTGGCAGCCCTGATCGCCTTGGTCATCCTGGCCCTGGTCTACGCCAACCCTTGCACATCCACGGCTGGCGCACAGACGGGTTCGGGCAACTCGACCAACGGAAGCAGCGCTCGCCTTTGCCAGTTCCTAGACAAGGAGGCAGGCCAGCGCTACGAGTTCATAATCGACCTCGTGTTGGCCGTCGTCTTCGTCTTCTTTCTCAACCGACACAACGAGGTAAACCATCGAGCCTTCAATGGCGTTTGATTTTTCCAGCTAAGTATTTTAGGGAGACTTTGATGGAGTTGGCGTTGACACTGCCACTCCTAAAATGAAGCTACTGAGTTTTCACACGAGCTTTGCATGTCGTTTTACGTTATTTTGTTTGAAAGATTGAGGCATTGTCGATCTTATAATGTAGCTGGAACGCGATATGCATATCCTAACGCTTTATACTCAATATACACCTATATGATAAGATAGTTTTACCCCCCCCCCTCCAGGGTATTTTTTTAACCAGAACAAAAATGCTTAATCTCTAACGAAACGTAACAGCTCTTATAAAATTAAAATAAAAAAATAAAAAGTATTATTATAACATATTCATTGGAGCAATGTATATATTTGTAGGTGCGGACCAACATTTTCGCAAATGATACTAGTACTCGTTCTGTAATTTAGGAAGGTATCGCACTCTGTTACAGGATTGTCATAAGTCTTTGGATCTTTAAAAGTCTTTCAATGTAGTAACCGTCCTTCTTTTCATTTTAACCTGTAGTAACCCCACCTTTTTTCATTTTAACCTGTAGTAACCCCATTTTTTCGTTTTAACCTGCAGAAACCCCCCTATTTTCATTTTAATCTATAGCAACCCCCCTTTTTTTCATTTTAACCTGTAGTAACCCTTTTTTTCGTTTTAACCTATAGTAACCCCTTTTTTTCATTTTGACCTGTAGTAACCCCACTTAATACATTTTAAACTGCAGTAACCCCCTTTTTTCATTTTGACCTGTAGTAACCCCATTTTTTCATTTTAACCTGCAGAAACCCCCCTACTTTCATTTTAATCTATAGCCACCCCCCTTTTTTCATTTTAACCTGCAGTAACCTCTTTTTTTCGTTTTAACATATAGTAACCCCCTTTTTTTCATTTTGACCTGTAGTAACCCCACTTAATACATTTTAAACTGCAGTAACTCCCTTTATTCATTTTGACCTGTAGTAACCCAACTTAATACATTTTAACCTGTAGTAACCCACCTTTTTTCATTTTAACCTGTAGTAACCCCATTTTTTCGTATTAACCTGGAGTAACCCCCCTATTTTCATTTTAACATATAGTAACCCCCTTTTTTTCATTTTGACCTGTAGTAACCCCACTTAATACATTTTAAACTGCAGTAACCCACCTTTTTTCATTTTAATCTATAGTAACCCCCTTTTTTCATTTTAACCTGGACTAACCTCTTTTATTCGTTTTAACCTGTAGAAAACCTCTTTTTTATTTTACCTTGTACTTACCCAACTTAATACATTTTAATGTGTAGTAAACCCCTTTTTTCATTTTAACCTGTAGAAACCCCCTTTTCCATCCAAACCTGTTAACACCCATTTTTTATTATAACCTGAAGTAACCTCCTTTTTTCGTTTTCACCTGTAGTAACCCTTTTTTTGTATTAACCTTGAGTAAACCTCTTTTTTTCGTTTTAACTTGTAGTAACCGTCCTTCTTTACATTTTAACCTGGAGTAACCCCCCTTTTTTCATTTTAACCTGTAGTAACCCCTTTTTTTCGTTTTAACCTATAGTGACCCCCTTTTTTTCATTTTGACCTGTAGTAACCCCACTTAATACATTTTAAACTGCAGTAACCCCCTTTTTTTCATTTTGACCTGTAGTAACCCCACTTAATACATTTTAACCTGTAGTAACCCACCTTTTTCATTTTAACCTGTAGTAACCCCATTTTTTCGTTTTAACCTGCAGCAAACCCCACTATTTTCATTTTAATCTATAGTAACCCCCCTTTTTTCATTTTAACCTGTAGTAACCTCTTTTTTTCGTTTTAACATATAGTAACCCCCTTTTTTTCATTTTGACCTGTAGTAACCCCACTTAATACATTTTAAACTGCAGTAACCCACCTTTTTTCATTTTAATCTATAGTAACCCCCCTTTTTTCATTTTAACCTGTAGTAACCTCTTTTTTTCGTTTTAACATATAGTAACCCCCTTTTTTTCATTTTGACCTGTAGTAACCCCACTTAATACATTTTAAACTGCAGTAACCCCCTTTTTTTACATTTTGACCTGTAGTAACCGAACTTAATACATTTTAACCTGTAGTAACCCACCTTTTTACATTTTAACCTGTAGTAACCCCATTTTTTCGTATTAACCTGGAGTACCCCCCTATTTTCATTTTAATCTATAGTAACCCCCCTTTTTTCATTTTAACCTGTAGTAACCCCTTTTTTTCGTTTTAACCTATAGTAACCCCCTTTTTTTCATTTTAACCTGTAGTAACCGCACTTCTTTCATTTTAACCTGCATTAACCTCCTTTTTTCGTTTTAACCCTTAGTAAATCTCTTTTTCTTTTTACCCTGTACTTACCCAACTTAATACATTTTAATGTGTAGTAAACCCCTTTTTTCATTTTAACCTGTAGTAACCCCCTTTTCCATTCAAACCTGTTAACACCCATTTTTTATTATAACCTGAAGAACCTCCTTTTTTCGTTTTCACCTGCAGTAACCCCTTTTTTGTTTTAACCTTGAGTAAACCTCTTTTTTTCGTTTTAACCTGTAGTAACCGTCCTTCTTTACATTTTAACCTGTAGTAACCCCTTTTTTTCGTTTTAACCTATAGCAACCCCCTTTTTTTTCATTTTAACCTGTAGTAACCGCACTTCTTTCATTTTAACCTGCATTAACCTCCTTTTTTCGTTTTAACCTGTAGTAACCTCCTTTTTTCGTTTTAACCTTTTAACCTGTAGTAATTAACCGTTTTAACCATTTTAACCTGCAGTAACCACCCCTTTTTTCATTTTAACCTGTAGTAACCTCTTTTTTTTCATTTTAACCTGTAGTAACCCCCCTTTTTTCATTTCAAGCTATAGTAACCCCTTTTTTCATTTTAACCTGTATTAATCGCTTTTTTTCATTTTAACCTGAATTCATTTTCAGCAGTAGTAAACCCAATTTTTTTAATTTAACTTGAAATAACCCTCTTTTTTTCATTTTAAACTGTAGTAACCCCACTTAATACATTTTTAACTGCAGTAACCTCCTTTTTTCATTTTAACATGAGTAACCCCCTTTTTTCGTTTTAACCTGTAGTAAACCACTTTTTATCATTGTAACCTATATTAAACCCATTTTTTTCTATTTAACCTGAAATAACCCTCTTTTTTTCTTTTTAACCTGTGGTTACCCTACTTAATACATTTTGAACTGCAGAAACTGAAGTAAACCCCTTTTTTCATTTTAACCTGTAGTAACCACCCCTTTTTTCATTTTAACCTGTAGTAACCCCACTTAATAATTTTAAACTGTAGTAACCTCCTTTTTTTCGTTTCAAACTGTAGTAACCCCACTTTATAAATTTTAAACTGCAGTAACCTCCTTTTTTCGTTTTAACCTGCAGTAACCCCACTTTATATATTTTAAATTATAGTAACCGTCCTTCTTTACATTTTAACCTGTAGTAACCCACCTTTTTTCATTTTAACCTGTAGTAACCCCATTTTTTCGTTTTAACCTGCAGAAACCACCCTATTTTCATTTTAATCTATAGTAACCCCCCTTTTTTTCATTTTAACCTGTAGTAACCCTTTTTTTTCGTTTTAACCTATAGTAACCCCTTTTTTTCATTTTGACCTGTAGTAACCCCACTTAATACATTTTAAACTGCAGTAACCCCCTTTTTTTCATTTTGACCTGTAGTAACCCCATTTTTTCATTTTAACCTGCAGAAACCCCCCTACTTTCATTTTAATCTATAGCAACCCCCCTTTTTTCATTTTAACCTGCAGTAACCTTTTTTTTTCGTTTTAACATATAGTAACCCCCTTTTTTTCATTTTGACCTGCAGTAACCCCACTTAATACATTTTAAACTGCAGTAACTCCCTTTATTCATTTTGACCTGTAGTAACCCAACTTAATACATTTTAACCTGTAGTAACCCACATTTTTTCATTTTAACCTGTAGTAACCCCATTTTTTCGTATTAACCTGGAGTAACCCCCCTATTTTCATTTTAATCTATAGTAACCCCCCTTTTTTCATTTTAACCTGTAGTAACCTCTTTTTTTCGTTTTAACATATAGTAACCCCCTTTTTTTCATTTTGACCTGTAGTAACCCCACTTAATACATTTTAAACTGCAGTAACCCACCTTTTTTCATTTTAATCTATAGTAACCCCCCTTTTTTCATTTTAACCTGTACTAACCTCTTTTATTCGTTTTAACCTGTAGAAAACCTCTTTTTTCATTTTACCTTGTACTTACCCAACTTAATACATTTTAATGTGTAGTAAACCCCTTTTTTCATTTTAACCTGTAGAAACCCCCTTTTCCATCCAAACCTGTTAACACCCATTTTTTATTATAACCTGAAGTAACCTCCTTTTTTCGTTTTCACCTGTAGTAACCCTTTTTTTGTATTAACCTTGAGTAAACCTCTTTTTTTCGTTTTAACTTGTAGTAACCGTCCTTCTTTACATTTTAACCTGTAGTAACCCACATTTTTTCATTTTAACCTGTAGTAACCCCTTTTTTTCGTTTTAACCTATAGTAACCCCCTTTTTTTCATTTTGACCTGTAGTAACCCCACTTAATACATTTTAAACTGCAGTAACCCCCTTTTTTTCATTTTGACCTGTAGTAACCCCACTTAATACATTTTAACCTGTAGTAACCCACCTTTTTCATTTTAACCTGTAGTAACCCCATTTTTTCGTTTTAACCTGCAGAAACCCCCCTATTTTCATTTTAATCTATAGTAACCCCCCTTTTTTCATTTTAACCTGTAGTAACCTCTTTTTTTCGTTTTAACCTGGAGTAACCCCCCTATTTTCATTTTAATCTATAGTAACCCCCTTTTTTTCATTTTGACCTGTAGTAACCCAACTTAATACATTTTAACCTGTAGTAACCCACCTTTTTTCATTTTAACCTGTAGTAATCCTTTTTTCGTTTTAACCCTTAGTAAATCTCTTTTTCATTTTACCCTGTACTTACCCAACTTAATACATTTTAATGTGTAGTAAACCCCTTTTTTCATTTTAACCTGTAGTAAACCCCTTTACCATTCAAACCTGTTAACATCCATTTTTTATTATAACCTGAAGTAACCTCCTTTTTTCGTTTTCACCTGCAGTAACCCCTTTTTTGTTTTAACCTTGAGTAAACCTCTTTTTTTCGTTTTAACCTGTAGTAACCGTCCTTTTTTACATTTTAACCTGTAGTAACCCACCTTTTTTCATTTTAACCTGTAGTAACCCCATTTTTTCGTTTTAACCTGGAGAAACCCCCCTATTTTCATTTTAATCTATAGTAACCCCCTTTTTTTCATTTCAACCTGTAGTAACCCCTTTTTTTCGTTTTAACCTATAGTAACCCCCTTTTTTTCATTTTGACCTGTAGTAACCCCACTTAATACATTTTAAACTGCAGTAACCCCCTTTTTTTCATTTTGACCTGTAGTAACCCCACTTAATACATTTTAACCTGTAGTAACCCACCTTTTTTGATTTTAACCTGTAGTAACCCCATTTTTTCGTTTTAAACTGGAGTAACCCCCCTATTTTCATTTTAAACTGTAGTAACCCCCTTTTTTCGTTTTAACCTAGAGTAACCCCCTTTTTTTCATTTTAACCTGTAGTAACCGCACTTCTTTCATTTTAACCTGCATTAACCTCCTTTTTTCGTTTTAACCTGTAGTAACCTCCTTTTTTCGTTTTAACCTTTTAACCTGTAGAAATTAATCGTTTTAACCATTTTAACCTGCAGTAACCACCCCTTTTTTCATTTTAACCTGTAGTAACCTCTTTTTTTTCATTTTAACCTGTAGTAACCCACCTTTTTTCATTTCAAGCTATAGTAACCTCCTTTTTTCATTTTAACCTGTATTAATCGCTTTTTTTTCATTTTAACCTGAATTCATTAGCAGTAGTAAACCCAATTTTTTCAATTTAACTTGAAATAACCCTCTTTTTTTCATTTTAAACTGTAGTAACCCCAGTTAATACATTTTTAACTGCAGTAACCTCCTTTTTTCATTTTAACATGAGTAACCCCCTTTTTTCGTTTTAACCTGTAGTTAACCACTTTTTATCATTGTAACCTATATTAAACCCAATTTTTTCTATTTAACCTGAAATAACCCTCTTTTTTTCTTTTTAACCTGTGGTTACCCTACTTAATACATTTTTAACTGCAGAAACTGAAGTAAACCCCTTTTTTCATTTTAACCTGTAGTATCCCCACTTCTTTCATTTTAACCTGTAGTAACCCCACTTAATAATTTTAAACTGCAGTAACCTTCTTTTTTCGTTTTAACCTGCAGTAACCTCACTTTATATATTTTAAACTGTGGTAACCTCCTTTTTTCATTTTAACCTGTAGTAAACCCCATTTTTTCATGTTAAACTGAAGTAACCCTCTTTTTTTCATTTTAACCTGTACTAACCTCTTTTTTCCGTTTTAACCTATAGTAAACTTCTTTTTACATTTTACCCTGTACTTAGCCCACTGAATACATTTTAATGTGTAGTAAACCCCTTTTTTCATTTTAACCTGTAGTAACCCCCTTTTCCATTCAAACCTGTTAACACCCATTTGTTATTGTAACCTGAAGAAACCTTGTTTTTTCGTTTTAACCTGTAGTAACCGTTCGTCTTTGCATTTTAACCTGTAGTAACCCACTTTTTTTCATTTTAAACTGTAGTAACCCCATTTTTTCGTTTTAACCTGGAGTAACCCCCCTATTTTCATTTTAATCTATAGTAACCCCCCTTTTTTCATTTTAAACTGTAGTAACCCCTTTTTTTCGTTTTAACCTATAGTAACCCCCTTTTTTTCATTTTGACCTGTAGTAACCCCACTTAATACATTTTAAACTGCAGTAACCCCCTTTTTTTCTTTTTGACCTGTAGTAACCCCACTTAATACATTTTAACCGGTAGTAACCCACCTTTTTTCATTTTAACCTGTAGTAATCACATTTTTTCGTATTAACCTGGAGTAACCCCCCTATTTTCATTTTAACCTATAGTAACCCCCCTTTTTTCATTTTAACCTGTCGTAACCCCTTTTTTTCATTTTAACCTGTAGTAACCGCACTTCTTTCATTTTAACCTGCATTAACCTCCTTTTTTCGTTTTAACCCTTAGTAAATCTCTTTTTCATTTTACCCTGTACTTACCCAACTTAATACATTTTAATGTGTAGTAAACCCCTTTTTTCATTTTAACCTGTAGTAACCCTCTTTACCATTCAAACCTGTTAACACCCATTTTTTATTATAACCTGAAGTAACCTCCTTTTTTCGTTTTCACCTGTAGAAAACCTCTTTTTTCATTTTATCTTGTACTTACCCAACTTAATACATTTTAATGTGTAGTAAACCACTTTTTTCATTTTAACCTGTAGTAACCCCCTTTTCCATTCAAACCTGTTAACACCCATTTTTTATTATAACCTGAAGTAACCTCCTTTTATCGTTTTCACCTGTAGTAACCCCTTTTATGTTTTAACCTTGAGTAAACCTCTTTTTTTCGTTTTAACCTGTAGTAAGCGTCCTTCTTTACATTTTAACCTGTAGTAACCCACCTTTTTTCATTTTAAACTGTAGTAACCCCATTTTTTCGTTTTAACCTGGAGTAACCCCCCTATTTTCATTTTAATCTATAGTAACCCCCCTTTTTTCATTTTAACCTGTAGTAACCCCTTTTTTTCGTTTTAACCTATAGTAACCCCCTTTTTTTCATTTTAACCTGTAGCAACCCCACTTAATACATTTTAAACTGCAGTAACCCCCTTTTTTTCATTTTGACCTGTAGTAACCCCACTAAATACATTTTAACCTTTAGTAACCCACCTTTTTTCATTTTAACCTGTAGTAACCCCATTTTTTCGTTTTAACCTGCAGAAACCCCCCTATTTTCATTTTAATCTATAGAAACCCCCCTTTTTTTCATTTTAACCTGTAGCAACCCCACTTAATACATTTTAAACTGCAGTAACCCCCTTTTTTTCATTTTGACCTGTAGTAACCCCATTTTTTCGTTTTAACCTGGAGTAACCCCCCTATTTTCATTTTAACTTGTAGTAACCCCCTTTTTTCGTTTTAACCTATAGTAACCCCCTTTTTTTTCATTTTACCTGTAGTAACCGCACTGCTTTCATTTTAACCTGCATTAACCTCCTTTTTTCGTTTTAACCTGTAGTAACCTCCTTTTTTCGTTTTAACCTTTTAACCTGTAGTAATTAAGCGTTTTAACCATTTTAACCTCCAGTAACCACCCCTTTTTTAATTTCAACCTGTAGTAACCTCTTTTTTTTCATTTTAACTTGTAGTAACCCCCCTTTTTTATTTCAAGCTATAGTAACCCCCTTTTTTCATTTTAACCTGTATTAATCGCTTTTTTTTCATTTTAACCTGAATTCATTTTCAGCAGTAGTAAACCCAATTTTATCAATTTAACTTGAAATAACCCTCTTTTTTTCATTTTAATCTGTAGTAACCCCACTTAATACATTTTTAACTGCAGTAACCCCCTTTTTTCGTTTTAACCTGTAGTAAACCACTTTTTATCATTGTAACCTATATTAAACCCAATTTTTTCTATTTAACCTGAAATAACCTTCTTTTTTTCTTTTTATCCTGTGGTTACCCTACTTAATACATTTTTAACTGCAGAAACTGAAGTAAACCCCTTTTTTCATTTTAACCTGTAGTATCCCCACTTCTTTCATTTTAACCTGTAGTAACCACCCCCTTTTTCATTTTAACCTGCAGAAACCACCCCTTTTTTCATTTTAACCTGTAGTAACCCCACCCCTTTTTGTGTTTTCACCTATAGTAACCCCCCTTTTTTCATTTTAACCTGTAGTATCCCCACTTCTTTCATTTTAACCTGTAGTAACCACCCCCTTTTTCATTTTAACCTGTAGTAACCACCCCTTTTTTTATTTTAACCTGTAGTAACCCCACCCCTTTTTGTGTTTTCACCTATAGTAACCCCCCTTTTTTCATTTTAACCTGTAGTATCCCCACTTCTTTCATTTTAACCTATAGTAACCACCCCCTTTTTCATTTTAACCTGTAGTAACCACCCCTTTTTTCATTTTAACCTGCAGTAACCCCACTTAATAATTTTAAACTGCAGAAACTGAAATAAACCCCTTTTTTCATTTTAAACTGTAGTAACCTCCTTTTTTTCATTTGAACCTGTAGTTACCCTCTTTTTTCATTTCAACCTGGAGTAACCCCCCTTTTTTCATTTTAACCTATAGTAACCCCCCTTTTTTCATTTTAACCTGTAGTAACCGCTTTTTTTCATTTTAACCTGAATTGACCTCCTTTTTTCCGTTTTAACCTGTAGTAACCCCTCTTCTTTCATTTTAAACTGCAGTAACCTCCTTTTTTTCGTTTTAACCTGTAGCAACCCAACTTTATACATTTCAAACTGTTGTAACCTCTTTTTTTTCATTTACACATGTAGAACACCCCATTTTTTTCATTTTAACCTGAAGTAACCTTCTTTTTTCATTTTAACCTGTACTAACCTCTTTTTTTCGTTTTAACCTGTAGAAAGCCTCTTTTTTCATTTTACCTTGTACTTAAACAACTTAATACATTTTAATGCGTAGTAAACCCCTTTTTTCATTTTAACCTGTAGTAACCCCCTTTTCCATTTAAACCTGTTAACACCCATTTTTTATTATAACCTCAAGTAACCTCCTTTTTTTCGTTTTCACCTGTAGTAACCCCTTTTTTGTTTTAACCTTGAGTAAACCTCTTTTTTTCGTTTTAACCTGTAGTAACCGTCCTTCTTTACATTTTAACCTGTAGTAACCCACCTTTTTTCATTTTAAACTGTAGTAACCCCATTTTTACGTTTTAACCTTGAGTAACCCCCCCTATTTTCATTTTAATCTATAGTAACCCCCCTTTTTTCATTTTAACCTGTAATAACGCCTTTTTTTCGTTTTAACCTATAGTAACCCCCTTTTTTTCGTTTTGACCTGTAGTAACCCCACTTAATACATTTTAAACTGTAGTAACCCACCTTTTTTCATTTTAACCTGTAGTAACCCCCTTTTTTAGTTTTAACCTTGAGTAACCCCCCTATTTTAATTTTAAACTATAGTAACCCCCCTTTTTTTCATTTTAACCTGTAGTAACCCCTTTTTTTCGTTTTAACCTATAGTAGCCCCCTTTTTTTCATTTTGACCTGTAGTAACCCCACTTAATACATTTTAACCTGTGGTAACCCACCTTTTTTCATTTTAACCTGTAGTAACCCCATTTTTTCGTTTTAACCTGGAGTAACCCCCTATTTTCATTTTAATCTATAGTAACCCCTCTTTTTTTTCATTTTAACCTGTAGTAACCCCTTTTTTTCGTTTTAACCTATAGTAACCCCCTTTTTTTTATTTTAACCTGTAGTAACCGCACTTCTTTCATTTTCATCTGCATTAACCTCCTTTTTTCGTTTTAACCCGTAGTAACCTCCTTTTTTCGTTTTAACCCTTAGTAAATCTCTTTTTCATTTTACCTCCTTTTTTCGTTTTAACCTGTAGTAACCCCTTTTTTTCGTTTTAACCTATAGTAACCCCCTTTTTTTTTATTTTAAACTGCAGTAACCTCCTTTTTTTCGTTTTAACCTGTAGCAACCCAATTTTATACATTTCAAACTGCTGTAACCTCTTTTTTTTCATTTACACATGTAGAACACCCCATTTTTTTCATTTTAACCTGAAGTAACCTTCTTTTTTCATTTTAACCTGAAGTAACCTTATTTTTTCATTTTAACCTGTACTAACCTCTTTTTTTCGTTTTAACCTGTAGAAAACCTCTTTTATCATTTTACCTTGTACTTACCCAACTAAATACATTTTAATGTGTAGTAAACCCCTTTTTTCATTTTAACCTGTAGTAACCCCCTTTTCCATTCAAACCTGTTAACACCCATTTTTTATTATAACCTGTAGTAACCCCTTTTTTGTTTTAACCTTGAATAAACCTTATTTTTTCGTTTTAACCTGTAGTAACCGTCCTTCTTTACATTTTAAACTGTAGTAACCCACCTTTTTTCATTTTAAACTGTAGTAACCCCATTTTTTTGTTTTAACCTGGAGTAACCCCACTATTTTCATTTTAATCTATAGTTACCCCCCTTTTTTCATTTTAACCTGTAGTAACCCCTTTTTTTCGTTTTAACCTATAGTAACCCCTTTTTTTTCATTTTGACCTGTAGTAACCCCACGTAATACATTTTAAACTGCAGTAACACCCTTTTTTTCATTTTGACCTGTAGTAACCCCACTTAATACATGTTAACCTGTAGTAACCCACCTTTTTTCATTTTAACCTGTAGTAACCCCATTTTTTCGTTTTAACCTGCAGAAACCCCCCTATTTTCATTTTAATCTATAGTAACCCCCCTTTTTTCATTTTAATCTATAGTAACCCCCCTTTTTTCATTTTAACCTGTAGTAACCCCTTTTTTTCGTTTTAACCTATAGTAACCCCCTTTTTTTCATTTTAACCTGTAGTAACCGCACTTCTTTCATTTTAACCTGCATTAACCTCCTTTTTTCGTTTTAACCCTTAGTAAATCTCTTTTTCTTTTTACCCTGTACTTACCCAACTTAATACATTTTAATGTGTAGTAAACCCCTTTTTCATTTTAACCTGTAGTAACCTCCTTTTCCATTCAAACCTGTTAACACCCATTTTTTATGATAACCTGAAGAACCTCCTTTTTTCGTTTTCACCTGCAGTAACCCCTTTTTTGTTTTAACCTTGAGTAAACCTCTTTTTTTCGTTTTAACCTGTAGTAACCGTCCTTCTTTACATTTTAACCTGTAGTAACCCCCTTTTTTCGTTTTAACCTATAGTAACCCCCTTTTTTTTCATTTTAACCTGTAGTAACCGCACTTCTTTCATTTTAACCTGCATTAAACTACTTTTTTCGTTTTAACCTGTAGTAACCTCCTTTTTTCGTTTTAACCTTTTAACCTGTAGTAATTAACCGTTTTAACCATTTTAACCTGCAGTAACCACCCCTTTTTTCATTTTAACCTGTAGTAACCTCTTTTTTTTCATTTTAACCTGTAGTAACCCCCCTTTTTTCATTTCAAGCTATAGTAACCCCTTTTTTCATTTTAACCTGTATTAATCGCTTTTTTTCATTTTAACCTGAATTCATTTTCAGCAGTAGTAAACCCAATTTTTTTAATTTAACTTGAAATAACCCTCTTTTTTTCATTTTAAACTGTAGTAACCCCACTTAATACATTTTTAACTGCAGTAACCTCCTTTTTTCATTTTAACATGAGTAACCCCCTTTTTTCGTTTTAACCTGTAGTAAACCACTTTTTATCATTGTAACCTATATTAAACCCATTTTTTTCTATTTAACCTGAAATAACCCTCTTTTTTTCTTTATAACCTGTGGTTACCCTATTTAATACATTTTGAACTGCAGAAACTGAAGTAAACCCCTTTTTTCATTTTAACCTGTAGTAACCACCCCTTTTTTCATTTTAACCTGTAGTAACCCCACTTAATAATTTTAAACTGTAGTAACCTCCTTTTTTTCGTTTCAAACTGCAGTAACCCCACTTTATAAATTTTAAACTGCAGTAACCTCCTTTTTTCGTTTTAACCTGCAGTAACCCCACTTTATATATTTTAAATTATAGTAACCGTCCTTCTTTACATTTTAACCTGTAGTAACCCACCTTTTTTCATTTTAACCTGTAGTAACCCCATTTTTTCGTTTTAACCTGCAGAAACCCCCCTATTTTCATTTTAATCTATAGTAACCCCCCTTTTTTTCATTTTAACCTGTAGTAACCCCTTTTTTTCGTTTTAACCTATAGTAACCCCTTTTTTTCATTTTGACCTGTAGTAACCCCACTTAATACATTTTAAACTGCAGTAACCCCCTTTTTTTCATTTTGACCTGTAGTAACCCCATTTTTTAATTTTAACCTGCAGAAACCCCCCTACTTTCATTTTAATCTATAGCAACCCCCCTTTTTTCATTTTAACCTGCAGTAACCTCTTTTTTTCGTTTTAACCTATAGTAACCCCTTTTTTTCATTTTGACCTGTAGTAACCCCACTTAATACATTTTAACCTGTAGTAACCCACCTTTTTTCATTTTAACCTGTAGTAACCCCATTTTTTCGTATTAACCTGGAGTAACCCCCCTATTTTCATTTTAATCTATAGTAACCCCCCTTTTTTCATTTTAACCTGTAGTAACCCCTTTTTTTCGTTTTAACCTATAGTAACCCCCTTTTTTTCATTTTAACCTGTAGTAACCCCACTTAATACATTTTAACCTGTAGTAACCCACCTTTTTTCATTTTAACCTTTTAACCTGTACTAATTAACCGTTTTAACCATTTTAACCTGCAGTAACCACCCCTTTTTCATTTTAACCTGTAGTAACCTCTTTTTTTTCATTTTAAACTGTAGTAACCCCCCTTTTTTCATTTCAAGCTATAGTAACCCCCTTTTTTCATTTTAACCTGTATTAATCGCTTTTTTTCATTTTAACCTGAATTCATTTTCAGCAGTAGTAAACCCAATTTTTTCAATTAAACTTGAAATAACCCTCTTTTTTTCATTTTAAACTGTAGTAACCCCACTTAATACATTTTTAACTGCAGTAACCTCCTTTTTTCATTTTAACATGAGTAACCCCCTTTTTTCGTTTTAACCTGTAGTAAACCACTTCTTATTATTGTAACCTATATTAAACCCATTTTTTTCTATTTAACCTGAAATAACCCTCTTTTTTTCTTTTTAACCTGTGGTTACCCTACTTAATACATTTTTAACTGCAGAAACTGAAGTAAACCCCTTTTTTCATTTTAACCTGTAGTATCCCCACTTCTTTCATTTTAACCTGTAGTAACCACCCCCTTTTTCATTTTAACCTGTAGTAACCACCCCTTTTTTCATTTTAACCTGTAGTAACCCCACTTAATAATTTTAAACTGCAGTAACCTCCTTTTTTTCGTTTCAAACTGTAGTAACCCCACTTTATATATTTTAAACTGTAGTAAACCCCATTTTTTCATGTTAAACTGAAGTAACCCTCTTTTTTTCATTTTAACCTGTACTAACCTCTTTTTTCCGTTTTAACCTATAGTAAACTTCTTTTTACATTTTACTCATTACTTAGCCCACTGAATAAATTTTAACGTGTAGTAAACCACTTTTGTCATTTTTACCTGTAGTAACCCCCTTTTTTTCATGTTAAACTGAAGTAACCCTCTTTTTTTCATTTTAACCTGTACTAACCTCTTTTTTCCGTTTTAACCTATAGTAAACTTCTTTTTACATTTTACCCTGTACTTAGCCCACTGAATACATTTTAACATGTAGTAAACCCCTTTTGTCATTTTTACCTGTAGTAACCCACTTTTTCCAATCTAACCTGTAGTAACCCCTATTTTTCATTATAACCTGTAATAACCCCAATTTTTTCTATTTAACCTAAAATAACCCTCTTTTTTTCATTTTAACCTGTAGTAACCCCACTTAATACATTTTTAACTGCAGTAACCTCCTTTTTTTCGATTTAACTTGTGGTAACCCCACTTAATACATTTTAACTGCAGTAACCTCCTTTTTTTCATTTTAACTTGAGCAACCCCCTTTTTGTGTTTTTACCTATAGTAACCCCCCTTTTTTCATTTTAACCTGCAGTAACCCCACTTAATAATTTTAAACTGCAGAAACTGAAATAAACCCCTTTTTTCATTTTAAACTGTAGTAACCTCCTTTTTTTCATTTGAACCTGTAGTTACCCTATTTTTCATTTCAACCTGGAGTAACCCCCATTTTTTATTTTAACCTATAGTAACTCCCCTTTTTTCATTTTAACCTGTAGTAACCCCACTTCTTTCATTTTAAACTGCAGTAACCCCCTTTTTTTCGTTTCAACCTGTAGCAACCCAACTTTATACATTTCAAACTGTTGTAACCTCTTTTTTTTCATTTACACATGTAGAACACCCCATTTTTTTCATTTTAACCTGAAGTAACCTTCTTTTTTCATTTTAACCTGAGGTAACCTTCTTTTTTCATTTCAACCTTTACTAACCTCTTTTTTTCGTTTTAACCTTTAGAAAACCTTTGTTTTCATTTTACCTTGTACTTACCCAACTTAATACATTTTAATGTGCAGTAAACCCCTTTTTTCATTTTAACCTGTAGAAACCCCCTTTTCCATCCAAACCTGTTAACACCCATTTTTTATTATAACCTGAAGTAACCTCCTTTTTTTATTTTCACCTGTAGTAACCCTTTTTTTGTATTAACCTTGAGTAAACCTCTTTTTTTCGTTTTAACTTGTAGTAACCGTCCTTCTTTTTTTTATTTTAACCTGTAGTAACCCACCTTTTTTCATTTTAAACTGTAGTAACCCCATTTTTTCGTTTTAACCTGGAGTAACCCCCCTATTTTCATTTTAATCTATAGTAACCCCCCTTTTTTCATTTTAACCTGTAGTAACCCCTTTTTTCGTTTTACCCTACAGTAACCCCCTTTTTTTCATTTTGACATGTAGTAACCCCACTTAATACATTTTAAACTGCAGTAACCCCCTTTTTTTCATTTTGACCGGTAGTAACCCCACTTAATACATTTTAACCTGTAGTAACCCACCTTTTTTCATTTTAACCTGTATTAACCGCTTTTTTTCATTTTAACCTGAATTCATTTTCAGCAGTAGTAAACCCAATTTTTTCAATTTAACTTGAAATAACCCTCTTTTTTTCATTTTAAACTGTAGTAACTCCACTTAATACATTTTTAACTGCAGCAACCTTCTTTTTTTCATTTTAACATGAGTAACCCCCTTTTTTCGTTTTAACCTGTAGTAAACCACTTTTTATCATTGTAACCTATATTAACCCCCCTTTTTTCATTTTAATCTGTAGTAACCCCTTTTTTTCATTTTAACCTGTAGTAACCCCCTTATTTTCATTTTAACCTGTAGTAGCCACACTTATTTCATTTTAACCTTTAGTAACCTTTATTTTTTCATTTTAAACTTTAGTAACCCCCATTTTTCATTATAACCTGTAGTAACCCCTTTTTTCCGTTTTCTCCTGTAGTAACCCTTTTTTTTCGTTTTAACCTGGAGTAAACCCAATTTTTTCTATTTAACCTGAAATAACCCTCTTTTTTTCATTTTAACCTGTAGTAGCCGCACTTAATACATTTTTAACTGTTGTAACCTCCTTTTTTCGATTTAACCTGTGGTAACCCCACTTAATACATTTCAACTGCAGTAACCTCCTTTTTTTTCATTTTAACTTGTGTAACCCCCTTTCTTCGTTTTAACCTATAGTAACCCCCCCCTTTTTAATTTTAACCTGTAGCAACCCCACGTAATAATTTTAAACTGTAGAAACTTAAATAAACCACCTTTTTTCATTTTAATCTGTAGTAACCCAACTTTATACATTTCAAACTTTTTTTCGATTTAACCTGTGGTAACCCAACTTAATACATTTCAACTGCAGTAACCTCCTTTTTTTCATTTTAACTTGAGTAACCCCCTTTCTGCGTTTTAACCTATAGTAACCCCCCTTTTTTCATTTTAACCTGTAGTAACCCCACTTAATAATTTTAAACTGTAGAAACTTAAATAAACCCCTTTTTTCATTTTAATCTGTAGTAACCCCCCTTTTTTCATTTTAACCTATAGTACCCCCATTTTTTTCATTTTAACCTGTAGTAACCCCACTTCTTTCATTTTAAACTGCAGTAACCTCCTTTTTTTCGTTTTAACCTGTAGTAACCCAACTTTATACATTTCAAACTGTTGTAGCCTCTTTTTTTTCATTTTAACTTGTAGTAAACCCCAGTTTTTTTCATTTTAACCTGAAGTAACCTACTTTTTTCATTCAAACATGTTAACACCCATTTTATATTATAACCTGTAGCAACCCCACTTCTTTCATTTTAAACTGCAGTAACCTCCTTTTTTCGTTTTAACCTGTAGTAACCCCACTTCTTTCATTTTAAACTGCAGTAACCTCCTTTTTTTCGTTTTAACCTGTAGAAACCCCACTTTATACATTTCAAACTGTTGTAACCTCTTTTATTTCATTTTAACCTTAAGTAAACCCCATTTTTTTCATTTTAACCTGAAGTAACCCTCTTTTTTTCATTTTAACCTGTGCTAACCTCTTTTTTTCGTTTTAACCTGTTGTAAACCTCTTTTTTCATTTTACCCTGTACGTTTCCAACTTAATACGTTTTAATGTGTAGTAAACACCTTTCTTCATTTTAACCTGTAGAAACCCCCTTTTTTCATTCAAACCTGTTAACACCCATTTTTTATTATAACCTGTAGTAACCCCCTTTTTTCGTTTTAGCCTTTCGTAACCCCTTTTTTGTTTTAACCATGAGTAAACCTCTTTTTTTCGTTTTAACCTGTAGTTACCGTCCTTTTTTACATTTTAACCTGTAGTAACCCACCTTTTTTCATTTTAACCTGTAGAAACCGCACTTTATTCATTTTAACCTGCAGTAGCAACCCCCTTTTTCATTTTAACCTGCAGTAACCCCCACTTAATAATTTTAAACTGCAGAAACTGTAGTGAACCCCTTTTTGCATTTTAACCTGTAGTAACCCCACTTCTTACATTTTAACCAGTAGTAACCTCCTTTTTTTGATTTTAACCTGTAGCAACCCCATTTTTTCTTTTTAACCTGGAGTAACCCCCCTCTTTTCATTTTAACCTATAGTAACCCCCCTTTTTGCATTTTAACCTGTAGTAACCCCTTTTTTTCATTTTAACCTGAAGTAACCTCCTTTTTTTCGTTTTAACCTGTAGTAACCCCACTTCTTTCATTTTAAACTGCAGTAACCTCCTTTTTTTCGTTTTAATCTGTAGTAACCCCACTTTATACATTTCAAACTGTTGTAACCTCTTTTTTTTCATTTGCACATGTAGAAAACCACATTTTTTTCATTTTAACTTGAAGTAACCCTCTTTTTTCATTTTAACCTGTACTAACCTCTTTTTTTTCGTTTTAACCTGAAGTAAAGCTTTTTTTTCATTTTACCTTGTACTTACCCAACTTAATACATTTTAATGTGTAGTAAACCCCTTTTTTCATTTTAACCTGTAGTAACCCCCTTTTCCATTCAAACCTGTTAACACCCATTTTTTATTATAACCTGAAGTAACCTCCTTTTCTAGCTTTCACCTGTAGTAACCCCTTTTTTGTTTTAACCTTGAGTAAACCTCTTTTTTTCGTTTTAACCTGTAGTAACCGTCCTTCTTTACATTTTAACCTGTAGTAACCCACCTTTTTTTATTTAAACCTTTTGTAACGCCACTTAATGATTTTAAACTGCAGAAACTGAAGTAAACAACTTTTTTCATTTTAACCTGTAGTAACCCCACTTTATGCATTTTAAACTGTAGTTAGTGAACACCATTTTTTTCATTTTATCCTGAAATAAACCTCTTCTTTTCATTTTTACCTGTAGTAACCCCAATTAATACATTTTTAACTGCAATAACCTCCTTTTTTTTCATTTTAACCTGTAGTAACCCCTTTTTTCGTTTGAACCTTGAGTAAACCTCTTTATTTAATTTTAACCTGTAGTAACCCCATTTATTCATTTTAAACTGTAGCAACTACCCCCTTTTTCATTTTAACCTGTAGTAACCCCACTTAATACATTTCAAACTGCAGACAGTGTAGTAAACCCCTTTTTTTTTCATTTTAACCTGTAGTAACCCCACTTCTTTCATTTTAACCTGTAGCAATGCAACCTAATACATTTTAAACTGTAGTAAACCCCTTTTTTCATTATAACCTTTTATAAACCCTTTTTTTAATTTGAACTTGTACTAACCCCACTTTATAAATTTTAAACTGTAATAAATCCCTTTTTCGTTTGAAACTGTAGTAACCCACTTCATACATTTTAAACTGCAGTAAACCCCTTTTTACGTTATAACATGCTGTAACCTTCTTCATTTTCGTTTTAATTGTAGTAACCTCACTTTACATATTTTCACGTATAGTAAACCCCCCTTTTTTAATTTTAACATGTAGTAACCCCACTTAGTGTATTTTAAACTGTAGTAAACTCTCTTTTTTATTTTATCCTGTAGTAAACCCCTTTTTTTCTTTAAAACCCCTTGTTTTTGTTTTAAAGTGTAGTTACCCACTTTTTTCATTTTAACATGAAGTAACCCCAATTCTTTCATTTGAACCTCTAGTAACCTAACTTAATAAATTTTAAACTGTACTAAGCTCCTGTTTTCGTTTTAACCTGTAGAAATTCTCTTTTGCAGTAACCCCACTTCTAGTAACCTCCTTTTTTTCATTTTAAACTGCAGCAACCCCCTTTTTTCATTTTAACCTGTAGTAACACCCTTTTTTTCATTTCAACCTGTAATAACCCCGCTTACTACATTTTAAACTGCAGTAACCTCCTTTTTTCGTTTTTACCTGTAGTAACCCCACTTTACACATTTTAACGAATAGTAAACCTCCTTTTTTTTATTTTAACTTGTACTAACCCCACTTAGTACATTTCAAACTGTAGTAATCTCCCTTTTTTCATTTTATACTGTAGTAAACCCCTTTTTTTCTTTAAACCTGTAGAAACCTCCTTCTTTTCGTTTTAAACTGCAGTAACCTCCTTTTTTTCGTTTTAACCTTTAGTAACCCCACTTTATACATTTTAAACTGTGGTAACCCCTTTCTTTTCATTTTCAACAGTAGTAAATCCAATTTTTTCATTTTAACTTGAAATATCCCTCTTTTTTTCATTTTAAACTTTAGTAACCCCACTTAATACATTTTTATCTGCAGTAACCTCTTTTTTTTCATTTTAACCTGAGTAACCCCCTTTTGTCGTTTTAACCTGTAGTAAACCACTTTTTTCATTTTAACCTATATTAACCCCCCTTTTTTCATTTTAACCTGTAGTAACCCCCTTTGTTTCATTTTAACCTGTAGTAGCCCCACTTATTTCATTTTAACCATTAGTAACCTTTATTTTTTCATTTTAACCTGTAGTGACCCCCATTTTTCATTATAACCTGTAGTAACCCCTTTTTTCCGTTTTCCCTGTAGTAACCCCTTTTTTTCTTTTTAACCTGGAGTAAACCCTATTTTTTCTATTCAACCTGTAATAACCCTATTTGTTTTTTCATTTTAACCTGTAGTAACTCCACTTAATACAATTTTAACTGCAGTAAACTCATTTTTTTCGATTTAACCTGAGTAAACCCCTTTTTTCGTTTTAACCTATAGTAACCCCCTTTTTTCATTTTAACCTGTAGTAACCACCCCTTTTTTTTCATTTTAACCTGTAGTAACCCCACTTAATAATTTTAAACTGCAGAAACTGGAGTAAACCACTTTTTTCATTTTAACCTGTAGTAACCCCCCTTTTTTCATTTCAACCTTTAGTAACCCCCCTTTTTTCATTTTAACCTGTAGTAACCGCTTTTTTTCGTTTTAACCTTTTAACCTGCAGTAATTAACCGTTTTAACCATTTTAACCTGTAGTAACCACCCTTTTTTCATTTTAACCTGTAGTAACCTCTTTTTTTTCATTTTAACCTGTAGTAACCCCACTTAATACATTTTTAACTGCAGTAAACTCCTTTTTTCATTTTAACATGAGTAACCCCCTTTTTTCGTTTTAACCTGTAGTAACCGTCCTTCTTTACATTTTAACCTGTAGTAACCCCCTTTTTTCGTTTTAACCTATAGTAACCCCATTTTTTTTCATTTTAACCTGTAGTAACCGCACTTCTTTCATTTTAACCTGCATTAACCTCCTTTTTTCGTTTTAACCTGTAGTAACCTCCTTTTTTCGTTTTAACCTTTTAACCTGTAGTAATTAACCGTTTTAACCATTTTAACCTGCAGTAACCACCCCTTTTTTCATTTTAACCTGTAGTAACCCCCCTTTTTTCATTTCAAGCTATAGTAACCCCTTTTTTCATTTTAACCTGTATTAATCGCTTTTTTTCATTTTAACCTGAATTCATTTTCAGCAGTAGTAAACCCAATTTTTTTAATTTAACTTGAAATAACCCTCTTTTTTTCATTTTAAACTGTAGTAACCCCACTTAATAAATTTTTAACTGCAGTAACCTCCTTTTTTCATTTTAACATGAGTAACCCCCTTTTTTCGTTTTAACCTGTATTAATCGCTTTTTTTCATTTTAACCTGAATTCATTTTCAGCAGTAGTAAACCCAATTTTTTTAATTTAACTTGAAATAACCCTCTTTTTTTCATTTTAAACTGTAGTAACCCCACTTAATACATTTTTAACTGCAGTAACCTCCTTTTTTCATTTTAACATGAGTAACCCCCTTTTTTCGTTTTAACCTGTAGTAAACCACTTTTTATCATTGTAACCTATATTAAACCCAATTTTTTCTATTTAACCTGAAATAACCCTCTTTTTTTCTTTTTAACCTGTGGTTACCCTACTTAATACATTTTTAACTGCAGAAACTGAAGTAAACCCCTTTTTTCATTTTAACCTGTAGTATCCCCACTTCTTTCATTTTAACCTGTAGTAACCACCCCCTTTTTCATTTTAACCTGTAGTGACCACCCCTTTTTTCATTTTAACCTGGAGTAACCCCCCTTTTTTCATTTCAGCCTATAGTAACCCCCCTTTTTTTCATTTTAACCTGTAGTAACCTATTTTTTTCATTTTAACCTGAATTGACCTCCTTTTTTCCGTTTTAACCTGTAGTAACCCCACTTCTTTCATTTTAAACTGCAGTAACCTCATTTTTTCCTTTTAACCTGTAGTAAACCCCATTTTTTTTCATATTAACCTGAAGAAACCCTCTTTTTTATTTTAACCTGTACTAACCTCTTTTTTTCGTTTCAACCTGTAGTGAACCTCTATTTTCATTTTACCCTGCACTTACACAACTTAATACATTTTAATGTGTATTAAACCCCTTTTTTTCTTTTTACCCTGTAGTAACCCACTTTTTCCATTCAAACCTGTAAACACCCATTTTTTATTATAACCTGTAGTAACCCCCTTTTTTTGTTTTCACCTGTAGTGACCCTTTTTTTGTTTTAACCTTGAAGAAACATTCTTTTTTTCGTTTTAACCTGTAGTAAACGTCCTTTTTTCGCATTTTAACCTGTAGTAACCCCCCTTTTTTCATTTTAATCCATATTAACCACACTTAATATTTTTTAAACTCCAGTAATCTCTTTTTTTTTTCATTTTAACCTGTAGTAACCGCACTTCTATCATTTTAACCTGCATTAACCTCCTTTTTTTCGTTTTAACCTGTACTAACTTCCTTTTTTCGTTTTAACCTTTAGTAAACCTCTTTTTACATTTTACCCTGTACTTAGCCCACTGAATACATTTTAACGTGTAGTAAGCCCCTTTTGTCATTTTAACCTGGAGTAACCCCCTTTTTTCATTTTAGCCTATAGTAACCCCCCTTTTTTTCATTTTAACCTGTAGTAACCTCTTTTTTTCATTTTAACCTGAATTGACCTCCTTTTTTCCGTTTTAACCTGTAGTAACCCCAGTTCTTTCATTTTAAACTGCAGTAACCTCCTTTTTTTCGTTTTAACCTGTAATAACACAACTTTATACATTTCAAACTGTTGTAACCTCTTTTTTTTTCATTTTAACCTGTAGTAAACCCCAGTTTTTTTCATATTAACCTGAAGTAACCCTCTTTTTTCATTTTAACCTGTACTAACCTCTTTTTTTCGTTTCAACCTATAGTAAACCTCTTTGTTCATTTTATCCTGCACTTACACAACTTGATACATTTTTTTGTTTTCACCTGTAGTGACCCCTTTTTTGTTTTAACCTTGAGTAAACCTCTTTTTTTCGTTTTAACCTGTAGTAAACGTTCTTTTTTTGAATTTTAACCTGTAGTAATCCCCTTTTTTCATTTTAATCTATAGTAACCACACTTAATATTTTTTAAACTCCAGTAATCTCTTTTTTTTTCATTTTAAACTGTAGTAACCGCACTTCTATCATTTCAACCTGCATTAACCTCCTTTTTTTCGTTTTAACCTGTACTAACCTCCTTTTTTTCGTTTTAACCTTTAGTAAACCTCCTTTTCATTTTACCCTGTACTTACCCAACTTAATACATTTTAACCTGTAGAAAACCTATATTTTCATTTTGCGCTGTACTAACCCCATTTTATACATTTTAAAGTGTAGTAAACCCCTTTTTTTCTTTAAACCTGTAGACACCCCCTTCTTTTCGTTTTAACCTGTAGTTACGCACTTTTTTTAATTTTAACCTGAAGTAACCCCAATTCTTTCATTTCAACCTCTGGTAACTTAACTTAATACATTTCAAACTGTACTAATCTCCTTTTTTCGTTTTAACCTGTAGAAAATCTCTTTTGCAGTAAACCCACTTCTAGTAACCTCCCTTTTTTCATTTTAACCTGTAGTAACCCCACTTTATTCATTTTAACCTGTAGTAACAACCCCCTTTTTCTTTTTAACCTGTAGTAACCACCCCCTTTTTCGTTTTAACCTGTAGTAACCCCACTTAATAATTTTAAACTGCAGAAACTGAAGTAAACCCCTTTTTTCATTTTAACCTGTAGTATCCCCACTTCTTTCATTTTAACCTGTCGTAACCTCCTTTTTTTCCATTTTAACCTGTAGTAACCCCATTTTTTCGTTTTAACTTGGAGTAACCCCCTATTTTTGATTTTAACCTATAGTAACCCCCCATTTTTTAATTTTAAACTGTAGTAAACCCTTTTTTTCATTTTAACCTGAAGTAACCTCCTTTTTTTCGTTTTATTGTGTAGTAACCCCACATCTTTCATTTCAAACTGTGGTAACCCCACTTAATACATTTTAACCTGCAGTAACCTCCCTTTTTTCATTTTAACCTGTAGTAACCCCATTTTTTCGTTTTTACTTGGAGTAACCCCCTATTTTAGATTTTAACCTATAGTAACCGCACTTTATTCATTTCAACCTGTAGTAACCAACACCTTTTTCATTTTAACCTATAGCAATCCCACTTAATACATTTTAAACTGCAGAAACTCTAGTAAACCCCTTTTTTTCATTTTATAGTAACCCCGCTTCTTTTATTTTAACCTGTTGTAACCTCCTTTTTTTCATTTTAACCTGTAGTAACCACCTTTTTTCATTTTAACCTGAAATAACCTTCTTTTTTTCATTTAAACTATAGCAACCCCACGTAAGACATTTTTGACTTCAGTAACCTCCTTTTTTTCGTTTCAACCTGCAGTAACCCCACTTTATATATTTTAAATTGTGGTAACCTCATTTTTTTCATTTTAACCTGTAGCAAACCCCATTTTTTCATGTTAAACTGAAGTAACCCTCTTTTTTTCATTTTCAAATCGAAAAAAAATAGGTTTATTACAGGTTAAAACGAAAAAAGGAGGTTACTGCAGTTTAAAATGTATTAAGTGGGGTTACTGCAGGGTAAAATGATAAAGGGGTTTACCACAGTTTAAAATGTACTAAGTGGGTTTACTACAGGTTAAAATGAAAAAAAGGGGATTACTACAGGTTAAAACGAAAAAAGGGGGTTTCTACAGGTTAAAATGAAAAAAATGATGTTGCTACCTGTTAAAATGAAAAAAAGAGGGTTACTACAGGTTAATTCGAAAAAAAAAGGTTTACTACAGGTTAAAACGAAAAAAAGGAGGTTACTACAGGTGAAAACGAAAAAAAGGGGTTTTTTACAGGTTATAATGAAAAATGGGGGTTACTACAGGTTAGATTGGAAAGGAAAGTGCAGTTTAGACAATGTAACAAAACGTGAAAGAAAGAGCAGTTTATAAAATGTAAAGTCATACAGCAAAGTTCCTTTCCCATTGAAAGAAACTATTTCGGCCGTTCAATTGATTGTGAATAATTTATCGAAATAAATAACTCCTGACTGGAAATTGACGTTCAAGACATCCAAAACGAAATTTTTAATGCCATCAAAACCGATGTTTGTACTACTTAGGTCGCACAGTTATCCTGTGTTTTTGTTGTGCATTTCACAAGAACAGTGGACTTATATAAGCTTTTTCCTACAAACGAGGAACCGTCGGTCCCTTTGTTTAGTTGTTGATATGCTATCGCATTATCGTTATTCGACTATATGCTCTTCTGCATATTGTGTAAATATCGCCGCATGACAAAATATTTATACTACGAAGGATTGAAACGCTATCCAGTCGCTTGATTTCATCACGAATGCATAGACTAGGGCAGTGCTTCGCAACCTTTTTTCATCTGCGGCACACCAAGAATAGCTAAAGATTTCGCCGGCACACCTACGAAATATATGACGATCGACATAAGACAACAAAAGTGAATATTTTAAGCTGCCCAGAAAGAAGGACCGATTTATAATTTAAGGCGCCGAAAATTTGATGTTTTACATTCTTTTATCTGCTAATTTTGCGGTTTTACGGTTTTCTAAAATATCTATAAGACGGCCAAAGGGAGTGCAGCCATAAAACCGAAATTAGAACAACATCAAGTTTGGAATTAACAAAGGTCGGAATAAGACTCAAATAGGACTAATACTAGTAGTCGTAGTAGCGTCTAAATAAGAAAAATCGCAATACAGTCCTAAACAAGGAAAATGTCTAAATGGCCAGAAAAAAGCCCAAACAACTCTTTACCTAACCTTAAACCCCACCCCCAGGTCTTATTCCCATAAACTTAGGGACTAGTTCCGGCAGGTTTAAACATTTTTTTAGAAAAACCTTGATTGTACTATGTCGCTGGGCCTAGGCCTACTGGTATTGTTAATTGTCCTGCTTTGGATAGTGTTGCTTTGTAGGCCTTATTGTGCGGTTCCAGCCAAAGTCATGTGAATTGCACCCCGTTGCAATACCGAGTCAGAGAATGTTTAGGGCTTTTAATAGAATATTTTAAAAATAACCTGAAAATTGTTCTTTTTTACTTGTTTGTCTAATTTATATTTTAGAACGGAAGAGAATATTAATTATTAAGTTTAAACAATCACGAAATGCAAAAAAATACATTTACACTGATATTTCACTAGTTTCGAGCGTGTGGATAATCTCCCTTTCCACTTTATAATTTCCTTTTAGCACTGTGTGTAAAGTTCGAAAACAACATATTTATAGCCTACTCCTGCTGTATGTTTATGCTAAAAAAATGTTTTGAAATTCGATTTTCGGCGAAACTTTGAAGGAAAGTTGCATCTGGATTATTGCATAAGGTCAAAATGCCTTCCTTGATGTACCATTTTTGTGTTAATTCTATTGTAAAAAGCACCATTAAAAACGTAGCTATAAAAACCTCCTGCGCACACGTGGCATGGTCTCGCGGCACACCGGTTGCGGAGCACTGGGTAGACCTGTCAAAAAAATGATTTTTTTCCAGGTAACCAAGTTTCTTTTAATGTGAAAATGTTCAATTTTAGGAAACAATAAAGTAAAAACTTTCGAAGATCATTGCTTATGAACATTTAATCTTGTGTATAGTTTATGTTCAATTCGCACTAACAGCTATCCGACACACATCAATTTATTATAAGATTAGGTTTAGATAGATTTGTAAGAAATGTTTTATAATCTATTATACTTGAAATCGTTGTTTCTCTGGCAATAGCACGTGTTGATCCTTTTTTATTATATACGCGTGACTGTATAGGTTATGCTTAATGTAGAACGCTAAAAAACCTGACAATCTTTTGCAGCCTTCTTGGAGGTCGTGGTACACACGTTGGAAACCAGTGACCTATTTTATGGTGTAATTTTAATAGAACCGTTAAATTCCCGATACTTTACGTTAATTTTAATTTTTATTTACCTAGATAAAACAGACTATATATATCGGAAACGGTCTCCTTTCAAGTTTGCAAAAGAGGTGGCGGGCTTGATAGTTTACGTTGGCGGGCCGCACGTCATAGTGCGTGTCCTTGATGATCATATTTCACTTGTTTTACTTCGTGTGACTACACATCGTTTATAATTATGAAAAAAATTGCGCCTAAAATAAATTCCGAGATTTCTCGTTCAGTATTACTGAGTTTAACGACGGATATCATGCATGACTGACAACGCATTAGTCCTGTCGCGCTACACTTTTTTTACATAATTTCAAAGCAAAGATTTTTATTTTAAATTGTTTTATGTACAAAGGAGTTCCCTGGGTTACACCTTCTTTAAATAACATATCTAATAGAAGTATTAGTATAACTCGGAGATACATAGGCCTAGTCTAGTCAATAAAGAAGGTCTTTAAATGCTCTTTTCAGATTAAACTTTATTTAAAACACATAACACAAATTAGTTTACATACGCAACTTAAATGATTCGCTTAACATTTGTCAAATTTGTTTTTTCCAATCGAGGTCAACATGAAACAATCATTCAAATACGAACAATTCCGAACAAAATTTTGCATGGTTAGCACAACACTATATTTTTCTATATTTTGATGTATAATCCTAAAAATGCAATACAGTTTGAATTAACCCACAAATTGCGACGGAAATAAAATTTAAATCCTATAACCAAAATGACATCTAGATAATCGTAAATATTAGGCCAAGGGGAATACGACGAGACCTAAATATCTAAATGTAGGTTAAATGAATCATCAAGTAGTTTTATAACGTCATAATGTAAGACTATTTTGTGACGTTAATCTGAAAATTTTAGAGAAATCCAGACATCGAAACCAGTTGGTAAGATTGAATTCAGGAATCGCATTCTTCATAGAGAATAATTATCTGAAAAATATTTTTGCAAAAGATTAATTCGAATATTTAATTTATTGTTTACACTCGTTTGAAAACTGTCATGGCGTTCGACCATTGATTTTAAATGACTGTTTTCAAATGCCTTGACTGAAGTTTTTTTAGGCAAAATGACCTAACTAGACTTAATTTAACTTGAACTAATTAAATCTTCTGGATAAATGACCTGGGTAGAAATGAAGTGTTTTTATTATGTATTTGTTTCTCTTCAAATAATTAGCATTTTGGTTATTTTTTAGTCCAGATAATCCTCATAATGGACTAGTTTAACAATTCTAACAGTTGTACGTTATTTTAATGACGGGGGACTTGATGCTCTAATGTCAGATAACGTTTAAAGCCAACTATCTAGTTCTGCGCTAAAGGCACATATTTAACCCCGTACTGCAAGGCAGGGTTGGGGGTGGAAGGGTGTCAAATAATATGGAGCTCAGGGGACACCACTATAAAGGTTGGGAAACACTGTGGCAGACTAACGGTTCGCGTACAAACAGCATATTGGTTTGTGCTTTTTTGCGAGTTTTACTTTAGAAACTTTATATTATTATTCGATATTGTGCGCAAATATGCAACTGAAAGATCGGAATAAATGTTATAAAGAGAGAGACTTAAACGAATTGGCGCAAGGCGAATATTCGTTTATTGGGTTTATACTGGCAAAAACAACTTAAACAACAAAATATTCGCAAATTGCATTCGTAATCTTTTAAAACGACATAAGCGCATTATACATTAAATTAAAAGTATATTAATAATATCTCGTTCATGACCAACAGTCCTGCACTAATGAAAGGTTTGACATTTTTGGTATATTGTAACAAAAAACGAAACATTGTTTCTATATTGAAAGTTACCGTTGCTTAAAATTACTTTTGCCTTCCTGTCAGTATCTCATCACGAATATTACTGATATTAATGTTGACACTAAAACCTTGGCATGTCGGAAACTCTACAGTTTTTGTGTGAAAGCTGTCAGATATATTTGTGACGCAAACGTCCGACGCGGATTCGCCGTTGCAGAGCTAAATTCTTACAATTATCGCAGTAGTCCCCCGAAAAATCTCCTTTACACTCGCATTGCGTTGTCTTATCTGCGAATTGGACACAGGATCCATGAATGCAATATTTCCGGCCTTCAGGACATGGCTGTAGTGAATTATCTTCCCGCGACTTTCTTTTCGAGCAAAATACTGTACCTGGAATCACTGTAAAACATAACGCCATGTCTAGTAATTGACATATACATTCTAGAAACCTACATCATGTTATGGCGTGAATTAACACTCTGGTATGAAGTGAATTTACACTTTATAATGGACTAAACTTACATTTTGTCATGGAATGAATTTACTCTTTATACTGAAGAAATTTACGTTTTATTATGGAGTAAACTTAAACTTTGTTATGGAGTGAACTTAACCTTTGTTAAGAAGTTAATTTACACTTTGTGATGGAGTGAATTACACTTCGTTATCGAGTTAACCTATACTCTTTGTTATGGATTAAATTTACATCAAAATTATTCTTAATTAAAATCTACATAGGTTGAAACACGGCATGTTCTCGTGAAATGAGTTTGAACAGCTTGTCGATAGCGTGCAGCTTACCATTGTAACAGTCATGACCGGAATATCCTAGTTCGCATTCGCAGTCGTAATTGCTCCAGGCGTCTTGTTGGCATATCATGTTTCCGTTATCGTCGGTTTTGGTCCCGATCGCGTTGCACTTCGGTCGCACGCACGGAACTACATGAAAATAAAGGGTATAAAGCAAACAATTTTAGTTCAAACGGTGTCTGTCTTTGAAACAATTTTTTTCTAAATGAATCCATGTTGTCCTGTAAAGCAGACTTTCATTCTGTATCTACGTATTACCTCTGAAATAAATACCGACACTGTTGGCAACCAAGAATATACTAATTTTGTATTACGTTTAAACTGAAAGGTAAAAAGTCAAATTAATTTATTTTTTATTTCAAACAAATTTTAATAGTATCTAGGCATAGAGCATTTACGCACTTTAACTACAATATTTTAAATATTAATCGAAAACAGCTTCTCTAGCGAGTGTAATTGTTAACCAACATTTCGGCAACCCATGCAAGTCGCCTTCGCAAGCAGGTTACCGTTGGTAAAGAATTACAATTACCGAAATGAATGTTTTTGATTAACATTATTATGTCTGGTATAGTAACAGTTTTAATACAATAGTAAAAGTTTTTTATTATTTTAAATTTGATATTGTAATGCTGTGTCGAATTGCCTCTAATGCTTGGCGACCCCCTAAAAAAGCTAAGTCACTAAATTTACAATTCAACTCACGTGACACCTGTTCCCACATTGCATTCTGCAACACAAAACAAAATTCGTTAAAGTCCATTTTCGGTAGCCGCACAAATTAAAACTATATGAATAAACTGTTTCTAAAATCACAAAATCTCACCACTGTATAGCCGTTCATTGGCCAGATTTCGCGAACTTCTTCCTTCGTACAACTTTCTTCTATGCATTCGGACTCGAAATTGTCCTCGGCTAAACTTCTCTTTGTGCGCGAAAGAAACTCAGACGCGTAGCGCTTGCTGAGAAAAACGTCTAAAAGTGCCCACAAAATTAATAAGTTAAATTGAAAACAGTAAATTTGAATGCGGTCACGCTAAAAAGGAAATACATTTTAACTAAATGTGATTCAATTTGAAATCATGAAACCCATTCACACAATTATTCAGTTGTTGGAAGTTTGCGCTTGTGTCAGCATAACCAGAAAACACAAATTGCTTCAATTGTACACTTCTAAAACACAGAATTAAATATTCATTATACAGTGAGATTAAAAGTCCTCAGATAATCATTAACGCACGATATTAACAATAGCGCCGTCAGTTTTCAAGTCAAACGCGAAAAAAAAATCTTGAAAAGATGAACTCACAAGGCGGTTATGTTAGTTTGGTACCGGTGTTACAAAAATTCAGTTCGTAAAAAAACACCAAATATTTACTACCGTGTTTGCCTGCTTCAATTTGAGTACTGATAACAAAGATGAGACACACGATTGACAAAAAACTGTTCATGTTGATTACCCTAAATTGACCTGTTAAAACAAGAAAACACGGGTATTATTGCGTTGGAGAACCGGTGCTCGATAAAATTTGTAATCACTCTAGAAGTAAACCTAAACAGAATTTTCTTTTTACTACGATTCAATATTAATTTATCTGTAGAAATGTGCTATTTAAAGCCAACATTTCTTACAAATTGTCATTATTTGAAGAAGCACAAAGCCAATAGTTTAATTTTACTTGCGCCTATGTAAAATATTATTACACTTAAATGTTTTATACTGTGAGTAGAATATCACCCTTTCCTTAAACTTAAGAATTGTTTAATGTATTTGATCTAGTGGTAATCATGGATAGCTACCTTACATGTTGTTCAAAGTCAGTGGTTCTTAACCTGTTTTCTACCGCGCCCTTTGCCATTGTCCTGAGCTTTGCGCGTCCTCAGGTATCACACAAATATGATGCTACAAAACGTCGATATTTTCGATTACATATCAGTGCAACTGCATAAAAATACAAAACTTGACTGCTAATGAAAAAGTGCATTATCTCGCAAAAAAATGCGTTTATTTAGTGGAAATTGAAAAAACCTTAATAAAGGAGGCAGGGCGCATTGGTCTCTTATAAACGCAATGGCCACTCATAAAGATTTCGATATATTGATTTTTATCAAGTTTATTTTGACACATGTTCTGAAGCCATTGACTCCACAGTTGTAAGTCTGTACAGAAACCACGTCAAAATGTCGCCCAATGCACAAAAATTAAACATTGTGTTAATCGTGTTTCAAAAGGTGTGAGAAAATAACATTACAAATTCGTGCAAAACTTCTGGGTTTCATCATATTTAATATAATAGGAATTAGGAGTGGCAGGTTCGCGCGACCCGCAAAATTTTGTTGCAGCTTTGTTGTTAAAATTGGCAAAAGCACCTTGTGAAGTGAATTGCATGCCACCCCAAACCTGTGCACAACTCAGAATTACTTAAGAAATGTCAACCTGTTCTGACTAAACGTAGCCCAAATCGGCCGTAATGATAATCAAATACTGTCCGCAAAAAATATCAACACATAGTTGCCCAAAGTTCGCAAATCGCAACAACATGAACGAATTTTCTTCAGTTACTGATATACACATGTCCAATTTTGATGTAAAGCATTACAACATAAAAGTAAAATCAACAACTAATGCAACATAAAACCAATAAAATCATTATAAAAAGTTAAATTTTGGAGTACAGAGCTCGAGCCCCCTGGGAATTTATTGCCCCTCACCGGTTAAGAACACCACCGTGTTAAGTTAAAGATCGAACATTTCACAAGCGAATAGGCATGTGACGACCAATGACGATATCTAGCTTAGCACAGTCTCCCTGGAGATCACATCTGCCTTATAAAACTCAGAAAACGAAACTAGGAATGGGCTTCCTCTGTTCATTTCTAGTTCAAACCAGGAAATTTGTTTTCGTTAGCATGTTATCAGCTAAGCTGGCGACAATAAATCAATGTAAAATTTGTCAAGAGGCTGTGTCAGCGTTTCGACAACACGCTGTGAAGTCTATAATTGTGTCAACATTATCGGGTCGATGCGAAAATGCGATCTTGCAAAAAGTCAAATAACTTGCAACGGAGAATCTGAACAATAAACAGTCGTCTGCTCAAGGCGAACTGGTGACAACAGCGGAATATGACCGATAGATCTCCCTAATCAACAGTCATTTCAGGTTAAATACGAAATGGAAATCTACTCCAATTGAAAGCATTGAGTCACATCTATAGCGTAACTAACGGACTTGACAAGATGTGCTCCACCAGTCTGGAAGAATATACCACTCGGCCAAAATCAAATTGACATTCTTTTATAACACCGGGACATCTGTGTTTGCCAGTACGGTACTGACGTCAACAAGTCAAAGTACAAACCTAAATAGGCTTCATCCTTACCTAATTAGCGGCAGACTCTTCAGTCATAAACGCGCAGTCAGCAACATTGCAATGTAAACATTCCTAAGGTGCGGCGTCGGTCAGATATGCTAACAAATTGTTTCACCATTCATGAGTGGACAGTCCTCGAACTACGGTCCAAAGTTCATAGGTCCAATTTTCTTGACTCTACCTAAATCAGCAATAATAGAAAGGTTTGAACTTCTTTCTGTTTCGTTAAAATTGGATATTGGTTTGCAGTTTACTTAGGAAATTGTGGTCGAAATAAAGTAAAAATAGCTCATTGAAACCTCTAAACCAGGGGTGTCCAACAAGTGGCACGCGTGCCAAATGTGGCACACGACCAGATAAAAAATGGCACGCAAGCGTTCTTTGACCCAGATTATAACAAAAATGCATTTAATTTACTTAATAACAATGGATTATGGATTAGGATTGTTTCTTAAAGTACATTGTAGTGGACGGGGTTGCGGTTGTTGTATAATTTGTCAGGGGGTGGTTTTCAGGGTTTGATTTTCATGGGTGGTTCAACAATTGGGTCATTAATAGGATAATTTACCAGGTTCATTTTTGTAATATCATATATTACAACAGGGGTAGGCGACCTTTCGTACGCGGTGTGCCAGTTTATCAATAACATCAAAATATTGACTACTCGCGGCCAAACATTTTTCTATGATTTGTTTCGCACTGGCAATCAGGGCTGCAGAGTTGGTTGAAAACAACCCGAGTCCGACTCGGGCCGAATATGAAGTTTCATCGCGTTTCATCGCGTCTCGGCTTCTGTATTTCACCATTAACGTCACTAAATTAAGGTGGATATTCCGCAATCCACTCAACACACCTGCTTACATTTAATAGTGGTTCTCAACCTTTTTGCGGACCGGTGGCCTTCAAAAATTGAAATGAGCCCAAAATGTAATTATGACAAAGTATGCAGCTCTAAAGCAAAGAACGAAAACTTCAATGTAATGAGAAATTTCCTGCTGTCTTTTTGATATCATGCCTATTATAATTGGTTCTATGAAAGTTTTTCACATACGACTGGTCTTCAAGTTTAACGAGTTGTAGACTTCTTTTAAACAGTTGGGCACACCACTTGTAGCATTGTACGTACGATAAAGTCCAAAGTAGACCATTAACTCTATGTTATGTCGCAATGCAGCAAACTACGGAAGTCGCTAAGTTCTAAATTTGATGGACAAGCCGCCTTCAACATCTTGCTTTTTGCAATTGAGATATAAATTTAATATATTTGGCGGACCAGCAGCAAAGTCGACGCGGACCGGCGGTTGAGAACCACTGATGTAAAATGCCCTGCTTTAACGCGGTAAACGTTACGCCAAATTTGGGGCATTGTGACGAAATAGGAACGGTTAGTGGCAAACAACAAGTATAACGCCCACAAAAAATAATATTAAATGCAACAATAATATTAGATACAACAGAAGACGCTTATTTGTGACACGAACTGGCAACGTGTGCAACCATTTAGTTAACGCTAGTGTTAGTGATGTAATAATAATGATAATTATTTGGTAGTGATGAAATGGTTGCACTTTCTTAAGGTGATATAACGCGCGCGTTAAATCAATTGGCGTGCCATGCCATGGCGTGGCACAAGTGGCACGCATGCCAGGGGTTGTCGACCCTTGAATTACACTATGGTTTATTCGTTTTATGGCTTATATTAAGTTGTACTTTCTCTTGATTTGTTTCTTCAAGCAAAACATATATGAGGAAAAACATTCTTGCCTTCCCCTATGACTATACAGATGCAAAATAAATTTTAATGGATTTTTCATATACACATTCCAAAACTATTCCTTGCCTTGTTTCTGCAAGCAAAAACAGTTATGGGCCGAACATTTTCTGTCTTAACCTATGACGTAAATGAAAATATTTTTTCCACAAAAAAAACGCTTACTGTCTTAACCCCCGCTTCCCCATATACTTACTAAAATAAACAATTTATTCCCCCATACTTAAAAAACCTATAAATTATTAAAATATATGTTTGATCCCCCGAAACCATAGATAAACGATAAACAAAAAAGTAATTCTCCTCCCGGGAGTAAATATGTCACAACCAAAATAATATTTTTAATTATTTTTTTAACCCCCTTCAAAAATATGAACCCCCAACCCTTGGGCCCAAACCACAAAAATCTACAACCTTCTTGGTTATTTTTTTATTTAAATTTAGATTAAGTACACCCAACAGTTTTCTTATAAATCAGGTTTTGTGGGTAATAATTTGCTATAAAATAACCCGATTGTTGGGTTGTTCACCCTGAAAAACAAACAAGGGATTCATAGTATCATTTTCATGCTTTGCCAGTGGTTTTCAACCTTTTATGCTTCGTGGCCCCCTTTAAAAGGCTCCTAACGCTCGTGGCCCCATGCGTATAAACAAATACCTTGTATTGTGTTTACCGTGTTTTCACTTGTTTTATTTCTCCATGTTAATAACAAATACAGCCATTATTCAACGAATAAATGCATTTACTTTCTAAGAATTAACAAATAGGCCTAACTCATTTTAAATTAAATTAAATTAGTTAGTCATTACAAAGCTTGTTTGTCCACCCCACCGAGGTTTTTGATATTTGGCTCTGTTTTGTACTGCGCCAAGCGATGCCATGCACTGCATTCGTCAAGAAGATTTTGTTGATTTTTAGTATTAATGCGTTACTATTAGCCTACTGGACAAATAAGCTGTATAACCTCTCCGAATGTTGGCCTAAAATTCACCTTGAGTAACCCTGTAGCGTACTTCATGCGTTTTACTATAAAATATTTCTTTTGTAACAGAAAGTATATTGCGAAATCGTTGCACCTTGCATTACACGTCAGTTGCTTGCCCAACAGCATTTGTTTGCCACTTAATGATTAGGCAAGGATTATCGGCAGGTAATAATTGGCCGCCCGAAAAAGCACTGACACCGCACTGCATGGCTACGAAGCCTATAAAGCAGCACAGTAATCGACAGGCCTTTAACCAAACTTGCCGATCGCGGACGTTCAATTAAGCGCAACCGCGATAAAACGAATAAAAACTAGACAGGGTGTGCGGTTTTTGTATATTTTGCTAGGGGGTTATAGCGCGGTTCTACTATATTATACCAGGGGGGGTATAGCGCAGTTTCACTATACTTTACCAGGGTATTATTCCTTGGTTATTCTATATTCTTTCAACGGGTCTTATTTGTCAGTGACCATATACTCCCAATGTTGTGCTTCCAGTTTCGGTGCTTTAGCAGGCAAAAGCGGATGTGGCCCGAAGTTGCGTGTTATAGGTTGGACATGGTACACTTTTACAAAATTGATTGCCAGTGGTCTTAATATAAATTTGGCTGCGAAGCAAACCTATAACTTGTCTTTATAATTGAAAAATATTTGACAATTTTTTCTTGCACCCCTATACGCCTCTAATTGGGGACAAAAATCAATAGTGTGATGTGTTCGATTTAGTTCTTTACTGCTATCTACTCTAATCTAGCGGCAGAAAACCTTCAATACAGAATTTCTTCATATCGCTTGCCTTATTCTGGCCGCGAAGCGGCTGGCTCCCTGCTGTGCTTTTTTTGTCCAGCGCGTGCAACATCCATTGTGCAAAGTGTCTCGTCTTAGTGAATTAACTTATTGCTCTTACAAAACAACATATTTTACCGCCGCAAGTCTAAATAAAAAATCTGCCAGGCAGTGTACACCACTTTGTTTGCAATTTCTATTAAAAAATCACTTTAATTTCTATATTTTGGGTTAATTGTTTTCCCCCATGGGTTAATTATTTTGAGTTGAAGGTCAAAATTTTGCTGTGAAGCAACCTATAATTTGTCTTTATAATTGAAAACTATTTAACAATGTTTTCTTTAGTTTTTCAGACACCTCTAAACACAAAAATGACCGAATTTTAATTTTGCCCCCCTAAAATACTCCCCTATTTTCAAGAGGTAAAATGTTTATTTTAACATCAGCTTTAAATTATTCTCTAACATTTGTGAAATTTTCAGAGTTTTATGTCATTTCCTTCTAGTGTAAATATATCATTGAAATTTCCTAAAGTGTTGTGCATTTTGACCCCCCGGATGAAAAGTTCAGGGGTAAGGTTTAAAATTTTGTTACTTAGCATTGTATATGTCATGTAACCATCATCCATAAATATATCAGATTTTTTTTACATTTTTTTATCTCTGAAAAGTGCTTAAAACCAAAATTAACAAAAAATGACAGTTTTGCCCCCCTAAAAACCACCCCTTAGAACCTAGGCAATTTTTTTTTATATTAGAAACAACTTTGTGAGGGTATTTAACAGTTGTGAAAATTTCATGTTCCAACTATGTTTTTTTCCTTGTCAAAAGTGAGGCATAAAAAATTGACTGAAAAAAAAAAAAAAAAAAAAAAATAACTAGACAGGGTGTGCGGTTTTTGTATATTTTGCTAGGGGGTTATAGCGCGGTTCTACTATATTATACCAGGGGGGGGGGGGTATAGCGCAGTTCCACTATACTTTACCAGGGTGTTATTCCTTAGTTATTCTATATTCTTTCAACGGGTCTTATTTGTCAGTGTCCATATACACCCATTGTTGTGCTTCCAGTTTCGGTGCTTTAGCAGGCAAAAGCGGATGTGGCCCGAAGTTGCGCGTTATTAGTTGGGCGTGGTTGACTTTTACAACATGCCAGTGGTCTTTGTCAAACAACTTCATTCTGATATAAATAGTGTCTGAAGGGTTAATTTAAGGATATAAGGAATATCAACTGAAGTTTTTAGACCCGCGCATCATTTAAGATCAGTTTGAATAGTGTCAAGTTGCGAAATAGGGCTGTTAATCTCGCGGAGACTGACACCTCCGACAATGCGTTAGGACAATGCCACAGCGGAAACTGGAACCCGGTTATCGTCGCAGACAAGGAATCGGCAACATTCATTGAAAGCGTAAAAATGCGCTCAAAACTGCTTTGCCAAAAGCCCTATAAAGCAAACGAACTAAAGTCACAAGACCAAATAATAAAACTAAGATCAAAGAGCAAAAAGTTGAAGTTTTATGACAGAAGTGCATATCTGAATATCCGACAAACGGTAAGTGTAATACTGTTAGCAGAATTATGTATCAGCAAAAACAATATTATTCTTGCTATATGTAAACTTCGTAAAAACTTAGTTGAAATAATTGGTTTTGTGAAGTATCGTTCTTATTGATGAAAACGTATTATATTTGTGCGGCGATTAATAATTCTCGAAAACCACAGGCTGCTGTAATTTGCTTTTATGTAAAAACAAATATATTTCATCGCACTATGGCGAGCTCCAATTTCAAAATCTAAATGTTTGTGCGAGTTTAAATGTTTTTATATGATTCTCTTTTGCAGCACTGTCAACAATTGACGTTTATAACTGGAACAGAACAGAAAGTTGAGGTATTTTGTAGGTTTATAATCGTTCGCCAAAATTTGGATAACGAATGCACCTCAGCGTAAATCAGTATTATGCAAACCTCTTATTAACGATAATTTTATTGTTATATTTTTTTCAGTCAATAGTGATAATATCAATGGCCAAAAAACGAAAAAACCTTGCCAAACTTCGCGCGGAGAAAAAGCTGCGTATGCGCGTCGCGAGGGAAAACAAGGTAGGCACCGTCTTAAAATCGTATTATATTATTCTCGTTAGTTACTCATTTTTTCTGTTTTCAGTTAGCAGAACCTAAACCTTCGACAGAAGATATCACAACGTTATCTCAACTACAGTTAGAAAAACAAGTAATACGAAAACTGAAAAAGAAAACTGCCAACGCAAAATACTACAGAAAAAATAAATAAAAAATTATAGCGTCCTCATCAAAACGCGTACAATCGGAGTATCATATAAACCCTAAATTTCGCCAAAACGTTATAGACTCCTCATCAAAACGAGTACTTTCGGAGTATCATGGAAACCCTGAATTTCGCCAAAACCTTATAGACTCATCATCGAAACGAGTACTTTCGGAGTATCATGAAAACCCTGAATTTCGCCAAAACCTTATAGACTCATCATCGAAACGAGTACTTTCGGAGTATCATGAAAACCCTGAATTTCGCCAAAACCTTATAGACTTATCATCGAAACGAGTACTTTCGGAGTATCATGAAAACCCTGAATTTCGCCAAAACCTTATAGACTCATCATCGAAACGAGTACTTTCGGAGTATCATGAAAACCCTGAATTTCGCCAAAACCTTATAGACTCATCATCGAAACGAGTACTTTCGGAGTATCATGAAAACCCTGAATTTCGCCAAAACCTTATAGACTCATCATCGAAACGAGTACTTTCGGAGTATCATGAAAACCCTGAATTTCGCCAAAACCTTATAGACTCATCATCGAAACGAGTACTTTCGGAGTATCATGAAAACCCTGAATTTCGCCAAAACCTTATAGCCTCCTCATCGAAACGAACGCTTGACGCTTACCACGATGAACCTCTGCAACGTCGTAAAATGATGTCAGCCTCGAAAGATCGCGTTAAACGATTATATCGAAATAACGCAACGTTTAAAGAACGGGCTAAAAAATCCAGCATCACACAATCACGTCGGCGCAAAATAGCATTTCGAAAATTCGAGGCAAGTCTGCAACTATTTCGAGCTAACTGCATGCTGTACCCGGAATACATTTGCTGTGTTTGTTTTCGAATTTTATTTAAAGGACAAATCAAAAAATTCGACCCTTTAAAATACAAGCAACAGTCAGTGGTAAAGGCTTCAATTGTATCCGGGGTGGATGCCCAATGGATTTGCCACACATGCTGTAGACATCTTAAGCTGGGTAAAGTACCGCCGCACAATTACAACAATAACTTAAAACCGCAAGACGTTCCATCACACCTGCAAAACATGAATACACTTGAACGACATTTAATAGCAAAAGTCCTGCCTTTTATGAAGATTGTAGCGCTACCAAAAGGATCCCAAAAAGGAATACACGGGCCAGTAATTTGCGTAAAATCTGACATAAATAAAACATCTTCGATATTGCCTCGTTCATTTGGCGAAGAATTCATTCAAGTAAAGTTGAAAAGAAAAATTGGATACAAAGGTCATCACCTCTACCAAAAGATATCAACACTGAAAGTTCTATCGGCAGTGGAATATCTTAAGCAAAACAATAAAAAATATTCGGGTAAGTCATTTGTTTTGTTAAGGCATTTTAATAAGTTTTCAAACAATGATATGATTTTTTTCAGATATAGAAATATGTTATGAAAAAACAGATCGAAATTCATCTGATAATTTTCTGTTTGATGACAATGAAACACCTCTATCAGATTCAGGTACGTAATGCTAGGTGATTACTAAATTAAGTTTCTCAAAAAACATTTTTGTTTAAATTCTGTTTAGGTGATAATCATATTGAAATTGATGATTGTCAAGACATTGGTACGACCGAAAACAATAATGGTAATTTTTGTTACTGATGTTGTCATATTTATTAGTAATGTTTCTTACCCTATGCTCGTGTAAACTTTGTTTCAATTTTCAGATTATATTCCGCAAACAACAGCTCCCTTGGTAACGTGTTTGCAACCGGTCGATCCTGCTCAGCATTTGCTGGACACGGACGACCAAATTTTATGTTTAGCGCCGGGCGAACACAATCGGCCGACAAAAATAGTAGAAAATGAGGGAGAGTGCTTTCCCACTCTTTTTCCAGATGGCAACAACACATTTTCAGAAGATAGGAACGCGAGACTGACATTCGGACATTACGTTAATAACCGTCTGATGTCTGCTGACCCTCGGTTTGCTTCCACGCCGGAATACGTCTTCTGGGCACAATGCGGAAAGGAGATTTTGGCGGTAGCATCATCGGTTTCAATCACTATGCGAAAACATGGGGGGTCTGATAACTCGATTACGAGGGAATTGTTACTTAATGAGTCATTTATTAAAAATCTTACATTGCGAAACGAGGCCTACAGGTCACTCCAAAACGTAAGGGGAAGCCCTCCCTATTGGGAGAAAACCTTGCGTGACCTGTTCGCCATGATTAGACAGCTAGGAATACCAACTTTTTTTGCTAGTTTTTCTGCAGCAGATCGTCGATGGCCAGAGTTTGCAGAGGCTATTTGCAAGCAACAAGGAAAAGAAGTCCCTAAAGATTTGAACTGGGAATCATATTGTAAATTAATTGCAAGCAATCCAGTGACCGCAGCGAGGATGTTCGACCAACGGTTTAGGCACTTTTTTAATAATATTCTAAAATCTCAATCAGAACCTATCGGAAAAGTTGTGGATTTTTTCTATCGCACGGAATTTCAAATGAGAGGTAAACAGCGTTTTAAATTTTTTTTTCATGTTATACCTAGCTCGGTCCAAACTAATCTATTTTAAGGTTGGCCCCATATACATTGTTTGCTTTGGGTGGAAGGTGCTCCAAACCATAAAGTTGTGCCTAATGAGGTTGTCAGCAACTTTATAAACAAGTACATAACCTGCCAAATTCCAGACAGCGAAGAGGACCCAGAGCTGCACGAAATGGTGACATCCTTACAAATGCACAGCAAGCGACATTCCGCTTCTTGCAGAAAGGGTGGAAAAGTTTGCAGGTAAGTGAACAATTTATCCAGAAATGTTATGTAATGTAAATGGTTTATTTTGTTTAGATTCAACTTCCCTCGTCCTGTCAGTTCAAAAACCTTTATTTGCACACCACCCGCTGAAAAACCGGAGAAAAACGAAATACAGAAGTCAAAGGAAGTTTTGTTGGCGGTCCGCAATGCTTTGGATGCATACGAAAGTTTAAATTTGCAAAAGCAGTTTGCAACTTCTGATGATATATTATCGGTAAGTTGATATAGTTGAAAACTGTTAAAAAATGCTAATTTTCCTTTATACTTGTACAGAAGGCAGGCGTCGCATTTTGCGATTTTGTTGATGCCATGAACGTTTTGGCTAAAAAGGAAACCGTTATTTTGGAACGTAAACCAGACGAATGTTGGGTGAACGCATACAACCCTCAGCTGCTCCGAGCTTGGAATGCCAATATGGATATTCAGTACATAACGGACCCTTTCAGCTGCGTGATGTACATTGTATCATACATTACTAAGTCTGAGAGGGAGCTTGGGCAATTAATCAAACATGCGCAGAAGGAAGCCAGGGAAGAAAACCTTGATGCAATTTCGGAACTTCGAACTTTGGGAAACAAATATTTGAACCACCGGGAAGTGAGCATTATGGAAGCTGTATATCGAGGTATCGGTTTGCAACTAAAGCGATCTTCCCGCGTTGTGGTCTTTGTACCTACGGATCCCAAATGCACAAGGTAAAAATTGTCAAACTGAAGATATATTAATTTAAATAAACTCTAATTATTTCTTGATTTGATTTATTTAAGGATGAGTATCCCAATTTCGGTCCTACAAAATAAACCCGGCTCTCAAATCTGGATGACGAACATCGTCGAACGTTATGAGAGCCGACCGAAAACCAACCAATTCGAAGAAATGAACCTGGCTTTCTTCGCTGCTAATTTTACCCCAATTGGATCAACCGACTTAATAGAAGAAAACAACGAAAACTGGGAGGCAAAAAAGTTTAAGCTCCAAAACAATAAGGGCACAGTGAGAAAAAGAAAAACTCCTGCAGTAATCAGATTTCCAAAGTTCCAGCGCGATAAAGACGCGGAACGGTACTTTGAAAATCTGTTGCGCCTTTATCTTCCTCACCGTGGCCTTTCATTGCCGAGCGATTTTAATTCTTTTGAAAGTTATTACCAGACTGGTTATGTAGTAGTTGGTCTTCACAAAATGGCCATCTTAAGTTATATTCATGAAGAAATTAAAAAATACAACCTTATTGCAGACGTGGAGGAAGTTTGGGAAGACATGCCAGACGACGGAACATTGGAAGATGCTTGGGCGCAAATGGCACCGGTTAGTGAGGAGCAGCGGGACGAAGAGTCAAAGTTGGTTGAGGAGATTGATCCAGAAGAGCTGGAGCTGGAAGCGGTCGACATCCCCGAGCTTCATGCCGCAAACGACTTCAATCAAGATGGCGAATCTCCTGCATTTTCCATTCAACCGTCGAAACATGTTTTGTCTTCCCATGACGCGTATACTTTAAAGTCAAATCTCAATAAGAAACAAAGAGAAATATTCGAATTTGTGAGATCCTGGGCAATGCAAAAACGTCATGGACACTCTCCAAAGCCGTTGAAGCTATTTATTACTGGTGGAGCAGGTTTGTTCGTAATCCATTTATAATTTCGTAATCCATTTTTATAATTTTTGTTTGTATTTTTAGATTGTTCTAGGTAAAAAAGCCAATAGTAAAGTAAATAGTTAATGAAATATCAAATACGGTAAGCTGGTTATCTAAATAAATAGACCACTTGGCTGGCACATATTTTTAGAAATGTTCTAGACAAAAATACATCAGATAAAATAGACAACACTTGCACAGGTTCTGGAAAAAGTCAACTCATTAGGTGTATTTACCACGAATGTAATCTGTTGCTTGAAGATACTTCGGACTCGACAGAGAAAATTACTGTTCTTTTGTCTGCCTTCACAGGAACTGCAGCATTCAATATAGGTTTGTTAAAGCCCCTCTACATCGTTTATGTTCTAATTTGTTTTAAATCGTTGAAATTAGTGATTTATATATATATTATATGATTTAAACCTAGGTGGAACCACAATACATTCGGCATTGAAGATCGTCAGGTACGGTCCACAGTACCGAAGCCTGGGAGAAAACATGTTAACAACATTGAGAAGCAAATTGTCGTCACTGCAAATTATGATCATTGATGAGGTATTTTTCTACTGAAAAAAAAAAAAACAAAGAAAATCGTAATTAAATGTTGCTAATTAGGTGTGTTTAATAACATCAACATACCATTTTTGTGGGTTTGTATATTGACATACATACTTTTATTTGCAGATATCCATGGTTGATAAAAATTTGATGATGTTTGTAAGCCAACGTCTTAATCAAATATTGAGACCATCGAATCCGGACGCGACATTTGGTGGACTAACCATCATCGCCGTTGGTGACTTCCATCAAATTCCCCCAGTGTTTGGCAAATCACTCCTTATTTTAGATGCTGCAACATTGGCCCCTGATTTATGGTCTGAGTTTTCTATGATTGAGTTGACTGAAATCATGAGGCAAAAGGATGACCAACCGTTTGCTCAGCTTTTAAACAGATTGCGCATTAAACAAAAAGACGATAGGTTGTCTACTGATGACCAGTGTATTTTAGAGCAACGGTTGATAGCACACCATCCAACATTCCCAAAACATTGCCTTCATGTTTTCAGCAGAAACGCAAGTGTTGATTTCCACAATCAGAAAATGTTGGAGAGGTTAGATCAACCAGCTATTACAATAACAGCTGTAGACATTGTAAAAAATAACAAAGGCCAACACTACAAGAGCAAGCAGCCCGTTAAATTTTACAAAAATGAAAAGCCACCACTTTTAAACAGTTTAAGTCTTGCTGTTGGCGCTCGTGTTATGGTAGTGTGTAACATTGACATTGAAGATGGTCTTGTTAACGGCGTCATGGGCGAAGTAACTGACATTTCTAAATCGAAGAACGAATTAGGCTTGCCAAAATATGTTGGTGTTAAATTTGATAACATAAAAGTTGGGTTACTGCGAAAACGCAGACTAACGGGGGTAGCATCTGATGTCGTACGAATTGAGCCCTTTGCAACCCATCCAATTACAAAAGGCACTAAAACCTTTGTTCGGCACCAATTTCCCCTCAAATTGGCATGGGCTTGTACTGTACATAAAATCCAAGGGGGTACGGTAAGTGAAATTGTTGTAGACATGAGAAACATATTTCGTGAAGGCATGGGTTATGTGGCGCTCAGTAGAGTAACAAACATTGGCGGTTTGTACATAAAACATTTCCAACCTTCATCCATTTACACAAGCAGTGAAACCTGTGATGGAATATCACGCATGCCTGTTCTAGATATTAAAAACCCTTTCAGTGATGATAAAGGTAAGCATTTAAAGGTGGTCCATCACAACACCCAATCACTTGTAAAACACTTCGAGGCATTTACAAATAGCAATTTTTTTGCGTGTGATATAATATGTTTGACAGAAACATGGATGCCTTGCGAAAAGCAAGAATCGTTGTTAGGCTATCGACAGCATTCGGTATCAAGGCCGACCAGAGGCGGCGGAGTAACTATGTACGTGAAAGACTGTCTTTTGTCCAATGTTTTGTTCACAGTAATGGACCCAGATATGGAAGTGGTTTGTATTAGGGTTAACTCTTACATTGTTTGTGCTGTTTATTGTCCAGGGACTCCAATTAGCCTCACCAACAAGCAACTCCCGCAAAATTTGCTTTTTCAGATGGACACAACTTCAACGAAAATATTAGTTTTGGGCGACTTCAATGAAAATCTTTTGCATAGATCAGATTCACGTCAATTATATAAATCATTTATTGATTATGGATTCAAGCAACGCATAAACGGACCAACAACAACGAATGGCAGCTTGCTTGATCACATTTACACCTACAACGTTGAAGGGTTACACAGTGGGGTATTATCCTCTTTCTACAGTTATCATGATCCAGTATATCTGACAGTTTGCGAGGAAAACTGTATGCAGAAAGGTATAATTGTTTTTTGACCCTAGGGTAAATGTTTTTGACGATAGCATGTTTACATCAAGCAGAATTTATTGTTAAAGTACAAATTTATAAATGTGTAAATTTGTAATGTATATTATAGGTTCCATGAATGAAAGTGCCCTGAAGGCCGCAGCCCAACCAGGTATTGAGAAACGTAAGTTATGTAATATTTCACTAAATAGACTGGCAAATTATGAATATTCAAACGCCAACCTATCATTTTTAATGTATATTTTAGGTTCAAGTAATACGAATGTCGTAGCTCAACCAATTATTGAGAAACGTAATAATGTGATATTTTACTAAATAGAATACCGTATAATAAATATTCAAAGCTGTGCCCAACAGACACTACATCTGTTAAAACTTCACCATATCAACCTTCAGGTGGAATTGCAAGAATTGTAGATCTTTGGGCAGGGAATTTAGTTACTAATCAGTTAAAGAACCTCCTGCTCAAACAAGGTTTTGAAGTGGAATGCACCATTCATCAATATTTACAATCGGCGAACGCATGCGGATATATTGCAGCTAGGGCAGCAATGTTTATGCACGAATCACATGACTGGTGTTATGGTGATATCCTACCATTGTTAACAGCTGACAATCTCATACCAACGTACAACGACTGGTTAGAAATCAATTCACAGTTGGGGCAGGAATTGACCGATGAGGAAATATTATTGATTTTGCATAAACTGAACCGATCCAACAAAGGAGTCGATTGGATATCTGGACCTTATTCAATTATACAGGCCGAAATCGCAATTCGAGATGATTTGAAAAACAACTTACCAATCAAACGCGTCGCGATTATTAATACTACACGGCGAGCTAGCTTCTCTGATGAACTGGGTGGTGACCATTGGATAACTGTTGCTTATGAAATATATTAACGTCCAGTTGTGCATTCTAATTTTTTTTTAATAATGTCCTGTTGTGCATGCATTGTAATATATTTTTCTTTGCAAAGTTTACCCATTTATCAAGGGATTTTTATTCTATTAATAAAATTTACATCAATTTCTATTTTTTTGCCACCAAAAGTTAATTACTTTGAGTTAAAAGTCAAAATTTGCGGCGAAGCAAACCTATTAATTGTCTTTATAATTAAAAAATATTTGAAAATTTTTTCCTGCACCCCTATACGCCTCTAATTGGGGACAAAAGTCAATAGTGTGATGTATTCGATTTAGTTATTTACAGCTATCAACTCCAATCTAGCGGCAGAAAACCTTCGATACAGAATCCGTTCATATCGCTTGCTTTATCCTGGCCGCGAAGAGGCTAGCTCCCTGCTGTGCTTTTTTGTCCAGCGCGTGCAACATTCATTGTGCGAAGTGGCTTGTCTCAGTTAAACTAAGCGCGTGCGACTTGCCTTTTAAAAAGAGGCTTTTCTTAGTAAATTAACTTATTGCTTTTACAAAACAACATATTTTACCGCCGCAAGTTTAAATGAAAAAATCTGCCAGGCATTGTACACCACTCTGTTTCCAGTTTTGATGCTATGAATGAAATCACTTTAATTTTTATATGTTTGTTTAGTTATTTTCCCTCATAGGTTAATTATTTTAAATTGAAGTTCAAAATTTTGCTGTGAAGCAACTTTTAATTTGTCTTTATAATTTAAAACTATTTAACAATGTTTTCTTTAGTTTTTAAGATACCTCTAAACACAAAAATGGCCGAATTTTAATTTTGCCCCCCTAAAATACTCCCCTATTTTCAAGAGGTAAAATGTTTATTTTAACATCAGCTTTAAATGGTTCTCTAACATTTGTGAAATTTTCAGATGTTTATGTCATTTCCTTCTAGTGTAAATATATCATTGAAATTTCCTAAAGTGTTGTGCATTTTGACCCCCCGGATAAACAGTTCAGGGCTAATGTTTAAAATTTTGTTACTTAGCATTGTATATGTCATGTATCCATCATCCATAAATATATCAGATTTTTTTTTAATTTTTTCATCTCTGAAAAGTGCCGAAAACCAAAATTAACAAAAAATGACAGTTTTACCCCCCTAAAAACCACCCCTTAGAACCTAAGCAATTTTTTTTTATATTATAAACAACTTTGGGAGGGTATTTAACAGTTGTGAAAATTTCATGTTCCAACTATGTTTTTTTCCTTGTCAAAAGTGAGCCATAAATAATTGACTGAAAAAAAAAAAAAAAAAAAAAAAAAAAAAAAAAAAAAAAAAAATAATTCGGATAAAAACAACATGTGTCCAAAAAAAAATTTTTTTTTTCGGGCCACGTAATAATTCGGACAAAAACAACATGTGTCCAAAAAAAAATTTTTTTTTTCGGGCCACATAATAATCCAATATACCACTTTAAATACCCCTACTGACGAGTCAAAGCAGGTGTCGGAAAAATGTGTTACAAAACGTTACAAGGAAAGTTTACAGTCATAATAAAAAAAACACAAACTCTGGTAAATTTTAAAAATAGTGGCACTTTGGTTTTGCCATACCTAGCTAGAGAGTTATGCCCGTGTCCCCCCAATGACCGCTCCGTTGCCTCCCCGGTGGGAGGGGGGTTGGGGGGGCGAGGGCCATGGTTGAGAAACCCTGGTTTATACCATATTCATTGATCGTATTTAAAAAACGGATGTTTTTATTTGCGCCTCAAATAGTTTTGAGGGTGTTAAGACAATTAGCGTTCTTTTGTGGAAAAAATATTTACATCTACGTCGTAGGTTAACACAAAAATTTTCGGCACATATCTGTTTTTGCTTGCAGAAACAAGGCAAGGAATAGTTTTGGGATGTGTATATTAAAAATCCATCAAAATTTATTTTGCATCTGTATAGTCATAGGAAAGGCTAGAATATTTTCGCTCCATATCTGTTTTGCTTGAAGAAACAAATCAAGAGAAAGTACAACTTAATATAAACCGTAAAACGAATAAACCATAGCGTAACTAGACGGGGGTCGGCAAACCCTGGCATGATGATATTGCATGACACGCCAATTGATTTAACGCACACGTTATATCACCTTAAGAAAGTGCAGCTATTACATGACTTCCACACAATTATCATTATTATTACATCACTAACACTAGCGTTAACTAAATGGTATTGCCAGTTCGTGTTACAAATAAGAATCTTCTGTTGTATCTAATATTATTGTTGTATTTAATATTATTTTTGTGGGCGTGATACTTGTTGTTTGCCACTAACTGTTCCTATTACGTCACAATGCCCCAAATTTGGGTTAACGTTTACCGCGTTAAAGCAGGGCATTTTATATAAGTGGTTCTCAACCACCGGTCCGCGTCGACTTTCCTGCTGGTTCGCCAAATATATTACAAATTTATATCTCAATTGCAAAAAGCAAGATGTTGAAGGCGGCTTGTCCATCAAATTTAGAACTTTGCGAGTTCCGTAGTTTGCTGCATTGTGACGTGAGGTAACATGGAGGTAATGGTCTACTTTGGACTTTATCGTACGTACAATGCTACAAATGTTGTGCCCAACTGTTTATAAGTAGGCTACAACTCGTTAAACTTTAGGACCAGTTGTATGTGATAAACTTCAATAGAACCACGTAAAACAGGTATGATATCAAAAAGACAGCAGGAAATTTATCATTACAATGAAGTTTTCGTTCTTTGCTTTAGAGTTGCATACTTTTGTCATAATTACATTTTTGGCTCGTTTTAATTTTTGAAGGCCACCGGTCCGTAAAAAGGTTGAGAACCACTGTTCTAGATTAAAAGTAAGCAGGTATGTTTTTGTGCGACTGAGAAACCAACAAAAACGAAACTGATAGTTAACACTTCTAAGTATCGGCTTAAAAGGATCAAAGTATATTTCGAAAAAGATACGTAAATTAGATGTCAGATCACAGCAGGGCTGCTGAGTCGGAATCGGGACCGAGTAAGACCAGGTAAAACTACCCGAGTGCGACGTGTGCGCATGCGCAGTACCAAATTTCGAAACTGATAAGGCAGTAAACTGTAAATTCACCCGATTCGATTTGTTTTCAACGCTTGTAGCGTTCGTATTAGGATAATTCCGGGCTTTGAAGCGTCTGTGTTAGAACATGTGTTAGAAATTGGACGCTTTAAGCGGACCGTATAAGAACAGGATACAGGCGAACAGCGAATGCGCAGACTAATCATGCATAACGAAACGTTGCCAAGCGATGCAGACTACAGAATTTTTTATCTTGTACAGTTTTGGATATTAGAAATGCAGAAATGTTTATAGCTGTACCAAGTTAATGCGATGTTTATAATTTTACCCAGTAAATAGAAGGTTAAAAGCTTTTATTGTTGCTAAAGCTTGCCTTATTAGCGAACATTATTTGGGTTAGGGTGCGGGTTTGGGTATAGGTTAAGCAATACTATTAATAATAATACTTGAACCACCCTTACCCCAGCCTGGAAAGTATAACAGAACACGCGGGTACAATGCCGAAAAAATTCGGGTGACTGGGTGCAACAAAGGTAAAAAACGGCGCTGGTCTAGAATCCTACCACATTTTAAATCAACGCACAATATTAGGGTTAGGGGCGGCGAGAGTTAGTGTTTGGGTGTGGGTGGGTCAAGTATTCTTATATTTATTTTTAACCCTAACCAAAATAATGTGCGTTGTGGTAGGACTTTAGACCAGCACGAAAAAAGTACATCTCTGGTCTGCTTTTAAATTTTCAGACTTCCACGTTATGATTTTCTCATGCACTCTGTATTGTATACATTGCACTGCAAACATAATAGGGTGCACAAACGTTTTACATGTTTAGGGAGCATTTTAGATTTTTTTCTGGGTGCACTTGCCATACTTTCCACAGTGGCCCCCACCCAAACAGTCAAGCGCCAATATTTTTATTGTTGCTAAAGCTAATAATGCTGTTTCTGGCTATTGACTTTCATTCCGAAGTTTTATTAGTTAAAAGACAATATTATTTACACTTACAATGCTAGAAAATATTAGTTGTAACTAATTTACTTCATTATAATAAACTTAGTTAGCATATAGAGGAATCAGGTGGTACTGTATAAAGACAAATTGTATTTGACTCTGGACAAGCTTTCGCACAACCGTGCTTCATCAGGTCAAATTGATTCTCAACAAGCTTTCGCACAACCGTGCTTTATCAGGTCAAAATGATATACAATTTGTCTTTATACAGTGCCACCTGATTCCTCTATTTAGAATTAGACAAATACGGCCATATACAAAGATTAGTTAGCAAAATATATGCCAAGGAATATTAAATTAGATAAGAACACCTTTGTTTTGCAACTTATTTTGTAAAATTTGGTCATCATTATGATGTAAAGTAAGTCCTAGGTAGTATACATGTTTCAAACATTATAAATTGAAGCCAATATCTTGGTGTTAAATTTAACTCTAACAATTGGCTATTGTTATGGTGCATATTGCATCTAGTTTGCATTCTGTGGCAGATGCATACCAAATATTTATAAAGCAATTTGTGTGCACACCTCAATAACTAAATTGCACACTTCAGAAAAGGTTGTGTTGCCGTAGGATTTCAAACTTTAATTATGCCAAAATATGTCTGCACATCTGGAAAGTTGGTGATGTATGTCAGATATCTGTGCATCGCACATTCTTTGAATCACATTTTAGTGTAATTGTCAAATTTGTGTCATCAAAATCTTAAGGTCTGAAAATATGTTACTTCCTTCTGTTCATGGTGGGGGTATTCCATATCAAATCATCACAAAAATTGAAATTTTGTAACCACCCGTCTCAGATTTTCATGATATTTATGTTGTGCAAAATATAGCTCAAAAAAATAAGTTTGCAAGAAAAAATTCGAAAAAATTCCAATCCGTTAGAAAGTTATGGGACTTTGAAATTTGGCCACTAGAGGGGGTTTTCGGACACCCCCAAAATAAAAATGTACATTTAAACGCTGCAATTTAAGTAAATATGGAAGTAAAAGTATGTTTCCTACTATTTGTGGGGTCAAGGAATCCATTTTTGGAGTCAAATTTGCATTTGGATAAAGTTTAGAGGCCTTAAGGGGCACTTGAAAAGAAAAAAAAATGTTTATGTTCCGAGCGAAATGGTGAAAGACTGCAAATATTTAGAAACCCTATTATTTTATGTGCGTTTATCATTTATAGCAAGATCTGTCAAATAAGCTTAAAAAGAATCTTTAGACTTATTGGAAAAAGGTTTTATAGCCAAAATAGAACTCATACTATTTTGGTTACAATTCCCCTAATAAATGTATTCATTATCTGCACTTTTGTACTTATGAAAGCTCTTTGTATATATTTTGTATGATTGTTTAGAAAGGATTAACAGAATATGGCTCTTCAGGAGGCACTAAGATGACTTGTAGGAAATTTGTTTGAACAATATGATTCAGCTGAACAAAATATTTCTTCTAAAACTATTATTTTGTCCCACATTGTTAGAGCTGTTCAATCCTTAAGACTAACCACCGTTTTTGTGCTAGATTTTTACTTACTTCATTAATACTATCTGTCTATTGCTTAAATGTTTTTTTCAAATTGTTACTTGGTTACCTGCTGCAGCCTATATACTGATTTGTTAACAATTAGAGATGAAACCTGCTTCAGTGATTTGCTGCATCGGAAAAGCTACCAGGGATGACTGTCACAAGTTAACATACACTAAGTCTAAGTCACTGTTGAACATTTTGGATATTGATAAAGAAAAAGTGAAGTGATTTTGTGGAGAGCTGGGTTAAGAGGAAATAAGAACTCTGCTAAGACTGTGTGTAAGGTTCACCGTGTAATGATTTACGAGTGTTTTAAAAGAAAAAAAAATTCTTGCTAAAATATGGAAAGGAAGAATTTAAAAACAAAACCGGCATGGAAATTCTGTTCCACATGCTACAAGCAGCTTTTAAGTGACACCTGTAGTTCTTCTAGTTGCTAAAGTTTAAAAATTGCGTTTTGTCTGCTGTACCTCATTTTTATAAAATGTTTATACTTGTTTCTTAGTTTCAATTGAATTCATCTCCGAAACGTATCAAATATTCAGGTACACCAAAATATCTTTAGCTTTTTATATTTACCAAGATTGTAGGGTTAATGTTAGCACCTGTATTCTTTCGTGATATGTCACTGTGGATAGTTTCTCCTTCAAACAGCATTTGTTTTTCATGCTGAGAAATAGTGTTGTCAATCACAAGCATCTATTCAAAGAACATTAGCAAGCAAACTTTGCAAGCTATGTTTGGTTGCATGAAGTTTTATTTTCGCATTACTTAGTCTTGCGTATTTTGGCAAGCTATGTGTTTAAAAGGAAACACCAGTTGCATTTAAACTGTTATTTAATGTGTTTTTACTTCCGTAACTGTGACACCAAAAAACAGTGAAGATGAATTTTTAGAACTTAACGCAACCAGAACTACAGGTGTCGCTTAAAGCTTAAAAGCTGCTAATAGCATGTGGATGTGGGACATGAATTCCAGGCATATTTTTAGCAAGAATCAAATCAATCTTAACAGTGCCCTTCGCTTTTCTTTTCCCCTTATGCAATGAATATGGGTTGCAGCACTTCGCTGTTTTTCTTTTAAAACACTCGTAAAACATCCCATGGTGATGCTTACATACAGGCCTAGCAGAGTTCTTTTTTCCTCTTAACCCAGCTCTCCACAAAATCACTTCCCTTTTTCTTCATCAATGTCCAAAATGTGCAACAGTGACTTAAACTTAGTGTATGTTAACTTGTGACAGTCATCCCTGGTAGCTTTTCAGATGCAGCAAATCAATGAAGCAGGTTCCATCTTCGATTGTTCACAAATCAGTATATAGGCTGCAGCAAGTAACCAAGTAACAATTTTAAAAAAACATTTAAGCAATAGACAGATAGTCTCAATAAAGTAAATAAAAATCTAGGACAAAAACGGTGGTTAGTCTTAAGGATTGAACAGCTCTAACAATGTTGGACAATATAATAGTTTTAGAAGAAATATTTTGTTCAGCTGAATCATATTGCTCAAACAAATTTCCTGCAAGTCATCTTAGTGTCTCCTGAAGAGCTGTATTCTGTTAATCCTTTCTAAAAAATCATACAAAATATATACAAAGCTTGTACAAAAGCGCAGATAATGAATACATTTATTAGGGGAATTGTAACTAAAATAGTATGAGTTCCATTTTGGCTATAAAACCTTTTTCCAATAAGTCTAAAGATTCATTTTAAGCTTATTTGACAGATCTTGCTATAAAGGTTAAACAAATAAAAAATAGGGTTTCTAAATATTTGCAGTCTTTCACCATTTTGCTTGGAACATAAACATTTTTTTCTTTTCAAGTGCCCCTTAAGCCCTCTAAACTTTATCCAAATGCAATTTTGACTCCAAAAATGGATTCCTTGGCCCCCAAAATGGTAGGAAACATACTTTTACTTCCATATTTACTTAAATTGCAGCGTTTAAATGTACATTTCCATTTTGGGGGTGTTCGAAAACCCCCTCTAGTGGCCAAATTTCAAAATACCATAACTTACTAAACGATTGGTATTTTTTCAAAATTTTTTGTGCAAACCCATTTTTTCGAGCTATATTTTGCACAACATAAATATCATGAAAATCTGAGATGGGTGGTTACAAGGGCTTGATGATTTGACATGGAATGCCCCGGTGGTCTAAAGGCATACAACCAAACTAATAAAAACTCATGAATATTATTAGCTGTAAAAGTGTTGTAGTGATCTCAAGTTGATAAAAAATAGCTGCTGCATAAGTTTGCGAAGTTGTAGCGAATAGAGCCCCATAAATTTAAATTTCATGTTTCACTACCTTAACTGACCTTACTTTTTAACATTTTTGCATTCTTAACTTTTTCAATTCATATACAAGTCATGAACTTAAGTATGGCAAGTTTAGCACCAGGATTTTTCAATAGATCAAACCTTCACCTTCAAATATTAAACATGGGCCCAGATTTAGACATACATTACAAAGGGACGGACTTTCAACCTTTGATGCGCCCTGTCACCCAATTTTTTTTAGTCGTTCACTGGCAAGATTTGCCATACTCTTTGAACAGCAACTCTGGCATATGACCCTTTATTGTATTTTTATTATACCATGACATTTGTTTATATTCATTAAAGCCTATATGGATTTATTACTCAAAGGAAAACTAATACAAAAACATAACTAGTTTAGTGTAATATCTTATGCAACTTTTAAAGTCGACTGAAGTAACACTGTTCTTATGTTGAGTTACAGATACCTCAAAAGAACTGGACTAAATGTAACAACTGGAAAGTTATATTGTGACTTTATTTATGATATTGCTTATGTTAGTTAAACTAAACTACTAATTTAATGCCCGATTATATAGGGTAAATATTCCATAGCAAGATATCTTGAGTACAATTCCACATTTTCTGTATATTTATTTATCTTTTTATGCCTTTTCTCCTCTAGTTTCTGTGAAAATTTTAGTTTTAAAACAAGATTTCTTAATCAAGTTTTGTCTTGTTAATAGTCTGCGCTAACTAATCAGCATGCCTGCCAAAGTAAGTATATCAATTAATTTATTCTTGTTCAATTAGTAAATTTGTTTTTTTATTTCTCACAATAAAGTATATAATTTTTATATGGATAACTGTTAAATTAAATCTTTTCAGAAAAAAAAATTGGAGGCCTTTTTAAAGTGAAAGTTCAAGGGAAAAAAGGGTCTTCCAAAGGTTTGTTTTTAGAAGCCTTTAAGTGTTTGGAAAAACCCTCTTTATCAGTTATAGATCCAGGATGTTTGAAACAAACATCATTGGTTTCCACCCCTGCTACCAAACCATTGTACAAGGAGGTTAGGGAAAAATTAAGTGAGAGGTGGCGAGCTGTAGAAAGAAAATTAATTATGGTTGGCATCCAGTCATATTCTTTGCAAAGCAACCAGTGCAGTGTTTGCAAGGATAAAGTGTACGAGGATATCATAAGATGTACTGACTGCGGAAGCAACACAATATATTGCAAACCATGCTGGCAGACATCGCATAAAAATATTTTTTATCACAAGCCAGATATTTGGAAGGTGTTTAGCTTTTACACTTTGATGTGTTTTATATAAATACATTGATTTACAAAAAAAGCAATTTTATAGCAAACAAATATTACCAAAACAAATAATGAAAAATAGAGCAAATATTAAACTTAGCGTTAGAGTACAGAGTAACTTTTATAATTTACAGGGAGATAAATTTGTTAAATTTGAAGAAGAAATCAGACTTTTGCAAAGAAATAATGAGCATTCCGAAAAGTGCAGCAGAAAATACAGAAAGAATATAATAGTTATTGACTCGAAAGGTTCAGTTATTCTTTGGTGTATCTTTGTTATAATGTTGTCGTAACAATGTTTGTTTCTCACAGGATATGAACACAACATTACTGTTGAATACTGTGGGTGTGAGACTGAATGCGAAACACTTTATCGGCATCTACTGTGGTCTTGTTCACCAGTCACACCAAGGCTGGCAATCAGTCTAGAACTGATGGAGTGGCTTTGTGTATTTAGTTTAGATCAACAGGTTTCAACTGAAGGATTTTGTAATGCCTTAAATTTGCGATTTCAGTTCATCCCTCGCAATATTGGAAAGGTAAGTGAACTAATGTTTTGATACCTTGCAAAGAAGGCCGATTTTATTTATTTTTTTTAGACTAAACAACTTTCAAATAAGTTGCTCAGCGAAGTTGTGGAGTCCTACCGTCACCATGTTTATGAACTCCAGCATGGACTTCCAAATAAACTAAAATTATTTGATGATGGCACATTTTGTCCTACTTGCAAGGGTGTAAGTATACTTCCACCTTTGAGTTTTATCACAAAAAAATAATAGGAAAAGCTGATTTTTGTAGCATAAACGTTCAACCATTCTTTTAGGTTTAAAATGTAATTATTTTTTTAAAAACAGTCTTATTTTTTTGAATTAAATCGTTTTCCTGCCTTGAAGGACCCGTCATGCGAAAACATGTTTTGTTTGGACGGAAATGTTGGTTTGGTAAGAAGACAAAAAGCTGGGGACGCTAGTTATTCGCCACACCACAAAAATTGTTTTTTTGTTAACTAAACAGAGGCAATGTCTTTCATTAATCCGTATTCTGATACAATAGAATCAGATAAACTATGTGGTAGACTTTTTATTTATTTATTTTTTCAATTTAATTTTATAGATAAAAACATATTTTTTACAGCACTGCAGTGATTTTTAGGCTGGATCTGCAATACGATCAAGAAATAAATTGAAAAAACTTGATGTTAAAGGTGTATTTGGGGCATGCTGTAGGCATGAGTTTCCCAAAATATTTGTAAACATGAAGCATGGTGAACGGTATTTTAGCATTTACCTTCTTGCGAGCTATGCAATATTAAATTGAAACAAATAACGCCAAACCATTTTTATTTCTAGCCTTGGTTATCCTGTGTTTATCTTGAAAAAACTTTTGGAGCAAAACAAAAACAAAGATTTGAAAATATTTTATGATATTGCATGTCAACTGAACCGACATTTAATGGTAATATAAAAAAAAATTAAATTTTATTGGTTTTACAAAGATCTACTTTACCTGACTTGTTTATTTTTTATTCAGTTACCTGCTCAGAAGAAAAACACGGACATTGTTTCCAGATGTCAATTTGCTGTGCCAATATTTCATGGTTATGGCCATAATATGTCATGTCAAGTCAGTAAAAAATTTGTTCAATTTCACCGTAAATTTTGTTAGGGTGGGGGGAGGGCAGTTTTTGTATTTTCTATGTAAAAAGTTAATGCATTTATATATAATACTAGATGCAATACAATCCACGCCAAAAGGATGGTTTTGGGTTAACAGAAGGTGAAACTGTGGAACGACTGTGGTCCTTTCTACGGCCTTTTAGTAAAATATGCAAAGAAATGAAGCCAGAACATCGCCATGACTTGTTGTCTGATGGCTTGATCCATTATGGACAAAAGCTGAAAATAAAACTGGGTATTACCATTATTTTTATAGTACAGCTGTTCCACCTTTAATTTACTGTACTTTAGGTGATCATTTAAAATCAAAGTTTTTAAAATCCAAGGCAACACTGGAAAATGCAGAATCCCAACTCAACCAAATGATGCAGTTGTACCCTGGTTGTATTACACATTAAAGATGCTTATCTCTTTTTATCTTAATTTGGTACTATTTTTAGGTCATCTAACTCAAGCAAAACTTCAAAACTTACTTGAAGTGGAGATGGCAACTCCTAATGAATTAGTTCAATACAGCATAAATAAGCATGAAAGTTATATTCTGAAACTTCATGAGCTTCAGTCCAAAAGGTTAAAAAAACATTTGTATAACTGTAATATGATTGCTGGAAAATATCTAAAAACTACCATTCAGCCTGTAAATCTGTTTAAACCTAACATTCATAGTATAAAAGTATAGTTATTATATTTTCAATTTTATTTAAACATTTTATTGTTTTAGTATTACAAATTATATTATTTTAATCAATCGTATGGTTGTGACCCCTTTCAATACACTTTAACGACCCCCCTGCTCACGTCACAGCAACATACTTTGTCGCACGTCCCTCAAATTAAAAGCCACGAGTTAAGGTTTCATGGCCTATGATTGAAGTATTATATTCTCCTTTGCTCAATTTTTACTAATACGCTTTGAAAAAATATATATTCAACAACAATATTTATGACGTGTGTTTATTTTTCTAATTAGAAGCAAACTAATCATGTTGGAAAATGAATTCAAAGAGTGCAGTGAGATTGCTTCCCAAATAACACGGTATGGAACGACCAAATTTACTTTACATTACAGACGTAATTTTACTCTTGTGTTCCTATTTTAAGCCTGGATAGGCAACTGCAGTTCAGGCAAAAAAGGGAAGGAATAAAACGGCCGGACATAAAGAATTCACCTGGGCTTACTGAATTGATTATTGCTGCCGACAAAGCAAGAAAAAACTTTCTTTGCAAAGTGCAAAAGGAAAATGTTGAACGGTGTTTTCTATCAACATTAATAAAAAAGTACCCATGTAAGAGTAGTTATTTAACTTATTAAAACTATATATTCTAACAGCTAAGTAACCAGCTACTAATGATAAATCTTTTATTTCTAGGCGGTCAGGCCATCTGTGACAGAGTTTTTCGAAATATCAGAAGGGTTGTAGCCTCAATAAAAAAAAGCTGGAGCAATACAACCAGCTTCAACAAATTCCGTCAAAACGATATAATAATTTGATTGCGTAAAGCGACGTGTTGAATCCGGAATCACAAATTTGGAACGGTTTTCGCCAAGGCAATAATTTGGCGAAAAACCATCAAATTGTTGCCACCTATTGTTTAATTCTGCGCGCTAAGGAAGAATTGGATTTTGTGCGAAAAGATATGGCGAGCGCGGTAAAATTTGATCGCGGGCAGGTTGTTTTGCTTACCGAAGGGCGTAAAAAATTGCCATTTTACGCCCCATTTTTTGCCACTATACAGCAAAAGATGGAGATGACCGTAGCAGAACTTCTGCCACTTTTAATCCTTTTTTAGCTCCGTCTAATTCCGAAGATGAAGTACCATCTTGTGACGAAGAAGCTGAAACCAATTCCAACGTAGATGAACTCTTACGACTTATACTCGAGGAATCGTATAGTGATGTAGAAGAAGAGAATGAATAATTTTCGTCTAATTGCTAAACAACCGTTTCTAATTGCTACCCGTCGACCCTGTTATAAGTATTTCGTAGAAGTGCTTTTCGTTGCTGCCGAACTTTCTAAATATGTAGCCTACAGTATAGCACAATGATGTACGCCAATTAAAGTTGTTATACAAAAGGCGGTTTATAACGCTTGTACCGTACTATTATTGCAAAAAGTAAAAAAAAAATTAAACAGAGCAGCCAGCAGCCTCTATACTGTAACATATTCGGCCTTCATCTTTAAAAGTTATGTTTAATATGTTAATTGGGCTTATAGGTTCAAACTTTTTTTTGTTGAGGTTGACTTTAAAGTGATTACGAATTTTATTGAGCACCGGTTTTTCAATGCAATCACACCCGTGTTTTCTTGTTTTAATAGGTCAATTTAGGCTAATCATCATGAACAGTTTTTTGTCAATCGTGTGTGTCATCTTTGTTATCAGTACTCAAATTGAAGCAAACAAACACGGTAGTAAATATTTGGTGTTTTTTTATGAAATGAATTTTTATAATACCGGTACCAAACAAACATAACCGCCTTGTGAGTTCATCTTTTCAAGATTTTTCTTTTCATCTTTTTTTCGCGTTTGTCGTGAAAACCGACGGCGCTATTATTAATATCGTGCGTTAATGATTAACTGAGGACTTTTGGTCTCACTCTTTAACAAATATTTAATCCTGTGTTCTAGAAGTGTACAATTGGAGCAATTTGTGTTACATGTGTTATGCTGACACAAGCGCAAACTTCCAACAACTGAATAATTGTGTGAATGGGTTTCATCTTTTCAAATTGAATCATATTTAGTTGAAATGTATTTCCTTTTTAGCGTGAACGCATTCAAATTTAGTGTTTTCAATTTAACTTATTAATTTTGTGGACACTTTTAGACGTTTTTCTCAGCAAGCGTTAACGCGTCTGAGTTTCTTTCGCGCACAAAGAGAGGTATAGCCGAGGCCGATTTCGTGTCCGAATGCATAGAAGAAAGTTGTACAAAGGAAGAAGTTCGCGAAATCTGGCCAATGGACGGCTATAAAGTGGTGAGGTTTTGTGATTTCAGAAACATGTTATTCGTTTAGTTTTAACTTGAGCGGCTACCGAAAATGGACTTCAACGAATTCTTGTTTTGTGTTGCAGATGGCAATGTGGGCACAGGTGGCACGTGAGTTGAATTGTAAATTTAGTGACTTAGATTTTTTAGGGGTCGCCAAGAATTAGAGGCAATTCGAAACAGGATTGCGTTATGAAATTTAAAATAATAAAACAACTTTTGCTATTGTTAGTCAACTGTTACTACCAGGCATAGTAATATTAATCAAAAACATTCATTCCAGTAATTTTAATTCGTAACCAACGGTAACCTGCTTACGAAGGCGACTTGCATGAGTTGCCGAAATGTTGGTTAAGAATTACACTCACCAGAGAATCTGTTTTCGATTAATATTTAAAATATTGTAGTTAAGGCGCGTAAAAGCCCCATGTCTAGATACTATTAAAATTTGTTTAAAATAAAAAAATAACTTCATTTGACTTTTTACCTTTCAGTTCAAACATAATACAAAATTCGTATTCTTGATTGCCAACAGTGTCGGTATCTTCAGAGGTAATACGTAGATACAAAATGAAAGTCTGCTTTACACGACAACATGGATTCATTTAGAACTAGAGAAAAGCTTAAATCAAAGTCAGACACCGTTTGAACTAAAATTGTTTGCTTTATACCCTTTATTTTGACATAGTTCCGTGCGTGCGACCGCAGTGCAACGCGACTGGGACCAAAACCGACGATAACGGAAACATGATATGCCTACAAGACGCCTGGAGCAATTACGACTGCGAATGCAAACTAGGATATTTCGGTGAAGACGGTAACAATGGTAAGCTGCGCGCTGTCGACAAGCTGGCCAAACTCATTTAACGAGAACATGCCGTGTTTGAACCTAAGTAGATTTTACTTAGGAATAATTTTGTTGTAAGTTAACTCCATAACAAAGTGTATAAGTTTACTCGATAACGAAGTGTAAATTCACTTCATAACAAAGGTTAAGTTCACTCCATAACGAAGTTTAATTGACTCGATAACAAAGTGTACGTTTACTCCATAACGAAGGGTAACTTTGCTCCATAATAAAGTGTAAGTTTACTCCATAAGGGAGTGTAAATACACTCCATAATAAAATGCAAGTTTACTTCAGTATAAAGAGTAAATTCATTCCATAACAAAATGTAAGTTTAGTCCATTGCAAAGTGTAAATTCACTCCATACCAGAGTGTTAGTTTACGCCATAACATAATGGAAGTTTTCAGAATGTATACGTCGATTACTAGACAAGGCGTTATGTTTTACAGAGCTTCCAGGTACAGTATTTTGCTGTCCAAAGTCGTGGGAAGGTAATTCAATACAGCCATGTCTTGAAGGCCGAGATCATTGCCTATACGGATCCTGCGTTCAATCAACAGATAAGACAACGGAATGCAAGTGTTTACCTAATCATTCGGGAGACTACTGCGAAAATGTAAGAATTTAGCTCTGCAACGGCGAATCCGCGCCGGACGTTTGCGAGATACTGACAGGAAGGCAAAATTAATTCTAAGCGACGGTAACTTTCAATATAGATATAAAAACAATGTTTCCTTTTTTGTTACACGATACCAAGAATATCAAATCTTTCATTAGTGTAGGACTGTAGGTCTTGAACGAGATATTATTAATATACTTTTAATTTAATGTATAATGCGCTTATGTCGTTTTAAAAGATAGTATAAATGTAGCGAAAAGGTGGGAAAAACTTCGTTTAATTGGTTACAACTGTCAAAAAAAATTTAGTAATGTACAATACGAGTATCGATATTGATGTTTTATTTTTTCACAACTTTTTTTATATAGGGTCGGAAATCAGTACAATAATCGAACTCCATGACCGTTTTCAAATATCAGAGAAATCTAAACAACAAATTAAACTAGAGAATTAATCTTGTGTAAAAATGTTTTTCAGCTTCTACCTGATTTCATTCCTGGTATTAATTTTATCAACTGGTTTCGATGTCTGGATGTCTCTAAAATTTTCACATTAACCTCGCAAACCAGTCTTACATTATGACGTTATAAAACTACTTGATGTTTCATTCAACCTACATTTAGATATTTAGGTCTCGTTGTAATTCCCTCGGCCTAATATTTACGATTATCTAAATCGGTCATTCTGCTTATAGGTATTCAATTATTGTTCCAGTCGCAATTTGTGGGTTAATTCAAACTTCCGTGTATTTTGAGAAATATATACCAAAATATAAAGTAATATAGTGTTGTGCTAACCATGCAAAATTTTGTTCGGAATTGTTCGTATTTGAATGAATGTTTCATGTTGACCTTGATTGGCAAAAATATGTTAGACAAATGTTAAACGAATCATTTAAGTTGCGTATATATACACTAATTTGTGCTATATGTTGTAAATAAAATTTAATCTGAAAAGAGCATTTAAAGACCTTCTTCTTTGACTAGACCAGTGGTTCCCAGCCTGGGGTCCACGGACCCCTTTGGGGGTCCGTGATTACCTTGATGAATTTTAAGAAAGAAAAAAAAGAAAAGCGATCTTTTTACTTTAATTTCTCTCTTTAAATGCACATGTGTCAAGCTCAGGCCTGCGAGAATAAACTGTACCGGTATGCATTCAAATAAATCTATGCTGCTGCCTACAGTGTGTACATTGAGTTAATACTACATCTACCACAATGCGTGTCGATTACAGTCAACATTATGTTAATTGAGTTTAGGCAAAATTTATGTAGGGTTCCACAGAATTAATAATAATTTGTCTAAAGGGGTCCATGACAACAAAAAGGTTGGGAACCACTGGACTAGACCTATGTATCTCCAAGTTATAATATTAGCTTCATTAGATAAGTCATTTTAAGAGGGTGTAACCCAGAGCTCCCACTTGTACCTAAAATGATTTTTTTGATTTTAGAATATGCATAGCAAATGTAGCGCTACAGGACGGGAACACACAATAAGACCTGAAAAGAAACAATCCTTAAAAGCAGAAAAATCTATAAAACCACAGTAAATACGCAGTAATATCAAAAAAGTACAGTATAAGATCAAAATCGTCTGAATAAGACTTAAATCTGCCGGAATACGCTCTAAGTTCCTCGGAATAAAGCCTAAACGGCCATAATAACGCCTGAAAATGAGGGTAAAGGGCAGGGACGTGCAGTCAGGGGAGGCAGGTGAGGCACTGCCCCACCTACCAACATCTAGCAAAGCAGAAGATATATCAAGCAAAAGCTATATCAGTTAATCTCTATCGCAAATTTTACGTTTCTCTACCTAAAGCGTGCTTAATTTTTTTCTTCTAATTCTGGTAAAAATCATTGGATACGCGAAGTGCGGCAGTGCCAAGCCGTGCCTCTCTTCAGATCACAAAAGTGCCATACACTGCATTATGCGTGCCTTTTTCTTTGGTAAATTTTCTCGCAAAACATAATGAACGTTTTAGCCATGATTTGAGGCATGCCTCAATAGGCCACTTGCAGCTTGCGGTCACGTGACTAGTTACCGCATAGCAACGCGTTACTGGAGAGCAAGCTAATCCAGTAGCTACTGCTAGCAGATACGCGTTACCGACAGTTAGCGTTGATGTTGTTCTGGAATGGAAATCCTATTTATAATTCTGTAAAGCGGGGGCGGTCTATCCTACAGTTCGATCTTACTGCAGATAATCACCATAATCAACCCTTTCCAACTATTTATGCTCTAGTTATCTAAACCTTCAAGTTTTACGGCGTCCTAGCGGCAAAATAGAACAAAAAATATATACGAAATCGATTGTATTTTCATGAGCAAAACCATATTATTAATAGTACTCTTCCTTCCAACTTTAAATGTTAGGAACATTACCAAACAGATTTATAATACAAACTGATTTTGGGATTCTGATTGGTGAAGTTTTCGAAGAAAGAACTTTGCAGTAAAATGAGTTCTAATGGTAAGATTATTTTTTCCTTTCTTTTCGTATGACAAATTTAGAGCAATATATATATAAAATGTGTATGTTCCAGCTGTTGGGAGGACAGACTTGACCTTGTTTCCGCCAATTACATTCGCAGAAGTGGAACAATATGCACAGGTCAAGTCAGGTTGCGAGAACACCCATAAGGCATATAAATTTTTTGCTGAGCCAGGGTATCTACATGATATGAAGTGTAAGTGGACCTAATGTTATATACGCAAACCATATTTTATTGCTTTACTACAAAACCTTTCACAGAATGGTTAGTTTATATTTTAAAGTAGGTTGCTTTTATAATTTGTTTAACATACAGGTTATAAGAACAGAAACATTTTAAATTATAAGTTGCTAATCACGTCCTACGAAATTGAAGTAGCCTAACAAGAAAATGATTTAATATGTTTATGTGTATGTTGCAGTGAGCTACACAGAAGAGGAGGCAACTGTATTTGCAAAATGTTACAGGTCAATGAAAAAAAATGAGCCACCGCATAACCTACAAGCGTCTGTAACACTTGTAACCACATCGATGTCTGGAAAATGTTCATGTGTTGCTGGAATGAGTGGCTTTTGCAACCATGTTGTAGGTTTATTTTTTTACATGGCTCACTGTAAACAACTGAACTTAAACAATATGCCCGACAACCTTTCTTGTACCAGTTTGCAACAACAATGGAGTATTCCCAGGGGTAAAAAAGTCAAAAATAAGGAAGTACAAGACTTGCTTGTTAAGAAGCCACAAGCTGGTGCCAATTATTTAAAATTTATAAGCAGCACATTGTATTCACCATCATGTTCATATGGTACTTTCACCAAAGAACATTTCTGTGGTCTGCAGCCTGAACCACTCATAGCTTCCTTAGACTTCCACGCTATGAAACATTTCTTTGTCCAGCTTAAATGCCCGCATATTGCGTGTACATTGACTTCTTGTAGTGTAAAACTCTAAAGTTAAAGTCATAAATAAAGGCAGAACTGTTGCAAATTCAACAGTTTTGCATCAGACAACTGGACAAAAAAAAATAACACCCAACTTTTAAAGAGATTGGAAAAACGGAATGGATTTGTGGTCATAGGCGTAGCCAGGGGGCCATGGCCACCCAAAAATTTATAAATATTATACTCTTAATAATAATTTGTTTTGTAGCTTTTATGAGCAGTAGCCTACCACAACAGTCGATAACAGATATGTCACCCCTTTAATTGTCATGCACTGTTACGTCATAAACGATGTAGTCATTATTACGTTTTCTATATTAATGTAGTTTTACTACTTTTTAAGTCATTTTTATTGGGCTAAAACTCAGTCAGTTGCTGCTCGAAACGGTTTACGCAGTTCATACAATGGCGAAAGCTAAACAAAAAAAGTTCAAACTTTTTTATTTTTATTAGTACGATACCGTTTTTGTTGTTAAAGAAAAACTCGAATCGACGAAATGTGTGCCTTACCATCTAGGAACCTCACCGCACGTCACTGGTAAAGGGTATGGGACGATCAGGGGCCATGGGTATTGCATCGACCATTTTGGTGTCGACGTTTGGACGCCCTACTTTGACCACATGTGTACGATAAGCTTGTACGCTGGCAACTATACAAGATATTCGGTAAAGACCCAAGACTATCGACCTTGAATTTTCTAATTGCTTACCGGATTAAAGCAAAATAATATTCCCTACATATGCTTTTAAATCACAATTAGATTCCTGCAAAGTATTTTGCGTGGGTGCAAACTTACTGCAAAATCCTGGTTTCATAACAAATTCATACCAACGGTCTATTCTATTTTTTAATATTCCGTCAAACGGCAATTGATAGCGTCAAACCTAATTTTTAAATATTTTCGCATGATTTGTTCTAAAATTGAACAAGTTGACATCCAAAGAAACTTGTTAACGTGGAATGAAACATTTTATGGACATGTCTATATATTATGGATGAAATCAAGCAACTGGATAGTGTCTTAATCCTTCCTATTGTCAAAGTACTGCCATGCGACTTGGCAAACAATGTCAACACCCGCTATTTGCTTAACATTCAGAAGTGCATATGGTCGAATAACGATAATGCAAGTGCTTATCAACAACTAAACAAACGGACCGACCGTTCCTCTTTGTAGGGTAAACGTTATATCTGTAGAATTACCAGTGCTGTCATTTTGACAGTTTTTGATTTTCAATCGTTTATATCTCAGCTTAGGTAGCTGCTAAAATATTGAAACTTCCCGACTTTTTCCTAGGCTAGGTCCCTTTTGGTATGAAAATTTTTAGTCTATTAAAATAACCACAGCATGAGGTAGAAATTGATTTACCTTAAATTATCGCCAACGGTCATTTTGACCGTAAAGGAAATTCTAATTCCTCCACAAATACAATCGCCTTAAACCAGTGGTTCTCAAACTGGGGTCCGCGCGACAATTTTCTGGGCCCGCGAAGCACCTAACAAAAACATTAAAACGACTCTCCTAAAGAAGATAATATTTTTGCGCAATAAAATTTTCAGGCAACTTACTTTTTCAAACCAATCTCACTAGTTGTTTATTAACGACTTTGCACGCTTGAAGTTGAATTGTCCATTGTGACGACATAGGGTTGCGTTGTGCTAGTGAGAATTACGTTTTTACAGCTTGCTGCGCTGCCACTGTGGGCACGGTTTTAAAACTGTTCGTGACTGCTAGACTAAGGTAAATAAAGTGATTCGTTAATTAGAGGTTAACATAAATGGTAGCAAAGAAGCAAGTGCACCCGTTCCATTGATACAATTAAAAACAACGTGTTATTTTAAGTTTATTTGTGTATATTTTTAAGGACCGTAAGCAATTAAAACATTGCTGGGGGACCGTTGCGTAATTTTTTAGCAAAAGTTTGAGAACCACTGCCCTAAACGATAGCTATTTGTTGTGCTATTATTTTGAAACAACCGTGGGTCAATTGCTGCAGTAGCTGGTAACAATTACAATTCTTAACCAAATTCGATGGTTGACGGAGCAGAAAGCAAAAGTAACTAGAAGGGGGTGCGGTTGTTGTATATTTTATCGTGGGGTATATTTTCAGGGTTTAGCGTATATTTTAACAAATTTAATTTTTTTTTAATTGTTTCTTTCAGGGGGGGGGGGGGATTATGGAGCGTTATAAATAGGCGTTACTTGTCAGGGTTGCTTTTAAATATTATTAATTTGACTTTGGTCTGTGGTGTAGTACAAACGTTGCCTGTTCTTTTATTAAGTTAACTTGTTTCTGCAAGCAAAAACAGATATGGCCCGAAAATCACCAGCCTTAACTTATGTCTTAGATACGAAAGGGGTAGTTGCCAGGGTTTAATTTTCTTATACGTTAGTTTGGTAAAGACTATGCAAAATTAGTTTTAGAATCGTTTTGCCATCAAAATATTTTATTCATTTATTTTTTTTATTTTTGCCGCCTCAAAAAATTCCATTTGCAGAGACAGTGACAAACTGGCACTTGACGCCTGAAAACTTTACTTTCAAGAAAATTTTTAGGCTTTTCTAACTTATGATTCAATCTGGCGACCGAGTTAACGAACGTCATATAAATGAAGCTTCTAGCAATGCCTCCCTGCTTTACGATGGGTGAAACTTTATTTTATACTGGCCTTGCCTCCTCATGTTATACCTCGATAATGAATTAAAATACGACAAAGAAACTGCGTGCCAAAGCCTGCGCTAGACGCTCGCTCGCCTAATAACACCCTATTGACACTTGATTATTTAGGCGAAGCTTATCGCGAGGTTGGTGGCCCGAAAAAATGCTGACGCCGCATTTAAAGCAAGAATTATAAATGAGTCGCCGATATTCTGCTTTATACATCCCTACTCGCAATGCTTCCCTACGTTAATTGTACGGTGGGTGAAAGTTTATTCACGGCCTCACCTCTTTGTGTATTACCGCGACAATAAAATGAAATACGATTTGGAGAATATTTGAAAAAATCGTATTTGGAGAATTTTTGCTATTTGCACCTGTTTTGTATGTTACTCCAATCCAACATATCAACACACAATTTTAAGTTGTGTAGGCCTGGTGTTGATATGTTGGATTGTAGTTGCCACCAGATTTCGCATTTAAATTTGTGGCAGTGTGAAAGTCGCACGAGCCCAGGTTTGGACGAGCCACTTCGCACAATGAAAATCTCACGCGCGGGACAATAAAGCGTAGCAGGCGACCAGTCGCTTTGTCACTTCACAAGCTCGACAAAGCAAGTGAATATGAACGAATTCTGTATGAAAGTTTTTCTGCTGTTAGAGGGCAGTCGTTAGCTACAAAGAGCTAAAACGCAATATTTCAGGTTTTTGCCCCCAAGCAAAGGCCCCTGGGGGTGCCGCCTCATAAACTTCTACAAAGCACCTACATTCCACTCTATCTAATGTCTGAAAATTTAAAGGTTCTACGATCTATACTTTTTCTATAAAGCTTCGGACAAAAATCGGTCTAAACACGCCATAGGAAACCATAGCAAACCAAAAAATACCTATGACTTTATAGCCTATACCTATGACTTTATAGATGCAAATAAACTTTTGATGGACATATACACATCTCAAAACTTTTCCTTGACTTGTTTCTGCAAGCAGAAACAGATATGGGCCGTAAATTTTCTGCCTTCACTTCTGGCGTAGATGAAAATATTTTTCCACAAAAAAAACGCTCATTGTTTTAAACCCCTGTCACACTCCATCTCAAAACAAATAAAAAACAATTTATTTCCCCCCTATTAATAAAAAAACTACAATCAATTAAAAAATATATATGTCTGATGCCCCGAAACCATAAAAATATAGGCCCTATATGTTTGATATCCCGAAACCATAGATAAACGATAAACAAAGAAACATGCTCCACCCGGGAGTAAATATTTCATTACCAAAACAATATTTAAAAAAATTATTTTTCAACACATTTGCCAAAAAATGCACCCCAAACCGTTAGGCAGAAACTACAAAAATCGTCAAGAAAATTGGACTTATGAACTTCGGACCGAAGTTCGAGAAATGTCCACTCATGAATGATGAAACAATTTGATAGCATATCTGACCGACGCCGGACCTTTGGAATGGTTACATTGCAATGTTGCTGACAGTGCGTTTATGACTGAAGAGTCTGCCGCTAATTAGGTAAGGATGAAGCCTATTTAGGTTTGTACTTTGATTTGTTGACCTGGGCATCGGATGTTATATGCAGTTATGAAAACCGTTTAACATTTTTCCACAAGCCTTTAGATTTCGCAGTATAACCAGTTCATCGAAATGTATAATTTCACCTTGAAATTGTTGCATAATTTAAGTATTTATCTGATAAAACATATACGGAATACAGTAAGAAACAGACTAATGAATTCTAGACTAAGATCTCACAGTTTTAAGAAGGAAATGTATTTATCTAAACTCCGCAAAATATTTTGACTCTATTGTTAAAAGCAATCATCTATTTATATACAATGAAGATGATTTTATATTCACAAGTAAACAAACCAAAATCTGGAATACTATTTACTAGGGTGGCCATATTTTTTACATAATCTCTGATAAACAATATAATGGTTTAAGGGGCATAAAAAGTCCGGAAACGTCACAACGTTTTTACATTTTTAAGAAACTTGCTGTGGTCACGCGAAACAGTGCGCAAATAAGCAGCCTAAGTAAAACCATTTTTGTTCTTTTAAGTATTTAAAAAAAATGTTTTTTAATTATTTATACCATTTTCATTGACCGTATTTAAAAAATCGGATGTTGTTATTTGCGCCTCAAATAGTTTTGAGAGTGTATTATCTGGTACTCATAAAGCTAAGTATTAAAACCTAACATATTCGGCCTTCATCTTTAAAAGTTATGTTTATTATGTTAATTCGGCTTATAGGTTCAAACTTATGAGTGAATCCTATTTTTTCGCTATAAAATAGTGTGACGTTAGTTTGTTTGAATATCTCTACGCCAACCTATAGCGACAATAATAAAAAAAACGCAATATTTCCAAGGGTTGGGGCTTCATTTTTTTGAAGGGGAATAAAAAAATAATTAAAAATATTGTTCCGGTGAAATTATTTTTTGTTTATGGTTTATCTTTGGTTTCGTTGGCATCAAACATATTTTTTTATTAAGTAGGGGGGAATAAATTGTTTGTTTTATTTAGTATAAGGGGAAGTTGGGGGGGATTAAGACAATAAACGTTAAAAAAAATTTGCATCTACGTCATAGGTTAAGACAGAAAATGTTCGGCCCATATCTGTTTTTGCTTGCGGAAACAAAGCAAGGAATAGTTTTGGGATGTGTATATTAAAAATCCATCAAAATTTATTTTGCATCTGTATAGTCATAGGAAAGGCTAGAATGTTTTCGCTCCATATCTGTTTTGCTTGAAGAAACAAATCAAGAGAAAGTACAACTTAATATAAATCGTAAAACGAATAAACCATAGTGTAACTATACGGGGGTGCGGTTGTTGTATATTTTGTCAGGGGGTATATTTTCAGGGCTTAGTGTTTATTTTCAATTTTTATTTTTTATTATTTTTTCAATTTTTATTTTTATATATTTTTTTTGTTTATTCTATATTTTGTATTGTGTATTTTACATTATATACTTTATATTTATTTTTTTATTTTTCTTAACTTGTTTCTGCAAGCAAAAACAAATATGGGCCAAAAATTTTCCCACTTAACTTATGCCTTTGATGCGAAAGGGGTTCAAATATGGCGTAGATTTTGGGGAATGATCGAAACATATATTTGATAAATAGAATTTACGTAGATAATGTGTATGGCCATTTTATTACATTTTGGCCAGCTTACGTGTTTGAAAAGCAAATATTATCGTTCCCCTTAAGACTTAAAATGGTTTAACGCCTATGGTTTGCAATACTTTTGCAAACTTTTACTCGGTAAATTTTTGCCATGGCTTGGTCCGAGCAATCACTGTTGAAACAGATTTCAAATCTGTAGTTTCAAACAATATGAAACACACTATTATGTGCCTAATACGCAAACTATTAAATCGAAAGTTTTGCTAGTTGTTTAGGCCTGATGTTGGTATGTTGGTTGGAGCAACATGCACGACAGGTGCTAACAGAGAGGCGTAAACTGCCTTAAGATTTCGCATTTAAAATTGCGTCGGTAAATACACCCTATTGACACTTGATTATTAGGCAAAGCTTATCGCGAAGTAATTGGTTGCCTGAAAAAACGCTGACGTCGCATTTAAAACAAGAATTATAAATGAGTCGCCGATATTTTGCTTTGAACATCCCTACTCGCAATGCTTTGCGTTAATTGTACGGTGGGTGAAAGTTTATTCACAGCCTTACCTCTTTGTGTATTATCGCGACAATGCGATGAAATACGGTTTGTAGAATATTTATAAAAAATGTAATTTGGACAATATTTGCTATTTGCACCTGTTTCACACAATAAATAAAAATCAGCACACAGTTTTAAGTTGTGTAGGCCTGGTGTTGATATGTTGGATTTCGAGCATCACTAACACTAGCGTGAACTAAATGATTGCACACATTGCCAGTTCATGTCACAAATAAGTGTCTTCTAATGCATCTGATTGTTGCATTTAATATTATTTTTTGTGGGCGTTATACTTGTTGTTAACCACTAACCGTTCCTATTACGTCACAATGCCCCAAATTTGGCCTAACGTTTAAAGCGTTAAAGCAGGGCATTTTTCATCAGTGGTTCTCAACAGCCGGTCCTCCGCCAAATTTATTACAAATTTATATCTCAATTGCAAACAGCAAGATGTTGAAGGCGGCTTGTCCATTAAATTTAGAACTTAGCGAGTTCCGTAGTTTGCTGCATTGTGACGTAACATAGAGTAAAAGTAAATGGTCTAATTTGGACTTTATCGTACGTACAATGCTAGTGTTGTGCCCAACTGTTCAAAAGTAGGCTACAACTCGTTAAATTTAGGACCAGTTGGATGTGAAAACTTCCATAGAACCACGTATAGCAGGTATGATATCAGACAGCAGAAAATTTCTCATTACATTGAAGTTTTCGTTATTTGCTTTTAAGTTGCATAGCCTACTTTTGTCATAATTAAATTTTGGCCTCATTTTAATTTTTGAAGGCCACCGGTCCGCAAAAAGGTTGAGAACCACTGTTCTACATTAAAAGTAAGCAGGTGTGTTTTTGTGCGACTGAGAAACCAACAAAAACGAAACTGATAGTTAACACTTTTAGGTATCGGCTTAAAATCATCGAAGTATATTTCGAAAAAGATACATAAATTAGATGTCAGATCACAGCAGGGCTGCTGAGTCGGACTCGGGACTCGAGTAAGACCAGGTAAAACTACCCGAGTCCGACGTGTGCGCATGCGCAGTACCAAATTTCGAAAGGCAGCAAACTGTAAATTGTTAAGGTGGAATAGAATATGCTCGTGGAAAATTTTCCATGATCCTATGAGTGGATTGCGGAATATCCACCATAATTTAGTTACATAAATGGTGAAATACAGAGGCTGAGACGCGATGAACGCGATGAAACTTCATATTCGGCCCGAGTCGGACTCGCGGTATTTTTAACCAGCTCTGCAGCCCTGATTGCCAGTGCGAAACAAAACATAGAAAAATGTTTGGCACGCGAGTTGTTAATATTTTGACATTATTCATAAACTGGTACACTGCTTACGAAAAGTTGCCGACCCCTGTCGTAATATATGATATTACCAAAATGAACCTGGTAAATTATCGTATTTATAATGACCCAATTATTGAACCACACTTGAAAATAAGACCCTGAAAACCACCCTTTGACTAATTATACCACAACCGCAAACCCGTCCGCTACAATGTACTTTAAAAAACAATCCTAATCCATAATCCATTGTTATTAAGTAAATTAAATGCATTTTTGTTATAATCTGGGTCAAAGAACGCTTGCGAGCCATTTTTTATCTGGTCGTGTGCCACATTTGGCACGCGTGCCACTTGTTGGACACCCCTGGTTTAGAGGTTTCAATGAGCTCAATCCTAATCCATAATCCATTGTTATTAAGTAATTTAATGCCTTTTTGATATAATCTGGGTCAAAGAACTTGGTAAGTATAAATTAATGAAGCCTCTCACTCTTCCGTCAATGTAAAAGAATTGATAAAGAACACTTTTAGAAACCAAAATAAAACAAACCAAGGACACAATTCTAGAATAAGCACGAATCTTAGAAATAAGCACGGTATAGCAACCCTAAGTATAGCTAAAAGAAACAAGGAAATTTAAACACAAATTAGATAAATCACAAAACACTGTTTAGAGGTTTCAATGAGCTATTTTTCACTTTATTTCGACCACAATGTCCCCATTATACTGCAAAACAATATCCAATTTTCACGAAACAGAAAGAAGTTTAAACCTTTCTATTATTGCTGATTTAGGTAGAGTCAAGAAAATTGGACTTGTGAACTTTGGACCGAAGTTCGAGGACTGTCCACTCATGAATAGTTTTGTTAACATATCTGACCGACGCCGGACCTTTGGAATGTTTATATTGCAATGTTGCTGACAGTGCGTTTTTGACTGAAGAGTCTGCCGCTAAGTACGCATGAGGCCTTTTTAGGTTTGTACTTTGATTTGTTGACGTCAGTACCGTACTGGCAAACACAGATGTCCTGGTGTTATAAAAGAATGTCAATTTGGTTTTTGCCGAGTGGTATATTCTTCCAGACTGGCTGAAGCACATCTTGTCAAGTCCTTTAGTTACGCTATAGATGCGACTCAATGCTTTCAATTGAAGTAGATGTCTATTTCGTTTAAGGGTATTTAACCTGAGATGACTGTTGATTAGGGAGATCTATCGGTCATATTCCGCAGTTGTCTCCAGTTCGCCTTGAGCAGGCGACTGTTTACTTGTACAGATTCTCCGTTGCAAGTTATTTGACTTTTTGCAAGATCGCATTTTCGCATCGACTCGATAATGTTGACACAATTGTAGACTTCACAGCCTGTTGTCAAAACGCTGACACAGCCTCTTGAAAAATCTCACATTGATTTATTGTCGCCAGCTTAGCTGATAACATGCTGACGAAAACAAATTTCCTGGTTTGAACTAGAATTGAACAGAGGAAGCCCATTCTAGTTTCGTCGAGCGAGGTCTTTCTTGGAATTGGTTTGAGAATATTTATCAGGGTTGATGAGTTATATAAGGCAGATGTGATCTACAGGGGGACTGTGATGAGGTAGATATCAGCATTGGTCGTCACATGGCTATTCGCTTGTGAAATGTTCGATCTTTAACTTAACACAGTGGTGTTCTTAACCGGTGAGGGGCAAGAAATTCTCAGGGGGTTTAAGCTCTATACTCCAAAATTTAACTTTTTATCATGATTTTATAGGTTTTATGTTGCGTTAGTTGTTGAATTTGCTTTTATGTTGTAATGATTTACATCAAAATTGTACATGTGTATATCAGCAACTGAAGAAAATTGGTTCATGCTTTTGCGATTTGTGAACTTTTGGGCAAATATGTGTTGATAGTTTTTGCGAACAGTATTTGATAATCATTACGGCCGATTTGGGCTACGTTTAGTCAGAACAGATTGACATTTCTTAAGGAGATCTGAGTTGTGCACAGGTTTCGGGCGGCATGCGATTTACTCCACAAGGTGCTTTTGCCAATTGTAACAACAAAACACAACAAAAATTTTGCCGGTCGCGCGAACCTGCCACTCCTAATTCCTATTATATTAAATATGATGAAACCCAGAAGTTTTGCACGAGTTTGTAATGTTATTTTCTCACACCTTTTGAAACACGATTAACACAATGTTTAATTTTTGTGCATTGGGCGACATTTTGACGTGGTTTTGTACAGACTTACAACTGTGGAGTCGATGGCTTCAGAACATGTGTCAAAATCAACTTGATAAAAATCAATATATCGAAATCTTTATGAGTGGCCATTGCGTTTATAAGAGACCAATGCGTCCTGCCTCCTTCATTAAGGTTTTAACAATTCCCACTAAATAAAAGCATTTTTTTCGAGATAATCCACTTTTTCATTAGCAGTCAAGTTTTGTATTTTTATGCAGTTGCGTTGATATTCAATCGAAAATATCGACTTATTGTAGGATCATATTTGTGTGTTATCTGAGGACGCGCAAGGCTCAGGACAATTGCCAAAAAAGGGCGCGGTAGAAGACAGGTTAAGAACCACTGACTTAGAACAATATGTAAATCGTTTTCTATTACCCCGTCCATCTATGCGTACGACAAGATCAACTACATTAAACAATTCTTAATTTAAGGAAAGGGCGATATTCTACTCACAATATAGAAGTGTAAAAAGATTTTAAATAGGCGCAAGTAAAATTAAACTCTTGTCTTTGTGTTTCTTCAAATAATGACAATTTGTAAGAAATGTTGGCTTTAAATAGCACATTTCTACAGATAAATTAATATTGAATCGTTGTAAAAAGAAAATTCTGTTTAGGTTGACTTCTAGAGTGATTACGAATTTTATCGAGTACCGGTTCTCCAATGCAATAATACCCGTGTTTTCTTGTTTTAACAGGTCAATTTAGGGTAATCAACATGAACAGTTTTTTGTCAATCGTGTGTCTCATCTTTGTTATCAGTACTCAAATTGAAGCAGGCAAACACGGTAGTAAATATTTGGTGTTTTTTTACGAACTGAATTTTTATAATACCGGTACCAAACTAACATAACCGCCTTGTGAGTTTATCTTTTCAAGATTTTTTTTTCGCGTTTGACGTGAAAACTGACGGCGCTTTGTTAATATCGTGCGTTAATGATTAACTGAGGACTTTTAATCTCACTGTATAATGAATATTTAATCCTGTGTTTTAGAAGTGTACAATTGAAGCAATTTGTGTTTTATGTGTTATGCTGACACAACCGCAAACTTCCAACAACTGAATAATTGTGTGAATGGGTTTCATCTTTTCAAATTCAATCATATTTAGTTAAAATGTATTTTCTTTTTAACGAGACCGCATTCAAATTTACTGTTTTCAATTTAACTTATTAATTTTGTGGACACTTTCAGACGTTTTTCTCAGCAAGCGCTACGCGTCTGAGTTTCTTTCGCGCACAAAGAGAGGTTCAGCCCTGAACTATTTCGTGTCCGAATGCATAGAAGAAAGTTGTACAAAGGAAGAAATTCGCGAAATCTGGCCAATGAACGGCTATAAAGTGGTGAGGTTTTGTGATTTTAGAAACAGTTTGTTCGTATAATTTTAGTTTGAGCGGCTACCGAAAATGGACTTTAACGAATTCTTGTTTTGTGTTGCAGAATGCAATGTGGGAACAGGTGGCACGTGAGTTGAATTGTAAATTTAGTGATTTCGATTTTTTAGAGGGTCGCCAAGCATTAGAGGCAATTCGACACAGGATTGCGTTATGAAATTTGAAATAATAAAAACAAATTTGCTATTGTATGTAAACTGTTACTACCAGGCATAGTAATATTAATCAAAAACATTCATTCCAGTAATTGTAATTCTTTACCAACGGTAACCTGCTTACGAAGGCGACTTGCATGGGTTGCCGAAATGTTGGTTAAGAATTACACTCACCAGAGAATCTGTTTCCGATTAATATTTAAAATATTGTAGTTAAGGCGCGTAAAAGCCCCATGCCTAGATACTATTAAAATTTGTTTAAAATAAAAAATAAATTAATTTGACTTTTTACCTTTCAGTTCAAATGTAATAGAAAATGCGTATTCTTGATTGCCAACAGTGTCGGTATTATTTCAGAGGTAATACGTAGATACAGAATGAAAGTCTGCTTTACAGAACAACATGGATTCATTTAGCACTGGAGAAAAGCTTATGTCAAAGACAGACACCGTTTGAACTAAACTTGTTTGCTTTATACCCTTTATTTTCATATAGTTCCGTGCGTGCGACCGAAGTGCAACGCGAATGGAACCAAAACCGACTATAACGGAAACATGATATGCCTACAAGACGCCTGGGACAATTACGACTGCGAATGCAAACTGGGATATTTCGGTGAAGACTGTAACAATGGTAAGCTGTGCTCTGTCAACAAGCTGGTCAAACTCATTTCACGAGAACATGCCGTGTTTTAACCAATGTAGATTTTAATTAGGAATAATTTTGTTGTAAGTTTACTCCATAACAAAGTGTAAAATTTACTCGATAACGAAGTGCAATTCACTCCATAACAAAGTATAAATTCACTTCATAACAAAGGTTAAGTTCACTTCATAACGAAGTATAGTTGACTCCATAACAAAGTGTACGTTTACTCCATAACGAAGGGCAACTTTACTCCATAATAAAGTGTAAGTTTACTCCATAAGAGAGTGTAAATACACTCCATAATAAAATGCAAGTTTACTTAAGAATAATGAGTAAATTTACTCCATAACAAAATATATTTAGTCTATTTCAAATTGAAAATTCACTCCATACCAGAGTGTTAGTTAACGTCATAACATAATGTAAGGTTTCAGAATGTACACGGCGTTTACTAGACATGGCGTTATGTTTTACAGTGCTTCCAGGTACAGTATTTTGCTGTAAAAAGTCGACGGATTTTGATTCACTACAGCCATGTCCTAAAGGCCGAGATCATTGCGCACACGGATCCTGTGTTCAATCAACAGATATGACAACGCAATGCGAGTGTGACGAAAAGTTTTCGGGGGACTACTGCGAAAATGTAAGAATTTAGCTCTGCAACGGCGAATCCGCGCCGGACGTTTGCGAGATACTGACAGGAAGGCAAAATTAATTCTAAGCGACGGTAACTTTCAATATAGATATAAAAACAATGTTTCCTTTTTTGTTACACGATACCAAGAATATCAAACCTTTCATTAGTGTAGGACTGTAGGTCATGAACGAGGTTTTATTGAAATACTTTTAATTTAATGTATAATGCACTTATGTCGTTTTAAAAGATTACCAATGCAACTTGCGAATATTTTGTTGTTAATGTTGTTTTTGCCAGTATAAATCCAATAAACGAATATTCGTATCGTGCCAATTCGTTTTAGTCACTCTCTTTATAGCATTTATCCAAATCTTTCAGTTGCATATTTGCGCACAAGATCGAATAATAATAATATAAGGTTTCTAAAGCAAAACTTGGAAGAAAAGCACAAATCAACATGCTATTTGACGAGAACCGTTGAAAGCTTAGTATAAATGTACGGAAAAGGCGGGAAAAACGTCGTTTAATTGGTTACAACTAGCAAAAATAATTTAGAACTGTACAATACGAGCATCGGTATTGATGTTTTTTTTTTTCACAACTTTTTTTTATATAGGGTCGGAAATCAGTACAATAATCGAACTCCATGACAGTTTTCAAATATCAGAGAAATCTAAACAACAAATTAAACTAGAGAATTAATCTTCTGTAAAAATGTTTTTCAGTTTCCTAAGGATTTCAATTCCTGGAATTAATCTTATCAACTGGTTTCGATGTCTGGATGTCTCTAAAATTTTCAGATTAACCTCGCAAAATAGTCTTACAATATGACGTTATAAAACTACTTGATGTTTCATTCAATAGGATTTAAATTTTATTTCCGTCGCAACTTGTGGGTTAATTCAAACTGTATTGTATTTTTAGGAATATACATCAAAATATTAAAAAATATAGTGCTGTGCTTATCATGCAAAATTTTGTTCGGAATTGTTGGTATTTGATTGATTGTTTCATGTTGACCTCGACTGGCAAAAACATGTTAGACAAATGTTAAGCGAATCATTTAAGTTGCGTATATAAACTAATTTGTGTTATGTGTTGTAAATAAAAATGAAATCTGACAAGAGCATTTAAAGACCTTCTTCTTTGACTAGACCAGTGGTTCCCAACCTGGGGTTCACGGACCCCCAAGGGGCCCGTAAGAAAGCATTTGGGGTCCGTGATTACCTTGATGAATTTTAGGAAAAAAAACGAAAAGCGATCTTTTTACTTTGTGTCAAGCTCAGGCCTGCGAGAATAAACTGTACCGGTATGCATTCAAATAAATCTATGCTTCTGCCTACAGTGTGTACATTGAGTTAATACTACATTTACCACAATGCATGTCGATTACAGTCAACATTATGTTAATTGAGTTTCAGGCAAAATTTAGGTAGTGGTCCACAGAATTAATAATTTGTCTAAAGGGGTCCATGACAACAAAAAGGCTGGAAACCACTGGACTAGGCCTATGTTTCTCCAAGTTATACTACTACCTTCATTAGATAAGTCATTTTAAGAGGGTGAGACCCAGAGCTCCCACTTGTACCTAAAATTACTTTTTTTTTGATTTTGGAATATGCATAGCAAATGTAGCGCTACAGGACGGAAACACACAATAAGACCTAAAATGAAACATTCCTTATAAGCAGAAAAGTCTATAAAACCATAGTAAATACGCAGTAATATCAAAAAGTACAGTATAAGATCGAAATCGTCTGAATAAGACTTAAATCTGCCGGAATACGTTCTAAGTTTATCGGAATAAAGCCTAAACGGCCAGAATAACGCCTAAAAATGAGGTTAAAGGGTATGGTGCGATCAGGGGCCATGCGTATTGCATCGGCCCTTTTGGTGTCGACGTTTGGACGCCCTACTTTGACCACATGTGTACGATAAGCTTGTACGGTGGCAACTATACAAGATATTCGGTAAAGACCCAAGACTATCGACCATGAATTATATAATTTGCTTACCGGATTAATGCAAAATAATATTCCCTACATATGCTTTTGAATCACAATTAGACTCCTTCAAAGTATTTTGCGTGGGGGCAAACATACTGCAAAATCCTTGTCTTATAACAAATTCAAACCAACGGTCCTTTCTATTTTCTAATGTTCCGTCAAACGGCAATCGAAAGGCGTCAAACTTAATGTTTAAAAATTTTCGCATAATTTGTTTCTAAAATTAAACAAGTTTACATCCAAAGAAACTTGTTAACGTGGAATGAAACATTTTATGGACATGTCTATATATTATGGATGAAATCAAGCAACTGGATAGTGTCTTAATCCTTCCTATTGTCAAAGTAGTGTCATGCGACTTGGCAAACAATGTCAGCACCCGCGATATTTGCTAAACATTCCGAAGTGCATACAGTCAAATAACGATAATGCAAGTGCTTATCAACAACTAGACCAGGGGTCGGCAACCCCGCCAATGTAATTCATCCGGCCCGCCGCCTCTTTGACAAACTAAGCATGAGTCCATTTGAAATACTTTTTGACTATTTTAACTGCGTAAGTGCGAAAAACTTTCGCGGTTGGCGCGATTAAACCTTCTACATCCGGTTTGTTTACGTTTTGATGCTGTCTTTTGAACTAGATCAGCGCTTCTTTACCGTTGCGCCGTGGAAGGCAGCCAAGTGCGTCGCGGACAAACGGAAAACATATTCAAACATATTGGACATAATATTATTTTTTATATATATATACTTTTTTGTCTTTTCGGCAATGTAATAAAAACATGCAAGAAATTTAAAAGAAATGCCGGTATACCACAAAAAATCGCAAACTAACACTGAACTACTTTAACGCTTTCCCTCAAAGTAGTTTTTTTACACTTTCCATTAGTAATATAAATTAATAGTACGGCGTGGACTCGGACTTTAAATCAAACAAACGCTTTTTTTCGCGCTAATAGTTTACTGCCTTCCTGAATGTAATTATACACGTTTTAACGTGCAAAAAAAGATGCGAGGCCCGCCTGATTCACAGTTGTTCTCCAACATTGAAATAACACAATTCTTAGCTAACATTTTGTGCGGCCCGCAGAGACCTTTCTGGGGTTGGTTTTGGCCCGCGACTAGAAAAAGGTTGCCGACCCCTGAACTAGACGAAGGGACCAACAATTCCTCATTATAGGGTAAAGGTTATATCACTAGAATTACCAGTGCTGTCATTTTGACTGTTTTTCATTTTTAATCATTTATATCTCAGCTTAGGTATAGCTGCTAAAATATTGAAACTTCCCGACTTTTTTCCAAGTCTAGGTCACTTTTTGGTATGTAAATATTTAGTCTATTAGAATAACCACAGCATGAGGTAGAAATTGATTTACCTTAAATTACCGCCAACGGTCATTTTGACTGTAAAAGGAAATTCTTATTCCTCCACAAATACAATCGACTTAAACCAGTGGTTCTCAAACTGGGGTCCGCGAGACAATTTTCTGGGACCGCGAAGCACCTAACAAGAAATCAACACGACGCTCCTAAAGAAGATAATTTTTTGCGCAATAAAATTTTCAGGCAACTTACTTTTTCAAACCAAGTTCATTAGTTAGTTATTAACGTAATTCCACGCTTGAAGTTTAATTTTCCATTGTGACGTCATAGTGTTGCGTTGTGCTAGTGAGAATTACGTTTTTACAGCTTGCTGCGCTGCCACTGTGGGCACGTTTTAAAACTGTTCGTGATTGCTAGACTAACATAAAGTGATTCGTTAATTAGAGGTTAACATAACTAGCAAAGAAGTAAGTGCACTCGTCCCATTGATACAATTAAAAACAACGTGTTATTTTGAGTTTATTTGTGTATATTTTTAAGGACCGTGAGCAATTAAAAAATTGCTGGGGGACCGTTGCGTAATTTTTTAGCAAAAGTTTGAGAACCACTGCTTAAACGATAGCTATTTGTTGTGCTATTATTTTGAAACAACCATGGGACAATTGCTGCAGTAGCTGGTAACAGATAGTCACATGCGAGTTCATAATTTTCACTCAACAATGCTTATCCAAATTCGATGGTTGACAGAGCAGAAAGCGAAAGTAATTCCAAACTAATGTGAATTTTCAACAAAATAAAATGCAAAAATGTGTTGTGGATGCTGTAAATTAAGTTGCGGAAAATGTACAAGTTGTGTGAAACTTGAATGTATGGATTGCGCTGAGCGCTGTTAATTTTTTGGTTCTTGTGTGCCTTTGGATAGCTATAGGTGGTCCTTGTGACAAGCAGCTAAATAAAAATGCCTGTTTAATATTTTTGCTGATTTAAAAACTAATTGTTTTTCAATCAATTTCAATGTTCATGTTAGTTCTTAAGAAAACAAACAAAACAATTCTCCTTACGCAGTTAAAAAGCAGGTTGAAAGTCAACAATGCATCAATTCGTAGATATGACTTCCAAATTATATTTTAGAACATGATATTATAATCGAGACTAGAGCGTATTAATCTCACACCTACAAAGGTTTTGGTTGCTCAATGTAAAGGAAACTTATAGAATGAAATAAATCTCTTTTTACGTTATCATATACAAACGCTCATTTTGACCTCTCGCGGTAATTCTAGGTATTTTCACCGCGCAGTATTTCTCGTGATAGTGAAATGCACCTAAGTTATACAAACTTCGATTTCGATGGCATTGTATTTTTAGTTAGGAGGCTGGAATGTCAATATTCAGTCAAGAGGTATTTTGCTTTATTAGTTATATAAAGTCAAGTAAATTAATAAACTGGTTTCTTTAAATAAGATGGAAACTGGTTGACGCGTGGCAACACTTTACATTGTCTAAATCTAAACTGCACTTTCTTCTTATACGTTGCACTCAGCTGAATTTTGCTGAGAAAGAATTCGGCCTTGATCTGTGTTTAATTTACGTTTAGCCAACAAGACAATACCGATTCAGCGGGAAATTGGTGGAGGGTTGACTCATTATGGTGAATAATCTTGAAACTAAAGTTGGGGACCTGGTTAATACCACATTCCTTTTCAATGTTGCTTGCTATCTAACATGACGAAAAGTAGAAGTCGTAAGTAGGTTAAACCACCTTTGTATTATTGATGATTAGACGAAATACCCGGCGTTGCCCAGGTTAAATAGAATATTTACCGATTATTCGTGATTTGTTTTATTGATCTTCGTAAATGACATAAATAATGCAAACATATTTTTTTAATTGTCATAACAAATTTGCTTATGCCTAAACGTTTGAACTAAGTGTCACTAAATAGAAATTTCAAATCATGTGATGTGAAGTCGGTTAACTATAGCGCACAAAACTTACTTTAGGATGCAGCAGCAATTGCTTAGACTTGCTTGATTTTTAAGCAAATACGTAATTCCGGTGCTAAACTGCGTCAAACGTGATAAAAATCCCCATTGAAAAAAACAAATGCTTATACTGTTAACTACTGCAATAAACGCAATATTTCGCGAACTCTGCTAAGTATTGCGTGGGTAAACACATTGTAAGAAGTCATTAGGCTTTGGCCTCAATCACTATTGCTAACAAACGGCTTAAAAATAAAAATTCAATTCTTCGTAAATTTGCGAACTCCACCTAAATTTTATGCGTAAACAGGCGTCAATAAGTTCCTAAACATAATAGTCTTAGTTGGAAACATTAAAATTTGACTTGATGAAGGAAATGTACTTAGTGTTATTTTTTTATTTCCCGGCAGGTAAATTAAACTTGGATTATCTTTTACTTACTGCGACAACAAACGCGATATTTTGCGAACTCTGCCTAAATTTGGCATTGTTAAACTTAAGTCTTTACTTGGAACGTTGCATACGTTTGTTAGCATAGTTTATAACAGTGGTTCTCAACCGGGGGTCCACAAAAACTTCTAAATATACCTATATTAAATTAACTAACGCTTGGGCTTGGGATACATGCTTAAACACAATCTTGGTAACATTATGCCATGTTGTAAATCGCATTGAGTGTGACGTAACATTTCCATTGGATGTAACACAAATATTGTAAAATGACTGGGTGAACAAGTTGCCACACACACACACCCACATATTTCACAAACTGTCTCTTTTATTATGTAGATTAAAGGCAATGAGGGATTACACGAAGCGGGATCAAACTATGAACGATAGAGATGCAATGTCCATTACAGGAACGAAAACACAAAGCAAGCACACAAGATAAATACGCGAATAAACACGGTCCAGGCGAGTTTTGTTGTGGTTTAAAATGTCCAACAAAAAGCTAAAAGCGCATGAACATTTCTTTAAATAAAATTATACGTTTTCATGTAATTTAGTAGCTTGGTGGCGATGAGGTATGAAATAATTTGCGGTCACATGTCAGAAAATTGTAAGGCCATCCAGACAGTGGAGATTATGTAAACAGAAATGTTGGTTTAACTGAAGGTATAATTACCGATTAAAACTCTCCTTATAGTTTTCCAAAACGTGAGTTTATGTTACGAACAAGCAAATGTAATAGAGTTGCACTAAATCCAACAAAAGGCTTGTAAAATCACAGGTTATGATATGAAGTTGTTTTAACACGATAATAAACATACTCATGACAATTTAAAGAAAGATTTTCGAACTAATACAAATAGCATTTTTTATACGCAATTTAAGGTTGGGCTATATCGCAGTAAATCAAGGTGGTTTTCTTGCTTAAAATGGCATCTCGGCCTCACTTCAGGCGTCAGAAAATGTTCACGGAAAGCACACACATCGTAGCGACCATACAGCAATTAAACACCCAATCAATCATTTACAATAAATAGCACAGACATTAGTAATTTTATAAAGTCATGAATTCCAACATTCTGTCTATAGATATTAATGAGCACAATACAGTGAAAGAGGTCGGTAAGATTGAATTTAATAATTAAAATATGAATAACTTTCTTCCATTTCTTCTTCTGCTTCTTGTGATAAGTCTCCAGCCCCTGAAAACAATTTGACAGAAGTTAATCTTCGAAAATTTTTAAATATTCTAAAATGGGTTTACTTTCACCTAATATTTAAAAACAAAGTTAATCTACGCTAGTATAATAGGCCACCGATAGCGCACACCAAACCCATTCAAAAATTTCTATTTCAGCTATGTTTTGAGTTTGCAAACTATCAAAAATTAAATAATAAGCATTAACTATGTTTGACCGCTTTTTAAATTATAAGAGTTTGTAGGAATGGCTAACTTGGTCCGTGAACGCTTTAAGGATTATCTGTTTTGTTTATTTAGCCCAGTATTTCCCAATCGTTTTTACGCTAGTGCCCCCTTCCTTTTTCCAAAATTATTTCATATCGCCCCCATTATCATGCTTTACCGTAAAATTTTCTGTTAATCGTTGTCTAGCATTATTATACTTTCATTTCAATGAGCTGTCTGTCATGTTTTAGGTTGTCTAACATACTTTCAGAAGAAATTTACATGAGCATGTGTCTAAATTGAACTAAATTAATGACGTAGTTCCATAACTTTTAAAATTGACGCATGTAGGTAACATGATTACAAATTGAGTAATTGCGCTAAGATTTAAACACACTGATTCAAACTACTTTGCGTTACTGCAGTTAAAATCGCTCACGATTCAACATATAGTTTCATAGCACTCCAGTTTTGTCGTTAGCCCAACATAAAATAATATTTCGTAATATCATACATTGTTTCACAAGATTATGTTATTACCAGGAAAAATTCGACTTTATGCGCCAATACTTTAAATTAGAACCCAAGAACCTTTTTATAGTCGCGGTCAAAAACCAAACTCAAAGATAATTTAAACGAATTGCGTTATTACAATGTATTAACAACTGTTCTGTGAGTCAGCCGGGCCTCGGATCTTTTTTGGCACTTAAAAACGCGTTTAATTACAATTAAGGTGGCAGTAAAGTGTTGGCGCAAAGCGCGAAAAAAGCATTTATTTGGTTTAAAATTTGATTTCGCACGTCGCCATCTGCACTGCGATAAAACTACTTTGTGGAAAAGCGATAACCTTTTAGTTAATAGTTCAGTATTTGTTCGTGTTTTCAAGTAAGGGCGCAACTGGCGAGCGACGCGTAGCCGATTTTTTTTTGTTTACAATTTTCGCAGTAGTTTACAATTTTCGCAGTAGTCGCCGGAATAATCTTCTCTACACTCGCATCTTGATGTTCCATCGCTAGATGTCAAGCAATCCCGCCCTTGTCCCGGCAATTTTTCTGGCCATAAGGCAGGGGTTCTTAAACTGGGGTCCATGGACCCCTTGGGGATCCGCGAACTAGTTTTAGGGGATCCGTGGTGGCCTACCTGAAATATTAGTGTATATTTAAGAAGTAATCTTGAAAATCGTTTAATTTTTAATTAACTTTGCACTGAATCCTATTTAGACTCCATTTCACTTTCACATTTTCAGACTGAAATTAGCAGATTTATGAAGTATATTTGTGTTGTGACGTCAATTTGTGACGTCATTTTGGAATTTTTTTTGCCGACAGTGGTCCACGCAAGGCAAAAAAAAATTTAGGGGTCAGCGGTAAAAAAAGTTTAAGAACCCCTGCCATAAGGGCATGGATGTAAACCCGTCAAGGGGCAACAAAATACCGTGCCTGGAAGCTCTGAAAAACACAGATTTTATCCAATATCCTATAAGTGTACACGCTAAAACTTTTTAGATGATTTACTATAGAGCAGCCTTTCTTAACCTTTGGTAAATTTATCCCAGGAGGTAAATTTCCTCGTTCTAGGAGGTAGATCCAAGGATTGGTATTTAAGCTCTGAATATCCTATGCGAAGCGGCTTCTCTGCATTGCTTATATCGAATTTGAAGCACAAAACCGACTTCATGTTGAATCTGATATTAGTTGTGCATGATCTACTACTTTAGCAGACATTTGAAACTTGTTGCGCAAAAAGCCAGGCCTCGCATTGAATATAACTGATGTAATTTGTTGCCTTCGTTTTTCAATAAATGAGCACCACTTTATATTTTGGGGCAAATATGATATTCATCCTTGTTAAAAGGGTAAAACGTACAAAAAGTTTAAGACCCTGCTATGAGCGAATCAATAATTAAGCCAAAATGGATTTCGAAGTGTAAATCAAAATTCGCCTATAGGTTCACCCAATGTTATCTAGTGAAAAGGATTTGACTAACATCTTTAACGCACATATAATCGTACTAAGCTATTTACATACAGTAAATTTTTTCAAAGATCTTCGCGGCATAATATTTCATTTTTCCAGTTGGTTTCGGTCCCATTCACGTTGCAATGGTTTGTTTCGCAGAGACCTGTTAAATAAATAATGCTTTAAAATGTGACTTCAAGTGTCTTCTAAATGATTTCAAATTTTATGACATTGTAATGTTGTTACGACTTGTGATAAATGTTATATGACATACTCAACAGTAAAACGGGTTAAAGGACGTTTTTCAACTTACGTGCCACACTATTCCATTTTTTCCGCTAAGAGTTTTTATATGGATAATAGGTTTGCAAAAGTCAAGCCAACGTACCACTAAAAAACCATCACGGGGATAGATTTCGCGAACCTCCTCAAACGAGCAATTCTCTTCCTCGCATTCTGAATCGAAAGCGTTTCTCTGGTCAACGCCATTAATGAATCTCTTTTGGCGAGTAAGAAACCGGGAAGCAGCAACACGTTTGCTGGCGAACCAGTCTATTAAAATTGATAAAAAAGTGGTTACGAAAAGTTGAATCATGTCACGCTAAACGATAAGTGTTTTGAGCTAATGTCTTATCAAACATTTATCATAAAGCACATATAATAATTATATATCAATTCGGTTTCTACATATTTGGAAATTTTCAACCTTCAGAGTCGTTTTGCTTGTGTGCATTCTAGCAGGTAATAGCTAATGATCATACACTGCCAGATAAATGAAATATTTAGACAGTTATTTCATATTCAAACTACATTTTACTAAATACGAACTTATATAGGTTATGGGGAATGTCACTGTTTTAATTTCTATTTTATATACGGCAAAATATTTTCCCCTGCATTAGCCACTATGGGGATGTTTTATAATATCGCTTAAGATCCGATGCCCATTGTTAAGTGGTAGTCTAGGTACCCGTCTGATACTAGAATGGTATCGGTGCCGATCCGATAGTAGTTTAATATAGAAATTTCAAACATGATTGGCATTTCAACCACAATAAATTTAATTTATCAAATAATTTAAGTTGACTGACGGCGAAATTTAGTTCCTTACTGCTACAGCAAATGTTGGCCTATTAACCATGTAAATAATAGCTGTTAACATATAAATTTCTGGTATTGTGCTTATTTGCGCATAATAAATTTTAATTTGGTATCTAATAGGATCGCAAACTTTTTTGTCCACTATCGTTTAGAGGTATTGGAATGAAATAACAAGTATCGACTATCGGGCTACCCTACTAGCCACCTATACTTAGTCTTATTCATTCAACAGAACGAATATCACACAGGTGGTGATCACGTCTACATGTGTTTATAGATAACTTTGGTTTCGAAGAGATACATCCTCTCCATTTAATATTACGCAAGTGCTTACCTGAAAGTTTTTCTTGAATTGAAGTTCTACTACATTCAAAGAGACTAAAACATTTATTTATTTGTTGAATCAGTAATTAAAAATCTGGCGTTGACTCACAGACATTTTATTGTATAAAATAAAACAATTACCTTCGTCTTTGTCAGCTGCTATAAATGTGTTTAGAACAGAGAGGAAGCACACCATTAACCAAAAGTTGTTCATGCTGAGTGCGCTGAAATTATGACCTATATGTAGCAACTGAAAATATATTTATGTTAATATTAGATATTTGACGCTTTGTAACATTACTGAATCCCCCTAACTAACATGATTTACCTGCCAAATGTTGAACATTTTAACTTTAGCCTAAATAAGCTGTCGAATGTAGCGTTTTTGGATAAGGCAATATACGACCAAATATGATTGTAGTTGAAGTGTTATCGACTTTCATTTTTGAGCTAAAATGTGACGAAAATGGGTGATATTCCCTTCAATACAAGGCTCTTAACTAGGATAGTTACTGTCATTAAAATTGTATTCTTTTCTTGAGTTTGCTAGGTCATAACTGTTGATCTGCTAATAATTCACTATTTATATATTGTTCAGGTCGCACCGAACCTCTCGCTACAACGTTTTTCTCTTCGTTTTTAGGTTAAAACAAGTAAATTATCTTTCTCAGAATGTTTTTCGCAACGAATCAAATTCCAAAGCTGAAAAGACTGCAACATCATTTTGCAAGCAGACTGTGAGGTCAAGCAAACAGTAAGGTCCAAAACGCCGCAACTTTTAAAGACCGAAGCGATGTGTGATTGGACGAAACCTCTTGCTCTGTGATTGTGAAACACTGATCTAATGTACTGATTTTAATGTTAGCAGCAGGAGCATATTCGTGTGTTGAGACCAAATTGAATGATGTTTACATTTAGAAGGAGAAAATAAATAATACATATATCACTGTCAAAAATGAATAAAGAATTATTGGCAACGTTCAAAATGCCACCTTCTTCTATGTGGGTTTTGATATTCTTGTTACGTTTTACTACAACCTCCAATCATTATGTTCCAAAGCGTATTTAAGGTAATAATATGTTATTTATCAAACGTTTTTTATGTTTATTTGAACTCTTTTCCATTAATATTTGGGTGTTCGTCATAAGCGTTTGATTGTAGTTTGGACAGTTCCACAAAAAAAATATATATGGAATAACTGGGTAGAGCTGTTATAAATCATTTGGCAATTTACACAGTAATCAGTTTGTACGAGTGCTGATTTTAAGCTTAGAGTAATAATGGCATCATGCTTTTTTAACAATTTTTATGTATATTTTTTTATACTAAATGAGGTTGCTACGATATCAAATTTTCAATAGCTTCTTAACTTTCTTTAAAGAGTATGAATAAATTATATTTGAACAAATATATTTTTTAATTGATTTTTTATAACCTGTTATACCTCCAACGGCCGAGGTGTCGAAATCGACACCAGACGGTTTTGGAAGTATAACCATACGCTTGCAATATCAGCCTACATATTGATTATCCTGAGGCCTTTATCCTTTTAAGTGATGGCGTATTAGAGGTATTTTTTGTACATTAGTTATGTTGACAGATGAGACTAACTTCTGAACTTCTCACAGCAGCTTGTGTACAATTTGTAGTTTGTACGTTATAAGACTAAGAGTCTAAGAGGAGGTTACATCTTATACTTTGCCATGTAAACGATTTGAAAAAATAACAACACCAAGTATTAGCTTTTTGTTGCTTCATACGGTATTAACGTATGTAAGGCTGTAGTCAACACAGCGGATTCTGCAGGCAGAAAACTAGTTTACGATAATATTGTACCATTTTGTATGCAGATTTATATTTCGGTGTTAGAGTGGAATATGTCATCACACAGGTTTATTTGTAGATAGACTGCGGCTGAAGCCATAAAAATCACTCCAAAAGATTCCGACATTGAGTCTGTCTAATGATCAAGAACATATGCCGGAGAAGAGCTTCAAGCACGTAATAGTGACTCTTCAAGTGATGAGGATTTGCATGATATTGCCACTGATGATGATGATTCTGGCAGGTCTTCCAAGGATCACAATGGTGAGAGTACATTTTTAATTCAATACAATACATAGCCAGAAATAGAGAGGAGTGGACCACTTTACTGTGTACAAGAGCAGTGCGTTCCCATCATTCAAACTTAGTGCGGGTTAGATCAGGTGTCAATCCTAGTGTTCGCGACAAAGCTTGTGATATAGTCACTTCGTGAGTTTTTGGAAGAATTGGTCTTAATTACCTAAGAAACTACAGGCCGGATTGAAGCGTGACAGTGGATGAACAGTTGTTTCCGATGAGAAACAGGTGTCCTTACATTGTTTTTATGCCAACGAAGTTTTGGGTAGCCTACTAGCTGAGGTGAGCTCCAAATACGTTTGTAATATCTTGCCACACCTTGGCGCCCTGCGAATAACTGTATGCTTGTGAATTACTAGTGCAAACAAAAGAAAAATGTCTGGCTTTTATCGACAATGCACAACAGACCAAGCACAGGTGAAACAGAAAAAAAGAAACCTACTGTTATGCAATTCTACAACCATAACAAGGTAGGCGTAGGGACGTTTTCGACCTAATAACGAGAACATATAGAACCTAGCAGCCGGCAGACGATGGCTTTTGGCTGTTTGGACAAACCTAAAACCTGTTGTACATAGCAGCACTAAACTCCTAGATGCTGTACAGAAAATGTTCCGGTAGCAATATCAGCAGACGAAGCTCCATACACCAGCTTACCGAGGTGTTGAGAGATAATTACGCAGTGAAAACAGGTAGGCCTATAGTCCAGAGAGAAGTTGACCCAGTGCAAAGAGGGCCGTCAGGAAAGCAAAGGAAAGGGCGGGAAAGGGTTGCAAAAACAATACCGTAATACTTTGCAGTCACTGCATTAAGAGAACTTGTTGCGTGTGTGGTAAAGCCGATTGGAAGCTTACAGAATGCCAAAACTGCAATAAAATGATCAGCGTGGGTCCTCCTATAAACGTTTAAAACATATAATATTTTTTATAGGAAGTATATGATCTCTCTTCGTATTTTGTGGAAAACCTACCATATTGATCTTGATTTTTCATTCTTGTCGCTAATAATCCAAAAAAATAAAGTAAGCTTGTTGTAGTCCTGCTACCTTTGTTGGCGGCTGTACACGCAAAATACATCCTGAATTCTCTCCGAAAACATTTCTTTTTGAGTTTTTTTGAAAACACTTAGTGAAAAAGTGGATATGTGAGGAAGGTGTCGATTTCGACACCACCGGCTGTTGGAGATAAACTTCTTTTCTAGCCGTTCTAGTGTTAAACATTTCTTGTTTTTAATGGTCTTACTTCGTAAAATCAAGTTCGTTACATCAGGCCAAAAGATTGACAAACACTGTCCTAATACGGTTATAACTATGTTGTGTGATTTCCCTAACTATGTCATCTCTATATAGTGCCAAACGGTAATGTGCTTTTGTCCTGTGAAAAAGGTGCATTTAAAATACATTATTTTTAGCCCTTCCGGCGGTTTAGGCGAACTTTAAAGCGGACCTTTGGACCAATAAAGACCTTCATTCTTCTACCCTGCTGTTTGGTTACGGCATATGTGACGCGAAAGGTGTTAACATCCAATATAAATATTGGGCTGGGCTTAGGTCGGGCGTTGATATTTATGAAGCACGAGCTCAAATGTTTTGATACGCATATGCAAACGAAGGGGTGCGCTATTAATGCGCCTGATACCATTTTTTGTTGTGTGTTTGTGAGGCATGAAGCGATTTAACCCAGCCCGAAGCTTTGAAAGGTTGAAAAGTGGACCATGCGCGCCCCCACGGTTGGGGTGTGGGAGGGTGCAGCAAGCTGGGGCACTTGCCCCCTCCGTAATTTCAAACTTCGATTATTATTGTTTATAAGTATAATATATATTATTTATGAAGAATAAATAAACATTGCCTACATTATTTTTCATAAATTTGTCTAAAGTCAATTAATAAATGTAATTACATGTGCTTCTGATATATAATACTTTATAGATAGTGACTGATTTTTAATCCTTTTCTAATGGAATAATATGGATTTGAGTGTAAATTTCCACTGATATAAAATCGTACACATAATAATATCGTAGGTACTGAAGTTCAATTATGTGTATATATTCATATTGCCCCCCCCCCACCCTAGAAAATTTTCTGCGGGCGTCTATGTGGTGAATTTCTGATTATTTAACTCATTACGGCGTCGCCGACTGACCAAATAGGAAACGGCTGCAATGTTGTGAAAAGCTATCGTCAAATTGTACGTCCAGTTAAAGTGTTATAAGTTAAGTGGTAATATATGTCAAAATATACTCGCCTTTTATGAGGACCACACAGGGAAACAAAAATGGAGATATTTGACCTATTTGCAAAAGCAGTTGGCCATTAGTTTATCACTAGGTGGTGCTAAAACTGCGTTTAATTTTTTTTGGACCATTTGACCTGGTTTGATTTGCTAAAAAACAGTAGCTTTGGCCACTTCAAAAAACAAAATAGAATTACTAAGGATGTTGTAACCAGAAATAAGTTTTTACAATCGCAGAAAATTTCTAAAGATCGATTTACACACTAGGTGGTGTTACTACTGCGTTTTTATTTTTAAGTATTGGTCCCAATCTGAGCCTTAGTTCACTTAAAAAATTGAATTCAAAGCATGTTGTAATCGGAAATAAGATTTTAAACTGAGCGATTTTTGTTTCAGTGAACTAATCGGAAATAGCAAGCTTGAATGCAAAATTAAAATATCATTCTACCGAAATACGAACAAGTACCCATTTTATTCACATATATATATTCTCTTGTTTTTGTGTTTTTACAATATTCATTCATTCCTCCAGGTTTATTCGTGAACCCTAAAATACGACTGGCTCGCACGTTTGTGTCTCGTTTTATACTTATACCAAGGCATTCTTAAGAGATTTTCTTAAAAAAAAAAGTTTTATCACACAAGATGATGTGTTGAATTTTCTGCTTTCAAATTTTACAAACTTTAGGCGCTAAACCCTTCACTCTAAAACAGCTGATTATCCCGCAAGATAAACAAGCATAATAGACACTTTGCCGAATGTTTTGTTAAGTTCGCACTAAATCCAAAACTCAGCATTCCAGCAAGCCTTAAATCAAATGACCGATATCCATACTATTATCGCATTAGCGACGTTTATATTCATACAACGCGCCGTTCAACAAAACAAGGCATGGACAACGCGACGATTTGTGAGGAGCGTCTTGTCTTGTCTCAGCATGGGGTAAAAATCATCTTCGAACTCTTCATTGCGCCACAACTTTGTTAGCTGATTGAAGTGGCATTTTAAACCCTGACTGAATGCGAAGCGCCCATTGCTGTCTCAAATGTGTTCTACTTTGTTTTGCCGGATTAGCACAAGTAAACGGACACTCTGTTATGTGTGAGGCTCTTTTAAGTGGCATATAATCGGGTCAAAATTTGATTCTTTAAAAACAGATTTTGTCGAAAAGGGTTTCACTTGTTTAAGAAGCCTTATCAAAGAAGGTGAGATAAACATTTTTAAGCGCCTGACCCCACGGTAAAAGCGAATATAACTCTTTAAGAGATCGGCATTTAGCAAAATTATTTTATTTGTCATAAAATATAGAACACAAATTTTCCGATTTATTTTGTTTGGGAAAGAGGATATTAACGTTTAGGCGTTTTAGATTACGCCTATTTAAAATTATATTAAGATGACATGCAATTGAAAGAAGACTAAATTAATACCACTGTTCGGAAAATCGGTAAAAGCGAAAATGTTATATCATTGTCAAAATTCATACTAACAAATTACCAAATTACTGTAAAATTATATATGTTACTTTTCTTTATTTCACTTTCTTTTGCTTTGTTAAATTCACTCCACCTCACTTAATTTGTTTCCTTGCCTTTCTACTTTTTCGTCTTCCACTTATGACCACTAATTGTTTTCCGCCGTTGTTCTATGCTAAAGGGCAATTAGTTAGTTTTTGCAACTGTTGAAGGTAAAGAACCCCGACAGTCTAGTTTTGTGCGTTGTGTGTTACAGTGCAGTTGTTTTGTTTTATGAGCAAGCAAGTACTGTACGTACTGGCCGCTGTTCTACAAATTGAGTCTAGCGTTGGCGTTCGCGCCACACGGCTATTCTTATGATAAAAACTAAAGTTCAATTTGAGTGTGACATCCGGTCAGTGACAGACCGTCAAGCAGAAGAATACAATACGACACAACGCTGGGAGAGCACTATCCTCAAAACTACGACAGGTAGTTTGTTACTTTCACTTTTTGATCAAACAGCTTTGGATCAAATAGAACTTTTATTGTTCGACTATTTTAAGAAAATACAATTATGTTTAACATAAAGTATGCTTATTTTCATGGAGTTTTATTTCTGACTTCCCCAGATCTAAATCCCATGAGATACAACGGCGGCATGAGACATCCGATTTTAGCGATTACCATCCCTAAGCGGTCGCCCTACAAGCCAGGCTATGCTGAAACTATTCCCAAGGCGCCCTTGTGAGAATATTGGTGGTTTTTGGTGGTGATTCATGGCCATTAGTGGTCCTGATGAAAGGCTTTGAAGATGATTCATCAAAAGTTGAAGGTTTGCCGTGGTCGACACGGAATATGGGCAAACTATGAATAGGTAGCAGCCACAAAAATTTTTGAGTTTTTCTCCCTTGAATGTTGGCGCATGGTCACCACTGTATACACATAATCCAGGCTACTTACGTTACGTGTTGCAAAAGAGGTTTCCGACCAAAAAAATACGCTGGAATCATAGCTTTGTATATTAAAAATCCGTAAATGGTTTATCCCGCTTTTTACCATTCAACACGCTTGATATAATACTAAAACGTAATAGCATAAGTATAACGCAATAGCAGGTATAGCTAATCTTCCACTATAACTGTTTGTATTGTTTATCGGAAATAAATTAGTAGTTCATTTGAGTTACAGTAAGTTTTAATTATTGTGAGTTTTTTTAAAGAGTATAATAAACTTTTTTATTGGTGAATTGATTTTGTTTGGTCGCCGATTGCAGAATGGTTAGAATTTTGGAGATTGGTCTTATGCGCGAAAATTCTCCCGAATTTGAGAAAAAATACATGGCTTATATAGATTAAAATTAATATGAACATTTTTGTTTTTTTATAGCGGCTTTGCTTACTTTACGCTTAAAAGTAGTGAAGTAAATTATGTCACCATAGCAGTGCTCTTAACTTTACGGTGAGTACTTAAGTTGCCGACAAAGTAGTTTAAAAACACTATTCTAATCATTAAGCCGAAAAATCTTTTTTAATCAAGCTTAATTATTACTGGGTTGTAGCGTGAAAGTATTTCAATGATTGAACAATTTATTTTCGTCATTTTATCGGGCATTTGAGAGTTCGTGGTTAAATCCAGGTAGCCGAAATAATGACGATTTAACCCACCGCAACAAAACAAAGAAATATTGTTGAAAAATCGCAGGGATTACCAAATATTTCAACACTTGTCCGCCATGAAATCGGTTGGATTAGCAACCTACGCACGTGCGGGATAAAGCTAATCCAGGGACGGCCAATCGCTTTGTTCATTACGTGGGGATTTAAAACAAATACCTCAGGTGAGTCTCGGTAACTCAGGGAACATTTTTAGTTATTTTTCAGATCTCCATTGTTGTTTTGAAAGGGTAACGAAGGGGGATTTAAGGCTGTCGAAGGTTTAAAACCCAGGATTTTGCCTTAAATCGATCCTTGTATGTTTTTTCTGTGAGCTGCACAGTGCACATGCTGGGCTATGACTCTTTGCCACTCCAGGCAAGTAAATGATGTAAACAAATGGCTGAAAACGATATCTATAAAATGACTGCAAAAACAAGGGTTGCTGCTATATGTTTATTATTACGGAAAACATATGTTGTTGTATGAAAGTATTTTAATCGACAACGAGTTAGCAACTGGATAGGATACAACTGAAGAAAACTAACAAAGATTTGCAACTCAAAAGATTTATTTTTATTTTCTTTTAAAAATACTGGTCTGCCAACTGATTTTCGTTTGCACAGCAGAATAAAAATCAGATAAAAAGTTTCGTGATAACCTTTAACCTAGCAAGTTACTGTACCCTTGTACCATTTATACATCAGGAGAAAAATATGTTGTATTCCGTAAGATCGACTTTTTTAGATGTATTTTTGATATATGTGTATTAAATTACCAATCTCGAGGAATCTCTTAAATAGTGCCTATAAACGATAACCGTGTTTTTTCTAATTTAGTGTAATTTTCGACTATAAATATCTGCAGAATATACCAGGAAATTGTGTTCTATACAAGTGTAAGAGTCGCTGCCCTTTCTTACTTGCATAAGTGGTTTTCTATCGACTACGACTAAAGCAAAATATCAGCTTTGATATTTCAGTTTTCATTTTATTTCACTTTTGCTCGGTCGATAAGTGCATCGTATGCGATAAACGAAAAAATTTGCAGGGAGCGATAAACTAAAATCGGGCGAAACATATAAATTTCAAATATAGTACGATAGAACTCGAAGTCACAAACGCGAAAGGCGAGTAGATCTGTTCCATTTCGGAGATCGTTTTGTAGAAGTCTGAAAAATCAAAACATTTAGGTTATTATTAGATTCACAAATTATTTTACGAAAAAATGCCTTGTCGCAATATTATTTGCTTACAATTTAAGGCTCTGGGCTAACAGGCCATTAAAAATGTTTACTCGGACTTACAAAAAATGGTCAGACAACCTCATTGCGAGTTTATTAAAATGTAAGGTATTCTTACATGAAAATGGCCAATTAGGAGATCGTAAAAACGTGGTATTTCGTCAGACGTTCCGAGTGCGGTTGTGGCGACCTCCAACAGCTGAAAAACGAGAATAAAGAATGGTTAAGAACTTACCAGACATCCAGACATAAGTCAAATTTAATAAAATTCTGCCGTTTTGATTATTTACCTCATTATAGGTGGACAAACAACTTCAAAATTTTAAAATTGAAAAACGAGTAGAAATTTCGCACGTTTACCTGTATTGCGTTGAAGTGATGCTTTGGAACCGCAGCTTTGGAGACAAAATCCTTGTCAGGAATCAAAGGCACTTTTAAAGAACCCTTCACAGTTCAGGTAATAAAAAAACATTAAAAGCCTTCTTCTTCAGACCAAAATTGAAAATTTGTAATATTCAGAAAGTGGTCGCATGACCAGTTGTGATCAGAAATTGCGCAAATGAAATAGGACACATCTTCTTTGCAAAAATCCATTCTGAAGTTCTGCGATCCAATTTGATTTAGCATGTCAAGCGACACAAAACAAGGGAACTTCTTTTTTTTTTTATGCAATGGTTAAAGTCGAACGTTCCGCAGCAAGGCGCAGAAATCTTCAGTAGGCAGGTACGTATGTTCCGTAAGTAATAACGCAAAAACATAGAGCGTCCGATAGCAGTAATTCCACAATAGATTCGTTCCTTGAATAGAACCCTCTTCTCATCTTCCAACTCATTGATCTCGACATTGTACAACCGCGCCGAACCACTCTTGGGCGATGCTCTTTCTAAAGTCGGTGTTACTGATCGCCACATGGATTCCATGTCGCACACGGGGAACCACCGACCGGTTTCCATTCACAAATTTCCGTCCAAGAAACAACACGGTCAGCAATTTAAGAAACTAACCAGGAGACTCGCAAAGAGCGCGACTACAGTCAAGGCGAGTCCGTTTGCGGTCTGTGTCATTGCACCACTGTTCAGGATCAGTTTCTTGTAGCGGAGCGACCACGAGTTTTCCGAGTCCGGGTTGGCGCGACGCCAGACGTAGCCGTGACTGGACTCGGACTCGATTTTCTCGCGTCGGAGTCGGGCGAGTCGACTCACAGCTCGACGCCAGTCGTCGTTGTGGTGAAGGAGCGGCGCTACGGTCGGGTAGCGGTTCACTATTCGGATGCGCGGAAGACCCGAGTCGAAAAAGGCCGGCTCCTGTTCCGGAAAGAGGACACTGGGTGGCGCCGGTGAACTAAAAAAAAAGAAAAAAAATTTAAATATTTTTAAAATTAGGTAGTGAAAGTTTCCATTTGGCTGGTCACGCTAAACATGGATTTGGTCGGTCTAAATGATTTCAAGTGTAAATAAAGCACAAATTATAACGTGCAAAGCAGAATAAATATCGATAAAAAGAGAATAAGTTTTGTGAGGATTTTTTAGTTTCAGTATTGGGTACGCTGGGAAATTCAACCCTAAGCCGCAAACAATGAGTAAGATTTTCAAATTTAAAACAAAAAAAAAGTAAAATTTGAACTTAAAACACCAAGAACCGAAAACGTTAATGTTCCAAAAATTCTTTATAGTTATCATATAGCTTTGCTGTTAAGATTTCCTTAGGTTATTAAAGCAAATAACAACATTGAATTTTAACACAAATGTCCGAAATCTTAGAGACTTAAACATTTACACGAATAAAAACTAGCAATAGAAAAAATCGCAAAACTGCTTAAAATCGTTTGTAATAATCACGTTTTTACTCAAATAAAACAAATTCCCTAAACAAACAAATAAATACGACGGGCGTCTGGTTAGTGACGTTTTCATTATCGGAGAAACTTTAAGTCGACCGTTTAGCGTTTTATTCCGGGAATATTATCACTATTGATGTTAGGCTGGGATCGCGGGATGACTCAAGTCGACACAAAAGCGTCGCTAATCCGTTTATAAACACAGACGACAGAGTCAACATTCGGGCTTAATAGAGGAGACACGAGTGGTGGCTAGTCGACAAATGATAAATGGCCGGTATGACCAAACATTACTTGTACTAGGTAACCCTCTACTGCTTTGCCATGGCGTTTTTAAACACTATTGTTGTACGTTTCGCGCAAAAAACATGCTCCTACTCAATTTTAAGAAGTTGACAGTTAGGCAGTATATTTTCCTTGTAATACAGCTTTTATAAATACTTTTTAATTCTTTTTTTTGTATCGCATTCCACAACCCACAGAACTTGAAAAACTAACAGAATAGTTATCAAAAAGAAAAACACAGCTTGCAGAAATGCAACTCACCCTTCGTTTCGAAACTTGTTCTTCGACTTTTTGTTGTTTTGTCTTCCTTTGCTGCGGTGTCGTCGACGGGACTTTCCTTTACGCTGTCTGTCCTGGGCCCGTTTGCGTTTTCTGAATTCCACAAAGAAAATATGTTAGGTTTTTAGTTCTTTTGCTGACAACCAGTAAATATAGTTCTTTAAAGAAAAAAGGATTAACATTTTATACTCCAGTTAAAGATGAGTGGGAACTTTTAGTTAGCATGCTTCAAAACGATCCTTTTTTGTCTTAGTTTAATTATATACATCTGCTTTTAAAATTTTACCAAATATATCATTAGCCTACCTCGGTGAGGAAGGTTCTACTTCGGCAGAATGCTCAATCTCAAAACCGGCTTTCTCGAGAAAATCGATCACAGATCCATTGCCCAGGAAATGACCTGAAATGAAAAAACACAGCATTAAGCGTTGTTGTTTAAACTGCAAACGGCGTACCACAATTAAACGCAATTTCATACTAAACAACAACAGAGAACAAACTACACTCGCTAGACTGTCAAAACATAAAACGTACTGGTCTTACGATAGATCAACGTCGCGAACTTAAAGTACAGCTCTATATGGACCCACGTTGGATAAAAAGAACACAGGCGAATAGATGAGTAATTGGGTGGTGATGATTCACCGTTTAAGTTGCTGATCGATTTTATCGTTTGGCGTTAGTCGTCGCAAAATCGTCAAAAGATTTTTTTCATGTTTTTTAGCGTTTTAAGACAAATCTATTGAGTATTTTGAACGAAATGGTACAGCGGACAACTGGACAACTACTCAATCTCTTGGCGTACAACCTTGAGATTTTCACGAAACTATATTCATTTTCATGTCGAATAAAAACCGGCAAAAAACTACAAGAAATCTCGAAATGACAAGACCAACTTTTAGCCACTGTAGACTGCTGGCACTTTAACAAACACAAAGCTTGGACAAACAAACAAGCACCCAAAAGCGCGCCAGGAAACCAAGAAATCCCACCAACACAGCTAGATTGACGTTTTTTGCCGTGGGGCGTTCTCGGCAAAGTTTTTTTTAACTTCTTCAGCAAAAAAACACCCGGTCAGGTTGTCTGGACATTGCTGTCATTTTTGAGCATCGTACGTATACGATCTTGTTCTGATAAAAGCTGGCAAAAATAAATAAACAGGCGGCATCGTTTGATTTTGGCCACACTGGCTGCTCAGCTGTAAGATAGGGCGCAAGATCCTATTTAATGACTATACGAGCTTATATAGGTGCGGCTGCCGTGTAATTGCTGATATTTCTATAATTAGGCAACGCGCCGGCCCCTGATAATGACCTTGAGGTCAACACGGCGCTTCCACCTTGTTAAGCGCCTCAAACTCTGTGGTTTCAAGTGGCCGAGGTGACCAAACTGACCTCAGAGTGGACATACGGGTGATTTCCGATGACCAAGCTGCATCAAAAGGCTACCAAAATGGTCAGTTAAGGATGTCTTGGCTGTTTTCGCGCTTCCGAGTGGTCAAAATGACCCCAACTGCCCGCTAAGTGTGGTCAGCCGGACGGTTTTAAGTGACCCCTGTCTATCGACACTGTAACAACAAAGCAGTGCTGCAGATTTGAACGATCCCGGATGGCCAGAGCGGCCAAAGTGGTCTGCTGGACGGTTTTAAATGACCCGGAATGCCCAGAGTGTCCAGTTACAAAGGGTCACTAGCACTGGACAGCGGGTGACAAGTCAGGGACGAGCTCTGGACATTGAAAAAGGTTTTCTCTTTTGACCAAAGAGCTTTGGGTATGTTTGCCTTTGACTTAACGTCAATCAAACCGTCTGTGATATAATTCTTAATTGGATCTCTGTTAAATACTTTGGTTATATTTTTCGTGAAAATACGACTTGTGTTTGGGAAACTTTGGATTTGATATATAGTATTTGTTTTTATTGAGTTAGACTTGTAATTTTACCTTATATTTTAAACTTTTGTTTTAAATATTGCTGTAGGATTATTCACTAACGAATAGTACGTATATTCCTACCTTTTCAAATAGTTTGACGTCGTAAAAAACGCTTTGCAAACCATTGCACCAAACAAAGATCAGACAGGTTCAAGTTATGGCCTAACATTCAATTCGCACGACCGCTCAATTTGAACAAAAACAACAACAATAAAAGCTGCTATTACGTCACACCGGCGAACACAAGGCCTTTTAACTGAGCGTGAATGGAGAAGGGTACATCATTATCGCCATTGTCTTAGCCTTTAGGGTCGCACGAAATGCAAATAAACTCTCGCCACGAACCCTAGACATCAATAGGCGGCCTCTTGCTTTGAAGTTAAACCATAGGGGATGGGGGCGGGCCCCCTTAAGGGTAAACCAGGCCCCACTCGCGCGGGACTTGACGCTTTGTTTTGTTCTGATGCTGCTGAGAAGGGGTGGCATCTTTTTGTTGTTCAGAATTCAAACTACGCGCGAAGTTCTCACCGCTTTAAATACTTTGTACAGCTCAAATCGTCATTCCAAAGTTTAAAATAATCCTGTTTCTAAGCCTTGGAATATTTTTATTTGAGTTAAAATAGCTGTCTACATTTTTACAACAGTTGGATTACTGGTTACAAACCTTTGTTTTTGCATTTACTAACCCAGTGTTTTTTTGAACGGGTTGCGACCCACATAATATGAGGCTGTTTGATTTGATTACCTCGTCTTATTTTTTGTGCAATTTTCAAGCCTGAGCCACTTTGTGCGCTGGCTCTTAAGTTGCTAAGTTTTAAATTTTCGGCGTTAAGAAGAAACAAAACAAAGCTTAAAAAAGAGTTGGACTGTATTTAAAAACGGCCATCTTTACCGACCTTAAGACCAGTTTTGGATTTCCTGATTGACGTCTGTCTGGTTTTGTTGACATCCCCCCTAGACAGAGAACTTAGACTTTCGCTTTTCTGCGGTTTTTCATGACAAAGAAATGAACCCCATTCAACCAGTTGAAAAGCAAACCCTAAGCGTCGTGGGAAAGACTGCTTTGCTGTTCTAGGATTTTAGCTTTACCCGCACATATTTGGACTGCAAGTCAGCTATAGGCCCCTGTAGTTGTTTCCTGTAGTCGTAGTTCTCCGAGTAAGGTTTGAAATCACATTAGGGTTTCTCAGATGAAAGTCGACTGAACATTTAAAAAATTATATTTTGCCCAACCCCGCATTAAACGTAAAGAAGAAGAAAAGATGTAGAAACTCAAGATGTGGAATTCAACCTGTACTTGGACGTTTTTCTTATTACAAAGGAAATTTTTCTTCGGATGTTTGCCATAATTCCGATGAACGACGCCAATTACCGAGTGCTGAAATTACGATCGTGATGGAATGTACGAGTAGCGCTTAGCATTTCGACGCCAAATGTTATGGTTCTTCAATGTCGTCCTCCAATTAGCGCAACGGAATTGTTTAGACGTGCCTGGAACCTCCCAATTACGCTTCGATTTGAAACATTTCGCTAAAAACGCGTTCGTTTTCCGTCTCTGATGAAGGCATTTCAGGTTGTGTTGGTTCGTAGTAAGGCGCTATGGTGATTTCAAATTATTGTCTTCGGAACGACAGTGCCTCATTAAACGTGGGACTGGCCTTGCTACTTTGAAGCGATTAGGCTTTATGAGAAAAGAACGATTGAAATGCGATAGGGCACCTAACAAACGTGCAGACAACAACAGAGCTATACAAGTATATACAAAGTGTTGGCTAGTTGATACGGGTTATAGGAGGTCTACACCAATGGGATATGTATAACAAGCATTCAAGGAGCTACAAGACTAGAGTAATACACGGCACAAGTGAAGTCATATTATGAAGCAATTCTGTATAGCCAAGATAAGTAACAACCATTGCAAAACAATGTAAAATCTCAGATTTTCGATTTGATTATGCAGAACCCTACAAATCGCACAATAAATTAAAACCGCCATACCAATAAGAAGCTCATTATAAACCAAGCGGTGGACAATTAATAGACGAAACTGCTGCAAGTCCGGACTAAAGGCGATCAGTCGCCCTTCTTACCAACGTTTTACTGTTTTTCTTTTAAGATCTCTGTAAAAGGATTATAGGGGTGAACAAGCCACAAAAACTCTGTGAGAGTAAAACGACATCAATAATTTTCTTTTCAATGGCCATTACCCTTTCAAAAGGTAAAAATAAAATAGAAGAGCAAAAAAGTGTAGTCCGTCGATTATGTCAAATCACACACTTTAAACAAGTCAAAACGTCCAGACACGCGTGTCCCTATGTGCGGCAGCGTGGCTCATCAAAAGGGCGTCGGTAATTAGGTACCTTGCATAAACAGTCGAGCCGCGTCGGATCGTACACAACACAAAAACAACGCTCGTCGTCCCTTTGCCGCGGGCTTTTGAAGTCGCCGCGCCCGCAAAAGCACTAGAAGCGCCGTTGTCTTGATTCGAGAGTGCCCTCGAGTTGGTCCAAGAGGCTTCGAGTTGATTTGTTGTGCCAATAGAACAGCGTGCTTTTGTGACCCCCCTTACCCCCTCTACCCAGTACGAACACAGCAGGCGTTAATCCACTCGCGAGATCTTTGCACCCCTTACCATTACCCCCCCTAACGATGGTGTGAGGGCCACGGTGTTAAGCTCTTGTAAGTACACCAACGGCGGTGAGTTCAAAGCATTTTGTTTTCGTCGCTCAACGCGCGAATCGATAAACGGTTGATCTCCTTTCGAAAAACTACGTGTAACTTGTTGATGTCTATTGAATTGGCAAAGAATTTTTTTTATATATATTTGATGCATTCATATTTTTAAAGGATTCTGGATAATCATCTGCGTCAAAATAGAGGTAACTTTTTGTAGTATCCTATTGGTTTCAGTGAAATATTTGTTGAAAACAATGGGTGAAATTATTTTTTTAGTTATTTTCAGGCAATCTTTACAGAGCTAAAAGTCCATCCGATGTATTCTGTTCCAAAGCTTAGAAAGCAAGGTGCTGGAATTTCGGCAAAAATATAGCCACAAAATTGACTAAATATGTTTCCCAAAATCACGCTCGGTCATGAAAGGTTCACAGAATAATCCGTGCAATCTTTAAATCGCTATAAGTGGGTTAAGGCACTCTAACAACCAGTTTCGAGGTTGGGCGACGTTTTGCTAAGCAGTAGAGTTTCTCATTAACCTTTCCGAGTTGGTTCGAAAAGCAAAATAGAACGTTCTTTGTCACGCCAAATATCCGCGTGTAATTTTACGCGAAACGCGACTAACTACCGATGGTGCGAAGTTGTCTGACTCTGTGGAGACCCGGAACGCCAGAACATTCCAGAACGTTCCACAGGAAAAATCTGGCCAGACAACATCCCTTTGTTAGAAAAGTCATAAAATTGTCTTGATTATTCCACGCTCGCCTGTTCCACTATAGCTAAAAGTTTTACGTTTATATTTTTCATGATGTCTAATGAAACATTATGTAAAATTTTAACACTATTTTCCTCAAGTTCAATAGTTCGTCCAATTGAAATCCCAAATTTTAGTAGAGCCTCGGCCTAATTATGCCACATGTTTTAGTATATTCGACCTAACACAATCAACATTATTTAATAACATTTTTTTGCTGGAGAATCGAGTGCAAAATAAGGATGAACTTAGATTACCAATTTTAATCCTATGGTTTAAAATGCTTATGAAATTCAACTGATAGACCACCCTTAAATTCGACTAAAAACGTGTCTTAATACCTTGCTGCACGGTTCGACACGAACCAAATGGAATCTCAGATTCAAAAACGCAAAGAACACTCACGAAACAAATATGCGTAGCATACATCCTAAATGAGTCGGTTTTCAATTTCGAAGCCAAAACGCAACGCTCTATCTTGTAAAAAGAGCTTTGAGTGTCACCTCAAAACAGCAGTTTTCGAACTGTTGATTACGTATTACTATTGGTATGCAGAGGTCTTACTCAGGACTTGAGAAAATTAAAACAAGTATAACATAATAAAACATACACACACATACACATATGTGCTTATTAACAACTAGCCCTTCGGAAGCTGCATCTAGCCCTTCGGAAGCTGCTTTTTGACCAACGACAACGGCTTACGTAATCGTTTATTTCGGTTACATACCCTATTTGCCAAATTAAAGCGATCTATACATATCATATCATCTAAAATCGATTGAAAGCTTTAATCATGTTTTTTCTATTAAGTTAAGTAAATTTCACTCAAATGTTGTTTTTATGATGGTACGCAGCGACATCAGATTACAGTTAGGCCATATGCGGTCAAAAAAGTCGAGAATAGCTGCTTTAAGCAACGAACACAAGCGTCCAGTGTTATGGTGAAGCTATAAGCGTCGAAACAATTCGTGGCCTCTCTGGAATGTGCAGACCCCACGGGGGCCTGGTGTTTTGTGGAACACCCCTTTAGGCGGTGTGGGGACGCGTTTTGACCCGCGCTCGGCCGCCGGGGTAACATCACCCCGTTTTCAACACAAACAGCGGGCCGCGTGGCCGTAATTTGGCCAAAACATGACACGGAGGTATTTTCTCATCGGCTTGTTTAAGCAGCGTGAATGTGGGAAAAAAGCTGTTATCTCATTATTGCGTTGTGGTGTTTGTAATTCCTTGTTGACCAAAATACGTAAATCTGCATTATAACTTAAAAAATTGAGTTTAGTGTTGTCCGAAACTTAATATTTTATTCCGACAGCGATATTTCGGACAAAAAGACGACTCCCGATATCACCTAAATAGTTTGTGTAGTTTACTACTTTTTTGTGCAGAAAACCTATTCCATCCCGTTAAGGTCATGATTGCTTTAAAATCTCGACAGTAACGTTTTACACAATTAGAGACTGAAATTCGATGACTTTATGCAATTCCTCTTACTTACGAGTACACTGTATTGCAACCGTACACACTCTTAAGCTAATTTAATCCAACGAGGCAAAACATCGGCGGGAATTAAAACGACGATTAATCTCCGTTACGTCGCAGCATTTAGGCGCGCGTGCTAGACTTGACGGAATTTGACTACCGCAATAGGATTTCGAACAACTTAAGTCTAGGAACGAGATTTTAGGGCGACGTTTGACTAGAATATAACATCAAATTTGAGGTCAAGGCGTTAGCTCGACAGCAAACGTGGCATAAACAAGCTTATACTGCATTTTAGCTGCAGGTGCTCGCTTTATACGTCCGAAAATCATTTATGTGACTTTGCAATAACCTTGCGTTCAATCCGCCGGACAACAATTTAATTTTTACCTCAAACTGACCTTCCAATTTTGCAAGGTCACAAGGATAAGGCGATTTAACATAATTTAAAGAATTTGTTCTTACCCTTGGGCAAAACGGAAAGATATCCAGGGGCACTTAAATGGCAGTTTTCCCTAATGTTTAAATAATTTGTAATTGAATTAGTATTGACATTGTGCTAAGCTATGAATGTATTTGTTTGTTGTAAGTTTGCATGAGGTTGATTTGTTCAAACCGGGGTATATTTGATAACCCCTGGTTTAGAAGTATATTATGAAGACGATTTTTTTTCAGGTATGAAAAATAAATTGGGTGGATTCTTAACTAGATAGACGTCGCAAAATATCAATAAACCTAAAGGCGCATTTATGGGCCGTAGCGCAGTTCCATACCGGAAAGTTGCTCTGGTATACCTAAACAATCACGGTGGTCGGCAAATATTATGGCAAGGAGAGAACGATCGGTTAACCTTGGCGCGACCTTGACCGGGAGAGCACGTGACCTTGATGTCTCCAGGTCAAATTTTCAAGGTCACGTTTCCGCAGTGGCGCTAGCATTTTGTGACGGGCGTGAGAGTCGGTTTCGACCTTCGTAAATCTAATTCCAAACAATGAAGGGAAATAAGCGCGCGCTGAAACGTTATCCATTGGTTCTTAACCTTTTTAGCTCGTTGTCAGTGAGAAAAGAACTTATAAAATTTGATTACATAGTTTTCTAAATATTACAACAAAAATTATTTGTGTCCGTGAGAAATACTTTCATACACTTTTTCGTAAATATTATACAAAATAATTAGTGGCCGGCATTAATTATTGATAAAACTAATAAATAAAGTAATAACAAGTTTATGTTCAACTATTGGCCTGAAGTAAACGACATAAAATCGGAAGAAATTTCTGCTTCAAATCGCCCAAAGATACAGTCCGAAATAATAAAAAAGCAAAAAGCGACAAAATATCATAATTTGGGGCTAATTACTCAAGCCTGAACTACTGGTTAAGTTGATCGCTTAAATTGATTGTATAAAAGGTGAATTGAAATTCGCACAAACAGTGGCCGCTAAATAAACAGCGGTGTTCATAAATAAACAGATCTAGGGCGATTTGTATGTGTTAGTCGGGTCACAGCGGGGTGACCACAAGTAAACCGTGCGCTTTCGCCGAATCGGGGCCCATTCGTTCCTGGATTGTTTGTAAACTGTGCCGCACGGGACGCATCAATCTCTTGTGTCGCGGACTGTGCGTACAGACGGACGCATAGACGTCCGGATCTTCGTTTGTTATAGTTTTGTTTAAATTATACAAGAGCATCCGCCAATTCCACGGTGTCTTTTGTACGTTTTCCTGTATTGCCGCGCGTGTGAAGCAATTCGGCGAATTTCACGACCTGCATGTTCGCGCGTGTGTGTGTCTATGTGCAACGTTGGAGTTCATTTAGTATGAAGTACAGTTCAACTGTTGTTCGATACAATCCAAACCAAATTTTGATAAGGCCTTAAACTAAGTGACAATTTTTCTGAGGATTGACGTCGGCCAAACCTTTTTATATATTTTTACATCGTGTATGCAGTTTTGAGAATACCAACAACATTTAAATTCAATTTTTCTTGTTTTACAAGTTCTTTGTTTTCTTGAAATTGTTTTGTTCCCCAAGGAAGTCAAAAACGTTAAAACCGCTCAAACCACGAGCTTAATACAAACTTATGGGGCTTTTTAAGGTGACCCCTACAGCTATATTCGTCACGAACAACCAAAGCTTTTTGAAGCCCGGGCATAAATATTTGCGCGGTTTTGTAAACCTTGGCGTTATCTGCTTGCAAAATCTCAGCGGGCCAGCTATTCATAGACCACATTACAAGGCTCGTGCCGCCGTTAACGGAAAGTTTGCCATCGTCGTTTCACGACCAACTTCAAAGGTTCCAGTTTTAATGACAAAACTGTCCGCCTTTTTTACAACCGACTTTAATAATTTCGAGATCGCGACTTTTTTACGAGCATTTTCTCCCGGCAAAGTAAACAGACACTTGCGATTCTATAGGCGTTCCCTATACACGTGTCTTTGGGCGTTTGAAAAAGGCGGAATTTCTAATTTGGGGAAATATTTATAACTCAGGGCTGGCATGTCGTGAAAAGCTAATATGAAAATGGTCAAAGTTTGTCAAAGGCGTGAGATTTAGCTGCCAAATTCAGAATAAGGGTTTACGCAAGCTGTATCAAACAAATTTTAATAAAAAAATGTCCAGTTAAACTATTGTAACAAAGCACCAATTACGTCTATTTCCCTGCGTAAAAATCATCCAACACTTTAACCTTTTATCTAAAATAAATAAGTTTTAATTTTAATGTTCCTACTGCGCTTTGGGAGAATATAGTCCTCCAAACTAATTAATAAGCCTTGTCATGTCCCTGGGCCCTTTATGGAAATGTGATGCTAAGAAAATTGTTATGTCACACTTTTTAGCCATGACCTCATATACAGTAATAGCGTCGTCACAAAAATAAACGGCTTTGGTTACAGAACATAACAGTGAGGAAGGCGTTTCTTAACCATGTAACTGGAAAATATAGATTTCTAATAACATATCACGAGTGCAATGCACTGCGCACAAACTTATACCACACGAAAGTGCGTTTGACGTTGGGGTCCTTTATACGCGAACGCCCATTCAAGTTTTCCATAGGGTCGGCGCCTAACGAAAAACAAACAAGTCAGGCGCTGACCACGTCAAATAGCGCAACCCTTGGCTTTCAGACGTAAGTCGCGTTAAATAACGTGCGTCAAATAGCGGCGTCGGCGGACGTAAGCGACCCGTGGAACGACTAAACTTGTTGTTTGGTCACGGCGGCGCCAAATGCGGAAAAAACACGTATCGCCAGTGCAAACAGAAACGAGTCAAAATAGCCGCCCTATATGTGTGCGTTGCAGGTTAGTGAGAAAATGTTTTTTAAAAGGGTACACGAATTTACGAAACGTAGAGGGTGGGGCCATTTTAGACCCTACCAACCCTTTTTGAGGGTACAAACGTGGCAACGAAAGCCTAGTTTGAACCCTCGTGATAAATTACCGCTATAGAAAGCGCTATGTAAAAGGTCAAGTATGCCAGAAGCAAAGGCCTTAAAAGCCGAGCCTAAAAGCACGTTCGGACGACAGACGGATTAGGGGGCAGACCAATGTAAGGGTCAAATCCAGCCAGGCCCTGTTGCTCTATTTATGGGCGGTATGCACGCTAAAAGCTCGTTTGAGCCGGAATTTACACTTTTTGAAGTCGCGTTTTGACTTAATTCACTTCGACGCTGACTTTTAACTATTTTGCGAAATTGAGGGAAAATCGTTCGATGCTGTGTCCCGATATCGGTAATTAGTCTTTTTTTACACGAACGCGAAAATTGCCGTACCAATCTGAACACCTTGCATTGTTCATTTCAATTTTATACTTGATATAGGATTAGTATCATTTGACAAAAGTATTATGTATCAGTATGGGGATAAATTTCACATGCGAGTTTTACATGTTGTGCATTATATTAACAAAAATATTAGTAAAAAAATACAATTCAGGTCGCTTCAGCACCAGTCTTTACGATCGCGGAAGGTACGCTGCTCAATTCGTACGTTGCTCAATTAAGCCTTAAACAACTTGGTCATCGCCAAATCCCATATCGCCTATCAGGATTAATAGGTATTATAGCGTCGAACATTCTTTCAACAGCAAACATCAACAGCAGAGGCGGGTATTTAGTAGTCGCGCTCGCATATGACGTCACAATGGTGGCCTACGAACTGACCCGAGCGCCAATGAGACGGCGGCCACCAAATATGGCTGCAGCCGTTCGGCTGTAAGATTTCGGCCGAGATAAGGATAAAGCGGCGTCCGCTTTAGTATAGGCGCCTTAGCTTAACGCTAATCGACTCGCGTAAAATAACATTGCGCGGTTGGGTCTTGGTCGTTTGGGGTTCTAGTATAGGAGTGGGTAGTGACGGAAGGGTGACTAATTGGGGGTTCGTAAAACTCTGAAGTACACCACTAGACTAGCAACAAACTGGACCATCATATGTAAAACGATTTTGACATAGCGTTACAGCAAAAGGCGTCTGTCGCTTATGGCGAACTAATAAAGGTCCTAGATAACTAGATGCAAAAACAGTGATCGCCATGCAACTTGGGACGAACCATTGGTGTCTTGTAAACTCTGGGGTTAAATTTTGGATCCCCATAATACTAAGAGAATGCAAATTCGGCGCCATCTTTAGTGTTTTCACTTGATTGGTGAAAAAATAAAACCTTGTTAATTTTTTAGTCAAACATTGGTGTGCTGTAGGATTTGCGTGTGCCTTTGGCAACTTGGGGCAAACTGTGGGGCGTTTGTCAATTAGGGGGCTAAATTTTGGGCTCCTGTCAACTCTAAATGGAAAAGTAAGCGGCCCTCGTCAACTCATTGGGAGCGCAAACCTCCTTTTCGACAAGTAGGCCAAAAAATGGCTAGCCACTTTTCGAGTGTTGAGTGAAACATCGCACAAGCAGGGTCAAAAAGTGGGACGAAGGGGGAGAGCTTGTTGGGGCCCCCAAAAGACGGTGGTGGGTAAAACTGCACGGCGTGGAATCTCGAGTGCGGAGCTTGACAAGTTTTTATTCGCCAAGCGTACAATATAAAGTGTATATCTTCTGTCTTGAGCCACCATCAGATATATAGAGTGTAAGACTTAGAGTTGGGTAAAAACTTTGGGATTTGTAATAAAATGCCAGAGTAATCATTTTAAAAAGGAGACAAAATAATCTGACATTTGTTGTGAGATCTTGGTTAATTTTTTTCTTTGTGAATGGGTTCTTTAAGGGGGCTCTCAACTTGTAGCACAGATAAGCTCCCCAAAGTCAATGCGCCGTGGTGGGGTTAAAAGCACGGGGCGACGAGTTTAGGGGGCTGGGCGATCGCGTGCGAACGCCACTTCACTTGTCGCCGCGACAGGCGACGGACGACAGGCGCGCAGGCGACACGCGACGCACTTGTCGACGCCGACCATTACGCGACCTGGTTTAAAAAGCCTCAAAATATATTTTTTTGGCTGAAATAATGCAAGTTGCAAATTTAAATGGTAATTTTTTTAAACTTTTGTTGCTCATTCCCTTTAATATTTAATGTTGGCAAAACAAAATTGTGAGTTTGGTTCTAAGTGGAAAAACAAACGTTTTTTTTTAATTGTAAGTATAGTCATAATTAGATCAAATGGTAGGAAACTAACTAAGATGAAAATTGAAAACAAACGAAGTATCTTAATCACTTGATGCAGTAAACGACAAACGTTATGTTGCAGAACTTGGCTGGGCGCCGAGACGCGATCAAATCACTAAAGGCCACTTTTCTGCGCGGAGTGCACACCTGACGTATTAAGTCAGGTCCGTGGGAACGGAATTACGCCCGGAATGCAAGGAGGGGAAATTTCGACGCCACTCGACTGTCAGAAATCTATACGCGCGCCGCCTCGGTCGCTACAAGTGTCTACTTGTGTTATTAAAATGTTACCAGCGAAATAACGCAGGTGAAACACGTCGAGGTCCGCTCCAAACGTTTTAATTTTATTCTAATCCGGAAAAAACGCAGGAAAATCAACCGAGATATAAGCTTTGCGAGCTTAATTGCACGTGTGTTGAATTCGGCGCTGCGAAATCCCGCAGATTCCGCTTAACTATTGCAGTAAAGGCAGCATTTATCCGTGCAGATACCGCAGATATACAGCCGCGGTGTGCGAAAATTTTTGCGGAAAATTCTCCAAGTGGCAAAGTCCGAAAATTCCCGCAAAGTCATCTTATGCTTAATGAGCGTTTGTGATTTGTCAGTGTAGTGGAAGTTTTCCGATGCAACATTGTGATTGGAAAACGCATGACGAATTGATCCTATCTAATATAGGATAACGTCATTTTTAGATAAATCCTATTTTAAGTATTTGGACTTCAGTTTTTACCTTAAAATTATGTGGATTCAGTTTTAATTCGCACAAACCCCTAAAAGGATTACAATTAGTTGGTATAGGGATGTTCCTAACGAGTGGGTAAAATGGTTTTCAGATAAACACCCGTAAAGACATTTGGGGGGACAATTATTGCAACCAAACAAATAAAATTGTTTACTTAAGTTTCAACCGCACCAAATACCACCCACCCCCCTTAAAAAAACACAAAATTTCAAATAATTTTTAAACACGTCGTTTTTTTTGATTCCACGAACGCTTATAATCGGGTTTTAATTAAAAGGGGCCAAAAGTTCAGAATCCTCGGAAATTCTGACGTAATCCGACATTGTTTGTCGCGTTTTTACCGAACCCGTTATCCGATTTGCGCGCCTGATCCGCCCACCGCGTAAATTGTGACGCGCGAGCTCCACGCTGTTTATGGCGTCATATTGAAATTCGCTTAGATTTGGAATCCCAACTTGGCGTTTACGTAGTGCCAGGCCAATATTTCAAAACTACAGAAGGCTGGTATTAAAGTTAGACGAAGCTTGTATTTTATGAGTTTCAGCGAAGAAGCAATCACAAACATTTGTCTTTTTAATTTAAGATATTGTGTTGGGAAAGGCTGGATTTGATTATACTTGGCCTTAATCTGTGTTGCCGTTTTTAACCATCCTAGAACGTGATAAAATCTAAATCAAAACAGTAAAATTATTTTTATTTAATTGTTTTGGATGCGTCAACCTTTGTTACACTATGACGTTTGTTGTTTAGTAAAATCATTAACATTTTAGTTTGTAACGTAAAAAAATCTCTGCCATTATTGTACAAGTATATAAGTTGATTTTTTTTAAAATGTCACCTTTTATTCAGCTTGGTCGTATTTCGTTGCCGAAATTTCAAAGGCATCGAAAATATTTCGAGCAACGTGATAAGATCTTGACCAAACCCAGGCCGGGTGAGGCAAAAGCAGCAGGCAAACATACCCACCCTCGAACCACAACCAATCGTAAATGCTGAACCACTAAACTTGTGCAAATAATACGCGGGGCCCTTGCGTGACAAACGCGGTACACAAGTTGAGAAACGCGGATATTAATTGGCTCTTGTTTGCCAGGAAACAGATGGTAACATTTGCGGTGTTGGCGCGTGCATCGTTTTCCGATCAGTCATCTCGGCCCGCGACACTTTGCTGCCCGATATGCTGAGTATTTGACTTACAACCGCGTTCTTGCGGGAATTTACGATAGGACAAAGTCCCAACTCACACGCGAAAGAGTCGAATCATTGTTTTCACGCTGCGAGGAACGTTGCGCAATATCTATCCGAATAAACGGCGAACCAGTCGACCGAGCAAGTGTTTTTTTGCTTGTGAGCGGCTTTTGGGTGTATTACGTCACTGGCGTGACGTAGCTGAAGGGAAAAGCGTTGTGTTGACTTAACAAGTTGAAAAGCAAACTTGGACGTCGACTAAATTCACAAACGGCTCGATTACGTTGTTTTAAACCAGTACATGGTAAAGAAGGCCAACTACTGAATAATCGTTTCAACTGAACCATATAGCTGATGTTTTCATTGTTTCAGCACAGCTTGTAAATATATCTACAAGGCCTGCGTAAAACATTTCAATCATCGCGACAAGCGCGCTTCAATTAAATACACCGCTATCCGATCACCTTTAATGTGGTAAATGGCTTAGCTTGCTTATTGACTATAATCCGGATTTAATCCAGATAGAAAAAAAAGGCTTATACGTTTAGCGATTCCGCGAATGCGCCAAATATGCGAGCTTGGCAAAACACATCAATCGGTCTCACCAAGATCAAAAGTCATTGCGCTAATACGCATTCGCAGAGCGGCGTAATTGCCTGACACGGGTATCGTCGCATTATTTAAATCACAACCTTCATTGATGACGGGCAACAATGGCTCTTGTTACGTCAGCGCAAGGCGACAAACATAATTACAGTTGATCACATGACAAAGGCTCCATTGCCATTTTAACAGAACAATGCTCGCTTTTGAAAGCGAAACTGTAACCAACAACATTTGCAAAGCTAGTGGCTCAAAAAGGTTCGTTGAAACCCGGAAAATATGAAAATAATTCAATCACTGGAACAATGTACATCAAGTTTTCAGCCAAATTAGGAGGTTCATTGTTCCAACTGTTTGTAAACAACTCCAACAGACAGGAAACGGACTGTTCGCAGCGAGCAAAACTCAGGGTAATGGGAATAATTAGACAGCAAGCGAGCCCGGTATATTTACGGGTTGCAAATTAGCACCAAAGCGGGCTGCGCAGTGGGAAGAGGCTATCGGTTTTTGCGTTGCTGATAGATTGGCCACGCTTAGAAGCTTACGCCTGTCTGACTCGCCACCATGCCAGGCACCAGCTGACTGATAATCCAATCGAGATAAGCCTTGGCAGCCCAGGGGTACCTTGATGGGGGGAGGGGTGCATAGGTGGGGGCTCGAAAATAACCCGGAATGTTAATTCAGCGGTTTGCAGAAATCGGCTTTGCTTTTCGAGGCCACTCAATGATTGATTTTTGACGAAAATACTACTGTTAAAGGTGATGCGCTTTCGTCACCAAGGCAAATTCGCGAAAGCAATCAAGTTAAACGTTTTAAATTTTCAACAGGGTCAAAAATACTAAAAGGTAAACTTTTTATATTATATTTAAAAATTCAAAAAGTTAGCTATGGAATGTGTTTTTTTTTCACCTCTAGCATAAATTTCGACCACCTATTTTGACAATTGCAAATAAACGCAAGCAAATTTATAATGTAGAAATTTAATTTGAAAAAAAGTATATACATGAACGGTAAAAATACAGCAACAACACTATATCCTATGCCGAAAAAGCAAAGCCAAAACCAGAAAGTGAACATTGCCGCACAAAAGTTTAGCAGTCAGATCCGGTTCAACCGTGTTGACTTTAAATCGCCACCCACAGACATAAGAAACCAGTTGAATTAGCCCAGCTATTGGCGCGCATAATACCAGCAAACAAAGCCGCTTCACTATACGCTTTTGAATGTATCGCGTGGCTGGCAAAAAGGCTGGGGACGCTAAACCATTGGCTTATGTCCTTTGTATCGGCAGACAGAGGCGCCACTCTATAAGCTTAAAGCGCCGACCACGACCTGCCGCTAATTTAATTCGCACCTCGCACATTTGACGATTTGGGAAGATAACGCCGACATTATCTATATGCTGGCCGGTGTTGTTTTGGCTGCCAGCGAGATACGCCAAGGTGGTATACGGCGTTAAAGGCGGCATTGTATTTGAAAAAAGCGGACTGCAAGATTAATTTCTTCCAATAAAAAGGAAAATCTTTCCTGATTGGGAAACAAAATTTAATTACTTAAACGGAAAACGAATTTAAGCACTATAGTTCATCCAGCCTTAAAACCTTACCAAATTTCACATATTTTTTTGTTGGGAATAAAACGACAACGCAACTCTTTCCAGATACCTAAGTGAAAAGCAAATAAATCGCTCATATTTTTAACTTTCCAGTGATTTTTACAGCAACTATGTAAAAAAATGAGGAACAAAGCAATCCGAAGTTACTACAAAAATCAAGCAGCCAAGCTACAAACTTGACGAATAGAGTTATAAGGGTCGGTTTTTGGACCTCTTCAAAATTCCCGGCCCCAGGTCTTTCGAAAAGATCGCTCTCTATCGCGTTTTAACACCAAACTTCAACCCCTAATCACGGTGTGAATCTAGCGGCTCATGAGACCGCACCTTGCCTTGGCGGTCGGAAATATGTTGACGTACGCGTTCGTTCGTACATGCGTATACGTTTGTTGAACTATCGCAGTCCTGACACGGATGTGGGCCCGACTGCAAAAAATGCGTCAATCAAGATCGGACTGATTTGATGGTTGATCATTTTTGCTCTAGGCCGCTTAACCTGGCTTTTCGTCGGAAATACGCTTATGCCTATAATTCCTATATAAACGTATAATGGTGGTTACTTTTTGCTCTATAGGCCGCTTAACTTGGCTTTTTGTCGGAAATACACTTATTCCTATAATCCCCATATAAGCTGTATAAAATGGCAGGAAAATTGGGTAAATTGAGAGCTAACACTTTTTGAGGTGGGCGCAAGAATTGAGCTTATTCAACGCCGTTCAAACCAACGATATTTATTTCGGTTGTACTCTATAAAGGTTTAGGTAATCAGTCGGATCTATGGGATCATATTTCAAAGGTAAACGATTGAGGTTGCTGGGTTTTAAAGCTGTCCTTCACAGACTTTAGGGTTTAAAGAGGCTTTTTATTTACGGTGACAGGGGTTTATTTCCAATGTTCTATACTTAGAATGACTAACTTCTATATTTAGAATTGACTGGTATACAGTTGCCGATCGCAATCGCAAAAAACGCCGCGGAAACACCGAATGCGGTATGCGCCCAATCAAGTGATTTATTCAGAACATCGTTTTAAACACTTTACCCGGAACAAGCAGTTACCACTGAATAATTAAGACCGGCTCAGATATCTTACAAAAAAATCGCCCCCACCCATACACTGGGGGTATTGCGCCGCCAAACCACGTGATAATAACGCCGCGGCTTCCTAAAGATAATGATCGGCTTCGCGCTGTGAAAGTAAAGGCTGATCCAATATTTACGTTAGGTGCCCGGCAGACAAAAGGCCTGAGCCCGGTACAATACGCGAAGCGACAAGAGAGGCTACCGACTTGAGACGACGAGATGTAAAGGCGTTTTCTCTTTGAACGAATGGCAGTTTTTTCTCTTTTGAACGAAATGGGTCGCCCCTTACACAATGGCGATTTTTATCCGGAAATCTCCAAGCGCCCCCATAATTCGTGCCTTGTGCTTTTTCTTGACATGAGGGGTTGCGAATTCGGATGTCCGGAAATTTGTTCACGTGTTTAAATACGAAAACAAACGATATGCGGTTTGTGTGGTTTTGGGCGAAGCTGTATCGAAGCATTTGTACAATTTTAAGGTAAATTTCACCCTCTTATCAGGACATCTAGATTTTGATCAGTTTTCTTTAATATCAAAATTAAAGTTATTGGCGTTTTTTTGACAAAGCTGTTTCGACCCTGTACAATATTTACTTAACTTTGAGGACCTTTTTGTTATGGCCGCCATCTTACTATATTATAATACAGTACTTTCATATTTCTCTATCCATCATTTGACGACACTTTATTTCTCTATAAATTGTTTTAGGGCCAATAGAATTTTCCGAAACTTGTTTTCATAAGCTCATTTACCACCAGCAAGGCAAGAAAACATGGCCTGACGCTGCTTTTTCTGGGAGAACTTACTCATAATGACGTTAGGGGGCGCGCGAAAAAACAACGGGAGCTCTTTAGCAGTGACCCCTCGCTCGCGGGTAGGGGGGCAAATGAATCTTCCCGAAAAATCTGGCTTTGGGGTCTAGGGGGTTTAGGGGGCCGGTCACGGGTACTCGAAAGCGAAAAGCGCTGGTGGTGTTTTGTTTCGAGAAAAAATTCTCCTTCACACGCGAAATCTGGCACCAAGTTGCCGCAAAGGGGCGGAGGAGGTCTTGATGCCCCGGTTGAGCCGGGTTCTTCTGTGCGCAATGTGCCAAACAAGGCTGTCCAGGAGAGTGGAGCCAGACAAACACGCGCCAAGGTTGAACACTCGTAAACAAACAAGCGAAATTCGAAAGTCAACAATCGAAATTCGACAATAAACAATCGATATTCGGACGTAAACAAGCCAAATACAAAAGCTCGCAATTCATTCCTGTTAGGGCTGTAGAACCATGTAAAACGACTTGGACAGTCAGGTAGAACGGTGTTTTGACCGCGGATTCGCGTAAAATCGGTTTATGAGCGAATCCGAGCGTGAAATTGGCTGTAAAACGCACAGTCCGCGTACAGACACAATATATACGCCGATAAGCGTCGGTGCTATCCTTTTAGCAAATATTTTGCGGTCGTGGAAAACAGTATGCAAGCAAACAATTTAGGCTTCCAAATAGGCAATCGAAATTTCAAGGTTGCCTTAGCATACTTATATGGACCGCCACAGATATTGTTAGAACCTTTTTCTTCCAATTTTCAACAATGTTTTTGGCCAACTTAAAGTGAAGGAAGCATTTTTTTCTCTTAAAATCTTTTATATAACAGTGTAAATTTTAAATCTATTTTTAGGCCGTTTCAAACATTTTTTTCCAATCTTTAACAATAATATTAAGTGCCGCATAAGTCTAACATTCAACAGTGCCCAATATATCTTCGAAAAAATAATTAAAGTTAATGTTGATCGCCTGTTCGCCAATGTTGATCAAACTATTTTCCAATTTAATTGGAAAAAATACCAATTCGAAACATTCAAACATCGACCATGATATACCAATCCAATTGTGCCCGTAACTTCTCCCAAAATTGTAACCAAAAGTAAATTTCTCCTCACTCACCGGCTCCAAAAGCGAAGAAGAAGCTCTGATCGGGATTATTGACGAGGAGACGCTCTACTCGCTGCGCCATCTTCTTGTTCCGCCGGTAGATGAGCTCGTTTCTAAAGTACCAGTCCACCTGATCCGACATGTTCTGTTCCTCCTGCGAAATCGCTCCCTCGCTGCCGTTGACCAGTTTTGGAATCTGCGGGGATTTGAGGGTTAATTTCCGGCGGCGAAGCGGGATGTTTCATGATGCGGACTAAATTGGCCGAATAAAAGTTTTTTTTTTGGATTTTGAAAGGGGGCGTTGTTTTTCTATAAAGTACAATCATAAATGTCCTAATTGTCGAAACAACTTTTTTATTGCGAGGTTGTTAATTTTTTATTATTATATGTCATGAATATACATTTCTTTTGAAACATTTTATGAATCGACCGATTTTAATTGTATCTTGTTTGGTGTAGATTAGCCGCTTTCAATTTAGTGTACTTCAACAAAGTGTGGCAAGGGTAAATTGCGGTGCATTTAGCTTGATATAACATGAATTATTTGGCGAATTGTCATTAATAAATCATTACTTCAACAAGAAAATTAAACTTGCGAGCGTGCATTACGTGGGCGTGTTATAATTATTAAAGGATAGCCGAACAAAGCATATAAATTATGAAGTCGGTCCATCATAATTTGGCTTTATATAGCCTCTGCAGATACTTACATTAATAATATAGATCCGCGATTTTTAATAAAGCGAGTCTTTTATTGGTAAAGGCATAAAAAGGCAAAAGAACGTTTTCAGATATACATTTTCCCGGGTAATTTAAGTTTCGAGGATTCAAAATTGAATGACAAATTTGACCAAGTCCGCAGAATTTGCGCACAGGCCTAAATGCTGGGTACGTAAATCGCTTCTTGAGTATTCGCCGTAAAACCGCTTAATACACAGGTGCGAAGCCGGTTGGGAATTAATATCTTTAACAACGCTGAACTATCAGCGTTTGATGGGAGGGGTATAAGAGAGTGCAATTGGTGCAGGAGTTCACAAAATGCTGGTTTGTGAATTAATAATTCCCAATGGTCTTATATATAGAAAGCCTGAATAATGGGCGCCGCGTAAAACAACAAGCTCAGTTATGCGTCTTTAAATAACCGAAAACATTCTGACTTTGGTTGTTCAATTTTTTTTGGAAAGGTTGTTTTATAAAATATTAAAACAATAAAACTGTAAATTTCCTATATTTCACAACATATATGCAAAGTAGGATTACACTTGAATTCATATTATTATACTTAAGGACTCAGTTGATAACGGACACTTCTTATCTAAAATAATCGCCAATGCACCAAAGATACATTCTACCAAAAAACATCGGCAAGGCAATATATAAAGCGTTTCTCAGCCGATAAAACACCTCCCAACGGACCCGATGGCCCGGTTCGAGGTATGGCGGCCGCCTTGGCGCTGTAATGATACAGTAAGACCAACACACGCTTCTAACGAAAGATCCAAGTGGCCTTGGACCTAAGTGACAGTTAGAGCTTGCTGGTAGGCCGGCAATTAAGGCTGGGCAAGCCGCGTTAGGCGAGGGTGCTACGAAAAGGCGTTAGCCCGCAGCAGCCGGTGATTGCTTACACGTGCGTATTTTCGAACGAGCCGGTTTACAAAGTTTTTGGCGACACTTCTGAGCTTCTAGTCCGTCTTTTTGTGTTCTGACTGTGACCGCCTTCAAATAAGGACAGACTACTGCTACTTTAATGCTGTGTTTATGGGTTTTGAGGTTTGGAAACCACAGATTATGTAAAAAGTGTTTTTTTTTGCATATTTAAAGTTCCATTTCAATCAAGCCTAACCTGGGCCCAAACTATCAGCATTTGAATAATATACGAATTATCAGTTCTCATGTAACGAATCAACGATATAAACGAGTCCAACCTGTGAGGAATCGCTGTCAAAGATGGCCGCGTCCAGATCGCCACAGTTGTACTGAGCGATGAGGTCTTCCTTGGTGTAAGGGACACTTACTGTTCCGAAACGAACTCGCTCCTGCATCGAAAGGGTGTGGTCCAGGGCGTACAACACCTGGGCACAAGACAAGGCTATGTGGGTGTGGTTAGCTTTTTTTCGGTCGGGATTATGTGGTATTGTTTTCTGTTAGGACGCTATACCTGTGTTAAGTTTGGTAGGGCTATATGTGGTGAGATTTAGATACATTTAAAGGGTAAGTTTTATTCAAATTTCAAACAATGATAACACACAGCTAGAAATAATAAGTTATGTAATATAAAGGTAATGTTAAGCAGAGAATGACATTTTCAGTTTGGTACACCTTAAACAGTTTCTTTTTAAGGAGGCGTACTGCACGAAAGAGAAGTTAAATAAGTAATACTTTTCAAATCTTTTTCGATAAATTAAAATATAAGAGAAACTCGTTTTCGGTGTTGTATTTTTTGCTTGAATCTCCGTACTATATAATTCGTTCGTTCACGCAATATCTGTTAAAGTGTTTTTTTTTAATCTTTAAAGTTTGACACTACACACAACTGGTAATGAGAATCTCGATTTAACGCTCTGTCGCGGACCGGAATGTCCTTTAAAAGGGAAGGGCCCTTTGTGAACGGAGGACAACAACATTAAGTCGGGCGTGGTTGTTGCTGTTGTAGTGAGTGGTGGGATTCGGACGACCGCGAACAGACGTAACATTCCGTGCTCTTAGTGCCTTTTGAGTGATTTGGTCAGTCAGTTTACTATAGGATATTTAACAGTTGGCTTACTTCTTGGCTTGTTTGGCGAAGATGCAAGTGAATGTTACGATAAAAGGGTTTGTTTTCTAAAAGTAGTTTTATTTCAAGTTAAAGAGTAACATCTAAAAAGCATTTTTTTAGCGACACGACATTCCAATGTTCATGGAAAAATTAAACATGATTTTTAACTAAGAAACATAGCCAAGTAGAATATGAAAGGTTGCGCGACCAAAAAAGTAACAGTTTGTTATATTTTTAAACTAAATAATTGGTAATTTTGTCCTAGAATTTTCGCCCCATATTTCTAAAACTACCTGATGGCCAATTCCACCCAACTGCAACTTCGCAAACTTCAATACGGCGTAATGTCAAAGATGTAAAAATAAAAATTAGAAATCGCTCATAGATTGGTTATAATTTCTCTGTGAAACATTTTTCGCATTATTTCTATTTCAAAATTGTCGGCCGGCCCATTTTTCGCGGCCCAATCACACATGTAAATCCTAGCTGAATACATTAACCACACATAAACGCTAACCTGAGACATGTTGAGTCCGTTTAGCGGCTGGCACTGTTCGTCGACTTGCTCGATGGCGCCGACCTTCTTGCCCATCCGACCGGCCTGACTGGCCAAATGCAGGTCCAGGACCGGTACCCCCTGGCTTCTTATGTCGTCTTCCGTTAGAGAATTGACCATCAGCATTACCCACACCGGTCGCTTTCGTTCCCAGTTGCCTGCGATCGCCTCGAACAGGTTGTCAGCGTACCAGCCTGTGTTTGAGTGTACAATGTGACGTAACAATCGGGTGAATTTTAAACGAAAACAAGAGCATTTCAGTGCGTTATTTGGCGTTTTCCGTTAGGCTTTCTAGTACGTTTTTATTTATTGGATATATTTTTTAAAGCCAGAAAGCGTTTTATTAACCTAAATTTGATTTTAGTTATAAAAAAGTTAAACTTTTTAGCAGTTTTAAACAAATGGATTTAAGAATAACACACATTTTTATTTAAAATAAATTTGCTATTGGTTTAAAATTAAATGAAGGCACATCTCACACGAAAATGCAGTAATTACAAAACGTGACAGACATTTACTGAGATGTTTATCTTATTAGTGTTGTTTTTTGCTTAACCAACCTAATTCACCACGGAAGAAAACCAAACCTTGGCACAAGTAACAAAAAACTAAAGAAAAATCACACCTTTTCCGGCTTGTTCCGACGTCAGCCATCCTGGCATGGCTCGCTTCACGTAGTCCAAATGCCGCTTAAGGCGACGATATAGATCGTCGGGCAGCACTTGACGCAGATCCGCACCACCAGGGAGCATTTGGCAGCGGGTCAGTGCAGTGCGTGTTCGCTTATTGGTCAGGTCCAACTCGAAGTATACGTTGTCGCTGCCGCGGAACGCACGCTGATGAAAATACAGGGTAAAATTGTATTTTAAGAGGAAATCAAACTGGTATAGAATGGCTCATACCCATGTATACATGTTTGGGTAAATCGCCGTCATTTTAAAGGTAACTGATTACAGAGTTGGAAAAAAATAGGCGATGATAAAATGGGTTAGAAAACGTAGTATTTCGGTAGCAGGCTGTTAAATTATAATACTAAAATATAACCAACAAGAACAAAAAAGCATTAAAACCGAGATTTAAAATATGCAACTGTTAAAAGATGGGTGTTTATTGCCCTTTTTAGACGTCAAAACCTACTCAGATAACCATATGACGAAAACTCAAGCTTTGACAGGTTATTGATTGCGCAAATTGCCAACTGCGATCAAGTGTATCATAATTAATCAACTCGACCGCTAAAGAGCAAGGCACGAGAGTATATTTGGCAGGGAGAGGTGTAGGTTTGAACGGAGACGCGCGCGCAATCTCCCGCTGGCCACTCTCGTTCAGTGGGCGCGTTTAATTGCGTTTAATTTGCGGATCACGCCGAATCACGCTGGTTCGGTTTGACGGGATATCGCAACGGGAGACTGCAAGACTTCCGAAGAGGGATAAATGTTTGCTTTGCTGCTTGAGCCCTGAAATGCGTTTGTGGTGATGTGCGTTTGTATATATGTATACGCTTGTGTCTGTGTTTATGTGTGTGGTGTATATGTATTGTATGTGCGCGTGTAGGTGTTCTTTTATTTATATAGGTGTGTTTCGATTTGCGTATGTATGTGGTTAAAAGTGTATATAAGCTTAGTGATATTTTCTTCTTTGTATATTTTTGCGGCTTTGTCGTTATTTGTGTGTGTGTCTTCGACTTTTTTGTATGTGTGTAGGTATGTCTCTTTCTACATGTTTTCCAAAGTATTAATATACGTTTGAGTTATTTTGATGTTTTGTTTTATATGCTTGATTATACCCAACAAAGTAATGGAAAATATTGAATGTATATTTAAGTTTTAAAACGATGACGACGCAAAACGGTTTTGCGGAACCAACGACTTTCAGGAAAAGTCGACATCTGTTATGTCTGCAATTATCCGAAGTTGCGGGTTGGAAAGGTTATGAATTCCATTTCACCGCAGACCGCGGATTTCATATTATTCGAAGGAATGTTAAACACGCTGGAATTGCGCTAATTGAGTAGCGCAAAATAACTTGCGGCAAGAAGGAAACGATTAGGGCTGAGTGGGAGAATTTAATCTGACATTTGATATTAATGAATATCACAATAATTGGGAGAAAGTTCACTATTTGGCTTGGCTAATTTACTGACGGATTGTAGGCTTAAAACACAAAATATTTTTCTATAATTTTTTGGTTTAATTTTTTAACGTTTAATCAAGTTAATAAATCTGTTAGAAAAACAACCAAGAAATATTTGAAATTAATTTAGTTAAAGGTACACACTATGCATGAACCTGTAATGTGATGAACCTCAAATCTAAAAAAGGCGAGTAAATCCACAACAACTGTAAAAGACGTGTGCGATACCGATCCTTACAGACATTAACTGATTACAATAAGTGCATATTAAAACGTATTTTTCAAGGTGATGTCGATAAATTGTACATTTTGGCTTTGATTTTCAATACTCAAGCTAATTCGATTTTGTCTGTTTTTTTAAACTTTAACATAAAAACACCGCATGATTTAGCTCAATATTTCAGCGAAGCAATTATTATACCGTTAAGTACTAAAGTTTAGTACAAAAAAGACGAAAACGCAAACGAACTTATTTTCTTACCTTGGACGCGGCAGGAATCTGGCCCCACACTTTGGTGTAGGGAACGTGAAGTGTCCCGAAGAAATAGGCCGGAGGGTCGCGCTTCACCTTCCATAGGAAAGAATTCTGTCGCACCTGAAATAAATCGAAAGTTCACCAAAAAACGTCATTTTTGTTGTTGTGATAACTAATCATCTTCCGTTTAATAAACTCAGTGAAACATTATTGTTGTTATTGCTGGTTTAGCGAATTATGCATGTTTCGAAATTGAAACCTCGTTGAAAATGTAGAACGTCGTATAATTGTGTTGTATAGGCAGGGAAATCAGTTAAAGTAAAAGTCCATATTCGACTTTATTTTGTTATTTCTATTGGCGTTGGTTTGAATATTTTAATCTTTTCTTGTCCTTTTAAGCCAAAGTATATTTTCAACAGACGGAAATAGAAGAGAAACGGGCAAAAAAATTACTTCACCAATGATTTTTTGTCTGTTGATTTTATATAGTACGGTACTATGATTCGGTACAAAGCATAAACCCAATTTTGTGGCAACTTTTCGAACCTTTTGAAGGTATTAGCGCTCATTGCGCGCGCTCACCTATTTTCGCAGATGTCCGATCGCGGCGCATTACGGGAACCAACAATGGCGGCAAATCGCCGGCGCAAACATCGTGCGTGAGATCGGGGCCGCAGATAGAGCTCGGCGGGCTTTGGCTAATCCGTTTCCCGCAGGACGACCTACGGCGGGCTGGGGTCGGGGAATGGCAAGGGGATTAAGCGCGACCGACGATCTAGGCCAATCGCGTCGGCAAACGGACAAAAGCGACCAAGTTTTGGTGTTTTTTCGCGGCTAATGACTGGAATGACCCGCTTGCCCAATCCGATCGTTTTGGCTGCGCGTTTCCGCACAAGAGGGCTAGTTGTTCGTCACGGGCCATATGCCGCTCACTACAGCGCAATTATTTGGACCAGTGGCTGAGTAACTTTGATTCATTCAACTCCTTTGTTTTGCAAGTTTAATCTTTCGAACTACCGGCCTGGAATGATAAATCTAACCCACTGGAATTGCCAGTAGGTTTGCCGATCTCAACGTTTTCTTTATCGCATTTGACCTAAATGGATTTTGCCGCCCATATTCAAAATGTTTTTTGAAAGTGGGGTGTGGTTTTAGGGTGGCTATGTATGTTTCTAAACGGAGAGTATAAAATATCCTTATGACATGTAAAGTATATCACATGGAGGCTGGCATTTTTTAAAAACCAAAAGCGGTAAGTGTTTAAGAACCGCTCATTTAGACGAGGTTTAAATAAAGCGGTATTTCACACAACACGTGTTGGACAGCCCGTATAGAAGTTCTAATACGAATTCTGTGTTTAGATTTTGCCACCGATATCTGCACCCGTTAATGGCAAGCTCACTTGTTAAAAGGACGCAAATAGACGCCCAACGGGTCCAGGTGTTCGATACGTGTATAATGGCCACCCCGGCGGTTCAAATCTTGCAGCCGTAACACGCTTATCTGCGTTTTGTTTACAAACACGTTGACAGGTACAGGGGTGCGTTCTAAAAAATTACATGCCACAATAACCGATCCTGTCTGATAGAAAAATTACTTTTTGTTTATCATTTGTTTTGTATAAGTGTCTATTATTTATTTTGCAAGACCACCTCCAATTTATGTGTATTTGCAAACATAACTCTCAAATCGGTAAAACCAATCATTTATAGATTTCCAAATCATTAATGAACTACTTTTTGTATAAACTTTCATGGGGAATAAAACAAAGTGACACCAATATGGTTTAAGACGAAAAGTCTGCAAAAATATTGAAATCGAAGCGAACATGTAACACACCGACATACGCATCAAATAGCCAATGCTTTACAAATAATAAAAAATCCAATTCGTACGGTGTTTACAGACGGTGTTGTAAAAAATTGAACATACCTTATTCTCACAGCCTTTTCCACTGGCATATTCCCATAACCCACATAAGATAAGCAGAAAAATAAGATCCATGATCCGGTAGTCGCACGTGTTTGCATTGAGTCGCATTGTTTTTTGTTCGACGAGATTTTTGCCGAACCAGCAGCAAAATGTAGCGATATAAGTTTGACTGTGTTCCAACAGAAACAGTTTTCATTAATAAAGAAAACATAATATAGCGCGATAGTTTGCAGTTATAGTATAGCGCACATAGGCTCAATCCAGTTATCCTCTGCAAAACGACACGCACCTTTCTACTTTCAAATTTAACACACGGACTTCTGTTCTACATTATTCGCATAAGCCGTAAAGGCTGAATAGAAATCACCAAATCGTAATTCATGAAGTCAGTACTGCACTGTGTTGCTTTTATTTTCAATACGGTCTACTTTCAACGAGAAATAGTACACATGCGATACACAAAGAACTGCCTACGAAAAAGCGATCTCATATTCCACCAAAACGCCGCAAAATTGTAAAACTTATCTCTCCATCTATTTATCAATTTAAAAAAACACAGCTTCCATAATCCAACCGACCAGTGTACATCAGCAAAAAAAATATCCTGAGCACTAGTAAAGTGCGCACGCAAGCTAATCTCTGAAACATCACGCGCTCCGCCGCAAAACGGTTTGCTCTCCTACGAGCTGTCTCCAATCAATCACAGTCGCTTTCGCCCGTGTATAGCAGGCGCTATGCCTTGTGGCAGTCTGTCAACCCAGCGCTCCCTTCATCGTGGTTATAAGGCGACCGGAACGGGGAAAAAGGCTGCGGCGCGCCGAAGCAGGTCGCACGGAACACGCCAGCGCCAGTAGTTTCGAGTGGACAAATATCGACGAGATAGCGACTTCCATCCTATGCGCCTCAAAGGAAGTGGAAGCGATTTTTACATGTTCGCAAATTTGGGATCGGTGTACCGCTGTTTGAATAAAATCTTGTTAATTCGTGGTAAATTCTTACTATTCTTTATAGCGATATTTACCTGTTCGCAAATTTGGAACCAGTGTATAGCTGTTTAAAGACCTTGGATAATTCGTGGTAAACTTTCGCTATTCTTGATAGCGATTTTGACCTGTTCGCAAGTTTAGAAACGACGTATCGCTGTTTAAATAAGTTGTGTTAATTTGTGGCAAATTCTCTCTATTCTTGATAAATTATTTTTTCCTAAGTAAAAGTTTCTCATAACTCTGATTACATTAGTTGTTTTTTGAAAATGAATAAGAATATATTCAAAACGTTCAAAATGCTATACCTACTTTTATTTAGGCTTTGCTATTCGTAATACGTCTTCCTATAACCATTGCACAGTTTTTAAGCACTATTCGACTATTTTAACTTTGCCAGATCGATATGCATTTTCTAAATTATTGCTAACAAATTTCACAAAAGCCAAAATTAAACGTTTAGAAGCGTTTTTCGGTACAATATTTGCTTAGTACTACTAATTAACGTTGCTTTACTTGGTTATGACATCTTGCTTCCTCTTTTTCAACCTGCATTATATATTCTCGTTTCGTGGAAAATAGTTTGACCAAAGACAAAGAAAAACGGTTACTGGCATTTCTATATCGTACTCAATATAGAAACAAAAAGTTGTTTAACCAATGAAGATGATCTGTATTGCTTTTTAAATACCGTACCAACGTTTATTAACACGTCTGTTGTGTAATTTAGAGGATATATGGACGTTGTTTTCTTGAGATGTAATGTAGAAAGGACATAAGTTGTAATTCTTGCTTTAGGTTTCTACTAGTTAATTCAGAATGTTGTTTACAACGATCAATATTCTGAACATAGATACAATATATTCCTACAATCTATATTTTATATTCCTACAATCTATATTTATTTACATAAAACCTACTTTAAACGCTTATACATCTACAGATAGTTAACAAAAGTTTCTCAAACTTATTACCTAATTCAGTAAATTGCTGCCATTAGTCACACATTGGAATACGATTAACCTGACAAATACCTTTATCTAGCTAGGTGTAAATCCAAAAACACAATTAACAAGATGCTTATAGCACGCAGTCTAAACGAAACTTGTTTACAATTTCATAGCAATTATAGCGTAGATAAACGATAACCATTGATTCCTGTTGGCCTTCGAAATCGACATTAGCTCGAACAAAGGGCGAATTTTCCGGGAGTCGCAACAGCTCAAGTGGGCAAATATTGTGTTACCGTCCCTGCCACCGGTACATCCTTGAAACAGGCCCACAAAAATTACTGATCTTTCTATATCGGTGTGTTTCACTGTGGCCCTTATCTGCAACAAACAAAGGCCTGTTTTTTCTTTTATTTCGGGCCGAAGTAAGCAAATATTTTGCCAACCTCCGCTACCGGCAGTATCCGTCTTACAGCCTTTGAAAAAGGGTTTTTGAGATATTTAGTGTTTGCGCCTTCTGTTTAAACATACAATTTCACTTCGATGTATGGGTAAAGGAGATACGACCGTTACTAAAACTATTTCATTTCCGAAATATTTCTAAAGCAACGGTTGTATTAGTTTAGCAAACACCGTAAACACGGCATTGTGTCAAAACATTATATTTAACAAAAGCCACACACTAATTTATTTTCATGCCTAATAACGAACTGTATATTTCTAAAATTCAGGTTAAACAGCATTCGTTAAAACCAATGGTTGTTGCAAAACCTAAAAAAAAAAAAAAATTTAGTACTTTATTTTTTTTTGATTGAAATATATATTTTAGAATTTGAAAATGAAAACTTCAGCAAAACAATACAGTATATATAGGCCTATGACTTCTAATTTGTTTCTAATTTTGTTATAAATAACTTAAATGGGAAACGCTACAAATGTGATACCGAGTTCAATATTCCTTTTTCAACGAAATTTAAAATTACAACATAGGCCTATTGTACTTACATTTTGTAAAATATGTGCTAAAAGTTTTTGTTAGAGCTAAAATCTATTTTGTTGAATTTCGCAAAGCATCGATACAGTCTTCATAGTTGCCAGAAAATCGAGGTCACTGATTTAGAATCCGTTGTGAAATAGTTTTAGAAAGCAGCATGTCCCAATCCAGGTCCATCAAAGGGACAAGGCACCGGGCCTTACAGTTTCAAGCTATTTCCACCCGGGTCGAATTACAAGATAAGCAACTTTCGCTGGTGCAAACACAGCACGCCTTCTTTATTCACCAGTTCTAATTAGACAGTGCCTCAACCAACTTTTAAACTGAAACAGCAGCTTGACTTATTGAGGCTGCTGGAGTTTGCTGCTTTGTGACCTCACACGCGCACCAGTGACGTCACAAACAAAGCGAGGAATTTCGAATAGGACGTTTGTAAGCGAGTGTTGGGTTTAATCCGTACGATAATGCAAAAAGGAAATCCTTAAAATCTGAACCAAACGTAGAAAGTTAATTGTAAGACAAAAAAGAACATTTAAAAAAAAACCGGAGCCAAAATAGAGGCGCCTGTCAAACTAGGGCGTCCCATGCAATGTCGACATCCTACAGTTTCAGGCGTTATTTCGCCGATTTAAGCCTTATGAATTTAGGAAGCATTCTGACAGGTTTAGGTCTTCGTGAGATGATTGGCGTGTGGTCGTGGATATTATTCTGCATTTGACTTTATATTGCCGTTAGTAATACCATGGTATTATAGATTATTCTGCTTTAGATATTGTTTCCTTGTTGGTCTTATTGTGTGTTCCAAGTTTTTCTTTTATAAAATGAGCAGTTTGTAACTTACTTTGGCTAAGCTGTTTTATGTCATTTCCAATTTCTTTATCGATAAAGAAGTTTGAGACTTATGAGTCTAAGTTATTCGTGCTATTTGTTCCAAGGCTTGCAATATAGGCGGGCGTTTGCATTAAACCTTATCAGCATACAAATTAATATCAAAACGAAACGTTAGCACGGTTTGCAGTAACTATCGGACAAAGTAATCGAAAATTATCCGGCCCGCAGCAAAGCAAATGTGTTTTTGAATATTGTCAGCCCGATTTTATCGCTTACGGGTTTTTTTTTAGGTAACCAAGCGCTAGAAAATGTTGGGGTGTCTCAATATCGGCGCGCCAAATAAGGCGATTGCAAGCTAAACGGCGGCTGGTATGTCAACAATTCCGCAATTTCGTGGAATTTTTGGCTCCGCGATACAGTGTCATAAAAATGCCATGTACAGTAGCCCACTTCAAACGATAAGATTTCGTTTGTGATATGCTTAAAAGGAATTTTACGGGTTCACGCTGTTTCGGCTGCGGTAAAATTTTACTTGAATAAGGGGTAATATACGGTGGCGAACCCAACAACAGGACAGGGTGTCTCCAGCGGTGAAAGTGGAATATTTTTCTTACCGGAACGAACGAAATTTTTTACAAATAATTTTAACGTACGAATGAGATGAAGTCACAAAGGTACATCACAATGGGACATCTAATACCAGTACTCTTGGGAAACCTGGGGTTATCATTAGACGCAGTGTACAAATATGAAACTAAACCTCGTGTTAATACACTGAAGAAGATTGAGGACTGGAGATCAAGGTAGCACACCCCTTGGTAAGGATGGAATCAATACATATAATGGAAAAGGTCACTCTGTAGCATCTGTTCATTAAAAATGGCCTGTTAAAAATAGAGCATATCTTTACCATCATGAAGTAAAGCTAAAGAAATATTTTAGAGGAACGCCCTTCCGGCCTACTTTTACAACATAGTGACTGGTATAAAAAAAACAATTGCCTGGGACATTTAATCGTTTTGTGATTTATTTGGAATAATTAAAATCGCTAAAATCAACCATTGCTTTCGTGCTCTGTTAATTACAAGGTTTCGTGTAATATGCCCCATACTTATATGAGGTGAATGTAGAAAGATACTTACTTGTGTAATGTTAGCCCCCACCAAAGGGATGATTGTTTTTTTTTTTAATTTTGGCTTCACTACACAGCAGTTATTCTCAAACATTGTTCAATACCACTTCGACGTGTGTCGAGAGATTCTTAAGTGAAACTCAAAACTTCTGGTAATTCAGAACAACAAGCTGTTCATTCACGTTACAAAAAGGCAAGAAAGTAAGCAAGTAAGCAAGCATGCCAGACTTGAATATAAACCATCTTAGATATAACTCAAAATATTAGGTTTTTAATTAACTTGCAGTGTGGAAAGCAAACTAGGACTACTCTTGTTTCGAAGTTCGACGAATTAAAGCGGTTTGCTGCTAATTTTAATCTTATGTGATTTGAACGTGTGGTCGATTTCTGTTTTTAATTTCTGTTTTCACCAAATATTCTATACTTAATTCTAGGTATGTTTTGTTAGTTTGTCAGTCGTTTCACGTTTTAAGCCACGCAGGTGAACTTTCAAGTTTGAAAACTGTCAATCGTGGTATAATGTAAGTCATTTACAGTTATTGAGCAAATTGATGCGTTTTTTTTAATGATTATTATTTGTTTATATAACACTTGTTTAGAATATCAGTAGGTTATTCTAATTGCGATGTACAATTTTAGAAAAAACAAAAAAATTATCGCTGTCGAAGTATAATAGTGCGGGTGATTGTTATATTATAAATGTATTGTTTCATAAAAAGAGTGCTGCCAATTGTTTGATTTTGTAATGTGTGACAGTGACAGGTTGGAAAAATTGACAATCAGTGCAATAAAGGTTAAATGTAAAGGTTGATCATTTATTCTTTTTGGATCGAGATTGGCTAGCAAATATTTTAGCAACAACTTCAAAAAACTGTGCTACTTAGGAAAAATTCGCTGAGGAGTGTAAAATATACGGTGTGGTGTTATGTTTTTACTGACTAACATGTTTTAAAAATCCGATGACAAAGAATTGCAAATTTGCAAGAATTAGACTTAGTTTGTGACACCTTGGCTGTTGCGTTTTGTAAATCCGCCTTATAGACACAACATTCTTTGCACTTTTTCGTAAATTAAGAAGCTCCACGGTCAAACGGGTGTACATTTCAATAATATTACTCCCACTTTTAAGTTCATGTCATATAAGGGCAAGCAACGCGACTTTTAAATGCTAGAACGTGTCGGCGGAAACAAATTGTCCTTTAATCATGCCATGGAGAGTTTAAGGCAGTTTAAACATAATCATAATACGTAAAACTTTTAAAAACATTTATTACTAACTATTAAATAGGTTACAATCACTATATAAGCTATTGCTGCCAGGCATAATATAAATGCTTGCGTTCCATTCTTTTTTTCCTTTGTTTATCGTGCACTGTACTAGTCGCATTCAGTGTTATTTACCCTGATGAAGACGACCTGTATAGGACGTCGAAACGTCGGAATAAAAATTACATTTGCCAGAAGAGCTCTACAAACTTGAGGTCACAATCACGTTTATACGTCTTGCATGATGCAATGTATAGTTGACGTTTGCTTGCATTACGATGTATCTAATATGCTCTGCCACCGATAAGCACCAACCTGAATCCCCAAAACAATCGCAGGACCTTCTAATCTAAATCGACTGTTTTGAAAATCACAGGCTACCTGCGTCGAGAACAGTATTTCAGTTCTGCAAAAAAACAGCTGTAAAATGAAATACGAATTACAAGGATTAATGCTTTAAATCGAATAGCACATAGAAAATGCAAAAAACAAATGAATTTTAGGAGGTGATAGTTACCTTTTTTACATAGTCGTACCTATTCTGTGTTTTCGAATCAATTTTTTTTAAATCTTTGTGGTTTAGTTTTAATTCTTAGCTATATGGACAACTTTAAAAAATCAATAATTACAGTCCGTTCAATCTTGAATGCTTAATTGCGATTTTTTGTCAGCTTAAATGTGTATTGGGATGAGGACATTAAATTATTTCTTTTTTGAGTATAATATTTTAACCACATCTGATAAAATATAACGTTCGAAACGCAATGAGACCGACAAAAACAGATACGCGATAATTCGAATCCAAACCCACCGACCCATAAGCACACGAAAACAAAACCGGGGCGTAATTGCCCATTACTGCTATTAGCCTCAGCCGCCGTCTAGAGGCGGGCCAGTGCGCCGGCCAAAATACACAAAGTCGATTGCTGACGAATCAGGGCGAATTTGTCTGTTGTAATTTATCTCTCGCCATTCTGACAGCCTTCGGTATCAATCAAGCTGCCTGGAGTTTGCTGTTCTCTAATCGTCCGCCCGCTGTGTACAGCCTACGTTGGGTTTGGCGAAAACGGCAGAGCGTGCGTTTATCATTTTTTTTTAAATGACGGACTCGATATTTACACAAGAGGGCGTTGGGGCGAATATGTTCGCGAAAAATCCGACTCGCTTTGCTGTTGATTGATTTCTCGTGTGGAAATAACAGAGAACCTTACGGATTGGCCATATACCCTTGGAGAAACACGTTCGACCATACGTGGTACTTTGTTTTACGTTTCTACATAGTTTTACAGCGGTTTGACAACTCATCATGAAATCTTTCAAAGGATCCGTTTTAGATAGATTACTTTATAAAATCCGATTTGACACAGATGCCTAACTGGCAAACGTATAACTGTTATTTGTACGAGGTGTTGCTATATATAGAGAAAAAAATTATTTCGTGTTTATTATCTTAAACAACGTTTTTTACAAACACGCACATTTAAAAAAAAAACATGATTTATATAAGCAATTAAGTTATGTCAACCCAATTAAAATCTGATCAACTAATTAAAAAAAAGGCAATACAATAGATATAGCCTACTATAATGTGATGAGCGCTCTTCATAGTTTGATTGCCTCTTATCTGCAAAGAAATATGTTAAATACTTCTTAGCCACAATTTGTTCAGGGTGTTTTGGTTTGACATATTTTCTACTACTCATTCAAAGCTAAAAAGTTATTTTCGAAACCAAAATTAGTTTATGCACAACTTTTTTTTGGTTTTGCACTTCTTCCTTAAAGTTGGGAGGCGTGCACAACAAAAAATGTCTTCAAAGTTCGATGCCGAGTGTCGTAAAAAAACGACACAAAGAGCAGGCGCGGCATCCTCTGTTTTCGCATTTCTTTTGGTTTGACATATTTTCTACTGCTCATTCATAGCTGAACAGTCATTTTCGAAATCCAAGCTAGTTCACGTACAACTTTGTTTTTCTGGTTTGCGCACTTTCCTTCTTTAAAGTAGAGAGGCAAAAAAATCTCTTTAAAATTTGGTACCGAGTGTAGGAAACCGGACACAAAAGGCAGGCTGCCGAAGCAGAAGCAAACCCAGTTTCCTCTGTTTTCCCATTTCTCCAGCCGACAGCTCTAAGGTGTGCGGTTCGGCACGCACACAACAGCATCTGCGTCAACAGCAACCCTTCAAACCTGCCATCGGCGTGTCTCCAGCAGGTGTTGCCGGCATTCGTTACACACAGTGGCCAAAAGTTGCTTGACCGTTTGTTTGACTGAAGATACTGCTGAGATTTCGCGACGCAGCTCGGGATAGGAATGTCACCGTTTAAAACGCCAAGATATTGGATGACAAATTGTGCTTGAACTCGTCTGGGATTTCGAAGTGGCCTTTTTTGTCGATGAGTATCCTAGAAAAGGCTTCAAACAAACAAGAAAAACTAAACTTTTTATTTAAAGCGGTAATGTAAAATAACGTAGGAATTGAAATGTGCCAATGACAATTAAACATCGTGTAACAGTGTGTGCTTCGTATATTTTTCTGGCGAAGTAAACTGAACAATAGATCGCATATGCACCAAATGATCCCTTTTTCATTGAAAACTATAAAATAACGGTGAATCGACCAAATATTGCTGAGAGAAGCTTCATGGCCAAATAGTGCTGGGGGAAATAAGTCCGTTATGTGTTAAATTGCCTATGGAATGTAAGCAATAAGAAAAAATACGTTTACGCCGTCCGTAAATAAAACACTACCGAAAAAGATATCAAGGACACCGAGTCCTCGATGCGTACAGGAAAGTCGGCCAATACTGTAAAACCTTCACAAGAGGCTATATACTTTAATCGGGGAGATATAACATTTAATCAGGATTACGATCCGCTAAGACCAAAAAACAAGCACTCCGCTCTGTGATGATGTAGTAGGCCTATACTCGAAATTCTTTAATGCATGTTTTATGTAATGTTTCTATTAAAACTATTTGATTGGAACATTTTAACTACCTAAGTTTTAAATAATAGCTTACATTGCGCAATTTTATGCTTCACATCAAGTTAAGTATTGGAAAATGAGTCTTAGAAACATAAGTAAGACAAACTAAGCGCACAACTCATAGACCAGCACGTTTCTTAGAAAGGAGCACATTGATATTTTCTAAGACAAGTTTTCTTGAAAATAAGCACAACAAGAAGGGTATGGTAACCCTGCATATAAGCTCTTTACAGAGTGTTTCGGCAATCAGCGAAAACTTCCGTGAGGTCTCGACAGAGAAAGACGGGTCTACCCCAGACGTCGCTAGAAGAGAGAGCGTCGAACTTCCAAAAATAACAGAAACCTTACCCAGTGGTGTCGCGTCCCTTTGTTCGCAGGCGATCCCGCAAGAAAGCGAGACACATTAACAGGACACTCGCGACCAGCCGTCAAGGCTGCGGGTCCGGTTTTGCTGAAACCTGTTGTTGCTGTGCTGTCTTTGCTGCTGTACACTACAGTCACCTATAGGTAGGCATTCGGCGCGGAATGTGGACATCCGATCGGGGGCTGCGACCTGTCTAAGTTGCCCTATCGAGGCGACCCCCTATAGTGTTGGGAAGCGGAAATTGGTAAAAAAAGAGAAAAGGGGTTTCAACTCCTAACGGCGGCTAGCGAAAAAGAAAAACAGAAAATTTTGTTATAATGTATTCTCCAAGAAGCATGAGGCACAAATCAAACGCGAGTGTTGCTTTGTGCCAAACACTTTGGTATAACTATATAACAATATATAAGAAATCTTCCATAGACAAAAAAACGTAAAATAAGATTCATGCTTTAGTTTGTATTTATAAACATTCTTTTTGACTAAAACAGGTATCAAAGCATAGGATAATTTCCTGAAATTAAAAGTATACATTTCGTAGACCTCTTTAGTATCTTAATTCCAATAAATACGACTCAAAAGTTTGGATTTGAAACAAAAGCATAAAGGGGATATCAAAGTCAACCTTATAAGGCTGGGTGAATTTCGCGCAAGATGAAAGTCCATAAATCTGTCAAATGGTTGACATAAAGCAGAATACATTCTCTTATTGGTTTAAAGTTTCCGCAAAGCAAACACAACACGCCTGAATATTCGAATTTAAAAGCCGACGGATATATGAGCGTTATTCTGAAGAAGAAATGTTAAAAGAATTAAACATTGTTTAGATATTTGTCAGATTTAAATGCTTAGTAAAAAAATGTATCGTGTATACGCCTAGCACGTTTATAGATATTTAAACTTAAAGGTAAGAATAATAAAATAACTGCGACGAGCGGAGTAAAAATGTTGATAGTAAAAATTCTGCATCGCTTTTAAACTTGCACTTGACACAAATCTGTTAAATAATTTTCAGGCAATGATGACGAATTAAGCCCAAATCACAAGACAAACACACAAACACACAAACAAACAAAATTTTCTTGTTTTGTCAACAGACAGCTTGTAACCACGGATGTTGGAAATGTTTGTTGGGAATTATTCCAGTTGATCAACGCCATACCAGTTAGTGGAAACCGCCTATTAAAGCGTTTAATCAGCACCAAAATTAATAATTTATGTTACAAAGCAGAGCTGTGTAATATTTTCATCGCGGCTCTAATTCACAAAAAAAATGAAGCAGGACCAATTGCGATTTGACTTTTTTGTGCTAAACACTTTGACATAACTAACAATATACAAGAAATCGCTGGGTGAATTTCTCGTAAGATGATAGTCCATAAATCTGTCAAATGGTTGACATAAAGCAGAATACATTGCTTTATTGCATTAAAGTTTCCGCAAAGCAAACAAAACACGCCTGAATATTCGAATGAAAAAGCCGACACATATATGAGCGTTATTCTGAAGAAACAAACATTAAACGAACTAAACATTGTTTAACAATTTGCCAGATTGTTTACGCCTAGTGAGAAATGATAAAACGGTAGCGTATATCTGTCTAGCAAGTTTACAGATGGTTACACTGAAGGTTAGGAATATTAAAATAACTGCGAGTTATCTGATGTATAGCAAAAAAATTTGCACCACTTTTAAACTTGCCTTTGACACAAATCTCCTAAACAGTTTTTAGGTTATGATGACGAATTAGGCCCAAACCACAAGACAAACACACAAACAAACAAAATTTTCTTATTTTGTCAACAGACAGCCTGTAACCACGGATCTTGGCAATTTTTGCTGGGAATTATTCCAGTTCATCAACGCCATACAAGTTAGTGGAAACCGCCTATTAAAGCGTTTAATCAGCACCAAAATTAATAATTTATGTTACAAAGCAGAGCTGTGTAATATTTTCATCGCGGCTCTTATTCTCAAAAAAAAAATGAAGCAGGACCAATTGCGATTTCACTTAAGCGCACTTAAGTCACTGTTTTTAAATTTCTAGACTTCACTTGAAATCAAGTGTTTTCATTTAACATTTTTGAAATATAAAATTAAGCTAATTATTTCTGTTTTCCACGTACACGATTAGGTTGTTACCTATTGTTGTTTCTTCGTTATTTTTCACTTAAATTATTGCTTACTATCGGACAAGTTCACCAATTTCATTAGTTTATCATTTTATTTTATATCAGTGATTTGACTTATATAAGACTTGCTCTAATAGTTTCACGGACTTGACTTTTCAACTAATGTACTTGACTTGTTATTATACCACTAACTGGGACTTTAAAAAGACTTATTTACGATAAAAAAACACGACTCATTTCATAATAAAGGACCACATAGCGTAACAAGGGGATGACCAGCAGAAAACCAAATATAATGACAATATATGAGTAGTGTTCAAGTTGCGCGAAGTGTGCCGTGTCCCCAGGTGTGCCCAGGTGTGCGGAAGTGTATTCCGGCGTATTCAGGTTACATCCGGTGAGCAAAAGTAAAATTGAAAAGTGTTCAAAAGTGTGCAAAAGTACCCTGAGGAGCAAAAAAGCGTCTTTGGGTGAAAAAAAAACGTTTTTATAAGTTTCCGGAAGTGAAGGTGGAAGTGTCAAAAAGTGACAAAATGTGTGATACGGTAAGGTAAGGTAGTTCTCTACGTTGCAATGTTTCTGTTAGGCCCAAAAGATTTTTTGTAAAATTTTCAGAAGAGTCAGAAATCTACTTTTGCGCGAGGTGTGCCAATTTCAAAAAGTGACCTTTGCACGAAGTGTGCCAAAAATATCGTCGATTGGTAAAGTCGAACTGTGCATTGGTTGTCTTGTTTGTTGTGGCTGATTTGGGCTCGTTCACAGAGCAGAGAGGAAACAGTGTTTCCCTATCAAGACTGGTTTCCTAATTATAGCCAGTATTGGTTTACTATTGACGTAAAGAGCAATGAGATGGTATTTTATATTTAGTTCATTAAAACTTTAGTTGTTTGGTAATTTAACTTGAATATGACGGATTTTATTATTGTTTTTCAGGTATATTAAAATCTATGTTATTCGAAAACCTTTCTTGAATTTAATGGATTTCATTCACCCCTTCACTTGTGTCGTAGCGGGTCCAACAGGTTGTGGGAAAACACAATTTGTAAAGCGTGTTATCGAAGAAGAATTGATTAAACCCAAGCCACAAAATATAGTATGGTTCTATTCTGAGTGGCAGGACTCCTACAAACAATTGAAAAACGTTAACTTTGTTAATGGATTTTCGTTGGATATTGATTCAATGGAGAATAGTTTGTTGATTTTAGATGATATGATGGGTTCGTGTGACAAACGTGTTTCCAATCTTTTTACGAAAGGGTCACATCACCGAAACAATAGTATTTTTTATATAGTTCAAAATGTTTTCGATAAATCAAAAGAACATCGAACTATTAGCCTAAATGCACATTACCTTATTGTTTTCAAAAACCCAAGAGATTCGTCACAAATTACACACTTAGCCAAACAAGTGCTTCCCTCTCACGTAAGATCAATCCAGGAAGCTTTTAGAGATGCTACATCGAAGCCACACGGTTATTTGATGTTTGATTTCAAGCAGTGTGTACCGGATGAACAACGTCTAAGGACAAATATATTTAAAGGACAACAGCAGTTTGTTTACATTCCAAAAAAACAAGTGTAAAATGTCACAAAAAATTAGACGTAATGCAGACACACTGAATTTTTTAGCCCGGGGAAAACCACATGTAATTAAGTCTGTTATAAAAACAGCCGACTCAGAGTTAATAAAGTGTATTTGTGAATGTGCACAAAACATACTACATGGAAACTTTCCTCTCTCGACAAAACAGAAAAAAAAACTTAATCGTTTTAAGAAAGATCTTCGTTTCATTTCCAAGAAAACTTCAAGTGTCAAGAAAAAAAAGAAAATTATTCAAAAAGGTGGTTTCCTAGCTGCTCTTTTAGCGCCTCTTCTCGGAAGTATTATACCATCTATAGCTAAAAGTTTGCTCGGAAAATAATGGAACATGTTCAAAAGATGGCATTGGTAGACCCGAAGTTGTTGAATCAATTACAATCAAAGCCTGCTCCACAGCTTTCCATTAAAGAAATACAAATTTCCTCTTTAAATAAAGAAATGAGTGATATTGCAAATGATTCTTCTATTGATTCTTTTGCTAAAGTTAAACTCTACAATCAAGTTCTTTATCGTTATCGATTTTACCTAAATGAACAGGAAAATTCTCCGATTCCATTATCTACGATGAGTGTTGTTAACTACCCACCTTTAACTCAGAGTGATCCAATGGTTACTCCTACCCAAGAAAAAACACATATTCCATCAAAAATAACAAAAACAGCATCAGAGGATGTCAATGAGCCATGGAGTGAACAGATCATTAGTAGTTTACCGACAACAGCAAGAGTCAATGGAAAACTATTAGTTGATAGTATTAAATCCTCGTCGAATATAAAAGTTAATGAAAACGGCGAACTTGAAATTAAGGGTAAATCTATTCCAGGAAGTAGCATTCATGATCTAGTTCATGATTTTGTCAGAAGAAGAAAAATTGCACAAAAACCAAAAGGTTGGGAGAATTTCGGAAAAGCATTAAAAGCAGACCGAATTCCATCTAATCTTATTGGTAGTATAAAACACCGTGAGTGGATGTTCCCCTCCGCTGGAAGTATTGTTTCAAAAGCACGAACATGGAACGAGATATGAGTGAAGTGTATTATAATCCAAGAAAAATTGGAAGTTTTGGAGGAGTAAATAGACTAACTGCAAACTCGAATTTCTCTCGTTCGAATGTAAGTGAATGGCTGTCGTCGCAGGATGCCTATACGCTTCACAAACCGATTCGGAAAAAATTTGAACGACGTCGTGTTGTTGTTGGTGGAATTGATCACCAATGGCAGAGTGATTTAGTGGATATGTCTAAATTTGCTCGCTTTAACGATGGAGTTAAATTTCTAGTTACTTGTATTGATGTATTTTCTAAATTTGCGTGGGTTCTTCCAATTAAAAATAAAACTGGAGAAAGTATCATAAATGCTTTTAAAACTATTTTATCTTTAAGTAAACGAAAACCAATTAAACTACAAACCGATCAAGGATCTGAATTTACAAACCGTAAATTTCAAACTTGGTTGAAGAAACAAAACATATTGTTTTTCCATACATATACATCGGAAATAAAGGCTCAAATAGTTGAACGTTTTAACCGTACTCTCAAAACACGTATGTGGCGATATTTTACACGTTTTTCAACCAATCGTTATATTGATGTTTTACAAAATATTGTTTTTTCCTACAACAACTCTTTTCATAGGAGTATCGAAAGACCTCCTGCGTTAGTTAACCATGGTAATGAGAAAGCTGTATGGAATTCGCTTTACAAAGGAGATAGGTTTCCTAGTAAACCACCAAAATTTAAGATCGGTGACAGTGTAAGAATTGTTGTTGCTCGTGGTATATTCAAAAAAGGATACACCAAAAACTGGTCAACAGAGATATTTTTTGTTGAAAAGGTTCTCAAAACAAATCCACATGTTTATATCATCAAAGACTATGGAGGTGAAAAAATTTCAGGAACATTTTACGAAGACGAACTTCAAAAAGTAGTAAAGAAAAACGATGTATATGAAATCGAGCGGGTGGTTAGAAAAAGCAGAAAAAAAGGGAAACTTAAATTTCTTATAAAATGGAAGGGATACCCTAAAAAATTCAATTCATGGATATCACCAGAAGATCTCAAAGAGTTCTCAAGTTAAACTATGTGGAAAAATCAATTGTGGGTTTGGTTTGGAAAAAAATATCCTAGTAGTGAAATAATATTTTTTTGTCAAATAGTTATTGTGACTTGTGTTGTTTTAGCTAGTATTATTAATTTGAGTTTGTCGGATTCCAATAGAAATTTGTGGATAAGTCTCTTATCAAGCTCTTTTGGTTATATACTTCCTTCGCCGTCGTTGAATAAAGAATATGTTTCATATCACGCTTCCGTCAAACAGCTCATTGAAATATTATCCAAAAAATACGTTAACCAGTTACGTAACGAAACTCCCAAGAACAATAACTCTTAATGGATTATGGGAGGTTGGTTTGATTGAATTTCAAGCCCCACACTCCTGGTTTACTGTTATGGATAAAGAGGTTTTTCTCTCTCGTACTTCAATATCAAATGGTGAGGAGGAAAAATTATTCCTCCCAGGTGGACACTACGAAAATGAAACGGAATTCATGGAATACCTTAATAAGCTGATTGAAGACGCAGACTTACAAATATTAACTAACTCTCCAGAAATCTTTGATTCAAGGGTTCGTCTCCGTTTTAAGTTTAATTCTCTTACGCGAAAAACTGAGTTAAAGGTTTCACCAGATGGTAGTCGTGTAAATTTATCTGTTAAACTTGCTTCAATGTTAGGTTTTCAACAAACAACTTTTAATGGAGGAAGGCGATATAGTGGGGATGTAGCAACAGATATTCGCCGTGGAGTTAATGAATTGTATGTTTATTCGGATATTATTGAACCACGTATCGTGGGCGATTGTGAAGTCCCATTATTCGAGACCATTCCAATTACTACGAAACGTGGTGAAATGATTTACCATCGTTTTCCTTTTCCAATATATCATCGTCTTCAACGAAACTCATTTTCTTCTATCGAAATACTTATAAGAGATGTGTTTGGCAATGTCATACCATTTGTTTCGGGGCTTGTTACCGTTACCCTTAAGTTTCGAAAACGACAACGTCTCTTCGATTTAGCATGAAGCAACCCTACTGTTGTCAACAGGATGTTAAAGAGTATGAAAAATATTATCTTTCACAAGTAGGGAGTGGTTTTCCAATTTATTCTGGGGGATTGCAAAGAGGGTATGGTTTAGGGTCTATTTTTTCAACAATTGGGCGTTCTATTTTACCGATAATTCGTTCTGGTGCAAAATCAGTTGGAAAACAAGTTTTAAAATCTGGAATTGATTTTGCTTCCGATGTAATGCAAGGACAAAATCCTAGAAACTCTGCTATAAAAAGAACACGAGAGTTAACCAACTCATTCTTTTCTCAAAAGAAACGAAAAGGTTCACATCCGCCAGGCGAACCTGCTGCAAAGAAAAGAAAAAAGAATAAACGAAAAAATAAAAAAACAAAAAAATCTGATATATTCCAGTAATGTCGATTACTGAATTGTTTGTTCTATTTTTGAGGATAGTTAACTGGTTGAGCTACCGTATTTGTTTCTGATTGGTGTTTTTATTTTTTGCATTGATTGAGAAGACATATATAAGACAACACAAGTCAAATATTATTATTGGCTCACTTAATCATGGCACTTAAAGACGATCGCTCCTGTCATTGTCTAATGGAGGAGTTGGATCTGTTTGCAGTTAAACCAACTCAAATTAGCGTGGAAGACTCATATTCTGTCGAGTATTTACCGATTTCAACGTTGACTGATAGTGGAACGATTGAATTCGATTTAGCTGGAACTAGTGATTACCTTGATCTCTCTAGTGTTCAATTGTACTGTTGTGCACGTGTTGTGAATGCCGACGGGACAGAGTTAGCAGAAGATGCAGTTGTAGCACCAGTTAACTATTGGCTTCATTCCTTATGGAGTCAAGTTGATGTATCGTTTAACAACAAAATGATAACTGCTTCAAACAATACTTACCCATACCGAGCTTACCTGGAAGCATTACTTAACTTTGGTAGCGATGCGAAAAAGACTCACCTTACGTCTGCATTGTGGAAAAAGGACGTTGCTGAACAGTATGATACACTTACGAATGCCAATCAAGGTTTTCGTGATAGAAAATTTTTGGCTCGTAACAGTCGAATAGTTGAGATGCTGGGAAAGATTCACTTTGACATGGGTTTTCAACCTCGCTATTTAATCGATGGAGTGGACGTTAAGGTACGACTTACAAGAAGTAAAGATACATTTTCTCTTATGTCTGCAAACAATGGAGAATTCAAAGTCAATCTTAAAAGTGTAGCCTTATTTGCACGCAAGATAAGACCTTCTCCACCTGTTCTAATGGGCCACTTGAAAGCCCTTGAACGTGGAACAGTTAAATATCCTATTTCTCGTGTGGATGTAAAAGTTTTTTCGATTCCTAGTGGTGATCTTACTGTAGTGAAAAATATTATTTCTGGTCAAATCCCTAAACGAGTTATTATTGGTTTAGTAGACAACGCTGCTTTTAATGGTCAATTGGATAAAAATCCTTTTTATTTTAAAAATTATAACCTAAATTTTCTCGCTCTCTACCAAGACGGAAAACAAATTCCTTCCAAAGCTTATCAACCTAACTTTTCTCGTCAAAACACAGCTCGTTCTTATTTTGCGTTGTTTTTAGCAACAGGAAATTTTTTTCGAAATGGTGGACACAATTTATCAAAGTCAGAATTTATTGATGGATGTACATTGTATGCCTTTGATTTAACTCCAAATTCTTGTGATTCTTCTCACACTGATTTGATAAGACACGGAACTATTCGTTTAGAGTGTAAGTTTGGAACTGCTCTTCCAAATTCTGTTAATATTGTGGTGTTTACTGAATTTGACTCTTTATTAGAAATTGATAGGTCAAGGAGTGTTTCATTTGATTTTAACTCATAAATATGAATAGTATTGAAATTCGTAATGTTATTCAAAATGATCCAATAGCAAATCAGACATTTCGTGGTGTTTTTGCAAGTGATGAACTACGAAGACTGAACACTTATTCAATTAAAAAAAGCAAAACTTCTCAATCGTATGTAATTAATTTGGATTCGTCCGAAAAACATGGAAGTCACTGGGTGGCGGTCTATTTCAATTCTAATGGAGAGTGTGATTACTTTGACTCATTCGGTTGTTATCCAATTGGAAATGATATATCACGTTTTGTTTCGCGATCATCCTACATTTTTCGTTACAACACAAAAACTTTACAAGAGTTAACGTCAACATTCTGTGGATTCTATAGTTGTTTTTTTATTTTAGTTCGTAGTCGTGGTATTGCTATGCCAGACATTGTAAATATTTTTAATTCTGATTTGGAAGCCAATGATGAGTTTGTGTATAACTATGTAACCGAATCGTTTCTGTAAAAACTAATCAGATTAAAATAATATGGATGAACAATTTGGTCATTTTTTTTGTTACACTTCAATGATTTGGGGAATCTCCCTTTCAGTCAGCTGCTAACGCCTCACATAATTGTAAATTTAGTTTAAAATAACATCAACATTCCATATACTCTTCCTAAGATTGAATAACTTGAAAAGAACCTTAAAACATACAAACAACCATATTCATTTTATAAATTCTTTTAATCTGTGATTCTTTATGTAAGAAGTAAACAAAAAAACAACAACATAAAATAAGACTTTTCCCATCAATGTCATCACAATTACATGTTTTCACTGTTTTCTTTTTTCTGGTTATAAAGCGATTTAGTAATACATAACAAAACAGTTTCATTAAAAATTCACAATTACTACAGAAGTACAACAAAGTATATGCTTTTTAAATATCTAATGGGCTTGAGTTTATACCATCAGAATGAATTTTTCGTTTAGGATAAAAATAATTCAAGCCTTGTCGAAATTGTTGATAGCTATATATCTTTTGATTTACGTAACGAAATCCACGATTTTCTCCACAAACATTTATTTTTTCTGATAGAACCTTAAAATAATCGTCAATGCAATATTTGTTTTGCTTCTTAATCAATCCTTTTGATGTTTGTTTAGTTTTTTCACCATGGCAAAAGTATGTTTTTGAGTTCAGAGCTACAATGGCTTTGCCAGAATACTCTACTTTAAACAAACCAGGGGTCCGACTTTCATGTTTAAAATGTGTAAGACAGCATGCACGAGAAGCATTAAAGGGGAGATTAGCAGTTTTGGTAGCGACAAATTCATTAAAATGCAATGGGCAAGCAATAGAAGGAAACCATGTGTCATATTCACCATAAAATTCTGCACGTTTTTCAGGAATAATTACATTATCCAAATTTTTGTCAGAAAGTGCAAAATATAATGAATCAGTGTCCATTTGAACAAGTTCAAAGTTTTGCGGCGAAATATATTTGTTAAGACAATCATAGTAAAACCTTAGCATACGAAGTTTAGCGAGCTGTAAAATCATTGAACCTATCTGTATAGGAACATTGTGTACGATTGAACGTTTTCTACTGTGTACTTCATACACGTTGTCACTCAATTGTGTAGCATTGCGAAAATGTTTGGAGTTCATAGCTTTGGTGGTTTTTTCCTCACTTAAAAAAGTAACATTTTCCTGTTTTTCTTTATTAAGCAATGTCCTTCCGTATGCAGAGTTACCCTGAAAAAACAAATTAAAGATTTTCATTAATATTAGTAGTAATTTCCCTTATAGTATTGAGTTACAAATCTATTTAACAAAAAAAAAAAAAAAAAAAAAAAAAAAAAAAAAAAAAACTAAGTAATATCAAACAACTAATACTTTTTTGAGGTTTTACCTGTAATTTCCATAAATCTGCTAATATTTGGGAGTCTGGATGAAGATCACCTTTCCGTCGCTCAGTCGTTACTTTATCACAAAATGTTTTGAAACATTGTTTGGGTTCATAGAGTATAACTTTGTGAACAAATGTGACCACCAATCCATTTGTCATATACCATGCAAGAAGAGGGGAAGCTAAGAGGATTTTATCACCCTTATAACTGCTTATAAGATATCGAGTGGGATAGGATAATAGATCATTATCAATTGCATATTGCTTCATGTTATCTCCAATATCATCACGTGAAATGGCTGCATTCTTAAAAATTGGGGGGAACTCTTTAAATTTACCTCTTAGACCAGGTGGGACAAAAATATCCACCAAAGCAAAACCAAACAACTCTCCATTTTGGAACCCACGAAGAATATTTTCTTGTGTGAGTGGTTTTGGGGGCTGGAGTGATGTCAATAGATAGTGTGACACAAATCTGATGGCAAGTGGATCAGTCTTACATTGAAAAGCCCAAGTACATTCACGCATTTCAATAAGAGTATAACCAAAACTTCGAATATAGGCTGCAATATCTTTGTCTTTTTCCCTAACTTTTTCAAAGTCACGATCCTTAAAGGTTTTCGTGATATTACATTTAGGACAGCAATGAAAAAAGCAACCCAAAAACGAAAGTACAATTTTTTGATCTGCTATATACCCATCTACTTTAATATTACGAGAACCAATTTGCTTTTCTCCACCATTAAATTGATGTTGAATGTATGATATATCATTTTGCATTGCATAAAATGTCATCCACTGTAAAGCAAGATATCCAGTTGTTTGAGACCTTTCAAATTTAAACTTATCATTTTCTTTTCGCTCGAGAAGAATGTAATTTCCAGTTGGCATATCACCCATTAAAGCTGACAAATAAAGGGAATTTGCATCATACCCTATAACACTTTGACATGTTTTTGCAGTAGCACCATAGACATCTCCCCGTATAACAGATTCCCCTGCTGCATGCCAACGTGTAAAAACAATTGATGGACCTCCAACAATTTGGTCGCGAAACAATTTATTAATGTGAGCATGCTTGTTTGGAAACAAAGAGAAATAGATATCTGGTGGAACAAATTGAAACATAAGTCGTTGTGATAAACCAGGGGTTGACACCCCATCACACAAAAAATTGATGTTCAGTGAGTGATAGATTGAAATTAACTTAATAACAACCTGTTTAAGTGGTTCAACGTCATGTAGATTGTAAGCAATAAGATAATCCCTAAAAGTTTTCATACCTTGAGTTTTCCATAACTTACAGCATTCATCGTAGTCATCTTCTGAAATAGTTTCTTTTGTGAGACTGCTTCGAAATGCCTCTCTTGGTGGAAGACACCTGTCTTGTAATTTATCTAAATTGTCAACATATTCGTAAGGAAAAAATAGTTTTTGCTGTTCAGTGTTAAATGCAAGAAGCAAACTTCGAAGATTATATCCTGGTGATATAAAGTTACATAGATCTAAGAAACGAAATTTGGCTGTTTGAAGGCAAAGATAGGAATTCTGTTTCTTAATGCAAAAAAGAATCGGATCAAATTGTTGCAATAGTGGAATTAGCCATTTTAAACATAATGGAATGTCGTATCTTGATCCATTAAATGTTAACACTGGTATTGCCTTTATAAAAGCTGAAAATTTTGCTTTTAATTTAACCAAAGGGTGGTTTTTCATTTTGAAATCAGGTTCGTTAGATTTGGCTTCATCAATCTTGCAATTTAATTCGTCAAGTACATGACTATATTTGTCGAGCATCAAATTTTCAGATTTATTTTGAATTGCAAAAAAATAATGCAACATATTGCAAATTAATTGGTGAGAGTTTCCATTTGAAATTAGACACACAGGTTTATCAAAACCTGGAACATTTGATGTTATTGCAACACTTAAAAGTTGGTAACATTGTGTAAAAGTTGTTTTTCCTGTGTTTGTTGGAAGACTGCTGACATTTTTTGGAAAGAAAGCCTCAAAATCAAAAATAATGAAAAATGGATGATATTGCAATTGTTTGGCAATTAAAATTCCATTTTGCTCTAGCTCAAGGTATATATTAGGGTTAACTCGAAATATTTTTCCAGGAAAGGTTTGTTTGACACCGATTTCACATGATGATTCATGTTTTAGAACAAGATAAGGTTTTTTAAACATGTTGTTGCAAAATTGACATGCAAAGTTATGGGTGATGCTTTCAATAGATTGAACAAAACAAAAGTGATTCTCATATTGTACTACATCAAAAGATATAAAATTTGCATTTGATTTGGGAACATAAGATCTACGTTTTACTTTCCAAATAATTTCTTCGTTAACTTTTTCGACTGAGAACACAGTAATTCGAACTTTGAAAAACTGTTCAATATTTGAAATTTCATTAAAAGATACACCTGGAAATGAGTCTACATTTTGTTCAGGATAGTACTGAGAGAAGTATTCTAATGTTTTTTTTTCAAGATTAGCATCATCACACTTTAAACCTTTTGCCAAACATCTAAAAAGACAGAGGTTGTCATTAATCTGTTTCCTAGAGTGGTTTCTTGTAAAACCAAGGATACCTCTACGCTTCAAGAAAGAGGGTAAACAAATAACAGAACAACCGATTAAGGGAAACTCCTTTAGACGATAGGTAAAAAAAGTAACATTTGTGAGTTCTGTTAAATACCACTTTGTATCTTCACGGTGCAATGAAAGTTTAGCTAAAACATCACTATTTAGAACTGACTGCAATATATTTTTGAGATCTTCAAAACAACGAACAACAGGTGGCATCAAATAGAAAGTAAAATTGTTTGGGGATGCATGGAAATACTGGTTCACAAGTGACATTGTGTTACTCATAACAAAACCAAAACTTGTATTTATCTTGAAGCTGGATGGAGACATACCTTCTAAAATATCTTTTGTGATATCGTCAATAGATTTTTCAAGTGGTAATTGGTAGTTGAAAATTGACATCATGGTATTCAGTGATGTAGAAGTAGAAATACTATCCCAATGTTGTTGAACAATATCGGATCTGTTTTCTGGACATATAGGATTTGTAATTCTAAAAAAAAAAAAAAAAATTGAATAGTTATTTTTTCTTACAAAAAATTACATTTCTTAATGAAATAAATAATATAGTGATAATCACCTTTTCGATCTCTTTCTCTTTGGTGGCAAGTCACAAAATTTAGACGTAGAAGTTTCATCTTTGTCATTTGTATCCATTGGTGTATAGTTTGAACTGTGTGCCACTTCAGTTGGAATTGAACTACAAAATAGAATTATGTTAATTGAAAGGTACTATTTAATATAAATCATTTATCACCTAGACTTACGTTTGATTCTTCTTTGGTATTGTTGAGAAAAGTATATCACTATCTTCAGAAAATCTGTTTCGAACACTAAAACAAAACATATTTTTTAAAATAAAAAAAAAAAAAAAAAATTATATTAAAGATTAATTAATATTGGTTTACCTAGTATCCAACAGTTTACGTTTTCTGTTTAACAATTTTATTCTTTGGTCACGACTCCGTCTAGGAATTCTGAATTCAAAAACAAATAAAAAAAAAAACATTAAAATAGAATAGTGTAAGTGTAAACAATAAAAAATGACATATACTAACATTTTTTGAAGTTTTCTTGGTCTTTGAGTTACTTCATCAGGAACGTTTAATTTTTTTTTCAACCCTTGGCCTTTCTGAGGAGAGTTAAAATCAGAACTGTCACTGCTAATCATTCGATTCGAATTCCTAAAAACATATTATTAGGTAAAAAAAAAATCATGATGTGTGACTTACATAAAAAAATTGCTTACTTTTTTTTATGAAAAGGTTTTAAAAGTTTTTGAAAATCGCTCGAACTATCTGATGAGTCTGAATCTAAAATTTGATTACGTTTTTTGCTTGATATATTTTTTCTGTTGTCATCATTGTATTTGGAAATTCTAAATTCAGAGACACATAAAAAGACATCAAAATAGAATAATGTAAGAGTTTACAATAAAAAATGCATATATACACTGAAAAAAAAACAAAAAAACTAACTTTTTCTTGTGAAAAGGTATTGCTGTATGTTTTTGAAAATCAATTGTGCTATCTGATGAATTTGAATCTATAATTTGATTACGTTTTCTTTTGTCATCACTTCGTTTAGAAATTCTAAATACAGAGACAAATAAAAAAAAAAAACAAAAAAAAAAAAAAACATTTAAATAGAATAATGTTTCGATAACTAAAAATAAAAAACGATAAGCTTACAGTTTTTTAGGTTTTGTTGGTTTTTCAATTTTATCCTGAACGATTAAATTTTCTTTCAACCCTTGGCCTTTTTGAGGAGATAAATCAGAGATGTTCATAGTTTCCTTAGAACAAAACCTTTTTCTCCGTTGTTCACATGCTTTATCACTGTGCTGTCTTTTTCGGTACGCAGATGAAAAGCTATCATGAAAAAAAAAAATCAATTTTAATTTGAGTTGTGAATAATTAAACCCAAAAAAAATTAATAATATATAAGAATACAAAATTGTCTTACCAGTAATTACAAAGTTTACACTGAAGCTTTGGGTGGTTTGAAATATGATGTTTCTGTAACATGGCTTTGCTCTCAAAATAACTTTTACAAAGTCTACATTTATTTTGATTTGTTTTGTCAATAATGAGATGAGTTTTGTCTTTGACTTTATCTGAAACATACAAGCAAACAACTTTTTAACAGTTAAATCACAAATATCTCATTTAAATATGTATGTTTATAAATATTCAAAAGCAAAGCTATAAAATCAATAGAACTATCCTAAATATAAACACCTGCAGGTATATTTTTCTTTTCTACATTTTTGGTTTTAAGTTCAGGTTTACTTTCCTTCTCTGCATTATTGGTTCCAATTTTAACTGAAATACAAAGCAAGAAAAACTCATAATAGATTAGTCACTAAGCCATTAAGTACATAAACACACCTGCAAAATCCAAAACTTGATCAATATTGTCTGGAAGTTTAACTTGGTTAGTGAGATCTATGATGAGAGGCATCTGTTTAGGTATAGTCTCCTTCTTAATATTTTTTGTTACAAGTTTAGATATACTCTCCTTCTCCACATTTTTCGTTTCAGGTTTAGTTTCCTTCTCTGCATTATTGGTTCCAATTTTAACTGAAATACAAAGCAAGAAAAACTCATAATAGATTAGTCACTAAGCCATTACGTACATAAACACACCTGCAAAATCCAAAACTTGATCAATATTTTTAGGAACTTTATCTTGCTTAGTAAAATCCAAAAGTGATAATGGTTTAGGGTCATAAAAGATTTCATTTTCCTGTGGTAATTGCTTTTCTGGAGTTTCTGATGGACAATAAATTTTAGTTTTTTTTTTTTCACCTAAAAAAATACCGGTTACAAAACTAACCACAAATTTCCACCAAAAAGGGTTTATTCATTTCCTCAATAAACCATGATTGATGTACAAGATAGTCAGCTAAAAAACAAATACATAAATGTAAGAATCCTATCACAACGCATATAATTTAGCTTAGCATTCGGTAAGTGATTTTCCTTCACACCATATCACCTAACGTAATCTCTGAAAACTTCACACTATTCAGAAACAAACAAAAAACAAATACTTCTATTATATTTCAAATACAAATAAATAAATAAATACCGTTGTTTTGCAGTGACAAATCATCTTGTAAGCCTAAAATATATATTATAATATAACTAAATCTTGTTTCAAAAAAAAAAAGTCTAGATCTGGGCAGTAATCTTCACACTGTTTAAGTTTATTTTTTATCTGAGATTTAAATTACTTTATTATAACATATATTATAATATAACTAAATCTTGTTTCAAAAAAAAAGTCTAGATCTCGGCAGTAATCTTCACACTGTTTAAGTTCATTTTTTATCTGAGATTTAAATTACTTTATTATATTCAATATTATAATTTCATTATTTTACTAGCAAATAACAGATCAATAAAGCAAACAAAATATGGATACTAATTTAAAAATAAAAATACATCTCTATTAACGTACCTTGCTCACAATTCATTCTTGCTAAGTTAAAATAACGAAAGGTATCACTTTCCTGTTTCCATTAAATTAAAAAGTAACGAAACTTATCTAAATAGTTTTTGCTTTCAATATGTCAATATACAAAAAAAACCTCATACATTTATAGAGATCCACAACTGTTTTCACTCACCATCTCTGTGGGAACGGAAGTTGGATACATGTGGCGCCGTTCTGACGGTTATCTATTGAATAATGACAGTCGCAAAAAAAAAAAATCGTTGGTCATTTTACTCTGTCGCAAGATGGCATATTTAAGCCGTTACACATCAATTTAATACTAAAGAAAAATATCCCTGGGAACTATTTGAAAGACAATTTTCTATTAAAATGAATTGTTCAGATTTCTATAAAAACAATTTTAAATTGATTGTTTCTATTATGAGAAAATAATATATACTAAACAAATCTTCCCACAGCTTTTTTGCTTGCCTAGGCACGCCTAAAACAGATGCAGATTTCTATAAAAACAATTTTAAATTGTTTGTTTAAATTATGAGAAAATAATGTATACTAAAGAAATTTTCCCACAGCATTTTTTGGCTTGCCCAGGCATGCCTAAAACAGATGCAGATATCTATAAAAACAAAAATTTAATTGTTTGTTTAAATTATGAGAAAATAATGTATACTAAACAAATTTTCCCACACCATTTTACACACCAAGAACAGATGTTTTTTTTTCATTCATCAAACAGTATATATATCTGTGTCTGTGAGCAAAATTTCACAAGTCAAACAAAATGGCTCAGCTTTTATTAGATTTATGTAATGAGGACTCTCAACTTTTACAGGATTCTCAGTTGTTTGAAACTCCGCCAAAACGTCAAGAGCCAAGTTGTATTGGGCCGATAAAGCGAAAACCGATTCGTGAAATGTTTAGAAAGATACGTTCAAAACGTTCGCTTTTTGACGACGAATCGAATATTCGAATGGTTACGATCAGTGTTCAAGTACGAGGCAAGGCATTTTTCAATCACGGACAACTCAAACAGATAGTTGAGATATTAATGGACGTTTCGTCACCTTTTGTAATTATGTATCCTAAACAAAAAGAGAGCCAAAATGGATATACAACTGTTCAAGTTCTATTTTGGCCCACTTGTATAGATGATAGTGAATGTACTATTCAATCCAAGATCAAAACGACTGCTGCTGAAATTAAAGAAGATGGTTTAATTTTAAAATCACGGGTACAAAATATTTATGCACCAAAAAATTACTTAAAGTATTTAATACCCAATATAAAGTTCTACGAAGTTGCACCACTAGCAGACGGATTAGTTGATTCCAATGTAAGAAGACAATTTAATGAACTGGTAAAGTTATTGCAGTCTATGTGGACGGACATGAAAGACTCCATCAAAAACCAAAAAAGGAGTATCAAGAAATAACTGTTTTATATAATAACAACATTAATGTAACAGGAATGTAAATAAATTGAAAGTTTAAAGTCATGATTTTTTGTTGTGTTTTTCGTGTAAATAGTGTCGCTGTATTTGAAATAAAAATAGTTGGTAATAAACAATATAGATTGAAAATGATTGCTTTTTTTTTCAGTGTCATCAACAAAATACATTATATTTCCAAACGACGTAAGTTTTAATTAACTGAAAAAAAAATAAAATAACAATTCCATGCTCTATAACTCAATAGCAAACCAATACTTGCTATAATTAGGATACCAGTCTTGATAGGGAAACAGTGTTTCCTCTCAACTTAACGTTCTGTAAACGTCAAGCAAAACTATACAGTCAATGGTATATTTAAAACACAAATATTTAGAAATAAACAAAATGAATTGGATAATGTAAGTTTTTTTGTGTGCCAATAATAAAATCCATCATCTTCAAGTTAAATTACCAAACAACTAAAGTTTTAATGAACTAAATATAAAATACCATCTCATTGCTCTTTACGTCAATAGTAAACCAATACTGGCTATAATTAGGAAACCAGTCTTGATAGGGAAACACTGTTTCCTCTCTGCTCTGTGAACGAGCCCAAATCAGCCACAACAAACAAGACAACCAATGCACAGTTCGACTTTACCAATCGACGATATTTTTGGCACACTTCGTGCAAAGGTCACTTTTTGAAATTGGCACACCTCGCGCAAAAGTAGATTTCTGACTCTTCTGAAAATTTTACAAAAAATCTTTTGGGCCTAACAGAAACATTGCAACGTAGAGAACTACCTTACCTTACCGTATCACACATTTTGTCACTTTTTTGTCACTTCCACCTTCACTTCCGGAAACTTATAAAAACGTTTTTTTTCACCCAAAGACGCTTTTTTGCTCCTCAGGGTACTTTTGCACACTTTTGAACACTTTTCAATTTTACTTTTGCTTACCGGATGTAACCTGAATACGCCGGAATACACTTCCGTACACCTGGGCACACCTGGGCACACGGCACACTTCGCGCAAGGAAAACACTACTTATATGATAAAGGATCTGTATCATTCACGCCTCTGTTCAATACCTTTCTATTAAGTCCAGATCGGCTTTAAATCGAGGTCGCCGTTGCTCGTTAAGTGTAATGCAAATTAAAAAATGCCTCCTGCAAAAATCGATACACCGTCTTTGTTATATCCATCAATGGTCCACAGCCTATTCTACACGCAAGACAAAAATTACGGCCACAGACCAGATAGGACGGTATTTGAGCAAATAATCGTAAAAGCGCTCGTTCCACCAAATATATCGGTGTTCTTGTCACAGTGCAGCGTCCTCATGTCGGTTGACCGCCTAACCGGGTATTGTTGTGTTTATTTTGCAATGCTTTTTGGCCAGGTTCAATATTTAATTAGGAAGATATTTTTGTTTTGAGGTCAATGTAAAATGAACTACAATATTGAACTGTAGCGGTAACAGCTAAATAACCGTTTTGTAGTCGAGTTAAACTGCAAGGTACAGCGAGAGATTTGGGGAAATGTTTCGCGACCAGAAAGTAGGTTTATATAGCTGCTTAATTTGTTTGTCACGATGAATGTATTATTTCTCATGGATAAACTTCGATTGCGTTTATCTGTTTACTATTCTCCCGTAGGTTTCTTTGAAAACATTCCAAAACAAAAATTAAAAGTTCTAATAAGCACCTAAAATGTACACCAGAGGACCCTAAACTGGGTAGAATAAATTTCTGGAGCATATTGGTTGGAGGTTGTAGTGAGACATAGTAAGAATATTAAAGCCCAAAGTATTCACCATTTTTGCTCTTAAATTAACTCTTCAGATAGTGGCTGATAGAGATTATAGTTAGAGCAGACCGAATATCAAAGCCCATACAGAAGTCGGTCGCACAACATCATGTTGAAAATAAATGAAGAGTTATTCGAAACATTCAAAATGATACCTATACTTCTAAATCGGCTTTGATATTCTTACTATGTGTCTGAATGATATTGAATATTTTTTTGCAACCAAATGAAAGCAACTGAAAGGGTAAATCCAACACTCGTCAACATGGGGCAATCCACCTTTTTATTTTTGCCATTCCGATGAGGCCAGGATGCGCTGTATTTTACGACAGAAAGGAAGCTATTAATTTTGTAAAATTGATACCTTTACTGCTGTATGGGCTTTTATATTCTTACTATATTTACAAACACCTTGTTGTTCCTAATTGGTTGCTCTTAGAATGACAGATTAATCTTGAACTCCGTAAATAGAAACGCTCACAGTTTTTTTTTTAACATATAAATATAGAAACGCTCACAGTCTTTTATAACATAGCTCAAGTTGTGGAAATATCTGGGAGAGTTTGCTTTGCGGCGTATAATGACGAGGAAGTGTCAAAGCGGCTGCGCGAATGGCATCTGATTGACGCTAATTGAACCGAGCATTAATCTCAGTCGTTGGATAAAATTGATCGATCAGACAATTTACGACGCCGGCAATAGAGAGACAATTTGAAGAACATTTCCTTTTAGGAAATTTCTGTACAAGTTTTAATTGACAATCAGCGCTAATCAGATCAGTGACCAGGGGTGACCAACCCACATACCTTCAACTGCTTTTATGCGGCTTTCATGTTGTATTTAAGTTGTTTAGGGATGTTCACTACAGCGTCGATTTCGTTTGATTAAGTTGTCAATTGTGGTTATTGCATGTTTCGTCTGAGGTTCGATTTTACTTTTAGTTTAATCACGTCAACAGATTTTATAACATTAGAGAGCGTGATGGCATCTAATTGACAAAAACCTCAGTGTAAGCAACCATTTGTTGATAGGTCACCGACATTAAGCGGAGCAAAGGCATTATATGTGTGAGCTTCTTGATGGCATAGGCCTTTTGGGGTTATACAATAGATTAGAATTATTGGACCTGATATCTGGGCATTTGGCAACCCATGACCTGTATCGTACAACAGTGCACAGTGATGTGGTGGAAGGGCGTTTTTTTGCATTTTTACCGCAGCATCATTATTAATGGTTAAGGCAGATTGCTTTGCAGAGTTTACGTTTTTTAAGACCGTACATTGTCGGGACTTGACACGAAGCCGAACAGACGCTTTAAATTAATTATAAGCATTGCGGTAAACAACGGAAGCATTTCACAACTGCAGCGGGTTAAGTGGTCGTAAATAAATCGCTTTAAAAAGCAGCACTAAAGCGTTAAACGGCCAAGTTGGCTGGCTATGGAGTTGCAAAGGCGAAATATGAACAAGCAATATAAAAGTTTAATGTTATAACGCTTTTGAAATTTAATGTGGTCCAAGTAATGTATGCAAACGTCTCAAAAGTTTGCCCTAAAATAGGTTCCTAAACGTTTGAATCAGCCGAGTTGCCGGTTATGGATTGCGAAGGTGCATTGTAGATGTAGATATGCAATTAAAATACAATATGGTGTTTCATAGAAAAAGGCAAAACAAACGCTTGCAAAGAGATAACAAAACAGTTGGTAAAGCGTTTCAGGCTAATTTACAAAGGGCGATTTAACTCAGACACGAAAAATCAAAAAAGCTTGTTGAAAGGAGTGTCTGATGTTTTTTGTTGGTTGCTGTATACTGGCCATAACATGTGAAAAAATGTATGAAGTATCAAAAAAAAATGTTTTTTTAACCTTGTTGCACAGTTAACGCGCTGTTTCAATCTTGTTTTTTTTTGTAAACTTTCCAGTTAACCATCCAGTAAAAATACAAACAAGGGTGCCGCGAACTATTTATAATTCTATATTGTGCGGCAAGCCAAAAAAGGTTGCGAAACACTGATTTACAGTGGCTGAAAGAGTACATTGCAGATTTCAAGTTTTTTTTTGTCAAAATTATCGGATGATGGGTATCGCTAACGAAATATCAAGTTACGTCTATCCTTTGTTGAAATTTTAGTTTAAGAGTGGGGGAGTTACCAAAATCACAATGCCTGTACAGTATACACACATGAACGAAAACACCACATCTTGGCAATGAATTATTCCGTTATATGACGTTTGATTCCATTTACAATAAAGTCATTACACTTCTGCGTAGGCGCTGACGCTTTATTGACGAATGACAAAGCTCGACAATAAATCCCTGACCGTTTTTTGAAAGTCAAGACGTCATGATCAAGACGTCATTGGTGGCTAGGCAACCATTCAATCTATAAAAGCACTTGCAACTCAATGGAGATGCTTTTACTTGTGTCAATCAGAACTTGCTTTCCTTCATTTGCTCGTAAAACCCTCGTATACGTCTGTAGGCAAAATTGTTTGGATTGAGTGCAACTCGCGAGGTTTTTCGTTCGCCTACGTTACCAATATTGGCGACCTTATATATAAACGGTGTAGCTTGCCAAAGTCTGTCAAAACGTTGGTCCGGTTTTGTGCGAAGCGCTGAATTGCCAAACGGCAGTAAATAAGTCTAAGAGAAAACATAATTTAGGTTTAGTTACGCTATGCACGCATCTGTAATGCAGCTTGATAACGAAAATCGACATTATATTGATAAAGACGTTTCGATACGCCCTGTTCTTATACTTATTATCCATTAATATGTTTTACCTATTTGAATTTGATCGTCATTATATAGATACATTAGAGATCCAAGCATAGACCTAAGTGCTGTATAGATTAATATATTGCCTGAAAGCGACTGTTTATCAGTCAATGTTCTGATGAATATATAAGTTGTTAGCCGCGTATTGGAACGTCATTATGCCTATCATATTTGTTGATTTACGCGTCCCTTTTGCTTTGAAATTTACTATTAAGCCATACAACTTATGTTAATTGAATTGAAGGAAATGTTAGTTTTCATGCAGGATTTTAGGTATAATTTTAATTTTCGTTTGTAAAAATCGTGATCTACATACTTTTTTTAACTTGGTAAAAACTTAAAGTGGTATTGCTTTTGCATCAGCAAAATATGAAAAAACAAACAGCACGATCGTGCCCAGAGTCAATGTTTTGTTTCATGTATATGTTGAACACAAAACGAATTTGTTTTAGGCAGTCACAAACGAATTTGTTTTAACCCAACAACGAATGTAAAACAAAAAACACTAACGCATACGCTCACGCGAACGATAAAATAATCGGTACAACACAATCAGTTATGTTAATCATGTTATCACATAAGAAAAAAATCAAGTCAAGTACATAACGTGCCTATACATTAACGTTGCGAAGAAGCGGCAACATTTTGTTGCACTCTATACGGGCAATATGTGGTCTATGTAGGGACCAGACCGTATAGCGAACCTTAACAGTTTCCGCAATATTACTGTTGAAAAGCGCGGAAATGCAACAATGGTAAAGCCAGCTTACGCCAGTGCCACAAGAAAACGTTGGACAGTGTTTAACATTTTCTAATTTAAATACTGAAAGAAATATTGATAAGACTTAAGACACAAGGCTGATCTGTCAGGTTCTTAATTTATTTTTAAATTCATACTCATATTTTAGATAATTAATCAGACAGATGGGCATTGTTAGTATAGTTGCGCTTTAGCGAAGTCCTATACAGTTTTAAAGCTTGGGTTGGTTGTTTATAGGCTAGTAGGAAATCTAATAGAAGATTTCAGACTAGAAGTGTTTTTTTAAGGAAATATATAAACAAAAACACAAATGCAAAAGTTTGTTTGAAAAAGCTTATATTCTACGTGCATGGGATAAAATTATTGCAGAGATAGGGCTTAAGCTATCTACAGAAAATGCAGCAAAAAACAAAGGTGTTTCAGTTAAACAGAACAATTTCTTGTTTTAACAGCATTTCTCTATAATTGAACAAACATGGATAAAGTAAAATTGTTTCTATTGATATGCGCCGCGTGCAGCAACATCGCAACAATAATCATATGCTACTACAGAAGAGAAAGAGGAGAAGGTTAGTTTAAACCTATTCGTTGTCATATTATACCACAAGGAACAACCAACTTGCAGTAAGCAACAAATTGTTTGTTCTAACGTCGTAGAAATCTTTAAAAAAAGATTCGTCCCTTAACCGTCAGATATGCGTATGTCAAGGGCTGAATTATTTCAAATGTTCCAAATAAAGTATTTTGATCGTGTTTAGGCTCGTAAAAACTACGCTCAATCTGAAAAAAATGCGATGAATTATGTTCCGAATGTTTTTCCGGAACAAAATTTGTACTTTCAAAACAAACTTTGTTCCACGCGAAACAAAATCGGGAACAATAATGCAAACACAATGCATATTCCTATAAACATTTTGTTTGGAGTGCATATGTTTCAACAAACAAAACCTATTTTGAAAACAAACCTATTTTGAATGTGAAATTTTCTAGGAGACATTTTTTATTCAATTATTATAAGTTCGTATATGTGTAGGTTGTTTTTGCTTGAAAAACCTTGATAAAATAACCAACTTTCCGCTCCTGGTGGTACTTTTAAACAACGTTCGATTGAGGGAATTAATTTAATTTCATGACTTTTAAATTGGATTTTTAATGAGACTAAGCAGATGGCTTTACCGTGCCAATGTTTATTTAGGGTGGTTTACAAGTGGATTCGCACCGATTAGCATTGGTTAGGTACACAATTTTGTAATATTATTTTATACAACGCAGTAATCAGTTATTTATAATAACTCGTATATTTAATTGAAATTAACTTACGACAACCTTACATGTATACTGCCATACTGAGAGAACTATCATATATGTTATAAGGATTCGAATCAAAGCCCTGGGGTAACGTTACAACTCTTAATGTGATATAAAGTAATTCACACTCGTTCGACATAATCAGATCGATTTATTCCTTTGCCGCCTTTAAACTTCCAAACTGTCAGATATCTTCGGTGATATTTGAACTTACGGCCGTTGGGTAACACAACCACTCTTCCATCAATTGAGCTATCAAAAAAGATGTTTGAAATTTCGACTGAACAGAATAGATACGGTCAATTTAAGGAGAAATGTTTCGAAAAACCTTGGTAAGATTCGAACTACCAACCATTGGTTTACACGACCAGCTTTCTACCGAACGGGCTATCAAGCGAAAGCTCTAAAAAGCCTATTGCCTTCTCCAAGTCCCGTCATATTTTCTGTCTTCCTTGTGAAAAGCATCCTTGTTTCAAAATTCGCGCCAAGCCGTGAGCGACAAATTTGATCACGAGATCATTCCCGACCACGTATTTTTCTTCGTGATATGGCCGCTGACTTTCTTCTGGAACCTCCTGGGCATTTGCTACCTTCTCGCCTCCATTTGCCTCCGCAAGGAAATCAGCCCGGTCAAGTCGGAGCCGCCGCTAATCACGAAGGTGAGAGTGATTTTTATATGACTCAAGTCCCAGTCAGGTTGTTTGTAAAAAAACTTAAGTCTCAGTCAAGTCTTTTTGAATAAATAACAAGTCAAGTCCAAGTCATAATACGATCAAGCCAATTCCAAGTCAAATCAAAAAAACTTGGTAACCCCTTCCGATTATGATCAATAACTCAACTAAAAATAACACAAACAAAATGAAGCTCTGTCGTTGAGCGTTATATAAACAGTTTTTTTGTATTGCGTAATAAACCTTGATGTAGCGTACTCAAAATCCTTATATACACAGGCATTGTTTAGTGGACCCTCAATGATGGTCTTAACAGGTAGGGTTGCGGCAGCAGCGAACTAAAAATATAAGAAAAAGCGCTGCAGCCTCGCAAATCAGTCACTCTCTCGAGCAAGCGGCCAAGTTCCCAACATGGCCTTTTGGCACTTTACATTATACACGAGGTCATGGCGAACTCGAGCGGTGGTTTAATCAATATTGAGGCTTCGTCGAAACAACGATCTTTCGCGTTTCGTAACACGGTACCATTAAGGCCGGCGCATATGACAAACGTGTCATCGTGTAATGGAATTCTGAAAGTATGTGTGGGCGTGCCATGGACCATCAACATGCGTATATCTATATCAGATTGATGTGTCATTTATCAACGCTTTCTCGAAATAATGGACACTCGGGGTTCCTTGGTGGTTTTATAATCTTATTTTACAACGTTGCTAAATAGCTGTAAAATAAAGTTGCAACCAGATCGTTTAAATCTAAGTTTAATCAGGAAAAGCCCTTCTTAATTGATTATGATTTACATTTCTTCCGACAAAAACGTCTTATGTAAGGATTGGTTTTCCGCTCTCCCGAGAATACTGATCGTTGCCGTTCGATTATTGTGAAGCACACAGTATTATCACTTCATGCGGCGCATAATGTTAACGAAATTGACTGTTTATACTTCGTTTAATTTCAAGTGCTTTTAGGTTGTTCAATTTACATACAATATGCCTTAATAATCGTTTAGAATATTCCTGCATTTTCACTATCAAAAATTTTTTTAAATACTTTCTGCTGTGTGTAATGCAGTTAACAAACCTCAAAAAGTGTTCGAGAGTCAAACGTAAGATTCGTTTCAGCAATTTCATACAAAGAATTTTAAACAGTCGATACTAATTTTATCCAGCATTAAATATATTTTAAAAATGCTCTGAAATTATATCAGTACATCTGGCGATTTTAAATCCCAAAACACTTTAGTCCTAATTTTTCTCATTTTTTTCTCAATTCTTTTTATTTGGTCGTTTCTCGAATAGAAAGCATTTGTTTTAAACTTTTGGTAGTTTTTTCGCTTTTAAAGTGTTACCCGACATCATAGATTAAAACTTATTTTTTAAACTCATTCAAGGACAATTGGTATCCCGCAGACTTTATATTCGCACAAACTAACGTGGTACCGCTGCAAAAACTCCAACATTTGAAGTAAATGTAAAAAAAACTTTAAACGCACGTATGTTTGGTTCGGCCGTCTTAAGTTTTAAAAATTAAAAAAGGAACATTTTAAGAAAGGTTAGATTCGGGCTTCTGTATAGCATGTGAGAATTTGTGCCACTTTATTTATCTCAGGTTAACTTTCATTTCCATAAAGCAAAACGCTATTGGTAAAACTTCAGATTAAATACAACTGATATGTTTATCTTCTGACTATATTCAAAGCTTCAGCTTGAATTGTAATATTGACACAAAATATTGTAACCACTTCAACGCATGACCTGATGAGGTAATTTATGTATTTACCGAACAATTTTCTGCTGCTATTTTTGTTTGACTTACTGAACCATTTCGCCCCGGCGGAAAATCCTATACTGTTTGTTTGATGGCATATTTTAATTGTCCTGGGACAGAATTTTTTGAGAAATGACATTTAACACGTTTTATTATCTATTCAATTGTATGAGATGTAAATTGTGATGCTGTGGATTTCAGCGTGTGGAAAGTTATAACTGTAATTTGACAATTTTTTGGCGTGTATTTTACAACATGAGAGATGTTATCTTTGGATGCGATACTAAGACCAAGCAGTTTAAAAATTTAAATTAAAAAAAAATTAAAAATGGATGAAAAATTTATTAAAAGCATCAGAACAATGCCTCTTTAAATGCCCTTTTTTCTCTTTTTTCAAGTGTCAATGTTTGGTAAAAACATCTCAATTTTAAGTCAAACGAGCAACAGCGAACTCAAATACCACTTAACCGACAAAAATTGACCGATAAGCAAAAATTACGGTGTTCATCAGATTTTTTATTTACCTTTATTTTATTTTACAGTTTTAATAATCATTTGAATGCGAATATTTTTGTAAGATAAAAATTTTTAATTCATTATTTTATGGCAGGTCAAACCTTTGGAATTTTTACAAAATGAGCCATTGAAAAGCGCCACGTTGTTTTGAAAGTTAATTTCACTGAAAAATTAGGAAAAACCGGTGTAAAGCATATCAAATCAAACTTTCGTATATGTGTTTTTGACCAGTCAAGCGTGCTGTATTCGAGTTGTTCCCAAACAAATGAAAAATCGACCGTGTTTCAGACGAGTTAGGGCTTGAAGTTGTTAAATCTTAATTTAAAAAGGCTTTCGAAGTGTTACTTTTAATCTATTTTTTAAGCGACTTGACCGCTAAATTGCCGTCCATTATAATAAAACGTCTTGAAATAATAATAAAACGAGTCTATAGTAATAAAACGCCTTAAAAACAACACTCCCTTTGCTTTTTTCAGATGTTCCTGGTCTTCTACATTGTAGCCTTCGGTCTTCCCGTGCCATGGGAGTTTGCCTACGACCGCGAGAATATGGATCTGTGCCTTTGCCTCCTCATGCTGACCGCTCTGACGTTGTACATTACCACGGCTCTGTCACTCAAGAGCATTCATGACTCTATGGGCGCACTGAAGGAGAATAGTGGCAGTAAGTCAACCAAGCTTTAAAAGGCTTTGATCAGGGTTTTTAAACTGGGGTCCATGCACAGCCTTCCGTGAACTTTAGTTTTAGGTGGTTCGTAAACTAGTTTTAGGGGGTCTGTGAACTTTAGTTTTAGGTGGTTCGTAAACTAGTTTTAGGATGTCTGTACTAGTTTTAGGGGGTCCGTGAACTAGTTTTAGAGGGCCTGTAAACTAGTTTTAAGGGGTCCGTGAAGGCCCACTTGAAATATTAGAGTATATTTAAGAACTAATCAAATTTTATAAGGAAAGAGTTTAATTAAAAATAAAACGTTTTTGCACTGAATGTATTTAGACTCTATTTGCCTTACACATTTTGTGGACCGAAAACTACAGATTTCTACAGTTTATTTGTATTGTGACGTTAATTTATGACGTAAATTTTGATAATTTCTATTTTACGTTGGTCAACGCAAGGCAAAAAAACATTAGGGGTCCGCGGTGAAAAATGTTTGAGAACCTCTGGCTTAGATAAAAGTAATGTATACAACTTGTATAGCTAACTGTCCAGTTTAAGTACCGCATTAGTCCAATATAAGATACACCGACATATCCGTAGAACAACTGTGATATGCCTGTTAAAGCCATTTTTAATTTTTTGATTTTGTTACTTTAACCCAGCAGACGTCAGTTCCTGGGTCAGGTTGCGACAATACAAATGTTGTTGAGACTCATAGGTTGATAAATACTGCTATAAATAAACGATTTTATTCAATTCGTTCATTTCACCATCTCTAATGGATTCGGGTGGGGTAGAACAGTAAAGAAAAATATCTCATCCTGAAAACGTGATATTCACTTCCAATTTCGCAAAACAGCGAATCGTTAAACGAACGCCATTTCCCAAAGAGCAAACAGCGACCTTCTTAATGTATGTTTTTGTGTATGACTGTTAACAAATGACTGTTTCCTTGCTACATCACCAATAAAAGTACAAATGCGAGTCCCTGATGCTTACTCCATGGGAGTGTTGAAGGAAAACAGCGGCAATATGTTAGCCCAGTCGTAAAAGGCTTACATAACGGAATATACGCTACTTGTATAACGATCTGCCAAGTTTACTAATCGTATTTCAATTTGTTCTCTTAATTAGTTGTTTTGCCGTATACCTGCACATGTATTTGGATGATATTGCGGCAGGGAGCGGCGGCTGACTTTGATGACCTAACGGTCTTTCGCTACTCCCTGAGAATCTACCATATGTCGTTTATCGAACAACATAATAAATATAAAGCTTGTTTGTAGCTCTGTCCAGCCGTTAAAGGATTACACAAAGTAGCTCATACCGAACTGTACAGTTTGCTGACATATCGCTCAACAGACATCGCATTTAATGCAACAGGAGATCAACAGACATCGCATTTAATGCAACAGGCATGACAACTATTGTCTGTTATCGAACTGCACATACGAAGCTTTCGTGTAACTCGGTCAAGCCTTTAAACGATTATACAAAGTATAACGAATTGATCAATTTGCTGACATATCGCTAAAGATCAACAGGTATCGCATCTACAGAAACAGGCATGGCAACTATTGTCTTTTAGCGAACAATGCAGACTAAGCCTGCGAATAGCTTAGACAAAACTCAACACGAGTAATGTTTTAAAAAGATTTTTTTTAGTTTTTTTGTTTTTTCGTTGGTCCTAAGTAAAATTACGGATTAATATGTGCGCCTTTGCGAAAGAATCTGTATATAGTACTGGTATTACAAGCTAGATCACCGTCATTGCGCACATATGTGAATTTTTTAGTTAAGTAATTGCCCGTTAAAATGCTTTCCACCTAAAATAAATCATTCAGTAACTCTCTGTTACAGGAACTCCAAATGAAATACAAAATGAAATACACAGTTCCAACTAAAATAAAAACGTAGCGAAGTTTATATTTGGAGACACATTCGCCATGCCTCATCAAAACGTTTAAAAAGGACCATTCTTTTATATTCCCAGACATGCTTCGAATATACGTGGTGCTGACACAGAACGGCCTGGCGTTGTACTCTGCTGTCTTGAGCGTATCATGTGGCATTAACATGGCGGCCGTTGTGCGATACAAAACAGCAGCAACAGGAGAAGACGTCATTTTGAGAGGTAAGTTGTCCCAAAAGAGTCATTTCGCTTGGAGAGTTGCAGACACCTATTTTCCTAAAGCATATGGACAAGCACCATTTCGGGGAATTTCAATTTAACAAGTGATGACCCACGATTGGTTGATTAAGTAATAAAAACGAAAAACTTACGTAAGATAATTGCATTGTTAACTAACGTGTTCGAGGAATCGGATATATATAGTTCAAACACCCTGATCTTTGGTGAAATATCTTCCATCCGCAGGTCTACTGAGCGACGAGGGATCTTGCACTGCAGCCCTGGTGACCCTTTTCGTGGCACTTTTGGTCTGGATCTGCATTGAGAACCTCTGGTTCCCTCACCACTGTCGCTATCTGATCACCATCTATCCAGTGTTGGTGTTTGCCTGTGCAACCATCCTGGCTCCGTTGATGCGCGAAGGCAACTTCGGCAAGAGCTTCGCCATGACCACCGCCATTCTAGTGACGTCAGGCATTATGACGTTGGTCCGTTGCGTCATCGTGGTGACTGGCAAGGTCTCGCCCTGCGCCAGGTTTCAGTCGGTTAAGCTGTAAGGGCAATTGGTTGCTGGTTAAAGCACGGGTGTATAGTTAAGCTTTCGCTGCTAATGCTACTGTGACCGTCCTTGCCGCTATATAAGCATGCTTGTGTTTATCAAAATAAATAACGCAGAAATACGGTTTAAGCTTTTTTTTCAGTTTCGCCTTGTAGAAACACACTTCTTTTTTTCTTATCCCCTTCTCTCTCTCTCCATTACCCTCTCTCGCTATCTCTCTCTCTCTCTCTCTCTCTCTCTCTCTCTCTCTCTCTCTCTCTCTCTCTCTCTTGCTCTTTTTTTCTCCCTTCTCTCGCTAAATCTCGCTGTCTCTTTCTCTTTCTTTATTTTTCGTTTTTTCTCTCACTCACTCTATATCTTTGTCGTACGTGTTATTATTAAAATGAGGGTTATGACAATTTTAATGTTGGATCTTCGTCATTACTATTACACAACTTATGGTAAAACTTGTCGCCAGCCATTATGGTGTTCGCGCTGCTTCGTTTTTCAATCACGATCGTGTCCTGTAAAATTCTAGGTTTCGTTGATATCAATGTCTTATACCGTGAGTTTGGCCATTGCAAAAACGTAGACAATAACGTAATGAAAACTAGTCAGCTAAACAGTTATTCAACTGAAATAGTGCAATAAAAAATCTAATTCAAATTCCCACTTCTTGTACCTGCACTTTATAAAAAACACATTTCAAATAAATTCATTGACAAATAGGAGCAAAACTATTTTGGTATAAACTGTGTTTCTTCCCGCGTCAAACTGTAGATACTATAGCTTTTTTTAATTCGCTTCCTCGTGATGCCTTGCTCCTTATCGCTTCCTCAGTTTTTATGCGTTGTATATTTCATGCTTCCTTGCCATTACGCGAATCCCAACAGTAAATAAAAAGACATACATTTCATCGTCCAAAAGCAAAATACCTTTTTGGTTTATTCATTGTGACTTTAGACCAGTTTTTTTTTAAACTGGGGTCTATAGGCTTGTGGGGGTACGTGAATTAGTTTTAGGGGATTCCTGAAGCCCTAATCGAAATATTACTGTATGTTTGAAAAGTAGTGATTTTTTTAAAGAAAATTGTTGAATTGTTGAAAACGTTTTTGCACTGAATGTATATTTAAACTCCATTGCGCTTTCACAAACTTAAGACCGGAATCATGAGATGTTTTAAGTCTATTTGTATTGTGACATCAATACATGACGTCAACTCTAAAATTCCTTGCCTAGATTTGTCTACTCAAACCAAAACACATTTATTAGGGGTCTGTGGTAAAATAAGTTTAAGAAACCCTGCCTTAGATGAAGTTTGGAAAATGTACGTAACAGTATACAGAAAGGGGCAAATAAACCTAATAAAATAAATATTTCTTTTTTGTTGGATTGTTCATATTTGTCCTGCTGCAATAGCCCCGTTAAAAGGTAGATTTAAAAGGTGAATATTCCTGATTAGCAAAGTTCGATAACATCGGGTTGTAACCGACACCCAGATATCAAGTGGTAGGATCGGCACTCGTGCAATAATAAGGTGGAATCTGCGCTGATACCATAACAAATAAGTAAAATAAATTTCAGCTGCGATTTGCGATCCAACACAGTGATTCTACTTTGAAAAAAAATTAAAGGTAAACCACTCGTGGCAGTTCAACTTCTTAAAGCCAAAGCATATTTTTGAGTAAGAATCAGGAAAACCACTTTGTCAATTTCATCTATTTTGCTAGTGAAAACATACCATTAACGTCATTTGTTATCGAATCCGATGGCTTTTTTTCGTTTTTTCCCCCAAAACGGAAGCGGTACCGGAATAGAATATCAAGTATCGGAAACCACTATTCCTGATTCATGTTCCTATATCAACTTACGTTACGAATAGCTTCTCGCATTTAATAAAGTTCTTCAGAATCATTGCATCCGTTATGACGTAATTTCGTTAATTTCATTACGTCATCGATCCTCTAAATGTCTCGTGCACAAGGTGTTAGTTTGCTGCTACTTAGGAAAAACCACGAACTTGAAGTCGGGCCGATATCGGACACTACAAAGCCGACCAATATACTCGAACTTGGCATATTGAGCCAGATTGTGCGCTCGAGAACTATCTCTTAACAGCTGGCGACGGTATCTCGCCTAATTGCCTTCAGGGTGGCCTCGTGCGGCGTTAAGTAGGCGTTTTACTGCGTTCTACAAAAAAAATATTCGATTTCAGGAAGCCTTTGTCCAAGGTGTTCGATAAAATGTGCGCAAATATCCTGCGAGGTTTAAAATCGCATTTCAACCACTATACGGTATAACGGAATTTATCCTACATATTTTAATCAAAATGATGAAACTGAAAAATGGCATTTGCAAAGATGACCCGCCTATTTGGAATATATCATATCGTAGTCGATACATGATTCCAAGTGGTATAGTGTCGTTCGTCGTCAAAGCATATTGTTTTGTTTATTTCAGGAAATTGTTTTGGTCATTTCAGCCATGGTGTGCAATCTAAATCTTAAAAATTAATTTTTTAGAAAAATGACGAATGTAAAAGTTCCGCTGAAACACTTTTTTGGTTAGCAACCTGATGGAAACCTAATATATGTTACCGCGATATTTTACACACCGTAAATGCACAAACACAAAGCTACGTCATGACTTGACGTCCTAAAACAGTTATAGGATTAAAAGCACAGTTTTCGATCGAGCTCGTGGGCAAATTGCATTGAATCCGATCTAATCAAGCACGAATAAATGCGTTTATTTGATTAAATAGGCAAAACATTTAACGTCAAACGATTCATGCCACATCAAATAAATTAGCATTTTGTTAGAAATCGCTGCGTTTATAACATTGCACTTTATAAAGTTTATGAGTCCATAAGACCTAACATGCAACAGTGTGCATTGCGTCTTTGCACACAGAGTTGTTATGTCTGCTAAAATCATAGTGCAAGTGGTTTCGCTTGAATGACCTAAGCCAAAAACGGCTATTCACTTGCTAGAGATAAAGGGTCGCGCTTGTGGCCCTCTGAAAGAGAGGTCTCTGGTGACACGGATTAGCTCGGGAGCGTGATAGTTGAAGCGACCGCTTGAGAACCATTTGCTGTCACTTTCCTTCAAATAAGGCATGGGCCGACTGCCTGCCATTTTGCGCGGTTTTATGTTTACCTGAATACGTGACTGTCGCATTGAAAGCTCTTCAATAATTGCAGCGACTAAGTTTGGGACAGTATAAAAGCAGGCTGATGCACAGGCCGTGTCTGCAATGCGGTTTTTGTTTTCTCGGAACGAAAGCGCGGCCTAAAGGGTTGGTTGTGGCCGATTAGGCGAAATGTTATATTCGGTTTTGCGAGAGCCGCCTAATGTTGGTGGAATAGGGTTTTTTGTTGGATGTAGTTGCATGTCAACGTAATCGTTGCCCTAGATCTCTGTCAACGTGCATCGGTGACGTGATTGATAAACTTTTTCCATCTCAAGTATCTCTTTTGTTTCCTCACTATCTCCTAACAGTATACAACTTGGGGCATAATGGTGGAGGGTTGTAATAAGGCGTAATAAGAATATCAAAGCCTTTACAGAAGTAGGTATCATTTTGAAAGTTTCGAATAACTCTTTATTCATTTTCAACATGATGAAAATGAATAAAGAGTTATTCGAAACGTTCAAAATGATATCTACTTCTGTATGGGCTTTGATATTCTTATTAAGTATACACCTTGTTTCGGATTTAAAACGACAAATGCTTTAAGATATCGCTATAATAATAACTGATTAAACAACAACCTATTAAAATTTGAAACAAGTAAGGATAAAGAAGGAACTGGAATAGTTTTACAATTATGATTGCAAAAGATAAAAGCTTATTTCTACGCATGTAAAATTTAGATAAATGATGCATGAAAATGTTACAGCGCACCGACCATGTTACATGCGAACTCCGTTTTCGAAAAAAATGTAGTGAACTTATGACAACACATGACAAAGAAATAGGAGATAAAACATTTTGGATAAATAACAAAGATAAACGAGAAAAAAAATATTTCAGCTTGAAAGGAAGAAGGAATAAATAAACAATTATTTGTCACTTAAATATTGAACGGATTCAAAATTCACCCTAAATTTATCTCTGAACTTTTTTACCATGGACTCCTTATATGTTTAACTTCGCATGGAACAGTGTAGGCAAGAAATTTTAGAGGTAACGATATATCTTTACGTCATAATACAAATCGACTTCAGAAATTTGCTTTTTTTAGTCGTGAAAATGTGAAATGAGGGTTAATTATATTCAGTGCAAAAACATTTTATTTTTACTATACTAATTTCTTTGGGACTCCGATTGCTTACATCTACCCTAAATGCTTAATTATAGGCCTCCGTGAAGCCCCTAAAGCTAGTTCACGTACCCCCAAAGGGTTAATTGAACACCAGTTTGAGAACCCCTGGTGTATCGGGTGCAACGTTTTACCGATGAAAATAGTGACGGCACTCTCAAGTCTCGATTCGCCCTTTCAAGCGCCAACAGATGCTGTCTCGTCCTTGTCGCTAAAGCGGAAAAACATTTGGCGCCTTCCCCCGAACGACACAAACTCCCATGATGCTGGAAATATGCGCAAATGCGAAATACACCCGACGCGGCACTCGCGATTTTTCATGGGAGGATTGCGGCGACGCTAGCGTTAAGCTGTTGCGGCAACAAGCAGGCATCGAATGGCAGAAGAAAACGTATTTGCGGCACGCGCAAGTGGCTATTACGCGGTCGGCGGCCCACGGAAGGTCAACTCAGATTTATTTTCGCCGGGTCTACGATTGTCAGCGATGGTGTAGGTCCGTCTTGTGTATTAAAGTTTTGAAGGAGTCTGTATGGAACCGTAGCAAACACAACTCGAACCCTGGTAATACACATATATGCATATTTATAACCGGCGTCAGTCACTTCGATGGTCACAATATACTAAAGATGTTTAAATTAAATTTATTTCCCTATATATATATATATATAGTGTTATGTGGTGTATGTCGTTCCTTCCATATTTTATCTTTACTAATACACAATTTGAGTGCATCATCTGAAACCACAAATCTTTCTAAAAAGGAGGCTAATGATTGAAGGTTGTAGTAAGACGTATAATAAGAATATCAAAGCCCAAGTATCTATTTGAACTTTTGGAAGATCTCCAAAAATTAATAAAGCGTTATTCTAAATCTTTTAAAATGATACCTACTTCTGTATGGGCTTTGATATTTTTACTACTTCCTAAAAAACTAAACACTGGGGTCCGGTTATTGTCTGACTTTTAAGAACGTATAGATCAATATTTTAACTCTAAATTTTAAATATAAGAGGAGTACTCAAGATTCACAAAGCTGATTGGCACTTCGACTCAAGTCAAACTCCACCGTATGGTTTACCGTAACTGGATAGCAAAGCGACACGGTCGATTTCAAGTATAACGGCTTTGTTTTTGCGCGGGTCCTTCAGGTGGCGTGTGTAAGGGTTTTGTCAACCTTTGCCACCGTAAGGTTAACACAGATTTTTTTGGTTTGCGCTATTCTGAGTCATTGCAAAATCGTTGAAACCCAAACCTGAAAGAAGTAAAATATGGAGGGGGTTTGACCTGCTGTCTAATGAACGAAATATGTAGCCCGATGGTTTAGTTTTTTGGCGCACGGTATAATGCCTTAATGACGACAAAACATGGTTCTTAATATAGTTTACCAGTGGAAGTGTTAGTAGTATCCAAATCTAAAATAGATCTAATTGACAATTTAAACTAAATCACAGTTTTATAAAACTTACCACATGTATTTTGTTAAATATATATTCATGTTTTCGTCGATTAATTATTAAGTCCATCGCCATCACAAGATTTTATATTCTATACACACTTGTATCAAATTGACATGTAACTAAATCACAATTCTATAAAGCTTACCATTTACTTTTCGACCATGTTATAATATTGTTTAAAACTAAAATGGCCGTCAATCTTGGTGGCATAAAAGTTATTATAGCAAAGGTAGTTAAATACACTGCGTGGAAGCTGTCTAATCATTTTATATTGGGTAACACAGAACAAACTGTTGGAATGTGAAAAAGAAAAAGTTGTACTGATGACATTTGGCGACAATTCTCTTATGGGGACTATGGTTATGTCACAACCTATTTTTATTTAGCGAACCGTAAAAGTTTTAGTACCAGTGAGTGTAGTTAATTTTTTGCCTAATTGTTGCTAGAACTATGGAAATATATCACATCTATTAGGCTTGTAACAATCGAGGTAAAACATTTCAGTCCAGTATAAGTAGAAAACACATACAATATTATTTTGGTTATCGTTTCTGGCGAGTTTTACTGAAGCGACACAGTAGCAAATGTATCAAAAAATAATTTGTTGGCCAGTAAGATAAATACTTTACCTCATGTTTTAATATAAAACATACAAACGGTTACCAACATATCTGTTATATCAGGGCAATTAAAAAATCAGCACCAATCTAGGTATAGGTTGTAACCCTTCTATAGTCTGCACAGAAAAGCATGTACATCGCTAAATGGGTCACGGGGTTGTGTGGGTTCAATCGAGGGTGAAACCCCGCTGACCCCAATTTGAAGCAACTCCATTAGCGCAAACCAAACTCACTGGACAGGAGGCATGACCCTTGTTGTTATAGCGGACAGGGTATAAGGGCTTGTGTAAGCAATAACTAAACGGCTGTTGATTGTTCCTCGGGCGGCAGATTGCTTCTCCGGGTGGCGCAAATTCCTTGCAGTTCAACGCAGTGTGAAGAAAATGCGTAGAACAGTTGAAGTCACTATTTTTTCAAAAATATTTTAAGAATGTTTACATTCAGAGGGCCAGCTAAAAAGTCACAGCTCTATAACGTAGTAACCACGTTGTATATTATGGGATTGGTTTAGCCACATTATTTTCTTAAGGTCCACAATGATGATATCAGTTAAATTGTTTAACCTAAAATATAATTGAGGGTTTTCATTTGGTTTATTAAACTAAATTGAAGATATAATTTATTATTACGCATAGACTGAGCTGACAAAGGGGCTGACATAACAAAAAATAACTCCAAGGTCTACTGGAATTTCTAAATGAACATCTGAACATCAACACAACAAATGAGACATTGCAAGCCGCTGTGAAGAAGTTTAGCAACGCACGAACCCAAGTTTTATTTTTGGCAGCCTATAGTCCAAGCTCACGCTTCTCAAAAACAAGTCTTAGCCCTTGACGGCAACGGATTTGTAATTGCTTCAATTTCTTCTCATTTTGAACGCTTCTAATACGAGGCTTTGCCGTGCAAACGGTGCGGAATAACACCCTGGACTTAGAGGGATATTGACTGATCGCCTGAGCAATTAAACTCGCAAGTAACGATGATGCCTGAATGAACACAGCTTAGTATGGTCGATCATGCTTAAACGTAAAGTACAAACATAGCGATGAAGCGTTATAAAGTAATCCTTCAAATCGACAAGAATTCGCGAGAAAAAAGGTTTGGGCATAGTTGCTCTTAAACAGAATAATTGTAATGGTGAAAATAATTGTAATGTTTAAAAAAGGCCCAAATAGTCGCAAAAAGCGACATGCTTAATTGTTCTAACGTTTCGGCAGATGCTCATGCCATCATCAGTGATTCTCTATTGGGTTTCAGCACGTCTTTTCGTATATTAACTGTTCCCGCGCAGTGAACACACTACATATCGCTTGGGATACCGAGCAAATTAATATTAGTTAGGCGACGCAGACACACATAAGTCATTTTTAATTTACTGTGTTAATTTAAGGATATACACTTAAAAGTGGCAATGTTGTTGAAACTCGCCAATTTTTCAAATAATCATTTTAAAAGAAAACAGTATAGTTAAGAATAACACATTGTTTATCATTTAAGTTCAATAACTCTTTGGTTTGCCACCACGTTGCTCTTTACCGCTATTGGTGGCCGACTGCTTCGGAATTTCGCGCTAATGCCATTGTCATTGTAAATTATTTTAGCAGAGTAATTCTTTGCGTCAATTGTTTTGAATGCAAAGGCCATTGGTTTGAATGTAAAATTATTTCGCATCCTTATACTTCTTTACACAGGCTAGTCCGAACAACAATATCACTTGAAGATGCGACAGCGTATGTATTTCTCAAGCGGCGTGCAAAACGAGAAGACAGTAGGAGAACTAAAGAAAATTAAACGCTCTAAAAAAACTAACTTTGGCAATATATTGCACACGCCACAAAACACAGTACAACTGCTAATAAAATTAAATTCTATAAAGCATGATGTAGAATAAAATAACAGCAAAACTTATTCAGAGCCACGAGTTGACTCTCACTAAACATGCGTCTGAATCATAATGTTGGGAGGTTATAGTAAGACGTAGTAAAAATATTAAAGCACATACAGAAGTATAGGTAGCAATTTGAATGCGGTGAGGATTTATTCGAAATTAATAAACTGTGTGGACTTTGATGTTCTTACTATACGTGTCTGAATGTTATTGAATGTTTTGCTTGCAACCGAATGAGAGCAAATATAATTTGTCAGATATATAATTCACGCAGTTGTTGTTACGTTTTAATGGTGGAAATTGGCAAAACCTACCATTCAACATGTAGCAGGTAATCATCATTTACCCAGAAACTGTTAGGAACTTTCACTAGCTTGTATGTTAGAATTGTACTTTGATATCAAGAAATATAAGCATTTGTTGATGATTTTACGTTATACTTAAATAGCTGTGCTTATAGTTTAGCTTGGAAAAGCTAAGTTTTGCTTGAGCCAGTACGATTTAAATGGCGACAACGTTGCAGTAATCTCGTCTTTTTTGAGTTTCGAAGCAGTGTGTCCACGTATCAGCGCGTGGATCGTAAACCTCAACGGATTTTTCACCAAGCCTGCAAAAAAGTAGTATGAGCTAATATTATTTGAAATAGCACAAGTAACTTTCCGTTCGTCTTATATTGTTTAGCTTTTAGTACCTCTTGGCAATTTTTAAGTTTTCGGCAACCAGATTGGCGATTTTGTTTTCACAAAGGGAAAACAGTTTGCTTTGGATTTGGATTGATTCAGCAGATTATAATTTTAAATGAAAACAAAACTCAACTTCTAAGGGCCGTTGAACATAATTTATGCGTTTTTGCTTTTATAATAATAGGAAAATGTTGAAAGTAAAGAAAACAACATATGCTTTCGTGTGCATATCCGTTCAACTTACCCGGCGACCGCATAAATATTTCCTTGTGAAACGCAGGCTCCGTGGTACCAGTGACCAACGTTAGTTGATTGGAGTCGCGTCCATTCGTTCATTCGCGGGTCGTAACGTTCCACAGTTGTGTCGTTGGGATAACCTAAAGAACGGTAGAATGTACATTTATTTAATTAGGGAAAAAACTCGTCTAAGATGAAATCTAGAGTCTGTTGCAGTAAAGTATACGGTAAGGTCATGTTAAATAAGCCACCAGACGTTTCGACAATAATGAACCAAAAAAGCTGTACGGGGAAATATATTAAAGTGAATATGTATTAAGTTTACTCTATTCATAGCTTTTTTTGATTAAAATTGTTTTATTTTCTTACAATTTTATCTATATGCCAAATGTTGCCTCTATATGCCAAATGTAGGTAATTAATGGCATTTTGCCACAAAAAATATACAATCGCTATAATTTACCGCCCCCGATAGCGTAGATGCATTGTTCATGTGCAACGGCTGCGACTCCGTATCTTGCATCGCACATTGCTGGAATTTCCAGCCATCGATCGTCCTGGTATTTTTCGCACAAATTCAGGCTCGTTCCATTCTCGTCCCACCCACCAATGCAGTAACATATATCTGGCAATGAAAATTGTATAGTTTGTTTATAATATATATTATAAAAAAATAGTATTGTTATGACAAAAGGAGGGGTTTACTGTTTAGCTCAAAATTATTCCGAACTTGAACGACTCTTTTTTTTTTAATTTCTTATATCTTATCGTTTATTGCATTCCTATATCAAAATCGAGACCGTGGAAGTTATAACTAGAGCAGTGTTTCTTAACCTTTTTGGCGCGCGTACCCTTTGAGCTTTAATAAAATTTTCTCGTACCCCCCTGTCTACAATGGCCGACGGAAGTAAATAAAATTGGAATAATAGAAATTAAACTAAGTGTATTTATAACTTACGTGTTGAATGCATGCATTCAATAAAGTCTTGTGAGCAACAATATTTACAACACACAAAAGTTCAGTCAATTTAATATTGTTTTTTATTATTTTGCTTTTCGTACTTGCCTAAATACAAATATGCCTAAATAGTGCATAATTTCCCACTGCATGTCGTACCCCCTACTTTGGTGCTTCGTACCACCAAGGGGTACACGTACCCCTGGTTAAGAACCCCTGAACTAGAGGTATAAATTACTTTTGTGTGTTCTTCTGATTCCCTTATCCCGTAATCTCGGCAAAAACCTCAAAAACTATAACAATGGTACAATCGTCCCAAAAAGGAATTAATCAATTATTGCCTATATACGATCTAAGTTGTAATATTCTAACTTTAAAGTCAAAACTTCTACGTATATTACAGCTGAAATACACACATTTTTGTTGTATATAATGGACTGCGATATCACCCCAATATAGGACCTATATCTATGTTTTCACTTCGTATCGTTTATTGCCCCAGATCCGGTTATCGAACATTCTTGCTAACAACAACAATAATTTTAAAACTAAATTTTAAACATATACATTTTTACAAATGTGTGGCAAATTAAAAATTAGGAAAACGTTTTTTAACGAAAGGATCGGCTTAACTTTTAGTCGAAAATGTCAGAATAGTTATCACGATAAAATATAAAGTGTAAGTAATGCTTAACGGATATACAACAGCCTCTTACCATTTAAGGTCACCATGGCGTGACTTGATCTCGAAGTAATCATGGCACTTGTGCTCACCCAAGAATCTTGCTTAACGTCGTACAGTAAACACGTCGCCAATGACTTTCCGAATACCGTAACTCTACCGCCAGATATTAAGATTAAACCTGAGACGAACAAAGTCAAGTTTTTGCCGTAAACATATAGATTAGATATTCTAAGGAATCTTCTATATTGACGATTTACATGTTTGGCTGATCGAAAAGCTAAACAATATCTATAGCTTGGGTTATCGGCTTATCTATATGTAGTTGATTTACGTGCATTTTAAAATCTCACTTTAAGTGAAGTAATTTCCATGTAAATACAAATCTACTAGCGTTTTTTGCTAGTGTACGACAAAAAAGATAATATAAATACAAACAATATCTTGGAACCCTCGAACATTTCATGTAATTCAAAGTTAAATGTATAGTTAGACAATGTATAACCTAAGTGCACTAATTTTTTATATTTTCCCTTCAATGATAGAATACCTTGGCTTGGAATTTACTTGTTAATTGATTTAAACGACCATATTGCACCAAATTCTTATTCAAAATGATCAGGCGTCAACATAGTCTTTTGGATGTTATATGCTTTAATTTGCACAACATTGCAGCCAATTTCTTTTTCGCGTGTGAAATATAACCAAACATGAGTTGATGCTAGATTATTTGCGACAAACTTACCGTTTACAACAGCAGAAGCGGCCCGGCACCGACCCTCTGTCATTTCAGACAGGAACGACCATCTTTCCTCAGCAGAGCCCAGGTCGAACATCTCACAACTGCTGAGGACGCCCTTTGGGTCTTCTCCACCAAAGGTACAGACGCGATTCTCACATTTCACCGAAGTCGAAGCCCATCTACCCTCGTTTAAATTCTGTTGTAAATTCGTTTAAATGCTTGTGTTTGTTTAAATTTTTAGCACAGCGTATCGACTTAACAAGTTGCGCAAAATGTTTCACGGATGTAACTATACTATATAAGGTATATATATATATATTTCTACAGCAAACATCAGTGCACGAACGCCGAAAGCGTGGCAAGCTCGCATTGTAGTAAACATTATAGTTCTTGCTAAGGTTTGTCTTAATCATGCCCGTCAAAGCAAAATTTTACTGAGGATGATACAAGTGCGTATTCAAACGTCTTAAGCAAGATGATCTCGATTTGCTTTTTGGCTATGACATTCTTATTAAGTTACATTACAGATCCATGTATTGTGTACCTAAAAAGTTTGTCTAATTAACATGTATTTCTTTTTATTTATTTCATAAGTACTTTGTTAGGATGGTGTCATATCGTTAAGAAATGGATCAGAAAGTTGTAAAATGAAAAGGGCACAACGGATAGTATTTTTTTTTTACAAACTATGCAGGAAATAGGGACCGAATGAGCAGATCGCTGATTTGGATTGGTCCCCTCTGTTAAACGTTCAATGGCTATAATGGCTGTATATTTAAACTGAAATATTTTTCGATATTTATCTAAACTATTTACCGGCATGATTGTGATGTCATTGTTTGTGACGTCATATTTTGTGCAATCTTGTTCCGATCTTTGACCTCCAATTTGAAGCAAGAACGAATCTAAAAACAATAAATACAAAAATAAGGCCAATAAAAGTAAAATAAGACATGTATATTTATTTACAAATAAGATATATTTGTGTACATAGATTTGATAGGAACTCCAAGTGTGCTATGATAAAAATGCGTTATATTTTTGTTTTTAGCAAATGCTATAGTTATTACAGGTTAACACTAGTTGACAATTTACTTTTTATTTTCGCAGTATTTTCATGTTCTGTAAAGAATTCAAAAGTAAAATTACGAGAGGGTTTTCGTCAAACCTGCTTCACTTGACGAAGAAGTTGTTCGGCCGCCGGATCCTCCAGCACAAACTAAACAACAGATTACATATAAGGTAATATTCTATTATAGGCCATCTTCAATATTACCCAGTCCTACTTTTGTTTGTATCGGAATAAAAATAAAAACGCTTTTGCACTGAATGTAGACTCTTCATACCACTTTCACCTTTTTAAATCACAGATTTCTGTAGTCTATTTGTATTATTAGGTCAATTTATGGCGTCATCCCTAAAAATTGCTTGACAACCATGGTCCATGTTAAGGAAAAAAAATTAGAGGCCTTCAGTAAAAAAGAAACCCCTGACCTGAACTACACTCATTACCGGACAAACAACCTGCAACATTAATTTGTGTTTCTCATGTAAAAGTCACCACTGTTACGATCTATCATTTATATCAGTTTGAATTTGGAATTCAGCCGGTTCGCCCCGGTTCTATAGAACCGTCTCGCGGAATTTTATCACCGAACCGGTTAGCATTTTTGGTTACTGTCAATGGATTTTTGCATTTTATACATTGATTTTTGAGATCCAAATACCTCACGTGTTTTTTTTTTCAGTTGTGCAATGGTCAAGGTCGCACGTAACAGTCATACATTGTGTTAATTTTTATGATTGTAGTAATTTTTGTTTTGTGTTTGTTTGTCTGAAAATTTAATTGTTGCGTCAAGTACAAGTCATGAGACAACTGCTCCTTTTTAGTGTGTCGGTTAGCAGTGATGGGATTCAGCCGGTTCGCAGTTCGAATATGCTGGAACCTAGGGTTGCACCCTGTTCTCGCAACTACTTTAATTATTTCCCAAAAAATATGATTTGAATCCCACCACTGGACATACGTGAAACGTTCATGCTTTAGTTTTCTTTAAACTTCAGCTTTTGTTATGCTTCTTCCAGTGCTGGCCGTAGTAAAGTTAACCGCAAATATGTTTGAACTTCGGTTAAATATTACCTAACCAACAACGCTTGGCAGCAACGCGCGATGGAAAATATAAATTGCCTGAAAAATAATACACTCTCTCCAATATCATTCCCTTGATTTAAGCGCCGAAACATATCACTGCAAAAATAAATACTTATATGTTGTAAAGCTTTATGCTGTAGAAAACATATTGGTCGATGAACAGTGTTTTTCCTGCGTTTAAACAAAGACCGTCAAGGATGTATAGAGGGTAATTATACTCAATCTGCTTTACACTGCTTGTAGTTTATAACTTATTTTCTGAATGCCTAGGATTATAACCTATTAGTTTCATCAATGTTTTTAGAATTCATTTAGAATAGCAATTCATTCAACGGGTCAAATATAGTAACCTTATCGGTTGCAAATATTTGAAATAAGGTTATTACTTACAGTTCTCATCAAGTAAAACTGTGGGTGCGTTGGGGGCTTCAATGAAACGCGGAGCAAAATTTGATAGTTTTGTGACATGTCCAGATGATCTGCGATGTCGCCTCAACTGCCTTGAAATTTCCTTTTTCTCCTTTTCCAAATCAGAGTGCTTCTCGTTGGAAATTTCTAATTTTTTTCCAACTGCAATTTTAAAGGCGGGTTGGAGTGACATTTAAAAGATTTACGTACATTGTGAAATGTAAAGTTATCAACCTATTGTATTACTCGATAAGTTATCAATAGACTAACCTACTCCGTCAGTCAAGATAGTTATACAAGCAACGCAAGAACAGAAAGCAGCTAGCCTGCGGTGAGGTTCGAATTCACGACCTTGGCCATACCGAAAACGTCGCTCTAACAACTGATATATAACCCGTTATCGTTAAAAAAACTACTTCAGAAGGGCGATAGATCACAGTTGTTGTTTGCACATGTGTGTGCATCTTAACTGTCTATTCTATAACTTGTAAAAAGTTACAATTTTATGTATATGATTAGCACAGACAAACTGGATAAAATAAAGGTATCATGAACGTTTGTTTATACATGTAAATTCGTACTTTCCAGTGAAGTTGGTCTTTCTTTTGCGTCTTTATTCCAACATTTCTTCATTACGTTAACCAAAAGAGCAAAAATCTTTCGATCTCTTTCTTCCGCTAACGTTTCCTTGACCTCATCTATTTTGGCGGTGTCTGGCTTGATGCCATTCATAATCATCCCACCTAGAATATGTTGGTTCTGGACCTCCGTGTAGACTTTCGTTCGCGTGATCAATTCATAAAGAAACATTCCAAAACTGCCAATTAAAAAGTAAAACTGAGATTTGGCTGGCCAAATATAAATCTTAATTTTTTTCGGCTAAGAATATCCAATATATTTATTCAGCTAACGATACACGATGTTTTAGATAAAAATATCGTGATCTGATCAGATCCGATGCCACATGACTTCAATACTATAATCTAGAACGGTGGTCGGCAAACTGTGGGCCGCAGAGCCATTTTTAGCGGGCCGCGAGTTACTTTTGGATGGTTTAGTGTTTTTATGTAGTTGTGGGCCACGTGAAAGCCGTAAATTTATTGCACTTTATTTAAAAGTTGGTGTGGAAAGAATTTTTGAATTGACTGAGCTTAGAAACGCCCACATGCCAAATAAGGCCCTGAGGGCCTATCGGACTATATTTTTTGCCAACTATATGCGTAAACAATTTTTTTTCGCGCTGCGCGCGGGTAACCTTCGTTTTATAGTATGTTTTACATAATAACATGTCAGTGTGTTGGGCATCACGGCACCGTGTAATATTTTACCCCAAAATCAAATATCCGAAATCCGCCACTGTTTTCGTAGTGGTTTCCAATAGCTCTGAAAATTGTAATTTGGGCCGCGACAAAAAAGTTTGCCGACCATTGCTCTAGAATGTTAAAAGAATATTTTTTTTTCTGGAATGTTAAAGAATATATGGTTTTTGGGCCAAAAGTTGTTTTAGCATAATAATTTAGTTGTGAACACTAAACACGGATCTGTTGATTATCTTCAGTAGAAAGAGAGTGGCCCAAATAATAGATAAAAGATTCATTCTTTTATTAGCAAACGTTTCGACCGTTTCACTAACTGCAAATCTAGACCGTTTCACTTACTGCACTGATGATGGCAAAATAAATTGCCGAAACGTTTGCTAATAAAAGAATGAATCTTTTATCTATTATTTGGGCCACTCTCTTTCTACTGAAAATTTAGTTGTCTTTAGTTACTGACATCCTGTTCTTCAATAACATTTTCTTTCAAGGTGCTATCGCTGCTTTGGAACAAGAATGAAGGTAAAAATTTCATATTAATTTGATATCGGATCGGCACCGCCCTACTATCGGACGAGTGCTTCTTATCATCGGTATCGGCTCAGATCCGATATTATCGGCTTCCTTACTCTCGGCATAGTTATATTTCGCCCACCTGAAAATATCAGCAGGTGGTCCCGGATTTTGGCATCTGAGCATTTCAGGCGCCGAGTAACACAATGTATGTTGTGTAGTCGCAACCACGTCTATAGTAGTTGAATTCCACCCGGAGGCCTTGACTATGTTCACAGACCCGAAGTCCGCCAGTTTTACGTTCAGGTGCCGGTCAAGAAGAACGTTTTCTGGCTTGATATCGCCGTGGTAAAATACCTTCCCGTCTGGATGGTTGTGCAGGTAGCACAGGGCTGAGGTGAGTTGACGACCAAATTGGTGTCTCAGTTGCCAACTGAGCGCATGGTTTGATCTTATCAAGCGATCCAGACTCCCACACTCAACGTATTCAAGCATAATGGCTGTAATGTTGCCATCCCAGTTGGTGATGCCATGGATTTTCACAATGTGATGGTGAATCATTCGCACCAGCACATCTGCTTCTCGTTTTACGCTGGGAAATACAGTGTAAATTACAAATTATAACATCAAGCAACGCCTGAGTTGCAATTAACCTCATACCAAAGGAGCTTGCCCAAACATATTAAGCAAATATACATAGCACATAAGCAATAGTTTGTTTGCCATTGTACGTGGGCGTAATGCCGAGTTGAAGTTTGAATACTGGTACAGCTATCTTACATATCGGGATTGAAAAATATTTATATTAAGGTATTTGTCACGGAAGGCTTTTTTTTAATTCTGCAAAATATGCTTCAAAGGTAGTGTTTTAGTTTGTTAAGGCACAGTTCGGCCGGTATGAAACTTAGAATCAATAGCATATGAAACTCCTAATCATTAGCATACAAAACTTAGAATCAGCACATTGTAATTTGTAATGGTTTGTTTGAACCGTCGCTAAGTTTCAAGTGTAAACTTCAAACTTGTTCAAGGGACCGTGTAAAGGTTGTTACGATGTGAATTACGGTATTAAAGCGAACTTTTTATTGCAAGTTTTTCCTGCTGCTAAGTATGCCACTAATATATAATTGTAGTCTGGTAAATATTGGCAAAACTGGTAAACTGATGAGGTAAAACTATACATGTTAAGTAAATGAAAAATATCTGCAAACATGAGCAAAATTTAGCTAAACTGCAAGGTTTTTCGAATAGATTTTTAATTGCCCTAAAATCACAACTACCGTCCCGTAATTGACCTGTCATGCAAACAAATCTTAGCCCGGAACAATACATGTATATAAACGACCGGAATTGGCGCGGGTAACGCGTCACATGGCAAACAACATTCTTACTCGTTAAGGCGTTTTCGTATCTCCTCTTTTGTTCCAGTAACCGTAAAGCATTTGGCAACAACCCGGCCTAGCCTCGAATGGCGACACAACCGAACAGCTGCGAAACCGCCGCATCCCAGGTAGTCAGTATCGTCTTTGCTGGTCGTAAAATCACTGGCACTGAGAATTTCAACCTTCGATGAGAACGTTACCTGCGAACGCGAAATACAATCGTTTATGTGACATGTAGTTTGACAAGTCCAAGAAGTCCATACGGTTTTCATTAAGCCTGAGGCAACTCAAACTAGTTAACGTTAGGTACCCTATGCACGGAGAGTCGGATACCACGTATAGCTTGAAAATGTATACCAAAGTCAAACTTTAAAAACATGCTTGCAAAGATGGCGTCGATTTATACTTATTGGGTTTGTATACATTAATAGGTTAAAACTTATTTTTGTAAATGTGAAGTGTTGCGATGTTGATATCATAAAAAAGAAAAACACAACAACTGACCGTGATAAAATAGGCATTGACTTCAAAATGAATTTGTAAAATAATAAATTTTCACTATTTTATGTAGAACCATAATGTTATTTAAATGTTGGTGTTTAAATGCTTTTGCGTTTGCAATTACATGGTTAGTACATTTTCTATCAGGTTAACTATTAATCGTTTAGGAGTTCATATAAATGATTAGTAATTAAAAGTTTGCACGATGATGGCTTATCAATTTACGACATAAAAATACCAACGATACTCCTGCATGGTTTGAAATCTAAAACCTCCAACCATTTATGCGCCAAAAGACACAACCTATATAGTGAATAAACACTTAGTTTGTGGAATGCAAACACATTACAATTGGAAAATAACAACTCTTCCAACCGTAACAATATATAAAATACTATACAATTATTCGACAAGTGGTTGGCAATAGCATCTCCTCTAATTTTAATAACAATAATAAAGTTATTCTGTGTGTTATCATCTTAAGTTTTGCTAAATTAAACCCAGCATATCGCAAACAATTGATCGAATCAAGAAACAGCATAAACTTACCGGAGGCCTTTCCGCCATGTTTCATCACCTTTTTACTATTCACATCTAAACCCAACAATCATTTAAATTTCACTTTTTTAGGATGCTGTTCTTATTCATGTGTAATCCGTTGACAAATATGCTTCTGAATGAGTCTGAAATGGCTGGCATATCACTTTTACTCTTCCTACGCGAAAAATATTAGTTCCGCTGTACATGACTGTTAATGATTAACTATAACTCTTTTCAATTTACAAAGTCGTAGAAGTTTGATCCAAGGTTCAGAAATTTGTCAATTAAAGGATTTAAATTATTTTTTGGCGAACCATATTTGTAAAGCCGTGTTAAAAAAGAGCGTTTAAATCTGAGTAAAAGGCAATTACAATTTTAGTAATTTGCAATTATCGTTTTAAGAATCTATCTAAGGGGACATATAATAACTATTATATTAATTAGCTAGGATTCGTAACTATAACAGTTTAAAACTCACGTATCGACGGATATTATGAACAACTATAGAAAATGATTTAATACCCATTCTGCGACTATATGTTTAAGGTCATACACCCAAGTTCATACATCAATATTGGTTATATTCGGTGTTATATGCTATCAATGATTTATTGAAGAAAATACAGCAGACACAAACTTGAGCATATACAAAACGGACTTAGGACTTATTCGAACCTGCGGTTGAAAGTATAATACCATTGAAAACATGTTATTACATACCCTAGGACGAGGACAAATTCCATGACAAATCCGTATGTTAACGTTGTTTTTCTTTTAAAGTTCTAAACTAATCATGCACCAAAACTATTACAGCGCTGACTCATACGTATCACAAGTCGACTAATTGCTTTTTGAGGGATATACTTGGTTCAATACAACGGTTAAAATATGTTTAATAAATAAAAATCTGGTTAAAATCTTTTCAAGTCATGTCGATTGCATATTATAATTACTTTAGCTATAGCATGAATTTTGCTTCTATAGTTCAATTGTTGAATATGTACCCATCTTTAGAGGACATAAAAGTCGTCTTAATGGTTAACGGTGTTAAATATACAGAAAATCGCCGATAATGCTAGAAAGGACTTAAGGTAAGACTTGCACAAGAACATTTAACAGTTTTGATGCTTTGTTGTATAGCAAAATGTTGACGTGCGACATATCAAGTACGCAAGTTGGTCGTAGTTTAACACTGCGTTCTAATATATAACCACTATACCAGACACTTGCAAAACGTATACGCGCAATATACAGATCTAAATTTTGAACAAATTTTCACGAGCGCATCGTTGCTGATTATTATAAATTGAGATAACTTTCGCATTTAAACTCCAATGAGAATGACACTACAGGTCACAAAACTGTAATTTGGCGCAGCGTTGTAAATCTTTAGGTCCCACGTTTTTAAAACGCCGCGCGTGTAATTCGTCGCCTTTAAGCAATCATTGGCTGGACTCTTTCTTTGTTAATCAAAGTGTAGTTTAAAAAAGGCATGTTTAAGACTGGAAGGAAACTCCAAATCTGTTTGTCATCAAGAACAATGCGATACAATGATGGCGAAATATTTATTTTTAACTCAAAAAAGCAGGTTTTACTTTCGACTTTGCACGCCACAAGTTTGTGGATACTTGTAATAATTTCTGTATTCGAAAGCTGATTGTTAATGTTGTATATTATTGGGCACATAGTGCGTTGTTTATTTAATGACGATGTGTTACGACATGATATAGTTATTACATATTATTAGTATGTTATAAGATATCATATAAGCTTTAATGTCTCCTAAAATGCTCTGTTCAGATGTGGTAGGAAAACAATGTTTATTGGAGGAATGCGGTAATAAACTGGAAAACAGTGGATTGCGGTCTTTTCTGCATGTAGGTAAGTTAACCTTATGATATTCAACGTTTAAGTAAAATGTGGTAGAAACGTAGATTCGCCCTGTCCAAAATATTTTACCAAGGAGGTAATGTCCAACCTTCCGTATGTATATTTTGTTTTTCGGTATAGGTATGGACTTTGAGCTAAAATTTTGTTTAGCAGCAAGCCTGCCACTAATAGTTTTACATTTTTTACTATGCCTCACGACAAAGAAGTTTAAGAACCACTGCTTAAAGGTTTAGATAAACACTTAGTCTGATATCTAGTCTTCATTAAAATGCAATGCATTAAAATTAGATTTCTCTCTACAGGAAAAATCTTAAAATTAAAAAAAAATCTTACTTCGACGCCGAACTTGTAGAAGAAAAAGTTGAAGAATAATTGCTATAAGAACCACCGAATTTCTAGTTGTTAGTCAGACATTCATGTTTAATGGCTTCGTTTCTCGTTAAATCACATTGCTGACTTTTACTTTTCCTTTTTTTATGGCTTTTATTCTACGACAAAAATTTGAACGAAATATTTTAAAAAGACACATTTTTTGTTAAATACAGTTAGATATAATATACTGCTGGTACACCACGCAAACAAGATAAACGAACTGTGTGGTGTTATAAGGGTACTTTTTATGTCATCACACTTTGACGTAATTTTGTAACCTCTTCTCTAAAAAAATTGTCATGACCCAAACAAAATTGCCTTGAAATATATACAGAAATTCGAACATTTTACAAACACAATTAAATATATATACAACCTATAATTAGCGATATATCAGTTTAACCCTGTAAAATCGACGGTTTTTAGTCGCTTGAATTCTCAAAAGCGCGATTTAACTACAAACGCATCGTAATTTAGGACAAAATCAATTTCCAAAGTTTTTAAATTTGGATGCAAAGAAAGTGGTGTTATTTGGTGAAATCTGCCCGATTTAAACAGGGTTATTTAAATGGTTCATTTTCGACCATAATTTTAAAGCAGAATTGTTTTTCTTGCAGTAAAATACTTTTTTCATTTTTTTACTTTGGCGTACAAATCCTCGGGGGTAGACGATTGATTTAGGGGTCCTGGTTCAGATAAACTAGGTTGTTCTCGCAAATAGGAATTGTAGAGTGGGTTGACAATGGATTCGTTTTCATTCCCTTCACCGTAAAGCGGGTTGTCGACCATTTCTGGTACGCAGTTTTCTGAATCAAGAAAATAATCAGATATTTTTGTTAGAAGACGCTTTTCGCGCAACTCTATATTATAAAATTGATATTTGCACTTCAATATAAAACTTTCATCTTAATGAATTACAGTTTTTTTTTATGAATTTGGACGGCGAATTTTTTGACTAGAATATAATTTTTTAAACGAATAAAATATAAACACCTATGCAATAAAAACGGTCAGCTTCAATAAATTGTAGTTCAGTTTACAATTTTATTCAAATTTACTTCAGAAGGTTTTACTATTTATCTTGGGGTTAATACGGCTTGTTACCTGAGTTTATTTCAACATTTAAGTTTCAAACAAATCTTAAATACTTAAATACGTTAAATATTTCACTTTTGCCACAAAATTGCTTTGATTTAAATTCACGTATTGAGATAATTGTCTGTATTTTAATGCTAGATTAATTTTTATTACGCATTTTGTTCGCTGTTTTCTTGTAAAAAAATCTTGTCTATTATTTAAATATTTTACCAGCTTACATTAACGTTCTACTGGCTTTATACACCATTACGACCTAGCTAAAAATTTGTTTGTTTGAATCGAGTCTCAAGCAGAGAATAAAATGTTAAAGAATGATTCTTGCTTTCGAATCAGTTGATCGAAACTTCCTTTACAAAGTTAGCGAAAATCAATTTACCTTCTGGTTTGTTAGAGCAAGTCGCTTCCTGTTCATCGGAAGGCAAATCAGCGGGATTCTGGTTCGTCGAAGAAGCTGGAGCGTTTATTTGGCCGGATCCGTCGCCTCGTATTGCAGGTTGGTCGTGGCTGGTTGGGTAAATTGTCGACATCTCCATGACTGGTCCAATAACAACTCTCGGTTCGTCTTTAAAAAAATTGGGGTCATTTCTAATTAGAGCTTAAGTTATAGACTGCAGTGTTTTTCAAAATATGTTGACTGTTTGTTGGCTTTTTCGAAAAAGAAGACTAGAAACTGTTAGGCGGGCAAATCGGCATATAGGAAACATGGCGAAATGTAAATTATTTGTGTAATTATAATACATTGTATAACATAGTCACACGACAGCTCGACTATGGCCCAATTGAAAACAACACTTCCAGGATGTTTTTATTATATTACGAATTTTTGATAGTCTACACTACAGTATCTGCAGCTGGTTGTAATTAATTGACACTGCTAAAGTAATTGATTTAAATAGCTTGAATCATAATTCCTTTCGCCAAAGGCTTGCTATTGTGAGGTTAGAATATTTATATATATATAACAATTCATGCGAAACTAAGCGTTTATGTATTTGAATAGTCTTTCTTCCCCGTCGCTTCCTGTATTTATAGGAACTGCTGACTCAGATTTTGTTAAGTCGCGGCGTAATCTCTCTTAAGAATCAAACGAGGGTGAAGTGATATTTCCTCATAGAAGGGTTATCCTTTTATAGTATACATTGTATTACTGTACAGCAAACACGAAATACCTGTCAAACCGAAGTTCGGAGATTGCTGTCTATATGTTGATGTGCGAGTTCGACTGTAAAACAATACTTTCAATTATGAGGTCGTCAAGCAAAAATGTAAAATGCAAGTTTCAGGAAACAGATAAACCGTTTATTTGTAAAACTTCAAGCGAATAAATATAGATTACAAATTCATAACCTAAAAAAATTTCATGGCCTATGCATAGATACATTTGTTTATTATACCTTTTGTATACGATTAGAGCGACGATGCCAAACAGAATGTGCACAATGACTATTACTCCTACGATGATGGACGTTGATCCTTAAATACAAAACAAATAATCTTACGAAGGTCTTTCAAAAGATCACGACCACTGCAGCAATTGCATAAAATAAACTTCCATAATGCATAGATGCTTGTTACATCCATGGAACTTTTGGAAACATAACTCTACCTGTAGTGGTAACATTGTATTTCAGTAACACACTAAAATAATTTACACTTGAAAAAGAAATCTTGTAGCTCATTAACAATGTTATTTTTGTTGTTTTAAACCTTAGAAACCTAAAGTTGGCTTGCCAGACATTTAAAAGTTGTAAAAAACCTGTTTCAGCCTGAGTAGTGGGCACATTCTCGTAACCGGTAGTTTCCCCGGTTGACAAGGGTTGTTTCCCAGCGTGGGATGTAACTGGAACCGTACCCTCACTTTGTTTGGTGCTGGACGTCGACGTTTCAGCTGATGCTGTAAGGAAAGTATGGGCATTGGCTTCATGGTTATAGTGAACGTACGAAAATGTCAAAGATACAGCAACTATTTCATTTTGGTGTGTTAAAACATATTTTCCGAAAGTAACATGAATTAAAATTGAAATCATTTTCGAGAGAGAGAGAAACATTAAATAAATTTGAGATATCGTTTTTGGTTCCTTAAATGCGTTATATGCCTTATAAACAGCTATGGGCCTAAAAATGACCATCGCTGTCCGGATAACTGGAAGGCCTGACAATCGCGGGCTTGATAACTCTTAGGATTTTTCATCACGAGTTTGGATATAAATATTTTGTCGAACTTCATTTACTATTTAAACGAAATGCAAGTAACTATAATATGCAATAAAAGATTCAGCTTTCAATAAACTTCATCTTATTTGAATAAATTAATATCTGGCCAGCGGCCCGTGAGTGACCTATGGAATAGGCCAACCATAAGACTTGATCACTGCAGATCGTGTCAGCGGCATATATTCCTGATTTTCACACCTGTTTGTGCTGCTTGGAACGTTGAAGTTGAAGTCAGTCGTGTTCGGCCAGTTTGTAGGGTTCGAGATTGAGGGGGAATTGATTTACCGTTGGTGGCGATTATTGTGGGCTTGATAGATTCAGTTTTGCTTGTGGAGATGACGCTTGATGTAAAGGTGATGCCAGGAGAGGCGGTGCGAATGGTTGTTTTTGGTTGTCTTCTAGTCTTTGTGGTTCGCGAAGGTTTTGGTTTCCCTGTTGTACTTGTAGTGATGGAAGTGGTCTTAATGGGCTCTATAATGGAAAAATGTAACTATTGCTGTTGGTTATACTAACAGCCATGCATATAGAAAATTCGAACGTAATCGCGACGAAATCTGTCGATTTAAGTCTTTTGTTATCCATTGTAAGCACTCACTATGATGGGCACTGGGCACATGATTTACGATTGTATTTGTAAGCAACCGAACCTAGGAAAACTTGACATGTTCTCGGAAAAAAACGGTCGATAGAGAAATAATAATTTTTATTGCTAAAATTCACCCTTATAAAATAACTCACATTCGGGTTTCAGTACTAATTTACTTTAGGTTTGGGTTTAAAGTGAACGCCCAGAAATTTTCAAAAGACAGCAAAATTTTAAATTAGTATGTAAAACATCTAAATCATTTTCCAAGAGAAACGGTTTCTTAAAACGCAAAACTAAGCAGTCTATATGCATTACAGGTGTATGGATTTCTATACACTAAAAAAGGACATATACGCCTTCACCAACACCAATGGGCCTAAAATACACTAGATTGTGTTTTGTAATAAATTGTTGAGCCTTACTGAGCGAACTTTACCGCTACCTACTGGAATTATTACACTATTAAATAGATTAGGATCACCAAACATTTTTAGAAAGGGTTGGTTAACTATAAGATCTGTCCGTCACGGGTCGGATAACTGTTAGGATTTACGATCGCGGCCTGAATGTTGGTGGCGCGAATTGTTGAAGGTTTTGGTTTTACCATTGTACTTTTAGTGGTAAAAGTGGTCTTAATGGGTTCTGTATGCATGCCAAAATATAAGTATTGCTGTTAGCAGGTTATTTCTCGCCCGAAGACGGGCGAGGGCCAAATGATTTTAAAACCTATGGTCATAGGCCTACTCAGAATCGAACGTTTTTTTTAATTCAATGTGAATTTGTCAAAGACAGTATCATTCAGAAAGTACTCTCAACGGCTTTAGTTTCAATCAAAATGTATAAGTACGGTTAAAAATTATTACTATCTTAAACAACGTTATGATATTTTAACTTTTAAACTTTGCCGAATCCAACTGCTGATTTAGATCAGCATGAATGTTATGCACTTATACGACCAAAATATCGACTTCTTAGTTAAACCTTAAATTATTCTACTTTGCACACGACGTACCGATGCCTCTTTGCTGGCATATGTAGTGGAATGTTCCGTTGCATGAAATATTGTTCCAGAATCTTTTCTTGGAACGTGTAACAACGATAATAACGCAGTGATCTTTTCCGGTTTGATTTCTCGGTTTTCCTCCCTCCCAATTTTCCCATGACAATCTTGATTTGTCGAACCAACGAAACTCATGGCTGGAACGTTTTTTTCGTTTAAGGCCAATGTAATAATTTCCTGAACATAATTGTATGTTAAACGGTTTAACCAAAACGTAACAGCAGCAATTTACGAACCTCTGGTGTTCAGCAGGAAATTTTGAATCTCTTCAGAGTCAATTTTAGCTAAAGTTGAGTGTTTGTCGCTACAGTTCTTATGTGCCTCGTTGTACGTTGCCTTTTGTTGGTCTTCAACATAGTATTTAGTCTTGTTGTACTCCTGCCAACCGATAGCACAGGTTTCACTCAAAATACAGCACAAGGCTAGAATTATTATACAGCAAGTCACCATTAAGCGCTTATGCCGTGTCCCCCACTAATAACAAACATTTGTTGGCTCTTTCACAAACAGTCAAAAATTGAACATAAATATACAAGTTACACCTCAAAAGCCTTTTACTGAAATTAACAAACTAAGTTCCTTGTTTCTTCAAACTTTCAAGGCCTGTTTAAATGCATTACTGTCAAAGCTGACTCCAAAGACAAAGCAATCGTTCACATTTTCATTGTGCTGTGAATACAAATAGCTGCTGACAAGGAAATTATGAAACGACTACACTTTCTTTTGTTCAGACAGCCTTTCATTATCTAGCCCTTAATTGTTTAGGAGCGCTAAATGGTTTCTAAAAGAAAGGCCTAACTGAAATAGGTCTTACTCACAATCTGCGGTTGTAAACTTTCGACAGAACTATTTTACTTTTGGTCCAAAAATATTTGGCGGAACGCTTATTTAGGCCTCTTATAACTTTTCATATGGGAAACTTAGAATTATAAACGCCTTGGCATATAACATCAGTGTTCCATTTGGCTGGTGTTACTTGTTTAATTTTATTCATCTTATTTCCTCGATTAAAAACGCTAAATTAATTTCTATTTTCAAAATTATTTATGTGTATTCTTTGCTTGAAGATGTTTTACTTCGCAAAATAAAAAAAATACAATTAATAATGATTGTAGTCGATACAACAGAGGCATCTTCGACGATATTACGGATCTTAGTCTTTACAAAAATAAAAGTTTAATTAAACTGTTTGGTTGCGCGGACTAAAAACTTAATCTGCAGATTATCACAAATATATCAAGCAAAACGAAATATTTTCGTTTAATCTGGTTGCTTTTTGAATAAGTGCTTATGATTAAAACCATAAGGCAACGTTATATTGCTTTTCCTGGATATATTTCTATCATTTAACGCATTTATGTTATCACTATTTACATTTAAGGGGACAGAGTGTATCTGGTCTCAAATCCAGGTTGTAACTTTTTCAAACAAAAGTGCGGTTTATTTGGCGTTTTTTTAAGCAAATTGACAATTTACTTGTCGAAACCACCACATCGATTATGAGTTCTTAATCTTCGTAACGTTTTATTTTTTAACTTGCGAGTACAATTCACTATAGGTTTCGATTGATGAGTAAAACTTTGCCCTGAACTCGGCCGGTCGTGCGTTGATGACCCGTACAACGGATTGGCCACAGTTTCTTTTTCATCTGACTCGTTTCGCGTCCTACAAAGCGGATTATCGACCACCAACTTTTCCTTTGTAGCTTAAACAAAATTGTTGTAAGTTGTGTTGTTAAAAGCCACGTCTGCCAACGCTCTAAAACTTGAAAAATGTCTGGATCACCCTAATTTTAATAGCAAATAACAACTTAAAAATTGTATATAATATCAGTAAGATGGCAAAAACGAATGTTGCTTTGTTAGAGATTCGACAAATTAAGGGTATAAGTTACATTTATGAGAAACGGCGACCTTACGCAAAAGCTATATTTTGGGCTAACTTTAAGTATGTAAAATGGAAATATTTTCGCACTATGCGCTATTCGTCTTCCATTTTGTGTTTTGACGAATTCAAAAGAGTATTTTCAGCCTCAAGTAATATATTTGTATTTTTGTGGCCATAGCCTCATAGCGTTGTGTCGTCACTCTATAAAAAGCAACTCACGACCAATTATCTAGTTGATGCAATTACGTGTTGTTTGTAAAAATCTACAAAGATTGTGAATGTGGTAAGGCCACAAAAAGTTTTAATTGTTTACTAAATGAGACAAATATTGGTAAAAAATAGATTTCAAAGTCGTAAAAGTCGATATTCGAGCTATCTAAGATATGAACATCACATGATACCTATTTTGCACTACATGAAATGTAATGGTTTGTACGCGAATTCATTACACTTAGATGATATTTAAACGATTGCCAAATTGGACAACATTTGAAAACGTTTTATTGTTCCCTGCTATACGACATGATGTTGTCCTATTCTGATTGTGCGTATTGCTGAGGCCCATACAATCATAATTGCGATGGGTGAGGCTTCATAACTTATTAACGAACTGCGCCACAATTCACCGAAACCGTGGCTGTCGCTATTCCTGCGTGCAAACATCGGCCCACGTGTAAACATTGGCGCAACTTCGAAAAGAATTTGCAGCACGAGCATCAAAGTTTCATTATATGTACATTTTTTGTGTTTAGCGTCCATTCCGAAATTGTTTTAAAATCATACACCTAATACCCTCCTGTATACGAATCTGAACCTGTTCAGCGAATGTTGCAACAAATTTAACAGAAAAAAAAAAACACTTTGGAATATTTGCCAAAGCAGTTTAAATTTGTAACTTCACAAAGGTACAATTATGCGCAAATTAAGTCAGTTCTTATGCGTTGGCGATATTTCCCGTACTATAATAGTACAGTCAACGAAGGGTGACAGCGCGTAGTGCAAGAAACAACGAATTACTAAATTAATAATTAACCTTGTGGATATTTGCTTAAAGAGCATCGAATACAGTTCAGTAATAATTATTGGAACATTCTTTTTACATGCATTATACACTCGTTTTATTTTAATGTTATTTATAGGTAATGTTACACGTAAAAATGTTTTTAAATATATATATCCAGAATTTTTAAATTTTTCAAGTTAAATTTGCAAACAGACAACGATTTATACAAAATGAATTTATTAAAGAATAAATGCAATATACCAAAGATGTATTTTTAATCTTATGATCAGTAACAGCGTTTCTAAACGAGGTTGAATTTATGTACGATTTTCATGTTATAACTTTATACAATAAGTACATCGTCAACATGTTATGTAAATGGCGTCATCTATGCAGTCTCGACGCCTGTAAAATAGTTGTCCAGAAAACCCTGAAAAGATATGGTTAGAAAGTTAGAAATGATGGACTGTTTCAGCCGGATTCGTTAATCGGAAATGAAATAGGCACACCATATGCGAAAATTGGGTGCCATATGATGAAACTCAACAAACTTTTGATAGAAAGAAATACTGCATAATTAATTTTTTTTTTGACGTAAATTGATTCGCAACCAGAAAACATAATATAGCTTTACACTAGATAGTTTTGACTGTTTTATGAAACAAAGTGCTGTATTTATGGGTATTTTAAAAAACACTCGATCCGTCTGTTGGCTCTTACTGTAATTGTTGTCTATAAGTATGAAATGTCTATTGAAATTATACATCAAGCTGTATACATTTGTAACTTACGTTATTTAGAATAAATTATAATACATTTCAAACGCCTAGCGCGAAACAACACCTGGATGTATTCAAACGTTGGTCTTTTTTCGGGAGTTTTGTCCCAGCAAAGCCTCATCAGTTTATAGAGAGAGTCCGGGCAGCCCCTGGGTTGTTGCATCCGATAACCTTTCGTCAACTTTTCGAACGTTTCTTTGTTAGTCATCTCTGCCAAAAAAGTTCGTAATTGCAATGACAAAATTGAACGTATAGTTTTTATAAGACCCCCTATTCAATCGTGTAATTGCTCTCACTATAGATCTATGTGTATCCCATAACTCGTATTGCTTTTGATACCGTGACTTGATATTTAGGTAAGACGTCACTCCATACAATATAATTCACCAAGGGTGAGCAACCTTTCGTCTACAGTGTGCCAGTTCATGAATAATTTCAAAATATCAACAACTCGCGTGCCAAACATTTTTCTATGTTTGTTTTTGCACTGCCAACCAACGCTGCGGAGTCGATTGAAACATGACTCCGGCCAAATGTGCAATTTCATCGAGTCTTGAGTCCGGCTCCGACTCTACAACCTGTATTTCACCGATTTACGTAACTAAAATAAGATGGATATTCAGCAATTCACTCATAAGGGTCATGGTATTGCGGATGAGCGCGCGTCGAACTCGGGTGGTTTTATGCAGTCTTACCCGATTCAGCTGCTGTGATCTGACACCTATTTTACGCAACTTTGGAGACGCGCAATTAAACCTAATATTAGAAGTTAAATTCTGTAAAGATACACTAACCGTGCTGAAAAAAAAACGAACTGTCACAAACACAATATTGTGCCCGCTATTTTTTAATATACTCCGGCGCTTATCAGCCGATACCTAGAAGACTAGAAGTATTAACTATCAGCTTCGCTTTTCGCTTGCTTTCCCAGTCGCACAAAAACACAGGGCTAACATTAAATGTGGAATGCCCTGCTTTACCGCAGTATACATTACGCCAATTTTAGGGCATTGTGACGTAATAAGAACGGTTAGTCGTAAACAACAAGTTTAACGCCCACAAAAAATGTGATACAACAGTTAAACGCAAAAATTGTGACACGAACACTGCAGATCAAACTGGAGTTATGTGCAAACATTTAGTTAGCCTTAGTGCTAGTGATTTAATGAATGTTAATAATGTAATAGTGATGTAATGGTTGCACTTTCTTAAGGTGATTTAACGTGCGCGTTAAATCATTTGGCGTGCCATGAAAAATCATCTCGCGTGCCACTTTTGCCACGCGTGCCAGTGGTTGTCGACCCCTGTAAAACACAATACCGCCCGATTACCTCGACAATCGTTTTGAGTTGCACTTTGCTTTAGGCATAAGGACTTTGACCCTAAGAAGCACGTTTTGTGTAAAGTATATTATTTGTATTTTGTACCTGCACCGATTTAGACACATTTGTAGCTTAATGCTTGTGTTTACATCACTACAACCACTAGAATAATAACTCCATTTAACAAAAAAAACTGTTTGTTTAAAAAAGCAATCTTCTGTTGTGCTATTTGAGATTGACAAAGAGTTCAGGTTTCACATCCTGTGAATGAGATCAAAATAAATCCGAAATTAAAGTTGTTTTCCTTAGAGAAATATATTTCCACTTCGGGAGTCGTACTGGCTAATCGTATTGCTAGTACCGAAGTTAGTCCTTATTGAGAAACTGATTTCGGTATTTAACGCAACTACAGTTTGACCTTATTTGCCAAAATAGAACAAAGTTGGTCTGTTCAGCTTCAGGACTAAACCCTCTATAGTTAATATTATTTTCGGCAACATACGTGGGTAGGGTAGTTTCCCGTTGGTGACCACTTCTGTAAGCAGGACTCCGAAACTCCAAACGTCGGACTTGATTGAGCACTGGCCGTGCTCGATTGACTCAGGTGCGGTCCACTTGATGGCATAGGGGGCACCTTTAAAATAACAACATCTGTTGAAAAAGGCCAACATGACGGGAAAAAAATATGAAAAATAATTGTGAATAAAAACGCAACTTGAAATTGAAAACAGGTGCGCCAATGGCGGACTATGTCATAATTTATCTTTTTAACTGCCTTAATGTTGAAGTTAACGAACTTAAAAGCTGGCAGACTATTTTGGTATTCTGATTTGTGTTTACAAAATATCTTTCAGAAATGTGCCAGGACTTCACAGCCTCACAGCACGTATTTCAGGAACTTCAGAAAGATAAAAGCCCTCACAGACGTGGGTAAAATTGTGTGAACTTTTCAAATAAAACCTTACTGCATTCGATTTGGCAAAAATGCGACGGGTAGAAACGTACCCAGTTTAGCAATGTACATGCCGTCCACAGTGTGTTTTGCCATTCCGAAGTCGGCGATCTTGCAAATTAGGTTTTCACCAACCCAGATTTTGCCCGCCCTCAGGTCCCTATGGATGTAGTTCATCCTTTCGATGTAAGTCATGCCGGTTGCAATCTGTACGAGAGATTTGTAGGTTGGTAACTAGAAAGGTTTTACAAACCAGGGATGCAAAAATATTAGAGGAAAAGGTTATGCTATTATGATACAATCAAAATTAAAATACGTTTATTGCCGGTTTCGAATGTCGGTCGCAATCTGCTCAAGAGAGATAAAATATTGCAAAAATGTCCTTCTTGCCCGGTAGGCTGGAAATGAAAACAGAAAGAAAGTATGTAGTCTGGATAGTTTTGTGCCAATTAAATGTGTGTTACTAGCTTACACCTAACAAAGCCGATTTAGTGCTACAAGATGGTTATAAGGGCCGTTACCTGAGTCGCGATGTTGATGTGATCAGTGATGGTAAATTGGTGCCCCTCAGCGTGCTTTAAACAGTCCAACAGTGTGCCGTGTAACATATATTCGGTCACGATGCAGCTTGACACGTTTGGGACAACGCCGAGAAACACAATGACGTTCTCGTGACGCAAGGTCGACATAAGCTTAGCTTGCGCAATAATTTCTTCTGAAGACTTTGCTCCGATTTCGAATTTCTTAATGGCAACCTGTGTTGATCCGCCCCACCATCCTGTTGGACAAATACAGAGCGTCTTTTGAGAGACAAATGTCAGCAAAAATTTACAAGCAAAAATGTGTAAAAATATGCAGAATGTGCACACATTTTTAAAGGCATTTTAAAGACATGTTGAAATGACCGCACATTTCTGTACATTTTGAAGAAATGTAGAAACATAAATTTTTTCCATATCCAAGTGCTATAAAGAAAATTGGGGAACACACAATAAGACCTAAAAAGCAACAATACCTACAGCAAAACAATCTATAAAACCATTATATTAAGACCAACGACGTAATACAGCCAAATACGCAATAGGCCTAATATCCAGTACAGCATAAGATCAAAATCATCTGAATAAGACCGAAATCTGTCGGAATAAGGCCTAAATTAATCGGAATAAGGTCTAAATTAATCGAAATAAGGCCTAAATTCATAGAAATAAGGCCTGAATTCATCGGAATAAGTCCTAAATCTATTGAATAATTTTAAGAAGGCTTAAATGACCAAAATAACGCCCTAGCCTGGTGGTTGGGGTATGTGACGATCGGGGGCCATCGGTCTGGCATCGCCGTTTTGGTGATTGCGTTTGGACGCCTTATAGTCTGACTGGCGCCTTCAAGGCGTCGCTGTTTTGGCATCGGACGTTTGGTCCCGTTTGGGGTTATTGGTGGGTAATTAGTGATGAAATTATTAGGGGCGTCATTAATGTACTTCGTGGTGGGGTTTAGGGTTTGTTAAAGTGTTGTTTGGCCCTTATTCTGACCATTTAGGTCTTATTCCGTTGGATTTAGGGTTTGTTAAAGTGTTGTTTGGCCCTGATTCTGACCTTTTAGGTCTTATTCCGTTGGATTTAGGACTTATTCCGATACAGAAAGTAGTGATACCAATATGTATTAGTCCTTTTTTTGGATTTATTCCGAATGGTGTTTTATTCTGACGTGGCTGTTGTTCTTAACTCGCTCGGTCTTATGGCAGGAGTCCGAAAATAGTTCGTAATGAAGGTAATGTATTTAAATTTTATTAAACAAAGTACGGGTTTTTGTCTTACATATTTCGTCAATAAATTCCACTCTTTACCGTTTTGCCCGTTCACATAACGGACGCTTACATATTTAACTGCATTATTTAAAAAATGGCAAGCGCGGGCTTACTATGCAAAAGGAGAATCGTTCATAGATGGTAAAAATAATTAAAACAAAAACGAAATCGTAATTAACTTTAAAAAATAATTCATTATCTCACAATTTCCCTAAACCCTGGTTGAAAGCGAGTTGAGTTCGTTCGTAACCATTGCTAAATAACACAAACACGGGTAACACTGAAAAAAACAAAAAATATTTTTATGCCTCTACCTGTGTAAGTTTTTCCATACATATCTTCAGAGAATTCCTCTTGGAACACCAGCGACTCTCGGCGTATTGTCTTTACATCCCGACCAATGGTGCCGCTGTCAGCTGCATTTAGATAACACGAAGCTAAATGCCAGCATGTCAATGTGATAGTTAATTAGACAAAAACACACAGAAAACAGTGATTTAAACTAGTTGTGCTCCATTTTGTGGATCGGAGTCAATACAACGGTGTTACAATCGGGTAGACAAGCGGTACTCGTTCAGTACTACTCAGCTATTAGTGCTTATCCGAGTCATATCAAATCGTTATTTTGGAACACTATATACGGATCTGTTCATAAGTCGAAAAATAACGGCCCAAATAGACGTTAAAAGCGACAATGGTGAAAATAACGGCCCAAATAGACGTTAAAAGCGACATGGTTTATTTTAAAACGCTTCGGCAATTTCTAATGCCATCATCAGTGATATGAAGGCCACATCGGTTGCACCCGTTTATACACACTTTGGTCGCATCAAGAAATGATAAGAATGATAAAAAACGTGCGAAACAAGCGTCGCAAAAAGATAGATAAAAAGGTGCGCAGCAAAAACGAGGAGCGAGGTGTAGCCACCTGAAAATAAAGCATGTCGCTTTTAACGTCTATTTGGGCCGTTATTTTCACCATTAAAATCGTTTATTGTTTTTAAAAAAATTAAAAAAAAATTACATGACTTTTGCACTTTGCGTTTTGGATATATGTTTTTTTTCATGACGGTAAAGAATTGTGTTTTTTTTGGCTTAATACACGATCGGACCGCTGGAATTTCGAAGATAATGGTCTAATGAAGCATCGTGCATTTATAGAAATAAAATGAATTGTTTTATTTTCTCGACTCTACTATGAACTATTTAAACTTTCATGGATATCATCGGAGATCATGTACCACTTTTATCAAAACAATGTAACTTTTACTTTTGGTTTATTCATACACATTTTTGGTGGAAATCCTTTGTAAAACTGCAAATATTTTGCAGTGATTATTTAGTGAAAGGGTTTATCGCAAAAACTTATCAATACATTTTATTACTTGATAATAAGGAATGTTAGACTTGTAGATTTGTACGTCTCACCTCTTGTCGATTTTGCTGTGTTTCTGGCTGGTTTTCGACGTAGCGATGCTAAATAAACAGTAAATTGTCAACACAAATTTTACAAACAACAAAATGTTTTCAAAAAGTCGAACGGTCCTATTGTCTTTCATCTTCAATGTTGAAATGACTATGTAATTGGAATGACAAGGGAAGTGGGGGGGCAGGCCATGAACCCAACAAACTATATTTAATTCAAACTATTACCAAATAAAATCGTAATTTGTCGTACGTAAAGGCTCTGTGCATATTATGGAATGTCGCGGTGTTAATATTTTAACTTTACAAAGTGCAAATTATATGCAATACAACAACTTAAACGAAATGTGTTTGTCGCCTGGCGATATTACTAAGAGATTAAATTGTAATTATAGGCACGAATTCGATCGGCAACAGAGTTTGTTTTATAATAAGTTGTTTTTTGATGTTATGCTATTACGTAACATATGACGTCATCACTGAAATTTTCATGCGCCAAAACTTTGTGCTGGATGCGCCCCAGTGTGTTACAAAGGCATTATTTCAGTATGACATAGCTTATGACGTCACTTCTGAAATTTTCATACATAAAAAATTAATGCTAGATCCGCCCCTGGTTGTTACCAATGCATTATTTCATTTAACTGTGCACAATTTTTGTATGTTGTTTTTTGTCTATTGGGCCGTTTGAGAGTAAACAGTATCAACAATTTAGTATTAAGAATAATGTATTCCTATAATAACATAATCTTTTCAATTTAAAAAAAATTTACAAAGATATCCAAACTGACCTCGAGGTATTGGAGTTGGTCTGTTGGCGACGAACTCACTTTGTTGTGTTTCTGAAAGCATACAAAATTACAAAAAAATTCTACTAACTATTTGGTTCATTCACAATGATATATTAAAAGTTCATCAAAGAGTAGTTAAGACGTAAAGTGTTTTACCGTTGTGATTGAAAATGATTATTTTCACTCCAATTTTTCATACTAAATATAATTCATTGACCAACAAAATAAATGTTTTTCTAGCGCAAACGATATATTAGCAGTTTGTGCGCAATTTCGTCCAATGAATTTTTACGCCATGTGTTTTGGGAAACGAAAATCTGCCAATTTTTTTAATTTGGCTGGATGTTTACATAAACGATTGCCTTCTTTCACTAAATCGCAAGGTACGGACGCTCTTAAAATACAGATGCGATTTCAAAAGTTGTAGCATCAAGAGAAAACCGATGTCAAAATTTGAGTTTTTTAGCAAAGCAAAGGAATATCTCAAAAATAAAGCCAATTGGTGAAAGCCATGCCATTTTGGGATTGTGAGGCATCCAAATATCCGCGAACCAGTGACACTTTATTGGCGCTATAATGTGTGTTGACCAGTGATCGACAACAGATGTAATGTTAGACAAAATCGCGTACACATGTCGATATTGTTCCTACTGTTTGCAATTGTGACTTCCCATGTATAAGATGGGCCAATGCACAGCTTTAGTTTTTGTTTGTACTCTCAGGATTATTGAACTACTGCGACAATATGTAAATAAACCTTGCACGTATGGGCGAGCACTGCGCAAATATTTGCACAACATCGAAACGGCTTGCGCAGGAATCGAAGTTTCATACCACGTACATGAGTCGATGAACAAATGCTGAAACCAACGTCAGTTGTATATCGCACAGTTTACACATAGCCATACTCCATGTGAAAACAAACGGCTGATTTGTAACATTTGTTTAACCCAAGCCCGGTTTCAGTGTCACTCGAAAAACAGTGTGCTCTACATTTTAATATATATTGAGGCACATTATTCGTACTAGGTTTCACGCTTAATCTTAATAACAAACCAAGTAGCAATATCAAAAGTGTCCTGTAAAATTGGTTTATTTGTGCAATATCCTCTATCGTTCATAATGTTAACCACTAACCTGTTGATATTGACACAGATGCCTCTGATAGAGAAGAGACGACAACTTGTTCCTCTGAAGGTGTATAACAAATGCTATTAAATTAACGCATTTCAAATATACCTATTGTTTTATTAGGGTGAAAGCAATCGGACAACACATTACGCCACTTAGTGAGCTATTCTCAATGCAAAGCTGCATATTCGGAGTGGGTATGGCTGGATTTGAGTAACCGACCGAAATGTAACGTGGTTTAGTAAATTAAACCAAAATTAAACTCAATCAAGGTATAACAAGAAACTAACAGGTCGGTTATGGAAATACCAAAATTGCAGTCGCCTGGCTTTCCTTCGTTTACCTAACTATAGAGGTGTACCTGCGAACTACAAATGGCGACATGTTTTTGACACACATCTACTGTTGGATAATTGTGCAAACCTGTTGAAAATGTAAGTGCATCGGTAAATAAACGACTGAGTGGAACAGTTCCTCGTGGAGCTGGAGAGATGTTAAGCAGCCGAACAACCTCTGTACTTTGTTCCAACAGATGATGGGTGCTGAACTTGACATGAAGTTGTTTAAGGCGATCTCTGATCTTTATCATGTCGGGGCGCTCCGAAGGGTCTGGTTGCCAGCAAGCCTTCATTTGACTTTGAAGTACCTTAATAACCTCTAGGTCTAGGCCACTAAGTGTGCGTTTGTATTGCTCAATGTCCTGGCTGTTGGGACGTTGACCTTTGATGACGGCATCTTTTATTGCCAACTCGCTGTTAAGTCTATAAGGTGCCTTTCGAGTAAGCAGTGTGTGCAGCATGATACCGTAGCTGAACGTATCCTGCTGCCTTTTGGGAGGCAGGCCTGGATTTTTCAGAACTTCAGGGGCTGCGTAGCATACAGTAAGTGATTTGGGTTGCGTGGATGTCAGTAGATCCTGTGAAGCTCCCACCTGGTTTGCGCGTCGCGTATGTGGCGCTAGCTTAGCGCTACCAAAGTCAGCGAGCTTGCATTGCAAATATTTGTTTAATAGCACGTTATCTGGCTTTAGGTCCCCGTGGATCATTCTGTTGTCGTCGAAGGACTCATGCATGTAAACGAGGCTGTCCGCGACATCCAAAGCTATGTTTAAGCGCAACAACGGCGTTAGCGGAATGTCTTGCCTCAGAAGTAAGGTCCAAAGCGTCCCGCCGTCGTAATATTGCATGACGAGCCCAAGGTTTGAATTCCAATTCACCCATCCATGAATATTTGCGATATTTTCGTGATTTGCTTTCTCAAGCATTTCCATCTCCTCAGCAAAGCTGAAACCCATTGCCAATTTAATTTAATCACGGTCGTATTTATTTACAAGTTGCTTGGATGAAAGACGAATTCTAAAAAAATCTAAAGTAATGTTTTACAAGTATGTTTAAAATGTTTTAACTATGTTCTAAAATCCTATGTTTTGAACTAGGTATGTGGTATTTTCGGGGTTCAAAGATTAGTTCAAAAATTTCACAACATATTTTCAATTGATAAAGTAAACAGGAAAAAGTTAAATCAGTTCGAAAAGGTGCTTATATTTGCGCCAACCAAAAACACCAATTTTCGTATCTGTCAATCTAGAGAAATTTATATCTGTACCTGCTTTGTATACCGTCGACCTGGCCTGGGTTGACTTGAATGACCTTGACTGCGACATCCCCCAGTACATGGTGAACGCCCCTGTGCACAACCCCAAAGCCACCGCTACCGATATTACTTGTTTGAGGGTCGCATAAGATGTCATCTGCCTCCAGTTTATTACCCTTGAAGTTAAAGTAGTGCATAAAATCTGACACTTTCGATTTTTTAAACAGGGGCCAGGGTTACGTTTATCATTTTGTGTTGTTGCCCTTAGAATAACAAGCGGTTGTATAAATGATTCAAAACTACCCACCTTTGGCCTGGTTGCCATCTCGGAAATGAAGTTGTGCCCAAGGCAAAGTTTATAAGTTTAATTCGATATATTTCACGTTAGTTGCCGCGTAAATTTACTGGTGAACAGACTAATAAAACAAATTTGAACATCAAATAACAATATAGAACTCAACACCTTCAAAGTTGGCATAAACCTTGTTCACCAGTAAAAAATATATCCACTATTGTAGATCATTAATAACAAAATGTATCGCTTATAAATTTTGTACGTTTTGTTTACAATACTGACTGCCTTAGATTTTGCATTTCGCTAAACTCGGCAAATCATTCATTAATATTCTGCCCAGAGTCTAAAAGCAATTCAATTGTTGAACAGTGTCTGCTCTTCGTACGTCTCCAATCGTTACTGAGAGAAGCATTGACTCGGTTTAATGTATAGTTTATGATCTGAGCTCAAAAACAAACATTCGGCTACTTCAAGCTTGCTAATCACATGTGGTCGTCGATTAAGCGACTGGCAATGTCGATTCCGCACAAACGGTTTTATATGTTTGACATTAATGGAGAGTAACCTCATGAAACGTTGTTTGAATGAAATCGGGTAGACTATTGTGTTTGAGTTATGGAAAAAATGCACTCTAGCGTCTGCTGTGATGCATAATATAACTTTTTTTAACCATTTCACTATTGAACACTGGTAAAGTATAAAACTCCTTTCCAGATCTTTAAACATAATTTTATAGACAAGAGTAGGCTTCGGAGACAACTAGGGTAACTCATTAACAAAATATGTCACTTTCTGACATCAAAGTCAAAAGGAACACAAAATAACGTACACAATTACCTTAACAAGCAAATACTGTACCACCAACCACAGACATTCTGATGAAAAATTTAAACTTAAAGACTCTCGAAAAGTTTAATTAAAAGAATAGTTTCTCGTACTAAAAAACCTGGTATAGAGCATCCCTTTGTTGATTTATAGTGTTTACGTTTAGTCTGGTGATTTTTAGGATTGGATTAATTTAGTTAAAGCTAGGGATGTCCTATATTTAATATTTTGTTCCGATACGCGATGTCTGTGGCAAAAAGAACCGTACACCGATCCGATACCAAATGACGCCAATACTATACTTAACGAGCAAAATGAATGAAATCAAAACGTTTAAAGTCGTTTTTTATCAAGTTTTAGCTAAAATTGCCTTGAGCGTTATGAAAATAAGTTAGAGAGGTGTTACCTAACGTTACTTGAAAAATTTAACTTTCCAAAAACTCTCTCAATTGATGGCAAATCATGGCTAAAATTTGTATGCTATTTGTTGTTGGTTCGGCATCGATATCGTGTCTGAAAAGTACAGATAATACCTCTTGCCATCGAATATCGTCTCCTCTCCGACATTATCGGACAAACTTAGTTGGAGACACCATGTAGCATAATTATTGTTCTTCCGGTGTATGTTTTTTATTTAGAGGATTTCTATTTTAAATATTCTCACAGAATGAGACAGCTGGTATCTGCTTCTAAATTTTACAAACTCGATTGTTACGATCGTTTTACACAATAAAAGCGTTTTTTCCGGAGTATGAACGAGGGTTACTGGACAATTCGCGCTTCAGATCTTATTTTTTATTTAATAAAATTGAGACATTTTATTTTTTAACTTGCGAGTACAATTCACTAGGTTTCGATTGATGGGTAGAACTTTGTCTTGGACTCGATTGGCCGTGCGTCGATGACCCGTACAACGGATTGGCCACAGTTTCTTTTTCATCTGACTCGTTTCGCGTCCCATAAAGCAGATTATCGACCACCAACTTTTCCGTTGTCGCTTAAATAAAATATTGTTTTGTTTAAAACCAGTACTGACATGGACCCCCAAAATAAGGAAATCTAGAACAATGTGATTTACATTTTACATAATGAGCAATCCCTTTACATTCCGTATAATACAATTAGGCTTAAATATGCAAATGTTGCATTGTTTAAAAATTGACAAATTTAGGTTATAAGTCGCACTTAAAGCAAAACAATAAGAATATATATCTATATGAGAAATATGTAATGCATAACCCTGCTTATATAGGGAACGAAACATTGCACCGCATAGGTCTATCGCCTAAGAAAATTTAGGGCAAAATATAACTTTTATCGTCATAAAAACGTCAAGACTTTTCAGGGAATACAAAATCGGAATAATAAAACACCGAACATGATATGTAATTCATAAAATAATAGGTGTCCGTGTTGGAGCGCAGTTTAAAGAACGTGATTTATTTATAGTTGCATGCATGCCATATGAATCATCTACACGGAAGTGGGCCGACCTGGGCATTTTAGATAGATAAGACTTGGAGCAACACATACCTAGAGAAATTTATATCTGTACCTGCTTTGTATACCGTCGACTGGCCTGGGTTGACTTGAATGACTTTGACTGCGACATCGCCAAGGACATGGTGAACGCCCCTGTGCACAACCCCAAAGCCACCGCTACCGATATTACTGGTTTGAGGGTCGCATAAGATGTCATCTGCCTCCAGTTTATTACCCTTGAAGTTAAAGTAGTGCATAAAATCTGACACTTTCGATTTTTCAAACAGGGGCCAGGGTTACGTTATCATTTTTTGTTGTTGCCCTTAGAATAATCTTTCATTCGAATTAAGATTCATTCGAATTAAGGTTTCACTTTATTAATAAACGATAAAATAGTTAAACATTGAAAATGCCAACTGACAACACATTGAAGAATATACTCAAAGACTTGAAAGAATTAAAAGCATCAATGGAGACATTACAGTCAATACAGTGCACAGTAGGTGAAATCAAGAAGGAAACCACTGAAACTAACACTGAGGTTAAGAAGCTAAGAGAGGAACTTAAAGCCACTAGAGAAGAAATGTAAATTTTAAAACAGGAAAACGAAAAACTAAAACAAGAAGTTCACAGCACAAAATATAAACTGGACAAACTGGATCAATACGGACGCAGAGAAAATATCAGGATATATGTTGTACCGGAAAGCGAGAATGATGGTGGAGATGACGACGGGGAACTGGAATTGATAAATATTGCACAAGATTTAAACATTTCACTTAAGAAAAAGGATATACAACGAGCTCATAGACTCGGTAAAAAAAGAGGAGATAAATCACGGCCGATTATAGCTCGATTTGTTTCATTTAAAAAAAGACAAGAGTTTATCAAACAAAAACGAGCCCTGGTATCACAAAAAATATATATACATCAATGAGGACCTCACATATACACGATTCAACCTAATGTACTACCTAAAAAGCCTCTCGGCGGTTGAAGCTTGCGGCACTTTCAATGGAGCCATAACGGTGAAGGTTGAAGGAAGGTGGCACAAAATTGATTCCCCTGAAGACCTTCTACAAACAGGCCTTGAATTAGATTGGCTACAAATCGCAAAAATTTATGAAGAAAAGGTGTAGTATGTAAATTTTTTAAGTGTTTTTGCATGTTCTTATATTATTGTGTAATTATGAATACCACTGAACAACTAGAAATCAAAAATATTTCAATATAGACGACTGTTTATACTACACTGAAAATTCGCTAAACTATGCCATAAAAAATACAAATAATTTATTTATACTGCATTTAAATGCCAGCAGTCTTGCAAAAAACAAACATCGTATAGAGGAGCTGTTAAATCTATTAATAATAAGACCCAATATAATTCTGGTATCAGAAACAAAAATTAGTCAAGGAAACTTTCTTTTTGATAACAACATAACTGGGTATAATTTTTTACATTCCGATTCACCAACACTAGCTGGAGGGGTAGCTGCTTACGTTGAAACAAAATACAAAACAACAATCAGACATGACCTCCATATTCAACTAGATAAGGATAATCAATGTGAAAACCTTTGGTTTAGTATTATAAATAACCAATCAAAAAGTGTTATTATAGGAACAGTATACAGGCACGCCGGGGCAAATTTTGAAAAATTTGAAGAAAAATTTATCCAAAATTTAGAAAAACTCCAAACAGAAAACAAAAGAGTTTTATGTCGGGGGGGGGGGGGGGGACCTTAATATAAACCTATATAACCAATCAAAAAGTGTTATTATAGGAACAGTATACAGGCACGCCGGGGCAAATTTTGAAAAATTTGAAGAAAAATTTATCCAAAATTTAGAAAAACTCCAAACAGAAAAAAAAAAGAGTTTTATGTCGGGGGGGGGGGGACCTTAATATAAACCTATTAAACACAAAGGAGAGAAAAATCAATGCATACATTAGCAACATTAACAAACATCTATATTAACAAACCTACACAATTTGACCAATATTCGAAAAATTCTTTACTTGACCACTTCTATTCCAATGCTATATTAAATCATATCACACCAGGTATAATAGAATACCATATATCAGACCATCTACCAACATTTCTAGTCATCCAAACATCAACTAAAATTAAGAATATTTCCCAACCTAAAAGAGATGTATCCAAATTTAAAACTGACAAATATCTTGAGGATCTAGAACAGGTATTTAATAACATAAACTTTGAAGACAAGTGTATAAACCAAAAATTTATTGCATTGATTCAATCGATTACAGTAACCCTAAATAAACATGCACCACTTCGCCAAAATTCACGCAAACAGAAAAAACTTGCAACCAAACCCTGGATTTCAAAGGCAATTCTTAAATCAATTATGGTAAAAAATAAAATGTTCCGCAAATGTTATAAAACAAAGAACAACAAACAAATTTTGGAATATAAAAAATACAACAATAAACTTACACGAATCAAAAAACAAGCGAAGCAAATGTATTATCAAACACAATTACAACAAAGCAACAGCTCAGCTGAAACATGGAAAGTAATAAAATCAATACAAAATAACAGTTCACCAAAACAAAATATTGATAACCATAAGGATGGAAATGGAAATATAATTACATGTAAAACTGAAATAGCAGAAACCCGAAATACCCACTTTTCTAAAATAGGTAGCAATATGGCAACAAAAATTCCGACAACCAGCCATAAGTTTCATCAATACATTAGCAAAACAAATTCACCAGTAGAATCATTCTATTTTTCGCCAACCACTGAATTTGAAATAAAACAACACATACAATCTTTACACACACGACAAGCCAGCGGTCCTCACAACATTCCGATGCAATATATAAAAATGTCTTCAGAATTATTAACACCTATTTTAACCAAGCTTTATAATACATGCGTACAAAATTCTGAATTCCCAGATTGTCTAAAAGAAGCTCAAATCACCCCCATTCCAAAAATTCCAAGACCTCTGACAGCAAGTGATTATAGACCTATCTCGGTAACATCAGTATTTAGTAAGATTTTCGAAAAAATAATAAACAACCAATTGCAAAAATTCTTTAAGAAAAACAAAACTATAACCAAAGAACAACACGGATTTAGAAAAGGTCACTCCACTTCACATTCTACAACTGAACTTTATGAAAATTTATTATTAAATAAAGATAATCATAATCACACCTGCATTATCCTGTTGGATCTTGCTAAGGCCTTTGACACCGTAGACCATAAAATTTTACTACAAAAACTTAATCATTACGGTGTCAGAGGACTACCCCTTTTGTTAATTAAAAATTTCCTAACTGGCCGAAAACATATTACAAAAAATGGGACAACAAAATCTAATCCACAGGTGCCTCTATACGGAGTTCCTCAAGGTTGCATTTTGGCTCCACTACTTTTCCAAATTTATATTAATGATTTACCATCTAACACAAACCTAAATTGCAGCTTGTATGCTGATGATACTGTTCTTTTTACTTCCCATTCCGATAAAAAACAACTGGAAAATATAATACAATCTGAATTAACTGAAATTGATCATTGGTTTCGAGCTAACAAATTATCCATAAATTACTCAAAAACCCATTTCCTTTTAGTTGAAGGTAAGAACCAAACTGGTCAAGTCAAAATTAAAATTGGGGACTACAAAATAAAACAAATTAATTCAGCAAAATACTTGGGACTTATTATAGATGACAAACTTTCATGGTTACCACACATAAAAATGATAGAGCAAAAAATATCTAGGGCAATAGGTCTAATAGCAAAAATGAGATTCTACTTAGACAATCATGCACTACATCTACTATACTATAGTTTAATTCACACCCACCTTCAATATTGCATAGTTGCTTGGGGAAGGGCAAATCCAACAAAATTAAATCATATTAGGGTCCTACAAAATAGGGCTATCCAAATCCTAAGCAGTACCCCTCCAAAAACTAGGCTACTTTCCCTATACCATATACATTCCATTTTAAATTTGAATGATATATTTAAGCTTGAAATTCTTAAATTGATACACAAATTTAAAAGCAATGAATTACCTGGGCGCTGGTCTAGAACCCTACCACAACGAAACACCATTTGGGTTAGGGTGCGGGTTAGCGTTTGGGTTAAGGTGGGTCAAGTATTATTATTAAACAAAGAATATAATAATACTTGACCCACCCACACCCGAACGCTAACCCGCACCCTAACTCAAATTTTGTGCGTTGATTTATGAACTGTGGTAGGATTCTAGACCAGCGCCATTACCTGAAACCTTTCTAAACCTTATGGCACCAATACAAAACATACACTCCTATGAAACAAGACTGCGGGTAAATCAAAATTACTTTAGGACTGGTGTGCAAACAAATTCTGGAAAAAAAACATTAGCTTTTTTGGGTTCCAAACAATGGGAAAATATAAGATTAGATGTTAAAACGCTGCCATATACTCAATTTGTTAAAAAAATCAAGGAACAATTCATTCAAGCCTACCTAGTTTAAAAAGGTAATCTAAGCACGAAAGAATAATCATAATTAAACAGATAAGAAAGATAAGAATAAAACAGCTGCTGCTGAAAACGGGCGTGTGAAATCATGCGTAACAACCGAACTGTGACGTATTTTGACAAAAATATAAAAATATTTACACAAAAAGAAAAGCGCCAGCCTTATCGCGAAATAGATGTGTCTGCAATTTAAAATTATGCTCTTTTTGTTGCTTCTAACTGTTTCAATTCTTTGTTCGTTTTATATACTTTCATTATCCTTTTTGTGAATAATCATTTATTTTGTGGCGTATGCTACTTAACGTAAAATATGTATTACACGTATTATGTGTCTGTATTATATGTATCACAGGTATTTTATGTATTGTATGTATTTTATGTTATATGCATGGTATGTATTGTACGTATTGTATGTATTGTACGTATTGTACGTATTGTACGTATTGTACGTATTGTACGTATTGTACGTATTGTACGTATTGTACGTATTGTACGTATTGCACGTATTGCACGTATTGCACGTATTGCACGTATTGCACGTATTGCACGTATTGCACGTATTGCACGTATTGCACGTATTGCACGTATTGCACGTATTGCACGTATTGCACGTATTGCACGTATTGCACGTATTGCACGTATTGCACGTATTGCACGTATTGCACGTATTGCATGTATTGCATGTATTGCATGTATTGTAGGTATTGTAGGTATTGTATGTATCATATCTATTGCATTATATGTATTGTATGTATCGTAGGTAATAATTATGTAATGTATGCAATGAATCTAATATATGAAACGTATGCAATGTACGTAAGGTATATGTCTTATGTATTGTATTGTAAGTAATACAAGTAATGTCAATTATGTGATTTGAATTTAGCATTCCAATTTTATCGTTTTTTCGAACTGAATCTAAACCAGGAGACAGCTGACTCGATGAACCTTACGGTCTTTCGCTGTCTCCTGGGAACGTCAAATATTTCAAAACATTGTAATTTCGGCGATTCTCGTTTTTTGTTTTTGTTTTTTGACGTTCCAAATAAAATATTATCCTATTATCCTAATAACAAGCGGTTGTATAAATGATTCAAAACTACCCACCTTTGGCCTGGTTGCCATCTCGGAAATGAAGTTGTGCCCAAGGCAAAGTTTAAAAGTTTAATTCGATATATTTCACGTTAGTTGCCGCGTAAATTTACTGGTGAACAGACTAATGAAACAAATTTTCAAATAACAAAATAACGACTTAGAGCTAAACACCTTCAATGTTGGCATAAACCTTGTTCACCAGTAAAAAATATATCCACTATTGTAGATCACTAGTAACAAAATGTATCGCTTATAAATTTTGTGCGTTTTGTTTACAATACTGACTGCCTTAGATTTTGCATTTCGCTAAACTTGGCAAATCTTTCATTAATATTCGGCCCAGAGTCTAAAAGCAATTCAATTGTTGAACATTGGCTGCTCTTGGTCGTACGTCTACAATCGTTACTGACACAAGCATTGATTCGGGTTAATGTTAGTCTATGGTCTGAGCTCAAAAACAAACATTAGGCTATTTCGAGCTTGCTAATCACATGTGGTCGTCGATTAAGCGACTGGCAATGTTCAGTCTTAATCGCTGTCCATAAAAATCTACCGCACAAGCTATTTTCACATTTTTGTCGCAAATCTAGTTTAACCTATTAAAATGTTAGTTTGAATGCAATCTGATCAACCATGGTATGGTGTTTGAGTTGTAGCAAAAACGTACTCTAACATCTGCTGTGATGTATAATATACTTTTTTTTTAACCATTTCACTATTGAACACTGGTAAAGTATAAAAATCCTTTCCAGACCTTTAACCATAATTTTAATGGCAGGAGTACTGAGACAACTATTGCGACAACTCGGGTAACTCATTAATAAAAGTTGTCACTTTCTGACATCAAATCAAAACGAAACCAATACAACGTACACATTTACTTTAACAAACAAATACTGTACCACCAACCACAGACATTCTGATAATCAATTGGAACTTAAAGAGTCTCGAAAGGTGTAATTAAATGAATTCGTTCTCGGACTAAAAAACCTGGTATAGAGCATCCCTTTGTTGATTTATAGTGTTTACGTTTAGTCTGGTGATTTTTAGGATTGAATTAATTTAGTTAAAGCTAGGGATGTCCTATATTTAACATTTTATTCCGATACGCGATGTTTGTGGATAAAAGAACCGTACACCGATCCGATACCAAATGACGCCAATACTATACTTAACGAGCAAAATAAATAAAATTGAAACGTTTAAAGTCGTTTTTTATCAAGTTTTGGCTAAAATTGCCTTGAGCGTTATGAAAATAATTTAGAGAGGTGTTACCTAACTTTACTTGAAAAATTTGACTTTCCAAAAACTCTCTTAATTGATGGCAAATCATGGCTAAATTTTGTATGCTATTTGCTGTTGGTTCGGCATCGATATCGTGTCTGAAAAGTACAGATAATACCTCTTGCCATCGAATATCGTCTCCTCTCCGACATTATCGGACAAACTTAGTTAGAGAGACCGTGTAGCATAATTATTGTTTTTCCGGTGAATGGATTTTTTTATAGAATGGGACAGCTGCTATCTGTTCATAAATTTTCCAAACTTTGATTGTTACTTCGTTTTACACAATAAAAGCGTTTTTTCTGGAGTATGAACGAGGGTAACTGGACAATTCACGCTTCACATCTTATTATTTATTCAAAAAATTTAGACATTTTATTTTTTAACTTGCGAGTACAATTCACTAGGTTTAGATTGATGGGTAGAACTTTGTCTTGAACTCGACTGGCCGAGCGTCGATGACCCGTACAACGGATTGGCGACAGTTTCTTTTTCATCTGACTCGTTTCGCGTCCCATAAAGCGGATTATCGACCACCTCCTTTTCCGTAGTAGCTTAAATAAAATATTGTTTTGTTTAAAACCACTACTGACATGGACCCCCAAAATAAGGAAATCTAGAACAATGTGATTTACATAATGAGCAATTCCTTTACATTCCGTATAATACAATTAGGCTTAAATATGCAAATGTAACATTGTTTAAAAATTGACAAATTTAGGTTACAAGTCGCACTTAAAGCAAAACAATAAGAATATATATCTGTATGGGAAATATGTAACGCATAGCCCTGCTTATATAGGGAACAAAATATTGCACCGCATAGGTCTATCGCCTAAGAAAATTTAGGGCAAAATATAACTTTTATCGTCATAAAAACGTCAAGACTTTCCAGTGAATACAAAATCGGAATAATAAAACACCGAACATGATATGTAATTCATAAAATAATAGGTGTCCGTGCTGGAGCGCAGTTTAAAGAACGTGATTTATTTATAGTTGCATGCGTGCCATATGAATCATCTACACGGAAGTGGGCCGACTTGGGCATTTTAGATAGATAAGACTTGGTGCAACACATACCTAAAAACTACAATATAAACAAGCGTCGGTTTAAAGCCAGGTTATTAATTAAAGGTGTTGCTTCTTCCTTGCAATATATCATGTTTTCCTACCGTAGGTTATTTATTACTCTACGATGCACCTTTGCCTGGTAAATACCTTTTTCGTCGAGCTGTATTTGCTCTGCTGGTACATCAGTCGACTGGCCACCTCGTCTGTACAATTGTTTATGTTTATTTTTCACGTATATATACTATCTTGTATTATATCTACAAACAACTATAATTTTGCATAAATGAACAAATCTTAATGTGATCTTAATAAAAACGTTAATGGCTTACATTCCACGAAAAGATATGAATCGAATATTGAACTTACGAAAACCTACCTTTTGCAAATGAAATAAGATGCAACGATAGTCAGAATAAGCAGTCCACCCGCTGTTGCACCAACCGCCATCGCTATTGTCTCTGAAACGATATATGGACGTCAATAAACATTAATATGAAATACGAGCCACATAAAAGGATGGGCTGCTGCCCTTTCTCGGAAAACGGATTTCTTTGCAAAAACGGATTTTCTTTGATTTCTTTTTTTATACCTTTTTCTACTTTGGTGGTTCCTGAGTGTTCTGCTGTGGCCTCGGTGCCTTTTGCTGCATCTGTAGTAAGAGCGTTCACGGTTTTTGCGGCGAGTGTAGACGATACGGTATTTGGTCGTTGTGCTTCAGTTGAGGCAGGTGTGCCCAAGGTAGGGTCTGTAACTGGAAAAATGTTTGTTTTACTGATGTATTTGTATTTCAAATGGTGTAAACCAGACCCCAATTGGTCAAGCTAAAGACTTGTAATTTGTCAAGGTAACAAATGCGCTTCTATAGCAGTTCGCGTCCGTCAACATTTTAATCCGGTTGTTTAGACGTCCATATGCTTACCAATGTATCTCTCGCATATAAATCTGTTATGTGGTGAACAAGTGACATCGCTCCATTTTTTACTGTCCCCCATTATAACACAGTTATCTTTTCCACTTGTATTATCCGGTTGTGTATCTCTCCAGTTAGACCACGTCAACATTGTTCCGTCCAACCATTGAAAAATACCATTGGATTCGTTTCGTTTCAAACCGAAGTAGAACGTTTGTCTTGGAGCTAGAATCAAATTTAAACTTTACAAACCAACATACAATAAAAATATAAGCATATTTTGTAAACCTTTGTATTTCCCGAAAAGTTCGAGAATCTGTATAGAGTTGACTTTCGCCAAAGTAGCATTCAAATCTTTACATATTGCAAGCGCCCCGCTGAAGTTGCCGGAAGAATTGTTTGCAATGTAGTATTCCAAATTGTTCAGCGTGTGCCAATTCACCGCTAAATCGGTGTGCAGATGAAATCCAACCAGCAATAGTAGAACTTTAAAAACCGTCATCGATGACCAAAATATATTTTACACTTTAAAACACAAACAAAATAAGTCGTCTTCAAACAAAAAAAATTCATACTAATCTTTAAACTGGTATCTCAGAGAATGAATGAGAATGCTTTCTTTGCTTACTACATAGATTTTCATACTTTTGAAAACCTGAAAATAATCTATTTAAACAGTGCTTTTCAACCTTAATACTTTCCATCCGCTCGAAACGAGCTCAGTAAGTTAGTTATTTTGAAATAACTAAAGGTTATTTGTGAAAATTTGTGCAATAACACTAAAAGGGATTGTGTATTAAAACCGTGTGCCTGAACCTTGACATTTATAAAATAGATAGCTTAAGCTGCAATGGATCACTATGCGAGACTAAATTACTGTACCTTAAACGCAAGTGGGTGCACCAGCTTATTTGATTGCTGTAATAATCATAATAAAAATAATAACAGGACCATTTTATACGCACATTCATCAGCACAACCTTTGTCATCTGCATTACATTTTTTTTCATTCACTCAAGTGCGTACCATCCCACGGGTTGAAAACCACTCTATTAAAATAATATAAGGCTTCATAAAGTTCTGTTAACAGAGTTATGGTTTTGTTCATTAGAGAATGGTCTGAAATGAGGCGTAAAACACGGATGAATCTAACTCTTGTGCAACCATGATTCCAACCAAGCTATCGCTTATAAGTTTATCAAACGAATAAGATATTGTTGGGTAACTTTCAGCAGCCACTTTCCTCAGCTTTACTTTACTACGTCTCTTTCTCTTGTGGGTTTCCATCACAATTCGGTGCAGCAGACGCATTTGGCTGAAGCGTCTGTTTAGTCACGAGGAAAAGCCCCTTTCTGTCGCGCGAGGCGACTTTATACAGGGAAGCACTATACTATTGTGTAATTTATACCAGCGCTTCACAAATTTCCCTATTGTGATACACTAACAGGTTTAGAATAAACTAACAATTGGCTGAAAAAAATACAAAGCAAACGACAGTACACGCACTGACAAGAACATAAGGCAACCGAGCGCTAAAAAACGTGCAAAATGTTTAACTGCAAAATGTTGACATATTTAATTTTTTTAGTCCTTCTTGCAGTTTTACGTTTCTTTCTAAAGTCTCATGCCCGTTAACGTCGTTGGATTCGCCTCGCTTACCTCATACGGTGTTAGTTCCTATCGAAAATATAAATATAGATTAGGAATATCGAGCGATCGAAAAGGTTATGCAACAACTGGGTCATTGCGGGCACGACTGGGACATTGCATAATTAAAGCCTTAATTTCTGCCTTTTGGGGGGGAATTTCTGCCTTTTATATGTGAAAAATATACTTTGCATGAATGGTACATTTTTTATTGATACAAACACGCAAAGTTCATACACCAAAAATGTAGGGCACGCAAAAGAAACCCACGTTTTGAAGAAAATATTTTGCATTTTGTAGGCATTTGGATACAGGATTCCAGGTGGCATGCACATTATTGAGATTGACGATTTATAAATACATGGGGTTCTATTAGTACATTTTTGTCTGGTACACATCAAAGGATCTAAGGCGTTTTCATGGGAAAATGTATTCGGTTAACAATGTCCTGTCATTTACCATTAACAACTGTAAATTCCAACCATTTTCTGCGTAGCACTATACATACAGCAAGGTAAATTAGTAAGGCTGAGAGCAAATAATAAAATATTTACCATCAAATACAAAGTTGCATAGCCATATCATAAGCGTAGGCTATGTGTCCTATTACTAGGTTGACCATGCTGCGAATTTCGTTGACAGTGTTTGGATCAAAAGCGTCTTGCCACCGGTTTGTTTATCAGTTTGTTGTATTTTTAGGCGGTATGTTGTTATTAAATTGTAGAAAACGTTCATTCCTAGCATTTAACTTAACTTATGGGCTTTGAGAGACAAGTTTCAAAGTAAACAAAAAACTACCATACAAAAACTTACAGATGAAGTTAATAGAATAATATAAACAAAAATCTCGCTTTTTTGATCCATAAAAGATGAAGTAACCGCCTAGCAATCAGAAGTACCAGGAGGGTTAAATTCGATGTAACCATCTTCCGTTAAACCGGGCGCTTTGATCGGCAAAAATGGGATTTCTCTAAAACGCCCAGATAAGTCCTTTTCGTTCCCTGCGGGTAAAATTATGCAAATTCGATAATTTGCATTTATAAACGAACGTGTACATTTTATGAACATGTGCCATTCTGAACCTTGTATGTTATTATTAGGGCAAATATTTTTGACTTGTCAATAAAAGTCAATATTTTATCAAAATTTACACGTTAGGTCAAAATTTGTCAATTTTTGTAAGTTAAAATCGAATAAAATTGCACAAAAACTAAAGTCAGCTTTTTGAAATTGGTCGTTCAGTTGTTTTGAAATTTATCGTTAATTTTATCAAAAAGATTTAGTTTTGATATATGTCAAAATATTTTAACGGTATTATATCTTTATTAGAGCAATATACAATATAAAAAACGTGTGAATAACGACGCCCGTAGGTAATTCAAATCAATGTATTTTAACCGGTTAAAATTTTGTCAAAATAAATTATTTTCAGGTAAAAATTTCCTATTTTTTTGGTCAAAAAATATTCGCCCTGGTTATTATCATCATTTGACGTTTGTTTTTTTCAACTGGTTGGGGTTCTTATTCGATTTTTTGTGCAAACTTTCTAGACATTTTTGGTTTAGTAAGATTGCAAAGCGCTCAACAATTTGCCGTTAGCTAAAAGTTTTACGTGCCCTTGCATGATAATTTACGCCGAAATTTGCAACTTCAAATAAGGATCTATATGGTTGGTTTGTAAGTTATGTTTTACGGACTTCAAGCAGCATACTCATATATAATCTTATATGTTATTTTTTTGAGAATGGGGAAATTTTCTGTACACAAATAGTAATATATATTTGTCATATTTCATTTTTTAATCGTGGTAACTTTGTCTCACCGCTGTCGTTCATGTAAACATGGATGTGAGTTAATTCTCTTGTTTGTGAGCACGTTGCTTTCATGACTTCCTGAGATGATCTGAAAGTAAAAATAATTTAGTAATAAAGGCCGTATAGAACGAAACGTTTATTCAAATGTTATAAAGGCGATTCAAAACGCCCACTAAATTTAAATTCCAAAGCTATAACACAAACCAGGATAACCAAAATCAAGTTGATTTAATCACAATGAATTCAATAAAAATATTACTACAAACACTACAGCGAAAACATCTACTATATAGGCTGGACAAAAAGCCTATAACTGCCCTAAACTCAATTTACCTCTGTACTGTTGCCCCTTCATCCCGCGACACAAACACATCGTTGGGAATGACGTAAATATTTTCGTTTTCGTCTTCCTCAACTTCACACACTGCAAAGAGATATTATGTAAATTCTGTTTGGCATTCAAGTCTAGCTGTTTGGTTATATAGCTGGCACACAAACAGGTATAAACCTAGTGTTTCGCTGCTTGTTTGTTAATTTTAATAACTTTTAAAATATTTCTATATATAGAAATATTATCCATATGTCTTTTGTAAAATGCATTTATGATAGGTTTTAACTTTGTTGGACCCATTTTCACGAAATATAATATTTATACATCGAATTCTGAATTTCATAACTGCGCGAAATTTGATATTAACTTTCACCTGATGGGTTATGTACAACTTGGCTGCTGTATTGTGCAAGGTTTATTGTAGGCAGGTTGTACACATGTTCAGGACTTGAATTTGTGTTTTTTGTTGATCTTCTTAAAACAATGGCACCATTGTCTTCTTTTAAACTGAAACAATATTTGCCAAGAGGTACATTTGTTTGTTTCAAACCATTTTGTACAAGTGCTTTATTTTCCAGATTTTAAACAAATATATTTGAAGCTAGTGTAGCAGCGTTGTGCTAAATGTCAGCAATTTTATTAATGCAGTTTTTTATTTTTGCCAGTTACGACTAAAATAAAATTATCAAATCCATACTTTTATTTATAATATCTACCTTTTATAAAGGAGAAACACAACAACAAAAAGTAGAATAGCAAGTCCTCCTTCTGAAGCACATACGGCAATTGTAATCCTTTCTGCAACAAAATTGATAGATTTGAGCCTCGTGTCCGACTTAGTCAAGATAACTGTTTCAAAAATAACAAACCTGGATGTTCTTGTGCGCTTGGCACTTGATCAAGAATATCTGTCGAAGTTAAGTTTGTTTCATTTGTGGCTGATGTTGGAATTAATTTAAAATGTTTCATCGTCTTTCGATAGATTAACTTTCTCTTTACTCGATAACGATCTAAAGCAGGGATTCTTAAACTGGAGTCCATTGACCCCTTGGGGACGGTGAGCTAGTTTTAGGGGGTCCATAAGGTTAAAAATATTAGTGTATTTCTAAAATGCAATACATTTATCAAAAAAGACAGTTTAGTTTAAAAAAACGGTTTTGCACTAACTGTATTTAGACTCCATTACACTTTCACAGTTTTTTACACTGAAATCAGCTGATTTATAACGTCTATTTGCATTATGACGTTGATTTATGACGTCATTTTTGAAAATCTTTTACCTACCGTGGTCCAGGTGAGGCAAAAAAAATGTTTAGGGGTCCGCGGTAAAATAGATTAAGAAACTCTTATCTAAAGTGTTTTATTGCTTGGCCGTAAGACGATATAAGTGAGGCACAATACAAACTAAATTTAAGGTCTGGCAGTTAACTACTAAGCAAAAATATTAAACGACGTATAATATGGTTAACCTCGTCAGTCCATGTAGTATTGGCAAAAATACCATTAATTTAACAGACATCGAGATTTAACGCATGTCTAAATTATAGGTACGTTTCTCACAAATAATATACTTTTCACATTTACGGTTTGTTTCTTTACCTTTAAAAAGCCAGCCCAAAACAAAACTTTGCCCGTTTAACCTCTTGCATTTCAATTAAAAAACAAATTAAATTATAACAGTTTTCAAAGATAAAGGCCTATTTAGAGGTTTGGCTTTGAGACTCTCTTACCCTTGTTTCTCTGACAAATATAACCAAGAAGTTGTTTGCAGCAGTAATCGTTCCAACGCAAGTTTCCCCTAGGTGTTGAGCTAATAATAACACAGTCTTCACTTCCCACAGCACTGTCCGGTTGCCCAGGTTCCCAATATGACCAAGTCAAGTCGGTCCCATCAATCCACTGAAAATTTCCAGTAGACGCGTTCCGTTTTAAACCAATGTAAACAGCTGTACCTCGCGCTGAAAAAGATATTCAATTCACATACATTGAAACAAAACTCGTACAATCACAAACTTGTAAATTCCTGTTTTAGTTAATCTTTTGAGTGGAGCTTAAATATTTAGATATTTAGTCGTTTAAATATTTAGAAAAAAAACTATTCCCATCGGACGGATTCATTATCTAGTATAGACAATTTAAAGACGCAGTTAAACCTAATAACGTAATTGCATTTGGTTCAACGTAACTATATAATACATATAATTGATTTAAAATAATATGCAATAATGTATCATTTGAACGTCTAATAAAGCACAGCAGAAAGATGAATTAAGGTTTATAACCGAGGTTATAACATCTAAAACGCCTTCCATTTAAGTATGGATTACACCTCTGATTATACTCTGTAAGAAAGTCTTTTCTTATATATAGATAAACAGCGTTTGGCTGCGCTGCATATTTGTAAGGCTAACTGTTCTTCTTTGCAAATAAATGATAACAATTTGCAAACCTGAATGTTTGGCCACGAACTTTTGTATCATCGGTGAGTTGACTTTAACCAAAGTCGAGCTCATTTCTTCGCAGGATGTAACAGCCGTTTCGTAGTTGAACTTATCGTTGTTGGCAAAGTAGTATTCAAAGTTGCCCAACTCATGCCATCGAACAGTAGATGTTCGGCGAATAAACGTAAATAACATCAAAACACAGAATATCATCATCAGTTATTTCTCGATTCTTTTAAATCATTAATTAATGACTATATAAACATAATTCATCAATTAAATGATTACATGTTAGCTGAATAATCCAAATTAGAAACATATCTACGCTTTGGCCTGTATTGTTTACCAAAATAACATCTAACTTCATCCGTCCTGTCTAAATAAAGGTGTCCTTGCCATTCGCTTAACTGTTATTGTCATTTCAAACAGGTCAAAACCTGAGTAAGACGTGATTGTTGCTAGCCGAAGTTTGACAATAGCATCCAGACACGTGGCAAAGGCAAGCAATTGTCTATTCACCTCTTGGTGTCCCGAATTGCATACATAACATTGTGTTTTCGACGCGCCAACCAAAGTCATTTGGAGTACGCAAAGTTCATAACAAGGTTTTGTTAAAACCCGTAACCTCTCTCTTTTGAAATATAGGCTACTACTGACAAATCCCCGGTTGGTTTAAACTAAGTTTTATAAGAAAATATCGGGGTACGATTTTGTTAGTTATAAACGCGGTGTCTTTCGTGTAAGTTGGAATAATTTATTCATATTTTCTAAAAAAATCCTTGAAATAATTTGCAGCAGGCATGAAATAATTCAATTTATATCATAATTCGAAAATTACTTAAAATACATTATCTTTATCTTCGATGTACATAATCGTTATGGTAGGCATTGTTAAACTAATGTATGGGTAGCAAAAACTATAGGTTTATCTAACCGTTTTGTAATGTGCTTTACATTGTACATATCGCTTTTTCGAATTATTGTTGCCCTAAACCAGTGGTTCTCAACCTTTCATGCTTCGTGCCCCTTTAAAAGGCTATCGACCCTCGTGGCCCACTGCTTATAAAAATACCAGGCATTGTGTTTAAAGTCTTTTCACTTATTTTACTTCTTCACGTTAATGACCAATACAGCCATTAATCAGCGGATAATCGCACTTACTTTCTACAAATTTAACAAATAAGTCATTTTAATTAAACCTATAACTTAGTTAGTCATTATTCTTCGACGCCACAAAGGTATTTTTTATATTCGGCTTTGTTTTTGTACTGAGCCAAGCGATGTCACTACATTCGTCGAGATGATTACTCGAGTTTCGTTTTATTAAAGCGTTACTATTAGCCTACTTCACAAATAAGCTGCATAAACCGCTAAATGTTGGCCTAGAAATAATATTTTGAACCCGGTAGCGTACTTTATGCGTTTTACGGTGACATTTTTCGTTTTACGGTGAAATGTTTTCTCAGCATTTATCGGAAACTTAATGATTAGGCGAAGGTATCGCAAGTAATAATTGGCCCCTCGAAAAAAACGTTGACGCCGCACGAATCATGAGCATCTACAAAGCAGCACAGTAATTGTTTCGACACAGCGATAGGTTTCTAACCAAACTGGCACTTGCGAACCACCAATTAGGCGTAACTTTCCGCGATAAAACGAATAAAAAGGATTCAATAATCTACGTTAAACATCCCTACTGACTAGTCAAAGCAGGTGTCAGAAAAATGTCTTACAAAACGTTACAAAAAGGTTTAAAGTCATAATAAAAACACAAAATTGAGTTTAAAATATAAAAATAGTGACACTTTGGTTTTCGCAATATAGCTGGAGAGTTATGCCGGTGGCCCCCCCAGGGGGGCCGTGGGCCGCAGTTGAGAAACCCCGCCCTAAACATGTCTTTATTAAAGGTTGAACCTATAACACGATTTTTATTGAAAAGTTGGGCTTTTTTGCAATATGACATTATACAAGACAAAGCATACGTTTATCTTGAAAGATATTCTAATCTAAAAGATTACGTCACGAATTTATTATTGATATTCGACTTTCATTTTGTCAAAATTTATGTGCTTATCTCAATTATCAAGGAAACTGACAAATGTCAATTTTTTGCGACACACATTGAACAAGGGGCGAAAACACATAAAAAAATCAATTTCGAAGAGACAGGACAGCAACATTGTTTACAAAAAGAGAAACTTATTGAGTCCATGTTTCAGTGGAAAATAATTTTAATCGTCCGAAGAGATTTAAAGCGAGTTAGTAAGATGTAATAAAATAGATGGTTAATTTATATTCCCTGAATATTCTTTGAATCATTATTGACAGAAGTATACAGTTTATATTTTGACGTTAATCTCATAAATCGAACATTTCGCCAGGATTAAATTCCTGTTATGTTTCATTGGTTACAACATAGGTCGACACTGGAAACACTCGATTCGCAGAGACGTAACCATGCTTGTCTTCGTCATATTCCTCGTCAGGTACTATAAAAATTACGATAGAGTGAATGCTAAGGATTTAGGAATACGGTAAAGCATTCGTATCATGCTAACTCTCTACGAGCATAAAACTGTGATATATAAGTTACATAAAAGTAGCGAGATTGTTAAATGCTGAAAAGCACAACGTTTTTAATGTTCATTCGCATTCAATATTTTATTAAGCAAAATTTGGAATAAAGACAGTATGTAAGTGAAGGTTTTTCATTTCAAAAAATACCTGTACATCTGCAATTTTTAATTAAATAGTTATTGAATTACGAGACATGTATTTTGTCGTTTCTGGTCATTACCAAGTAACACATCACAAGAATTTAAGACAAATGTAACTTTACTACTATTGTGCTATTAACTACGTCGAGCTAAAGCACGTATAATTATGCATACACTCAAAACCGATTAATTGTTTTTATTTAAATTGAATATATAACTACGCGTTGATCGTTTGTTTTTCAAGGTAAGACGTCATTTATACTGCTGACGTACTTGTATGCAAATCCGCTTGACTTCAGGTTTTTTCATTGTAGCATAATGGTTGGAGGTAGTAGTAAGACGTAAAAAGAATATCAAAACCCAAAGTAGCTAGCATTGAACGTTTCAAATTGGTCGTTTTTTATTTTCAATATAAATTTATCAGTGCTCAGCGTATTCACTAAGCTACAGTATTTAATATTTTTTTTAACTATTGTTTTTATAGTGTTTTCTGAATTTAGAATTTTGAGTTACTTCGATTTAAAATTTTGGAACAAAGGAATGGTGTCCACAGTATTATTGTCAACTTTTCCACATCGGAGAAGTTACCTTTTGTGTTCACGTAGAATTGGTTGCTATTTAGTGTTCCATGTGAAGCGATTTCGTGTGCCAATTCAGGACCTTTCGACGAACTGCAAATAATATTTTACATCTATTGAATAGGCTGCTTATTGGGAGTAACATTAAGCTTGTAGAAATACTACGACTAATATGTCGTACTGATGAGATCTGGGTTTTGTAACATCCTTTGAAGTAATATTGCTAGTTTTAAACTCTTATAGGTTATGAATATTTGTTGAGCCTTGTTTTGAAATACACACACCGTCTGTTTGTGATGTTCGTTCGGTTGTCTTCAATTATCTTTGTTCTCTTGGACGGAAACACAGGGTTGGGTCTTACGTAACCATTCTCGTCGCGAACATGTGATTCTACAAAAAACAAAATAAAATTAAATGAAAATCTTATTTTTGTAATTAGCATAATTATTTCTTTAAAAAAGCGTGGTAGAATAATATGATTTGCATTAGAATTAGCAAATTCGGTGTCCGTTTGAGGTTCGAAACGTCAAATAATCAATTTTTTTAATTTAACATTTTCTTGTATTGCTATAAGAAAAATTATATATGTTTAAGGAGTCTTGTTCTGAACTACGTACGTCTTAGTGTGTAATGCTACTCTAAATACGCTTATTGAAAAATATTTTCTTGTTCAAATATAAAATAACCTTTCAAATTATCTTTGGTTTTCATGAAGACACGGCTTGGATATAACGCTCTTCCCCTCGCTAATTCGTTCACTGTATCTCCTCCGTACGTTTGCTGTGGCGGGCTGCACAAAGGGAAACTTTATGGTTGGACGGTATATAAATACAACTGTATATAAAACGTCATTTTTTAATGCACTACTACAATCTTTAATCACTTTTCAAAACACAACGCTTTCACGCCAAAATCGGTTAAACATACCGTTTGCAAACAAGAAAAACAAGAATAAACAAAAGAAGAATTTCGCCGATCATTGTACTGATGACGATGGTGATCGGATCTGCGAAACAATACATGAATTCTATTTGCATTAGAGTGACCTTACTTATATAACAGCAGGCAATTATTATATATGATTACATAAGCTACATCAATATAACCAACAAAACTCTTTTGTAAACTGGACTTTTAAAGTTGAAGTAATTGCGGTTTTGTTATATATTAATTTAAACTGAGAATGATAGCAGTGCAACCACTTTTGTTTTGCTTCCGGCCATCTTGTGGTGACATTTAACGTGAGTTTTATCTATGTCTTGACAACAGAGTGACGTAAACCCGAAGAATGGTGTGATGCCCGCTGTTACTTTAAGATTAAATGGAAAAAAAGCGATGTCGTTGTTGCTCACACTATAGTGTTTTAACCGAACACCCCTACATATTTCAAAAAGCATAGACATAATTTTTGCACTATACTCGCGCAGTTTCTTTCTTAATGGGACACTACCAACGGAGCATTTTTTTTTTAAACTTTCTGATTATCATATGCGATAATTAGACAATTTGCTTCGATACTTTCATCAAGCGTTCCCGAAATGGAGCGTTTCTTAAACGCGAGATCTGGCAAAATTTCGGATTTTTACATGTATTTTTGCAGTTAGGCTACCAAACATACATTCATGGCATCTATAGTAAAGTCTGGTGGAAGAGACGAATTCAGGTGGAGGTCAGTGCTTGACACGCAAATATAATTTGCCAACTTTTGCTATGTAAATGAAACAAAATCCGTTTTAAGTAAATGTATTCAGTTCATTGCACTTTACATACTATGGCATGCAGCACCGAATGATTCACAAACTCTTTGAAGTGCAATTTTTATTAAATTAGACTATGAATGCCGTTATTTGGAGCAAGATGCAAATTTCATTGAAGTGCCTAATACGTCGCGTTTCCTTTTAAGTTGATTGTTTAATTAATTTAGACGAAATAAACGAAACTTGTTCCGCGCTTCGCGCAATTAGACTGAATTTCACCTAATTAACAGCGCTCAGGTGTACAGGAATACAACAGTTGCTTTAGGATAAAAAGTTATGACGTAAATTTGCAGCACCATCACTGAAAACTTTTATTGCTCTTCCCGAACATTAATCCTGGATTCTCCCCTGACTGGTGGGGCTTAACATTTTTTTACAAAATATCGAGGCCGGACTTAAACAAGTGTAGAAGCACTGCTTTAAAGCCATGTTTCAAACCGCTTGATTGCTATGCCTAAGACCTGGACATCTCTTTACGCGTGTCTTTGGTGGCGTAGCTTTGTGTGACGTCATCCTTAAATTTTAAATTGCTTTCCCTTACAAAAACCCCGGATCCGCACCTGCTTGGTGTGGCTCGACATTTACTTTAAAAACAAAAGTTGAGACTGGCTCAAAAAGTTTGAGAAACACCACTTAAAAACATTTTTCAAACCATTTGATTGCTGTGCTTGGGAGCTTGGCATCTCTGTACGTGTGTTTTTGGTGGTTGATAACACGGTTGCCGTTACGGAAGGTTGCTGTTGCAATAGGTGGTGATCTTGGGGCGGGAGAACATAAGGATAAGACGTTGTGGCTACAGAGGAAGAACCAGTAACTTGAACTGAGGCACGTTATACTTTGCGGTATAGTTTTCAGCAAACGATGTCCCAATATGCAAATTCTATTGTCAAAAGCCCGTTTATATGCACATTTAAGCCGGATTCGAATCTGTTCGTTAATTCATTCTCTCTCGTTTTGGTTCTGGAATGAATTAAGTTCTCTCGTTTCTTAATCGATCAAAAGGAGTGGTTTTCAATCCGTTCGCCGCTTAATCTGTTCGTTTCGCTGACGGCCGGAATTGCTTGATGTAGAATGACCTGCTTTGCCGCAGTAAACATCACGCCACTTTTGGGGCATTATGGCGTAACACGAACGGCTAGTCGTAAACAAAACAACAAGTTTAGCGCACAAGGAAAGAATATTACATACTTTCGTGTATTCGGAACAAACGACCACATGTCGTGAAGTGCTTCCTTAAAAAAACGTTTAGTGCCTAATTTAACAGGTCGCTGCTCGTTTAGATACATGTTTGATAACTTAATTTTGTAAAGCGGTACATTTGCAGGGCGGATAATTTCCCTATTTACCTACTATATTGGTATCCGTATGACTGCACGTATAAAATTTAATAAAATAACCTTTGTTCGGGGCCTATAATTTAACTATTAAAACAACAGAAAAAACAGAATACATAATATCTCAAACAAAAACGTGAAGGCTCACCGACAAATCTCTGGCATATGTAGCCAAGTCGAACATTGCAAGGGAAGTCGATCCAGCGTAAAACCCTCCTGGATCTTCTCTTAACTATAACGCAATCCCGACTCCGCCTTCCATCGCTGCAATGAGGACTTTCATATTTCCAGTTCGTCCACGTCAAATTGGTTCCGTCCAACCACCGAAACTCTTTAGTGTTTTGAACTCGTTTTAAGCCAATGTAAAAGCCTTTGTGTGGCACTGTTGGAACAACATAACGTCAGATTAGTCGTAACATTAGATTCTCATTTTAGTATTAGAATTAATCATGTGGTTAGATACAGTAATTCGGGCCGGTTAGGAAGAATAGTTCTTATAGGAGGGTCACACATCAAATAAACACTTATTTTTAGCATTTACTTGAAATCTAATGAGCTACTAGGCTGCAATTACGGTAGTTTTGTCAATGCTGTCTACTTGTGAATTCGGAAATACCTTTTCCTACCATTGCAATGACGCCTTTTTCGTACGGCTCGGCTCAGTACAATTTAATTAACAGTCTTAATTCCCAGCAGTTAAACACACCATCTTAGTCCATATGCGTGGCAAAGTCTGTTACACCTTGACCGTACCAGACAAGTATGATTGGTGCAAAACAATTCTTTATCATAACAACGTGACACAAGTAAAACTTTATGAATAAAGATTTTGTAATAGATCAATTAACCCATTTGAGTTCAATTGCATTAGTGTAGCGGTGTAGCATATTGGTTACATTGCGCTTAAAAGAGGAAACTGTGGAGCAAAAGTCCCAACATAGTCCACATTTTCCAGCTTTATTTAGAAAAAAATAGCTGGAAGTGCCGCATGCGGCCAGCTGTCCACACGTTGCCCACCCCTGGTATAAAGGGTTAATGGGAATGTGAAGTGAGTGTTTTTGCCACACTATATAGGTCCCTTTTTCTAAGGTATATTTTGTGAAACTTAATGTTTTATTAAATTTCCGACAGTTAATATGAAGCTCACAAACGACGGTTAACAAACGTTAAAAGTTAACCATATAACTAACTGGTGGGCCCCGATTTGTATACTGACTATATGCACTAATATGTGACTTTAATCAATACAACATTAATCACTCTTTTTCAAATGCACCAATTAAAGTTCTCGTCAAATACATGTGAACTTCGTCAAGATTTACCTGTGAACTTCGTCAAGATTTGATGAATCCTCAGGGAGTTGAATTTAGCTAAGTTTGCTCCCATCTCTTTGCAGGCCAATAGCGCCGCATTGTAATCGCTTGTTGCTTTATTGGCGAAATAATATTCCAAGTTGTCCAGCGTATGCCACTTGAATGTAGAGGTTTCGCCCAGAAATAAACAGAGTAACACCAATAACGATTTGCGGACAGACATTGGAAATCGCAATGCGAGCTAGCCTAAACAATTACGATAAATACAAATTTGTTTCAAGAAAAAACACTCAATGCACCACGTATTTAACATAGGCTGGGTTTGCTCAACGTGGCAGATTTATTATTTGCTAAACAACAGAACAATTCAATTATTTTTAAAATGCAGCATCAAAAAAATGCAAAATGCAGGATTAAGTATTTGCAATTTTTTTACTTTATTACGTCAGTTTGAGTCTCTCTTTTACATTTCTGCATGTCCTTTCCTTCACTTAATAGTTTTCCTGACTCTGAAAATTGTAACTGCGGCAGCTCGTAAGTATGTATACAGCTTACCTAAGGATACATGAGTTGCAACTCTGAACAGTCAATTGCTATATGTTCTGGTTTATTCTTTTGTGCATTGGTCGGTTAGAAATAAAATGCAAAATTCCTTCAAAGAACAATTGTTTTAATCGAAACGACAATAGCGAAAAGAATGACGATCTTCTATTACTAAAATAGGGACAGTGAGAGTCTATATTAAAACAAGATCAATGTATTTCGTCACGATATAATAAACTTCTAGTCTTGAACTCTTGGGAATCATTTTGGTATGTAAGTTTAATTGCACACTCATTGCTAAATAAATATTGAAAATCAAGTGGGACTGTTTAAATTGCAATACAATATCGATAAGCCTTATTCACGTTCATCAGGTCAAAATACGAATGTTATGCCCACTGCTCTTCTTATTTTTAGATTTAAATTTAGATGTACATGGTTAAAAGTCGGCTTGAGCTTCTTGTATAAATACAATCATCCTGCTATATAAGCATGAAACACATAAAAAGAACCAAAATATTGCAACACCAAACCGTCGCCAGATGCCAAAAAGTAATAAGCATACCTTCGGTAACAAACAGCATATAAATACACTTTTCTCTCCTTAAATACAATTCTAAGCTTGGTTGGCCAATGTTTCGATAGAACAGCAGTTTTGTAATACATGATAAAATAATTTACATCTTTCAAAATCAAACATACAGAAAACATGCCTTAAATATGCAAATGAAATATGAACAACAATTCACAATTTAAAAAACACAACGAACGAATAACATGTGGAAAGACGAAATCAACAAATTAGAATGGTCGAAAATTAATCACAAATAGTAAATTTCATGGCTATTAAGCACAGGAAGTGCCTTAGGTCCTTTTATGAACCATGAATGGATACGGGAGTTGCGCAAGCTCATTTATAGAACAATAAACGCGAGGATAAATTTAGAACACAATATATGGCGAAACCGCGCTACGGTCAAAACAAAAGACTTTACCAAGAAGCTATCAAAGCATCATGGCGATTGCAAAACTTCTAGGAATATGAAAAAATACCCAAATTTCGCCCGGACAATTCAAAGTCATGGAATAGAAGCGCTTTAAAAGAGAAAAAAATATCGTCGTCTTCTTAAAAATTCTTAAAGTGTTACTGATAGAGTGCAATTCAAGCATATTTTAGTGTATTAAAATATCCTTTAAAATAATCGAGGCGTGTTTAAGATGGGAACTTATACTGAAAGCCCGCTGCATCAGACTGGACACTAATAAGCAGTACAATGCAAAGGGGAACGGTTTCGTAAGGGAATTCGCATTGTGTTCCATTATTGTTTCAGCTTATCCTGAAATCGCAAATTACTAAAACACTGTTTTTACAGCTATTAGTATAGGACCAAGTAGCAATAATCGAAACCAACTGTTTCCACCACAACGTGGCACCATTATATGTTGCTGCGTTATGCATCAAATAATTGCGTAAATATTCGCCGTCTGTATGTTTTGTGGAAAACATTCAGGTTTTAATATTCTTTCAAAAAAGAAAAGCCAGGACCAATTGCAATACTCGTATAGCGTTTCAAAAACAAGCAACAAAAAATGTAACAAATAGACAAAAAATATCAGCAAAATATAAATTTTATAACAGTGTCAATCAAAGATAAGAGCAATACATTTTAAATGGATGGCATTCAATAACTCGTGATAGGCATTAAATGCTTTTAAACATGCATTGCGCTGACGAGTGAAAATCAAAACACATTTAAAAAAATATCTTGCAGTTCAATATGGAAACTTGTAGTTTATGTAAAAGTGCTAAAATAGAATGCGTAGTATTTTAACAAGGAAATCTAGAAGGAATGGTTTATAGAAATGCTCATCAAAAGTGCAAACGTTTAATCATATACTCAACGACGTCATAAAGATGGTCAAATAAAAGCTAAATTAATATACAGTAATTGTAACGTTCAATAATCTTTTTTCCAAAATATTGGTATTATTGCTATAGCGTCAGGTATGGTAAAGTTACTTTGAAATATTCACAAAATTCGTTTTAATATGTTTACGGTTTAAAAATTAGTTTTCGAGCAAAATGGTTGAAGGTTCTAGTAAGACTTAGAAAGAATATCACAGCATATACAGAACTCAATATTGCAAAGTTAAAAATGAATAAAGGTCTATTCGAAACGTTTAAAGTGATACCTTGCTTCCAAGTATGCTTTGACATTTTTACTAGAATTAGTTTTGTTTCCTATTTCGGCGTACTTGATTATGGTACTACTATCGCTTTGGGCGAGTGTTGGTGAAAAGCATTTTGGTGATTAAAAAATCCATTTTGCCACGTAAAACTTTATTTTGATTTCGCCCTACTTTAAATGGTGATTATTCGTCTAGTCGAATAATTATGCGCGTGGCGATTTTTTTCTTTTAATTTCTTGTTTACCGTGCCCGATTCAAGTTCTTTTATGTCTACCGGGTATCGGCACCGATCCGATATTATCAAACACCCCTACAGTACACGCAGGTAATAAAAATCAAGATTATATACAGCAGCTAGGATGAACAATTTCAGTGAGACCCTCGCACAAACTCTAAACCAATTTTGGACGCAACTTGTTAACTGTAGCGTAGGTGACCCCAGACGCAGCACCTTGACCTTGAAACTGAACGTCAGCATCAGGCATGGTCGGCTGCTGTTCAGTTGAATGTTGATCGACCGGTTTGAAGGTCGATTCTCTCTCACTTTGTGCATTTCTTTCCCCGTAGAGTGGGTTGTCCACCACTTGTTTTTCACTCGTACCCCGATCTGGAGATTGCGAAAAGGTCGAGAGCTCGGTACTCGGCTTATTATCACTGCTGCATTGTACGCCGCCGAATAAGAGAGGCCCGTTGCCTAAAACAAGAAAAAATGATCTCGGAAAAAGTTTTTTTAATTCTTCAACTTAACAGCTATATGTTTCCAGTAGAAGTGGAAACCGCTGCTGAGATGGTTAAAATTACTCCGAGTCCCTAGGCTGACGCCGGAAAAATTTGTAAATAATCGTCACAAATTCGCCTCTGCTCATGCTGTATACCTTGTATTCCACCCATTTACGTAACTTAAATAGAGGTGGTTACTGCAATGTGATCGTAAGGATGTCATATAACTCATCTACCCAGAATACGTGGTTGCAAAATATACCTTTTCATTAAGGTTTAATTGATTTTGAATTTGTGACTGCGCATGCGCATGGGCATGGCAGACTCGGGACCCCAGGTACCGAGTCCTGTTTCCTGAGTCCCAAATCCATCATAATAGAGCAAGTTTAAAGTTTAAAGTTAAACGCATGGATCTATTTGATGTTTTTTGAAAGTTGTTTGAAAACAGGTTACGAACATACACTAAGAAGCCGAACATACACTAAGAAGCCTCGAATATTCCCATCGATAAAGCATTACTTATTAAAATGTGTGGCTATATGGTTGTTTTAATTTCTTGTTTACTGTGCCTTATTCAAGTTTTTTTATGTCTACCGGGTATCGGCACCGATCCGATATTATCAAACATCCCTAGTACACGTAACGAAAATCAAGTTGACATACAGCAGTTAGGATAAACGATTTTAACGAGACCCCGGCGTATAATCGTCAAGGTACGTTCGGACGCGACTTGTTAACTGTAGCGTACGTGACCTCAGGCGCAGCACCTTGACCTTGAAATTCAACGTCAGCCGGTATGCTAGACTGCTGATCACTTAAATGTTTGTCGAGCAGCTTAAAGGACGAATTTCTCTCACTTTGTGCATTTCTTTCCCCGTAGAGTGGGTTGTCCACCACTTGTTTTTCACTCGTACCCCGATCTGTAGATTGCGAAAAGGTCGATAGCTCGGTACTCGGCTTATTATCACTGCTGCATTGAACGCCGTCGAATAGTAAAGCCCCGTTGCCTGAAACAAGATGTATAGAAACTTTCGAGATTCGTACAGCTATAAGATTTGTAAAACTAAAATGATCTCGGAAAACGTGTTTTTTTTAATTCTTCAACTTAACAGCTATCTGTATCGAGTAAAAGTGGAAAGGGTTGTGGAGTTGGTCAAAATTCGTAGCCCTGACAGTGAGTCTCAATATTGTTAAACCGCGTACATTCTGTTGGCTTTTACGTCCGCTGCATAACATGTGGTATTAAACGAAACCATCTTCTCTTATTTACTTAATTTTTGATTAAACGCCAAAATCGATTTCATAGAAACCGTGGTTTAAACGCAGCTTACTTACGCCCCGTCAATGTTACAATAATTTGGACTTCGAACCTCACCGCAGGGTAGATTTTTTTTACTTTGATTGCACTACAGTCGTGTTTTGGTCTTATTGTGTCGGTTAGCTTGCAGAACTTGTGCAGTATTCCGTTTGTTTTATAGTTTCACATTTATAACGTTCGGCGGATAATTATACCACCGCTTAAGCAATATACAACGAATAACAGATCCTTAAAAAAGTCAAAAGTTTAAAAGTCAAAGTTCAGAGTTTGGTTCTATATTATGTTCCGTTGGATATTCTTTAGTGTACGAAACTGCACTAAGAAGCCTCGAACTTTCTTTTAAATTATATTTGAAGGCATTGCACTGTGGGTTTCATATAAGACGCTCAGACAATCAAATATCTATAGTCTCTGAACTTTTTCACTTTCGCTTAAATTTCCGTCATTTGTCGAACGGGCTCCAACGCTGAACAGATTCTCTTAACAATAGAGGTTTTGTGGCACGTAATCGCGTTTCAGAAGCCGAAACGCAAGTCACTACGATTTAAAAAAAGTCCGAATACCTGTTTGCTGTTCCCACGCAGAGTTTGAGTTGTATTTCGGCTTTCGAACTTTACTGCAAAAAATATCAAATGGTTTATTTTTTTAAAGCTGAATGATTAAATTATGTGCGCCAGAAATGACCTCAACAGAATTAACCGAGGACTTTATTTAAGCAAGACCTGCAGTTCGTAGTAATTCACTATCAATATGACTGAGGTTGGATGACTAAATTTGTCATCTAAATATTTTTTTGCTTAAATATTAGCAACAACTGAAATTACAATTGTATATCCAGGTGAAACAAATCACGAGGTTACCGATTGCCACTAGTGCAAATTAAAAGGCCAAAAATATAACTTCCTAAAATTTCTGACCTACCATTTATAAATAATAAGTGCAATGATGACAATCAGAAGAGCTCCTCCGATTGAGACACCTAATATGATCGGAAGGGTTTCTGTAAAAAAGATTATATGCGCCGTCAAGTATATATATTGTGCTTGCCAACGTTAGTACTGTGTCCAGAAAGCTGACTTCAATCTAGCAATATTAGATATTTATTTGTTGATTTTTTTTCGCAAACTGTAGGACCTGAATTAACCAAACACATATATTATTACATTGATAACAATTTGGTCTTTATGAATAGATTATATAGGAATAGATTGGTTTCTGATAAAGCTTTTAAGCTGTGTGGGTTCACTTTAACGAAACATGAATTAAATTTATAAAAAGATGGACAACATAGAGCTTAACCTGACAGTAGCTTAATACAAAAGCAACAGATTAAACCTGTAAGTTTTGGGGCGGTCGTCGCGTCGTAGGTTACTTTGGTGGCCGGTGCAACTGATGTTGCGGTAGTAGGAACTTTTGTAGTTGCAGTAACTGATCTTGCAGCGGTCACAACGGAGCTAGATGACACTGGGACTAAACGTGCCGTTGTTGTAGTTGTGGTTGTTTTTGTTGAAGGGACTGAGACAGTTGGTGGGCTTGTGACTGGTGCAGCTGCAAAACGTGTAAGCAACCTGGATAATTAAGGGCTGTAGGAAACAAAGTCGGAGAGATAAGTGTCAAAAATTCGGCCATCTTTAAAAAATCGAAAAATCTAATGGAAAGCTTTTACGAAACCCTGAAATATTTAGTAGGTCATAACTCCATTTTAAATGGCTATTACGTACGCTATGGGGTTTGCGGAAACTGAAACTCAATCAAGAACGTCATCTGGCGTAGCGGCCTTCAACCACAATACTGTTATATTTGGCGAAAGATTGAAGCAAAAAAAACGAAAGCGCAAGCTATCTGGCCAGAAAGTTAAACCGGTCGCATCGGATATTTGTCTTAGCAAAGATGTTTATACAATGAAGTTGCGTGCTGCTTAAAAAACAGAAATTTGCAGAATACGTATCTTATTGGGGTATGACCTATTGTAGTCTTGGCAGAGGTGGAAGAGTCGGTTACTGATGATTTTAGAGTTGTTGAGGAAGCAGTAAGAACGGTCGTCGAAGGCGGCGCAGAGGTTAGTAGGTGCGTCGTGGTTCTCGCTTTTGTTGTAGTAGTTGACGAAGTCGTTGGGATGGCCGGTTTCCGTGTAGTTGTTGTTGGTATGGTTACTGGATTTTAACATGAAATGCATTAAAAACGAAATTAACACACCTGTGTTACGTGTAAATCTGTGTAAGGGCGTTTGGCTCAATTGAACAAGATGCTGATTAATGTTGTGAAGCCTTAGAGTTATATATTTCGTGACTTTTCTTTTTTTTTGATACACGTCCACGATTAAAACACCTAAAATTCCAAATCCATTTTAATGTAGTTCTCCATTTGAACAACATGCAGCAAGCAACGAGCATAGAATTAATTTATTATTTTCTTTACCGCCGAGCCTGTTAATCTAAGATAGTAAAGCTGTTTATACAATAAAGTTGCGTGCTGCTTAAAAACCAGAAATTTGCAGAATACGTATCTTATTGGGGTATTACCTATTGTAGTCTTGGCAGAGGTGGAAGAGTCGGTTATTGATGATTTTAGAGTTGTTGAGGAAGCAGTAAGAACGGTCGTCGAAGGCGGCGCAGAGGTTAGTAGGTGCGTCGTGGTTCTCGCTTTTGTTGTAGTAGTTGAGGAAGTCGTTGGGATTGCTGGTTTCGGTGTAGTGGTGCGTGATTTGGTTCCTGGAGCTTAACATGAAATTTGTTGAAAACGTAGTTGAAACAACCGTGTAACGTATAAATCTGTGTAAGGGCGTTTGGCTCAATTGAACAGTATGCTGATTAATGTTGTGAAGCCTAAAAAGTTTTATATTTCGTGATTTTTCTGTTGTTTTTGATACACGTCCACGATGAAAACACTTGAAATTGCAAATCCATTTCAATGTAGTTCTCCATTTGAACAACATGCAGCAAGCAACGTGCATAGAATTAATTCATTATTTTCTTCAGCGCTGAGCCTATTTATCTAAGATAGTAAAGCTGTTTATACAATGAAGTTGCGTCCTGCTTAAAAACAGCAATTTGCAGAATACGCATCTTTATTGTAGTATTACCTCTTATAGTCTTGGAAGGGGTGGAAGAGTAAGTTGCTGGTGCTTTTTGAGTTCTTCTGGAAGTAGTAAGGACCGTTGTTGAAGGCAGCGCAGAGGTTAGTAGGCGCGTCGTGGTTCTCGCTCTTGTTGTAGTAGTTGAGGAAGTCGTTGGGATTGCTGGTTTCGGTGTAGTGGTGCTCAGTTTGGTTCCTGGAGCTTAACATGAACTTTGTTGAAAACGTAATTGGAACAACCGTGTAACGTATAAAGCTTCGTAAGGGCATTTGGCAAAGCTAAACGGTATGCTGATTAATGTTGTGAAACCTAAAAGTTGTATATTTTGTGACTTCGCTTTTTTGATACACGTCCACGATGAAAACACTGGAAATTGCAAATCCTGAACAATGTAGTTCTTCATCTGAACAACACGAAGCAAATAACGAGCTTATAATTAATTTATTATTTTGAAAACTTTTTCACCGCTGAGTTTATTTAAGTTGGTAGAGCAACGCTAACTATATGGTCAAGGAGTCATGTATTTCAATCGCACCATACAATAGATCAGGGACGTGTAAACTGGGGCCCACCAGCCAAATGTGGCCTACAGAACAAAGATATACGCCGATGTTTTAGTTGTACGATAATAACACTTTGTCAAGGATTTAATGGCCTATTGAAATAACACATGTAAAAAACCTTTATCTGCAAATTTAGCAAGAACAACAATACCGGTACTAGTTCTGTTTGACATGTTGTTGCTCACTAACCTGCTTCTGTAACTGAATTCCGCAACTCCCGTATGTGTAAAATCGGCATTTGTTTAACGTATATGGCTGTGTTTTCCACAATATAAAGTACACCAAGTCTTCTCATCAAACACTATACTGACTAATAATTTGTAGAATGAATTTAACTTTGGCATCATTTCATCTATCTAAGACGAATCTGGCAATGTAAAAACCGTTTGGCCCGTGGTCGAATCTGCATACGCATATTTGGCAAGTCGGTTTAAAATGACGCGAACCCTTAGTCTGGACTTTCCTATAACCTCAGCTTGCTTGCACTGCTTACTTGGTTTTATATAATATCGGCAAAAAACGTTCCAATTTTACAAAAATAAACAAAACTTGTTTGGTCTGCTCATTTTTTTTTTTAGAAGTACTTTCTGTATTTATAGACCAGTGTTTAGTGCCACTTATCACATCAAGGCATTTTAAATTATACGCGATAAGAAAAGGTTGAGAATCGCTGATATGGAGCGACATTCCACTAGGACTTTAATTTATTAATTCGAAATTAATTTTTGCTTGTTTTTATATAACGCACAAATATCATGCAAAATATCATGATTTAATTACCCACGCTTCGTTGGCAAATGTATCCAAGACGTTGGTTGCAAACAAAATCGTCCCAATCCTCAGTTTGATTGAATCCAAAAATAACACAGTCCTCAGTTCCGGCACGGTTATCAGGTTGTCCTCTTCTCCAGTTTAACCATGTCAGTTTTGATCCGTCCAACCAGTGGAACTCATCGGTTCTTACGTCTCGCTTCAGGCCGATGTAAAACTTTTGACGTGTACCTGGATGTGTTTATAAATACATTTAATAATAGACAAGCAAGTTATATCATGTCAAATCTCAAACCGGCACGATTCACCACGAAATCACTTATATTTTGCGATTTGAGTTCAACCAACGTTGATTGCATTTTCTTGCAGGCTTCTAGTGCGTCATTGTAAAATTTTGGATCATTTGTCTCAACGCGATATTCCAAGTTGTCCAACCTATGCCAATTAACAGCGCGGGTTTCACAAAAAAGAAAGCTTACAAATATCGCCAAAACGCAATATATTGCTACCATTGTCCTATATCCTTGCAGGCAATTCTAAAAATAAAACAAATTCAATGTTATATTAATTAAAACACATTAGGGAAATAAATTTACAATATTTAGATCCTGCCTTAGCTCCGGTACAGCCACTAATAGCATCATTGTTTATTATATTTAGCACAATAACTTTAAAAACTCATTATAAACATCAACAAACACGCATTCTCATAAAATTGTACGAATCTGGGTTTTTTGCAATAAATTTCGTCAAAATCGTGTTGCCTATAGTTGAAGAAAAGTGAATACAGGAACAACTTTAACGATAAGAGTATAAATAGTGTACTGCGTCACTTTCTTTGTCAAGCCTACTTAAGCTATTACGTCATAAGGCGCAACACATGCAAAAATAAGGCACAGGGCGCGCGACAATGGAGGTTATCTAAATGTTAAAAGACGTACACAATTGCAAAGTCCAAAAATGGCATAAAAATAGGCATTGTTCTAATTCCCCGTTTCGTCTCCACACCCTTGAGGCTCAAGTCGAATTTAAGGTTTGTTTACAACACATTATTCATAACATTTCAAACATCACAGGATGGGTGTTTAATGAGTATTTCATTTCCTTAGCAAGTAAAAGTGCCACGTCGTCAAGTTCCACCGTTCCGTTTAAAGAAAAGCCTAAATCAACGTGATGGTAAACACGTAAGCAAAACAATTAGGAGGAACTGAAGTTAAAATGTAGTGCGACAGTCCACGGAATTGCGATGTTCATAATGCATCCATCATTTTACACAAATTTCATATACATAATAATAAATTAACGACATCTTCACATATATTGCGCCACATACGGAAGTGTACTTATGTTCATTAAGCTGTATAGCCAACAGAAATTTGTAAACCTAACATTTTCCCCGCTTATATAGCCACTGTGAGACAATTATGTAATCTTTTATATTTGCTCGATAAGCTTAAAGCAAAATTTTACTGGAAATGCAGCTCAACATTTCACAAAGGTTATCCAAACCTATTTTTTTGCATTTTTTTTATTTCTCCTTATCACAGTCCTGCCCAAACTATTTTTTTTCTCCTTTTAATCGTCATGCCAAAGATGGTAAACCTGTTGTAGATCGACTTAACATAGTTTTCCAGCAAACCTGTTTATGAACAGCTTATACACTGGATATAACTGCTCAATTCCAAAGATTTTTATAAAGTTCCTCTATCGTACACGCTCAACGAAACGAATATATTATTAACCAATACCCTTTTTGGGCTTTGTGGCAACCAAACCTTCCTACCAACTTTGTGGCAACCAAACCTTTCCTACCAACATATTCTATCAGCATGCTTAACCCTATTCTTACTTGGCTATAGTCTGTGAAAGTTATGTATTGTGTGCTGAGAGGAAGAAATTGGATACGCTTATCGCTTCTAAAATGCACGGAAGCGCTACGGTCTCCCAGTGCAGTTATTTATTTGCAGGGTGAGAACATTTTTTCTTTGGAGGGGCAAACGTATTTGTTTTATCAATTGAAAGCATACACGTCATTCACGTTGGCATTATTTCCATTGCTTTGTACATCAACATTTTACACACGATGAAGTTAGTGATACACTACCCATTCCATTTTAACTGATGCACCTTTGACCTGACTTTCCCAAACTGTTCTTTCTGTTGCCCTTGTTAATTTAGTAAAACTTTCCGTGACAATTCACGTGTGACAGTGATAAACCAAACAACTCCCGGATGCTTTCGTGCGCGCGTTTGGTGAAGCAATGTTCAGCCCACTCGGATTTTGCAATTTACCATATTTTGTCTTTGTATACCGAAACTTAGAATAGGTACCATCATTTAAGATGTATAAGATTTGTTTGGAATTTATTTTGCACTTTTCGCCACCCATAAATCTCATTGCACTACCCTAGTGTGGTAAACTGTGTCATATACCACAGTTAAATGTTGTTCAAATGACGATTTTATAAACAGTAACAATACAATGAAAATTAACGCCGTTTTTAACCCTGAAACAGTATTCAGATAAGGTGTTGATTACTAATAAACTAAGCCAAAGGATGAAAGTAAACTACGCGCGGTGGTAATATTTAAATACACAAACAACTTTAAAATATGTGGACGTTTAAACAGTTGGCTTCTGTAAAGTGCGTCATAAAAGGAAGTTATCGAAGACTGGCAATTAATCAAGGGAAATTCCATTGAACCCGCACTATCACGACAACGCGCTATATATAGTGATTGTGGGATACAAACGTAATGCCTGAATAAAAAGATACGCTTTTACTTGTGCTATAGCATGGTTGGCCAATTAAACCATAGCTTTAACATCTTAAAGACTTGAAATCCACCCTTTTTTATCTTCTGTATTTTCAATGAATCCAAATTTAATTTTTGTTTAATAAACGGTTACGGTTTGGAAGTACAACTCAATCGATGCAAATTGTAGCGTTTGGACGTCATTAAGCGTACTGCAATTTTGTTCGTTGAAAGATTTGTAGAGTGAATTGATCAGCAATTTGATTTGCGAAGACCATTGTTTTCCTTATGATGTCAATTGTAAGAAAGTATTGCATGCGAGCCCTGAATGCATATTTTAAGTTCGCTAGTACAACGAGTCTCAGTCTTTACTCATTTGGAGAAATAAATCTGCACTTTGAAGTAAAATGATTGGAGATTGTGGTAATACGTAGTGAAATATCAAAGCCCATACAAAAGTAAGTAACAATAAATAATCATTTCGAGAAACAAAACTAACAACTGTTCCAGTTTTTAATTCCGGATATTATGGCGTAAATAATAATTGTATAGTCGTGGTTTCCAGACGGGCTTCGAAGCAGGTTTAAAACAACTAGATTCGGGCTCCGAATTCGCTACCTTAAATTTTAACTCTCCATGAAACCTAAACAGGATAGTCATACAACTCATAAGGGTGTTATATATCTCACAAGCCTACAATTTTTTGTTTTAGCCCCAAACCGAACTCGAGCTAAATAAACCGATTTCGTCGAGCCTCAGTCACGAGCCCATCTCCCATTCTGTAGCCAAGAGTTTCAGTTTTTATACAAGTATCCTTGACGTGCTATTAGATCCTTCTTTTTCGCTAATGCTTGGCTCTGCCAGCGTAGCCTATATATACTGTACATTGTTCCAAATGAGTAATCTATGAACCTTCAAAACATGAATTCTTTTACAGCGGAGTTTGCAGCTGCTAAACTCCTACCAATTCGAAGATTGTTAATTATTGTATCATGCTATCCAAGCGAAAACTAATACTTGTTTAAAACGCAATTTCTTTTTACTGGTGTTTAATATTCTGGCGACCATGAATCTATCTATATTAGCAATAACCTGGAGTTTGAGCAAAAAGTGCTCTCAATTAATTAAACCAAATCCGGCGTAAGGAGCTCTGTTACAGTAAAAGGCAATGGCGAAATAATTGTCCAGAAAACAATATAAAATTATAGAAACTTGATATAAATAACGATTGTTCAAATATCAAATTACACACCTCTTAATGGCAGAAATTTTCACGGCATATCAATCAAAGCAAGACGGTTTGGTAGGCCATGCTACATAACACAACCACAAAAAGAACGCTTTATCCCTTCCTCTGCTGCAAAGCTACATAACGGGGTATTCTGGGCTCTGACTGGGAGTTACTGAAATTCGACTACGATACAATTTAGTTGATGTTCCTCTTCGACATTTTGTGGAAACAGTTAAATAGTTGAACCCTTAGTCACAGCAGTAAACATTTCCTCGGTCTTTGGTTTGCTGTCAGCATTTGTAAGATGATCAGCTGCTTCGTCGGCGAAAATGTAAGTTTGAGACAACTCTTGGTTATTTACACTTTCTTTGGAGCCTGCGTCTCTATTATCACAAATAGGGGAAGTCGCTATACGACCTGTAAAGCAAACATGTATGTACACCACAATTATGCAAATTAATATACAGTACTATTAAAACCAACAACAAAACGATAACGAGATAAAATAAGACAAAAAAATTTAACATAAGACCCAAATCTGTTGGAGTACGTCCAACCGTAATAAGGTATAAATTGCCTAATTGACATCTGAAACATCATTGTTTGAGCAGCGGTATGTTTGTCCTTGTTTAGGAGAAAAGGTTGGGTCATGGGTGGGGTCAGAAATTTGGTGGATGATGGCGTTATTTAATGAGCTGGTGCATAAGTTATGGTTGGCGTTTTGTTTTATGTAAAGGTTAAATCTTATTCTGACTGTTTGCGACTTATTTCGATCTAGTTTCTCTACTGAATTTGGTGAATGAGAAACAAACGAAAGTTATTCCCTCCCACCCATATACTATACGTTTGCATCAACCAAACCTTCCACCCACCTCAGCCAATACATCGCAGCAACAACTGCGCAGCAAAGAAACACAGCTCCAGCGATTAAAGCCACCAGTGTTGTGGTTATGTTTCGCGTAAACTTTGTGGGCGGTGTTGTACTGTTGACTGCGAAATAACTTGTCTTAATTTTTTGGAATACCTAAAAGTCTTAGAAGGTCACAGAAGTTGGTTTGAAAAATTCGCCTAACTTGATTGTCCTTACGGCGAAACAAATGAAAACCAAACAATAATATTTTTTTAAGTCTACTAAGTTACCTGTTGATCCGGCTTCTGTTCTAATGTTATGGCTTATGACCACACAAAATAATAAAGTTACCAGCAATAGCTAACCCACAGACCGCAGCGTGTAAAAAATTAAGATGTACCTGTATGTTGAAGCTTTATCCAGTAATCCCTAGCTTACGTTTTAAGTCTAGCTTGCCTAGTGGTCGTTTAATTCTAGTTTTCAAACCCGCATTTGCAAAACTCTTATAATCTGTACTACCATGGCGACCAGTTAGATTTACAGCATTCTCCAAAGTTAACATATAAAATTTGATATAAAAGCAAACTTTTTGGATTTAGGACACTTTCAAAACGCCAAATTGATATCACATGTGACTCTTTCAGTTAATTTTTTTAGCTAATAGGAATTTTTTAGTGCACCCATTCACCTTGCGGTCCTGCGTCTGTTACTATGCTGTCGGACACACGTGAAGACGTACTTTTGAAATTCGCCTGATCTGAAATGTAAACCAAATATATATAGTTAATGAGTAAATTATGCATATTTCTCATCCCCCTGGCCATCTATAAGCAGTGTCTTCTTGTTATTTTCGCCATGGCTTCTAGTGTGGCTCGTGTCGAAATTTTGGATTTTCAAGTATTTGACAATATTTAAGTGCCACATATCGTTTTTATCAGATTTGAAAGTTCAAATTCACTCTAAAATTGCTTCAAAAACCCGGAACTACTCATCAAACTTCACTGTCGTATCACTTTCAAGCGCTACGATTTATGCGGTAGAAGATCTACTGGTACGTCACATTGCCTATTCAACTCTGTACAGTTGTGCTGACAATTTTAAGCCCAATATCGAGGTCCTTGTCCTTGAAAACCGCTGCCAGTAATGTAGCCAGAAAAAATAGCTATAGCCTAAAATCAGCCTACATTGTTTGTATTTTATTGTGTTTTTATTATGGGTTCTCAATGGTTGAAATTTTATTGTGAATTGCGGCCCTTGGGCATTTTACACTTCCACATTTGGCCCTCAGAGCAATTTGAGTTTGAGACCCTAGTTATAGGCCGTACCACTTAAATCCTTACTTTATAGTTCCGCGATACTCAGCGCCTCACAAAATTAAGGAAATGTGCGACGACAGCCTGCTGACAAATTTGTTTTCTTGCTGTCCTGTTTATTTAAAAAACGTATAGTTGAAAGTAAACGAACATTTTTTTAATAATTATTAAAACAAACACCAAACTGGTAGCGTATGAAAAATAAATCAAAACAAAATAAACGTTGACCATTGAAATGAAACAAGACCATAAAAAAAATATAAATGATCTAGTTGATAATACTGCAATCTATTTTCGTGGAAACAAAATGGGTATTTTTTTTGGAAGTTTTTTTTTCGCTTTGCACTTAGTTAACTTCGAGATTTTGACAGCAACAATTATTACTTTTTCGTGAATAAGCAACAAACTTGAGGTTATTGAAAGTACAAGTTCAATAGCAATTAGCAAACCACATTACGTGAAGAATGAGCAACAAAAAAGTTTACATTCTCTATTTCTAAAATTTGCCGTCGTAACAAGCATTCACACTCCTAGGCACTGAACAACAATTACAAAATGCATTTATAACAGCATAAAAATACCAAAAATGCAAAAGTAACTTAAATAGATTTCCGTTTACATTATTCTTAACTCGTACCATAATTTGAATTATGCTAATTTCTGTCACTTGTGGAAGTTATTTATAATGCGCACCGCACGCAATCACGCAGCAGCTGTTTAACGTTTTGGGTGCATCAACATTAAAATATACGACTGTCGGAAAATGTGGTGAGAAATGTCCGTGCTAAACACAAAATAAAACATTTTTATAAGGTGCAATAAAGACGACTTTGATATCGAGTACGGTAACTGGTTTTAAAATCATAGAAGATAAGTCCCAGGTTCCTTATTAAAGCTATATTCCGGCAATCATGTTTAAAGACTTTTGCAACTTGGATCGAATGCCTTACCACGTGTTGCTTCGGATTAGACCGCTTCTTGTCGATATAGCGCCTAGTTGCCTTTCACCGTGCTGTACTCCAAGTTTCCTCTTCGTTTTTACGCAAGGAACGGGTGTAGCTGCAGCAGCCACTCGCGTTATGTTCAGGTGCTGATATTGCTGTTCGTTTTGCTGTGATGTTTCGAGTTGTAACGTCGAGTATTCTTGTCGAGTTTCGGCCAACTCGTAATCGTTTATTACTTCATCCATGTCTATAGACAAATCAGAATATACGTTTGCCCGAAGGAAGTCCCATGCTGTGTAGAAGTCAAACCTTTTTCTTTTTTATTACCGTCATGCTTAAGGTGCAAACATTACAACCTAACTAAGTTTTTAGATGAAAGAAATTTAAAGATCCAAAAAGCGTTGAAGAAAACTAATTGAAGGTTTATTACACATATGAAATCCTGCATTTCATGTTGATTTTACTACACCAAAGAAACGTCCTAGGGTTAATTAGGAGTTCAAATTTAAAATTTGTTTTCGCAAAATGTTAAATTCATTCTCATTAAAACGAAGAACTCTGTGAATATTGTAACAATTAAACACTGGTAAAAACAATCAACGCAGCGGGTTGCTACCATTGTTTGGTTGTGTTGTTGCTGGTTCAGTCGCTCGCACCCTCCTATGCTTTCTGCAATAAATAAACGCCACAGTAAGTCTTAACACTGCGTAGATATCAACGGAGCCTTTCGCCCACCTCGACAAATACACAGCAACAAAAACTACGCAGCAAAGAAGCATAAATCCGGCGATCGAAGCGGTTAGTATAGTGGATAGGCATCCCTCATACTGAATGGAAGACAATGTTGTGCTGCCCACTGCAAAATATACCCGTATTTATCAGTTGCAATAGCACTTAAAATGCAAGCAAGATTTTACCTCTACTTGGGCTCAATCTAAAACGTACACACTAAATTTGGCTGTCGAATCAAGGTTGCAATGTACTTTACCGATAAATATATCTGAAATTCGTTTATTCACCTTTCGATCCTGATTCTGTTGAAATGGTATAACTCCTTGTGATTTCCAAAGTCGTCTCGTCGAAATACGCTTGGTCTATATATAAAAAATGGTCTCTTACGGAAAATTGCGTTGCATTTTCATTATTGTTCCGAATTTCATTAAGCGGGAATACTGATTGTCTCAAAATTACAAATTTTGTTCCGGAAACTATATTGTGGACAAAATTGTTCTTAAGTGGGTATATTTCTTTTAAATAAACATGATTTAACTGGTAAAGCAAAGATATCTCAGCCTTTATACTCCTTTAATGTGCTTTGCTTGCATTTTCTGTGTCTTGTTTGCCGAAAATGTTTATTTTAATAAATTTGTCGCCCTGGGAAAGTGTTTGTTTTTTCGAAGTATACCCATGTCGAATATTATTTTCTGAGGAAATTAAAAAACACTAAAATAATGACATAACTAGCTTGTTTTGTTTTACGAATGGTTGCAACATTTGTATAATGTAAATTGTATAATTATGTCACAAGTTAAGTCTCATAACCAAAACTAAGTAAATATAACAATAAAAGTCGTTTTAAAACAAACTATAGCATTCAGTCGTTTACGCTGATCACTTCGTAATGTAAACCAATTATAATTTGTGGCAATAACTCAAAATGGACTGAACTGTATGCAAATTACATTTAATTTTTGAAAACCCCTATGAGTAGTTTTGACAAAATAGGTTGATTTTATAACAACTTACACTCTTATACTTAACATTGGTCTCAGAGGATTGTACAGGCATTTGGGTCTATAGCACAATTTTACCTGGGGATGATTTGAAGTGCAACGGTAAATCGGAAACACTAAATTCTTTGAGAAAAATGAAAATCAGACAAATTGCCGTTGAAAGTCTGAGCAATAAACTCTTGTCAATTTAGGTCCTGGTAATTAAGGGTAAATATATTTTTACAAAATGGTAAACTATTTGCTGTCTTTTATATAAAAAAACCCTGACATATATGAAATAAAGTGTTAGCGTAAGTTATTAAACTCACCAATTGTTTTCTGGCAAATGTAATTTTCTGGTCTCCTGCAATGTATATCAACCCAAGGATAGCCCTGGCCACTTCTCTCCATTGCAACACAATCCTCCTCTCCATCTTTATTGTTTGGTTCTCCAAGTTGCCATTTTGTATAATTTAAATGAGATTCATCCAACCATTGCAATCTGCCCTTCGCATTTCTCCTCAATCCAATGTAATAGGCCCCTAAAGCTAAATATAACAAACCAACTTACAACAAAGCAAACATTGACAACACACTATGACTGTTAAAATGGATATATTATAGGCTAATGAATTACCGTTAATCTTTTGAAGTTTCTGCGTTAAGAATGTTTGAATCTTTGACGAGTTGACTTTGGCTAGAGTTCCATTTAACTCAACACAATCTGCAGAAGCCTTGACAAATTTTAGTTCTTTTTTGCTTTCGATGTGGTATTCAAGGTTATCCAACTGATGCCAAACAGCAAATTCACTTCGAACGAAAGATAAAATAATAGATAGTAAAGTAACGTAACTATGCATTCTAAATTTCGCCTTACAGAGGTATCCTCTGATAAGCCCTAAAACTTGACCTGCATAAGCACAATATTAGTGCATTTAGATATATTGGTAAGATATAAAACTACCTCTTTAGTTACCTTCTGTGACATTACGCGCTTTCACCAAATTCAGCGAAATCTGTGAGGGACTAATAGTGAGGTTTTTTTCAAAAGTAATCCGGGTTGGTGATTGGTTAAAATTTACTATAAATTTGTTTGTAATTTTAATCGAATGTCAGCATTTTTTTCGACAGGTACAAATCGAAAACTCTTCGGGGTTATCGCAAATTTTAGTTTCAAATAATACAGTTCATCTTCACAGTAAAGCTCGGTTATTATGAATACCTGTAGGTGATCTGCATGCCTGAAAAAAAATCACGGTGGATCTTCAACCATTTGAATAACTTCAACACTAACATTTCAAGTCTTCTGCTAACATTATAAAATGTTTATTAATTGTCGCAAAACAAAGCAGTGCGCATGCAATCCAGCATTTACTTGTAGAAACGATGTACGTTTTTAGCTTCCACATAATAAAACAATCGGCTCTTCTTACTTTCTGAGAAACTTTAAAGCTATGAGGTAATATCCGTCATTTGTGCAACGGTAATAGCAAGGTTACTATTATAGAAATTCATCTATGCGCTCTGACGTTTTTGAACCACTTTAAATAACATCCGTGATTTACCGTTGATTTGCAAAAGAAAAAAACACCGGTATACTTTTTCCTGAATCGAATGTATCTGTTTCCATTTTACTCAAGTAACAATTGGCTCTCCCGGCTCCAAATTAGTGTAATTTAACCGCAAAACTTCGAAACATTTGAAAACCGGTTGTTGTTTTCATTTTAAAATCAAATATATAGTGCTGTTGGCGTGACTGGATTATTAAAGCAGAAATTGTAACATATCAGGGTTTTTAAAAAGTCAAGCCCTTCTATATATGATAAAGAATTTGTCTACCGATAACATAGGACAATTGCGGAGGTAAAACGTTGTTTGTAGCTTTGATGATTTGGCTTTTGCCGGAGTTACATTCAATTAAAAACAAGCCAATATATAGTTATTTTGCTTTTAAGCTGATATTCAAAAAGTTCAGCTCAAATAGCAAAGCACTTTGAACCAGCACCTTGCTTGAAATTTTTTATTATATAGGCTTTATAGTTGCATATCTTTAAAGAGATCCAGCATTGAGACCAAAACAAGGACAGCGTCAACTTCGGAATAAAAGCCGGATAGGGATAAAGGCGTAAAAATGACGAAATCGGAATCACATCTAAATGGCCAAAATAAGGCCAATACAACCTTTTATCTAACCCGAAACACCATCCACAACTAACACCAACTCCCCGAATATTTTTAACCCTAGCCCAATTGCTAACACCACCAACTACCGCCTATAAGCCAAAACCGAGGCGAATAACCGGGGACAAAACAGCGGCGCCCAAATGTCGAACGTATGTCCCCCAATCCTCCCATACCCTTTCGCTACAGTCCTGGGCGTAATTTTGTTTTATTCCGATTAATTTGGAGCTTAATTCAACATGTTTAGGTTTTATCTAGACTATTTCAGATTTAATTCTGTCGTGGTCATTTAGGCGAAGTTGGCGTTATTATGTCGGTTGGTCTTAGTAATATGGCATTATGGATTATCTGACTTAGATATTGTTGCTTTGTAGGTATTCTTGTGTTTTCTACTTGAAAGTGCTGTGGAATCAATGAGCTAAGCCTAATAGAAAAGTAAAAATGCATGTTTTATATATTAAACTATTTTTTCCTTTTTTTCGCGGCGCACCTGGCAGCCTTCCATGGCGCACCGGTTGAGAAACGCTGCTCTAAGCAGCAGAAAAAGATTTGCATGTTGACTTTAGACGTATCTTGTAGCGGTATAATAAGTCGCAATATCCTAGCGGCCTAGCCGCATACATTATCGCGATTAAAATCAATGTAAAATAGCACCGTCATTTTACTTATATCTGACACCTAACGATTATAACAAAACATAGGACTGTTTAAGAAAGAGCACTAGAAAGCCTAATAAAGGACCCGTTAAATTTTAAAACACCAGATAATTTGAAGATTTTTGATTTTGTAGAAATTTTCATTTTCGTTCTACAATAATAGTCAAACTTTTATAGCTGATTATGAATTCTAATATAATTCTATTGATGTTTGGAACTAAAAAATAAAAAAAGTGATAATTTTGCGTATCCACGGTAGGAAATTCTTTCGCGGCATAAAAGTAAATAAAATTGCAATATACACATGTCTCTAACTTCTTAGTCAAACTATTTAAAATCACAGCCACCCTAAATAGATCTTAACTTGCAAAAGAATAATCAAACGATGCGTATTGTGAAACTTTTCAGTTTGTTTAACCAGTTTATGATTTATTTAATTTCTATATGTCGCTATTCATTGTTGGGCTATTGGAAATCTGAATAGGTTTGGCTGCGCTGGAAGCAAAATAAAAAGTCGACAAGAGTCGGATAAACACCTATCTAAACAAAATAGAGTATATATACAACAAATAAAGGGCCATTTTAAAGCGCTGGTCACAAACGTGGCCTTAATCGTTTAAAACGCACGACTATAGGTCAAACTTTTAATCCCGTGTTTTTACTGCTGCATGTCATACAGGTTTCATTTTCTTTGGTTGGTATCTAAATGGATTTCCAAGTGTTTATTCGCACGAATTTTAAGAACAAAAAAAGAAATAGCAATTTTAATATTAAATTGATTCATTACGACATTTTTCAGCTTCAGCATGATTTTAAGCGGGGCTCTTCGAAATTGTCATCAGTCTGCGCGCAGTTTTAAAGTCCAAAACTGGTCGCCACCCTTTACGTTTTACAGAAGCTAAGCAAGCGTTTTTTATTTATTTCTACATGCTTTGTTTTACAGTTAGTTAATGCAAACCCGACATCTAACATACTTTGCATAACACACTATTCGGGAAGCTATGGTTTAAACAGTACATATAGTGGCTTATACCATAGATTTAATGCAACATTAAGTCATTCCTACAATATTTATTCGAATTAAGGAACTGACGATGCCTATATAGACGAAATATATATTCCCTTATGAAAATATATGTTCCTGGTTTGGTTTTACTCTGTTATTTAAACTTTGAGTTTTGGCGTTAATATACACGTCAGCGGAACAGTGATCGGCAAGCAGAAACCTGCTGCCAATGGTTTTCAATTTCATAAAAATATGCCTTTTTACATGTATTTATATACATTCCTACAATATTAAACATTTTGTTATTTCTAGGGAAACAAGTGTAAGAAAAGTCAGTGATGTATCATGTCGTGAACCGCGGTTCAGTGGTTCACCGTTTGTGAAGTAGACCAAGTTTTGATATTAGTATTGCAGGAAGTTTCGATATTTTCAAAGTTTGCTCAGTAAACAACTTTGTTTTTTTGACCAGAAATATTGATTGATTGCCCACCTAAATATTAACTGGCCTAAAAAGCATAATAGTATTTAAATATATGACACAAAGTGCAGAAATGTCTTTGGGAGAGTTTATTTACAAGGCTTAATTAAATCCAACAGGACAAATGTAAACGGAATATGAGCAAAATATCAGTATTTAAGCGAGATGTTAATTTAGAGCAAAATATATTCCAAATTAATCCCAAATAATTTTTTTAATATTTCAATTAACAGTTCTGTGGGTTTTTACATGACTTTTTGTTAGCGCAAATAGAGAGGTTATGATTGATAATTGTTAACTGATGTAACTGGCGTAAATGAGATCGCACAGAACTTGTGCTGTAATTAACGATCTTCATAGGGTCCTTATGAACAGTTTGGATAACGTCGAAATTTCAAACTAGTTGTTAAGCATTAAGTGTGCAATAATGGTTTGCTTGGAAAAAAATCTAAAGTATATTATTATACACAGGAGCCCCTTGAAGAGCGTTTGAGGTTACAACTGAACCTCCAGCCTCGGGTAAACCAGTGGCGTTTAATTCCAGGTATTCCTGTCCACCAACCACCGATACTTGGACAGGTACCACTTTGTTAGATCGCAAGTATCCGTTTTCATCTTCTTGTAATAGTAGCACAGGGTTGGGTCGAATGTAGCCATTTTCGTCTTCACTATTGTTTTCTCCTTCTTAAAATAAAATATAGCTTTCAATTAATCGGCCAAACTTTGAAGCTGCCCAGAATGTTAAACATTTGCATTTATTTGCATGACTATAATTAGGCTTTAAATATAGAGTATAGTTGATCTCAGGAAAACAGACATAAGACTATACGTCATCCACGTTATAACTTTGAACAATATTTATATAAAACATGTTAAAAAACAAACCTATGTTGTTATTGGAGATAGCTTGAGGTTTTCCCGCTTTCCGGCATTTTCTAAAATAAGAAATAACTGTATATTATTTTGAAATAGATAAATGTCTGTTAGTGGTTTTTGTACATTCAACTCACTTTATGTAAATTACTGCAACTATTGCAACGCATAGGAAACCGCCGATTAGTGATGGCACTAAGATACTTTTCATTTCCACTGTATGGTGAATATCTGTGATATTTGAAAATGGCGTCTTTTAGTGTATAACACAAACGATTTTTAAATATTTTGTAAAAAACCTAGTAATAAATTTCAATAATGTATATATTTTTTTTTATAGCCAATAACAATACCAGTATAAATATAAATACACATTTCTTTGTACCTGTAGTCGCAAATTCCGTGAATTTCCAAGGTTTCGTAGTCACACCCCCAATGATGTTAGCATGAATTTCTGTAAAATCTGTAAAATCGTCAATTTAGTTCTGTAAATACGTCGTTTTTCTTTCACAAACAGGCAAAACCATATTCCAAATAATATCGAACATTGATCTACACAATTTTTAAAGAAAAAATAAAAAGAAACTGTTGTTTTCAATCTCAATGAAACCCCTTGAATTACTTGAGAATTTGATGTCTCGTGCATAAAACCTCCAACTAACGTTTCGCTAATTGTTGATACAGGTTTTTCGGACATATATTATCTTTCCGTACCTTAAGCCAGTGGTCTCCAACCTTTATATTAGGCGACCCCAATTTAAATAAACTAAAATCAAAATTTACATTGCGACCCCATTGGTTTTCAGATAGGAATAAATTTTTTTTTAACTATGCTGGAACAAAGTAACACGAGCGAATATGCGTATAATATACACATTTCCATCGAACTGTGCCTACACATGTGCACCAAAACGATTTCTTTTAGAAAGGTTAATTTAAATTTTGAATTTATATTTAGCACACTAACAAACAAAAAATTTAATTTGTTTTAACAATTAATTGCATTTTGTTGCGCCTGCACAGTGTCCACTATCGTTTCACAAACGCAGCCCATTTGCATAAGCATAACCGTCATCCTCTACTTCCAAGCGATTTACGATGTTTCATTTTTAATTTGTTCAATGTGCTGAATTTCGTTAAACAAAGCCATGTGGTTAAAAACTGAAAAAAATAGTTAACTCACAAAATTGGGTAAGTTTATTGCATCGAAGTCCGCAAGCAAAGATTTATTTGGTGAGATTTTTGTAACCTAGCATCTCTTAAGAACTAAAAACACCTATTTAATATCGAAGAAACAAAAGTTTATCTTTGCTACGTACTCAGTCACATTTACTGGTGTTACGTTACAGTAAAGGGAACAAAATACAAAAATCGAACTAAAACAACAGAAAAATGGTGATTTATGGCGACCCAAGAAAAATTTTAGGTGACCCCACTTTGGTTCGCGACCCACAGGCTGGAGACCACTGCTGCCTTAAGCCATAAATTAATCCAAGAAAAAAATTTCGAATTATAATCTTTTGTGAGTTATTATTGGACGTTACGTACTTAGCTTTGGTTGTTAAAATACTATTTTCGATAAAAATTTATTTCAGTGTTGAAAACGCTCATAGTTTATAATGAACCATGAATAAATTCGCAAATATCATAAACCATGAATAAAGTTCGCAAACATCATTAACATGGGAGAAGCCCGATATTTGTCCTTGCTATCAGATATGAAGTAAATCATTTATTGGACATCAATATACATTCAGCATATCATCAGATAACAAAAATCTTAGATATTAAAATTTAATTTTATGCAAAATATTTTATTTTTTTTGGACTCGTATATTAACAAACAACACAAAACGCACCTGTTTCAAATGTTAAAGTTGTTACAACTTCAAAACTGGTTGTCCGGCTGGTCAGCAATTTACTATTAAATCGAGCTTTTGATTCTGTATTTGTTGATGCAGGAGTTCCAATAACAATGCGGCGAACTGTAATACAAATGGGGGAAACCGTAAGGGTAAAATAGTTGTTACTGCAGCAACTTCTGGGCCTTCAAAAATTCTCACCAATTGGTCTCTGACAAATATATTTTTCTGATCTGCTGCACTTTATACCAATCCAAGGATAGTCCTGTCCACTTTTCTCCATCGCTGAACAATTCTCCAGAAGAAAGTCACCATTCGGTTCTCCAGGTTTCCAATTTTTATAATTTAGCCGTGATCCGTCCAGCCAATTAAATTTAGTATATCGTACTCTCGTTAGTCCTATATAATGCGTGGTGGGTACACCTAAATAGTATTGCAACCATTACTAAAAGAAACGCACCCAGTAAAGAATAGTTGTAAGTTGATTTTCTCCAAAAAATATTTACCTCCGATATTTCGCAAATGATTCTCTAAAAAACCTTGAATCCTTGAGGACGTTACTTTTGCAAGAATTGCTCTTTGTCGAAAACAATCTGCTAAAGCCTCGCAAAAAAATCGTTTTCTACTACTTTCGATGTGGTATTCCATGTTGTCTAACTGATGCCAAATAGCAAAGGCATCGACAGCCAGAGTTAACAAAACTATAAATGCCACTATAATCTGCATCTTATAAACATCAATAAGAAATAACTACTACTCCAAAATTGTAAAGACCCCTTGATTGTAACGTTACGTAATGTATACTTTACATTACAAAATCGATACGCTGGACCACAAATGTCAAAAGTATTTTTACAAAGGTAATATTTTCTCTGTGTATTGTACATCACAATGCAAAACCTTTGACTTTAGTTATTTAAAAATTGTGTTTGATAAACGCCACAGGATTTGGTTAATATATGCCTGTGTTTTTAACAAAAAAAGCGTTGTAGAATATTTGTTTTAAATTTAAGGTCTTCCTTACTGTCAAATTTTTAGCAGGAGTGAATCTCACACTCTAAAAATAGTTATATTGATTCATGTTCTATTTGTTGCAATGTTTTTAAATCCGGGTTTGATTCCCAGTCATGTCGTTTCCGCAATAACTCAAGACAATAAAAAAGAAATAGTGCTGATTAAAAAGTATTGTTATAAGTAAGGCGACTACGACTTGCCTAAAAGGTCAAACTTTATCTAAATTATTTTGGGTCAAAATCGATTAAAATGCTCTTAGAATTAACCATCCAGTCCTATAAAATACACCTTTGATTCAGCACGAACTTCATTTTGCTTATAGTTGTGTACTTCTGGTTCGACATATGTATTAAACAGTATTTGTTTCTCATAATTTGAGAACCACTATTTCAAAATAATACTAACACTGTTTATTGTAATGATATAGTCCGTATAAAACTCAATTTCCCCTAGCAGAGCTGATTTTAAAATGTCTCCTATAGATCTGCATGTAAAGTTGAATTAGGTTAGGATACAACATGTAGGACTTAACAAACTTTTATTAAAATTATAAAAGATACAACAATTGCTGCACACTCTCTAAGTTGCAATCCTGAATTGTCTTGCAGCACGACGGTCGCTTATAGTTATACCGTTATAGTTTCTTGCGTTATAGTTTCAGTAACAATTGCCTATTTTCTTCCTAATCTATAAATAAGTGAGGTGCTATCCGCATTGAAGGCACTTTCAATAACATCTGACGATTTATTTGTTAAGTTTCGCTAAGTTGGATATCAGATAACACGAACGTTGCCTAATTGTGTCTTGTTTATTAAAATTATAGCACATTAGAATGCAGTGCAAACACCTTATTTAACAGTTAAAATAGAGGAAAAGATGAACTCAAGATTTGTTTCAGTAATGGTGTTAAGAAAAACAAACAAACCATGAACACAAAATGTTTAACACATTCTTAAAACATAATGTAATATAATACACCGGTTCTCAGCAAAATATTATAAACTCGGATAACGCGCACCAAAAAATATTTTACCAATCGAAGACATGATTTATAACCTTGCCAAGATCCGCAAGAGGGCGTTAACAAATTAATTCAAAATATTACTTCGTGCGCTTTCGTGTTACTTTGCTCTGAGGCTGACTTCGTAAATCAAATCAGTTACCACGGGAAAGCGAGCGTCATTTTGCCGCAGCGTAGATTAAACATTACCAAGAAGTGTTATAAGCCGATATTCGTTTGGTTTGCTAAACTCTTGCAAAATAAACATATATTGTTTTATTCAATCTTCTCAGTTTTTTACACTTTAATTCATGTTTTGTGAGAAGATTATTACGGAAATGAAGCAGTTCTAAATAACTTTACAAAGAATTAGGATATATACTCAAAAATGCTATTTGTAAATTATGTTTGGGCAGCTTGATTTAGTTGTATTTATAAGTGCTTAAAAATAGCGTATATTCCATTACATTTTAAACCAATCGCTAAAAAGTCTGGAGGAACAATTCCAGTGGTATACATGTTGGATGTTATTAATGTATAATTATGGTTTACTGATTCAGTTTCTCTGTTTTCATTGAAACAATCTTGCGTAATGTCATGAATGTCAGGAACTGATTATTGTTCAACGGGGTTGATGATCTCATAATATTCCGGAGCAGGGTGATTTGATTCATCAACCAGTGCATATGGATTTACCATTGACCATTCTGCCTGGGGCAAGCTAGTGGGGTTAAGTTCCATATATCCCTGTTCACCAAACCACTGGTACTAGGACTGGTACTTTTTTGTTGGATCGCAAGTATCCGTTTTCATCTTCTTGTAGAGGAAGCACGGAGTTGGGTGGATGTAGCCAGTATCTTCTTCATCACTGGTTTCCCTTATTTTTTAAATAAATTAAATGTTAATTAGCGCGTATAAAACAGTTTCTCAGGAGTTAATTTTATCTTTGTGCTGTGATATATTTCTGAAACACAAATAATACTTTCATAATAAGCTACCAAATACATTTTTACGGTCTAAAGCAGCGGTTCCCAAACTTTTCTAAAAATTTTGCCTGGAGACCCGTTGCAATTATTTATATATTTCGCGGCCCTATAAAATTCCAAGCGTCAGTTGACCCATATTTCTTGTAATACACTAGTGCAGTCACGATTTGTTCTAATGTAACAACCATTTAACTCAGGGTGGTCCACGGTTGACTGCATCGCGGGCCACAATATTTCTTGCCTATTTTTTGCGGGCCACATAAAGTAGGCTAAATGCGTACCAGGAGCGGATCAACGTTTTTCGTTTGGTCGAGGCATGAAAGGTTTAAAGATAACGCCACAAAGTAATATCGAAAGACCGATACGCTCCAGAAACTTGCTTCGAACTTGTGCGTAATTAAAATCGAATGTTAGGAGACTGGTAAAACTGGTGTGCGCGAAGCGCAAAAAATTTGCGTTTTTGACAAAATTTTAATTAGAAAACTGCATTTTAGAAGCGTAGAATGTTCGCGTAAAAATGATGTTGCATACTCCCTAATCGCTAAATTACAAAGACGTTATCATTTCGCGCAAAAGGTTTAATTAACCAGATCAATTTGGCTGAAATTCCAATGGGTTTGGACAACCCTGTTCTAACTAATGCGAACGATTCGCTGATAGCAGGTAGTACAGCATAATAGAAGCTTTATGATGTCACAATAGACATCATAAAACACTCTATGAATAATAAAGCATAACTAAAGACACTAAAGATGACAAATAATGTTTAAAACATAGACTAATGTTTAAAAACTTAAAAGACTAATTCTCCTTGCGGACCCTCTGAAACTGCTATACGGACCCCATTTGGTTCGCGGACCCCAGTTTGGGAACCGCTGGTCTAAAGAACGGTTGAGGTTTAAAATGTTTTTAAAAATGATCGTTTTCTTGGTCGATTTATGTTTTTAAATGCAAAGAAGCTGTTTTAGAAAAATTTTTCAGCCTAAGATAGTTCATGTTTGCTGACACAGTTGTGTTTTTAAAGAGCTTTAATATATATGCTACGGCCGAGTGGTGCTAATGTTAGAGCTAATAACTTATATAGACACAACAGTATTACAAATACATGCCTATATTGTGATTGGATGATGGCTGTTGTTTTCTCGCTCTCAAATGACTTCTGAAATGAGTAAAGTTTTATTTTAAAGATTCTCGTATTTTTCCGCTGTTATTATAACGCCCACTTACCTCACGTAAAGCGCGGCAGCTGCTGTTAGACAACACAATGCGACAACTCCACCAATTGAAGCAGCTATGGAAACTGTTGGATTTACTGCAATGCAAGGATATTCCACAAATATATACGGTATGCAAATAATTGGCAGTAAAATAAGTCATTCTTTGAATATTAAAAACTGACGAAGTAATCAATCAACATTTCAATGCTATTTTCAGAAAATAAATAGCAAAAAATACCTTAAAAATAACTACATTACTTTGATTCAATTTTAATATTTGTTAACATGCAATTCATTTTATTGTCTGTTGCAGACTTAACAAGGGTTTGAACACAGAATGTACATATTGTGTATATGAATGATTCTGTTGCCGCACAATTAATAATTTCAGGCGTGTTATGCAGTCATATCGGCATGAAAATGTCCGCATTTTGCGTGAGCACAATAAAGTCATAGTGGGTGCACGAACAAAGGTAATTTAATACGTATAGTGCATTATAAAACACTTTTTTTTAAACTAATCTGCAAAACAGAATCGATATTGCAACTGCTTATAGGTCTAGCTAACCTGTTATAACGTTGGAGGTTGATGTATTCTCAGTTCATTCAGCTTTTTCAGTACTAAAATTCAGCCCTGTATTTAAATTTAAACGGAACACACAGTTTACTACAGAACTATTCCAGGCTTGCATAAAAAAGAAACTTACCCAGTTTTCTTTGACAAATGTACTTTTCCTTCCTGATTCAATGCACGTCAACCCAAGGATACTCCAAATTTTTTTTTTCTCCATCGCTGCACAGTTTTCGCCCCACAAGCCCCCGACGTTCGGCTCTCCCGGCTTCCAATTCTTATAATTCAACGGCGAACCGTCCAGCCATTGAAACGTGTCGTTGCTTTCAACTCTCAATCCAATGTAATATATTGATGCTGTTCCTGATTAATTAGGTAGATTATAGAATATATATAAACTGTAAAAAAAACAAGTCTTCGGAAATTAATTACGGTTACTATTTTGAAGTTGCTGCGTTAAAAAAGTTTGAATCTTCGACGAGTTGACTTTTGCGAGACTTCCATTCATATTAATACAAGCTGATGAAGCTTTCGAAAAATATTCCCCTTTTGTGTTTTCGATGTGGTATTCAAAGTTTTCCAACTGATGCCAAATAGCGAAGGAACCTTGAACCAGCGCCAAAACAAAAGTCGCTCTTATGAACCAATGCATGACACACAGCGCTATGGAGATTTGAAAACTAAAGAGCAGTTTAGTTTCTCACTGTAAAATTTATCACTATAATGTTGCTCACTTTCGCCTACGTGTAAACCTATGATAACCTGCAGTACTATATCCGAGGTTTATTGATATATGGCAGGGGTGGACAAACTGCGGCTCGCGAGCCACATGCGGCTCTCCGGCATGTTTTTTGTGGCTCTTCTAGTCGAATCATAAAATGCCTAAAATATTGTAAAGGTTACTAAAAGTACCGTTCATACAGGTACTCTGTTTTTCTTTTCTTTATTTAGGCCAGCATTTAGTTTATGACGTAACACTAGACATAGAGTCCGCAGAGTTAGTTAACAAAATACTGAAATCAATAAATATTGTGCGTGTTATTTTGTCATTACCGTTATTATTGTGTTAGTCATTACCGTTTTGTTATATTACAATTCTGTTATTATTGCGGCTGGCCTTGCATTATTTACCGTTTTTGTATTGAAATAATTTTGAGGCTCTTTGGTGCTTGTATTTTCTACAAATGGCTCTTCCATTGAATACATTTGCCCACCCCTGATATATGGGTATTGGGTATAGCTTGTGTAATCACAGTACAGAGCCACCTCTTCATTTATTTTTACTTATGTGACGCATAACGATTTCTAAAAATACCGAGGAAATTGATTGCGACCAAACGTACCAGCGGCTTGTGTGAATTTCAGTCATATAGACGCTGCTTGCGCAGGCTTTTTTGGCTATTACACATTAGTATATTTCTGATTTATGTATAAATTTTTACGGCGCTCGCGCATGGCGTACAAAATTACCTTCGAAACTTGATAGCTCTATTGAGAATAATTTATCCCCGAAACGAATGTCTTTGCTACAAGAAGGTAATACGTTTGTTTTGGCGAACGGACAGCGTACAAACAGTCGAACATTTCAATGTATTTAAGATATGATGTAACAATAGTTTAGAAAGCCCGCCAAAGTTAAACAAGGTATGTTTCTTTTTAAATACTGTTAAATGTACACCGAAAATTAAATATATGATGCGGCTAAACTGTGTTAATAAGTATCGATGTTATATGTGGTTGAATCTTTATAAAGCTGTCTTTTTATTTAAAAGTCAGTGGGTAAAAAGAGTTTAGCGTATTTCCGCATTTTAACACGCTTCGTTCTTACCAAATCAGATAACTTTAATCGTTGGGCGACATCCCGCTTTTTTCATCTCGTTTAGCCTTTATAATACTTGTTTAAAGCGAACTATGCACATAGCAGCGTTTGCAGGGTGCATGTTGGAATTTCTATTCTAGTGGATAAGAGGCAACCTTTGATTTAGGCACGTTAGATGTTCTTGATATCTGCGTCCCAAGGAATATGGGATTTAACCAGGGTCTGTTAGATACTGTACATACTTTATCTTGAGTTGTTTATGGGTGCTGATTTAGCGAAATTTGCATTTATGTAGATGAATTCGGAAAATCCTTTCATTTGGGCAACTTCCAAGGCGTTCTGGCAACAGTGAAAAGTTAGTTATATCAATTAGTTTTGCGAGCCTTATGGCAATGTGACGTTAATATAAATAAACAATTACCAATAGAGGTTAAACATCCATCTGTTATAACAGATTTATAAAATAAAATAATTTTTTTTGCATACGAGGCAGCAAAAAAATAAATAAAATGCAGGATTGATTTTTCGTATATTGAAATTAATTAATCTATAGATTATCGGGCAACATCGCAAACGATTTTGCGCAAAAGAATAACTCAAGCGAAAGTTAAAATGATCGTACGTCTCAACATTGGTTTTAGGCCCCATAAGATGAAACACCAAAAAGAAAAATGTAATATTTATTTCGTAGCTCTTACTATTATAAATCGCATAAATCACACAAAAATATGTATAAGCATGCCTCAACATGGGACTTCCAATACGAACAAACAATTTATTGTTAAACACTTTTAATTAGTTCCGCTGCACTTTTCATACAATAAATACTTCCTACGGCTTATAAGCTTGACTTTGCAAACAAGCCACATACTGACTTTGGCAACCCAGGTCGTTTCCGCGGGCAAACGCGCATTATTTTGCCGCGAAGCTTGGTAACAATTTGCTTTTTTTCCAAAAATATTTAAGAAGTCAACTGCAGTTATTCTTAAACTTAATCCTTTCTGCGTTTATGCTTTGACATGAGTAGGGAGTTGTTGACTGTTAATTTACGTTTTTTTGTAGCTGGGGTTTGTGTTTTCGGGATGCAAAAGGAAATTAAAATGTATAATCATGAAATTAGAATCGACATTTTTTATTCGAATTAGTTTTGGTGCTGCAAAGTTCGCAGTTTGTCCCATTTTATGGGTCCACAAAGGAGACCTTTATAACGTTTGCACTGTGACATATTATTAGCCGATTACCCGACCGGTTGAACCCGTTAGGCATCAAATGTGTAATAATTGTCTTTAGTTTGCTTGGTCTATTTGCCTGAGGCAAACAATGTGCAAGGTTCTAGCTGATGTGTGCGTATTTAGTATGCAAATGTGAAATTAAAATTAATGTCATAAAACTAGAATGACATTTCTTATTTATGCAAATTAATTTTGTGCTGTAAAGATCGCAATTTGTTCCATTTCATGGGTATACAATGGAGACCTTAAAACTTTTGCACTGCAAAGTTTTAATAAGCAGTCCGAATGTCCGACCTGCTGAACACGTTAGGCATCAAATGTGTAATAACTATCTTCTGGTTCGCTTGGCCGCTTTGCCCGAGGCAAACTATGTGCAACATTTTGATACACATCAACTTCTAGCAGAGCATGAAGGTTAACCCCTGACCCTTCACAACGAGGCAAATTATTGGAATTTAGTTCGTATTCCTGTTGGCCAACCATAGATACTCGGACTGGTACTTCTTTGTTGAATCGCAAGTATCCGTTTTCATCTTCTTGTAGGGGAAGTACAGGGTTGGGTCGGATGTAGTAGTTTTCTTCCATTTCCTCGTTCACTCTTTGTTCTTAAAATAAAATTATTTTTAATTAAATTGCTCAAAATTTATATCGTGTTTCGTTATCGTCATACTTTTACAAACAAATATAACCGGATTTGACTATTGTAATTTGGGTTTAACGTGTCCTTCTTGTATACTAAAAGTTTTAAGAAATTTTTGCTATTACAGCGTTCTAAAATGTTTAAATTTTCATTAATTTGCATGACTAAGTGTTTAACCGTAAATTTAATTTATTCCTTACTATATAAACTGAAGGTTAACAATAGAATTGCTATACGCTAAAGCGCAGAGATGTGCAATCCTGCGGACCGCCTGATGTTTACGTACGGCTTACCACTCATTCTCACTTTCGCTATAGCCTTTTGTTTTGTTTAAAGCAAGTTGTAGACCTGATCTTTCTGAGACTCTAATCGAGTCTAATGTCGCATTTTAACATCCATTGGACACTTGTTCACCCATTGTTAAGCAAGATGTGTGTTATCTTAATGTGTGTTTTTGCAGACCGTTTTAAAGAAATATATCAGTCCAAAGGTGTCATACCATGGCATCATACTGCATGTAAACTTAATTTTTCGCGCTACTTGTGATAAGGCCAATATTTCCTTGCATATTTGCGCACGTGTTCACTCTCGAAGAGCGGGTGTTTACAAGTTAATTTGTTTTGTGACATCACGATATGATGTGAGTTATGGCGTCACTCCTTTAATTTAATACGTTTTGCCGCCCATAGATTGTTTTAAAGTGGCAATGCGGCCCATTCTGCTTAATGGTTGGTCATCCCTGCGCTAAAGCATTCTGTATAATCAGGTATTTGTATAAAACATATAAGAAATAAAACCTGTAATGCTGTGATGTCTGATAGATTGTGGTTGCTCTGCTCTCCGAAGTCTCCTGAAATGAAATGTCAAGTAATTTGTTTTGAACTTCGGGCTGTCATTCAGTTGAAATATTATACTCCATTCACCTCATGCAAATTACAGCAACTATAACTCCAATGCAGACAAAACCGCCGATTAGAGCTGCTGGTATGATGCTTTTGATTCCCACACTCTTGTCTTTTTCTGGCACATTTGCAAGTGATATCTTTTAGATTTTAACGCAAAAATATTTATTTCTAATTTTGTGAAAACTGCGACCAATTTGAAAATATTTATTGCAATTACGCATTATAACCAACAACAGTTAAATCAACATTTATATTTTTACCTGTAATCGTATATTCGCTTATGTTCCAAGGTTTCGTTATCACATCTGTCATGATGTCAGCAAAACTGGTATACGTCGTGAAAACGTGATCGTAATTCACATAATCTGTGAACACTTTTGTTGTTGAGAAATATTGAAGAAAGCAATTTGTCCAAGTCAGCAGAATTAACAAACAGATTTTATCATATCAAATATTATGGACAGATTTGTCAAATATATGCATAAAGGAACCTGTTTTGAAGTTAAGGCTTGATGAAACTTTTTGAGTTACTTGTGAATTTGTCGCCTCATTCCTATCAACTCCAACAGACTGCTTGCTAATTGTTGATATAGGTTTTTCAAATGTATATAGTCGTTCTGTAAATTTTAAACGAAACATATACAAAAGAAGATTTAAGTTGAATTAGCAAGTTTCGCATTTGATTAGCAAGCTTCGCGTGTCGTACCGATCACGACATGTAATAATATGGGCTAAAGTACGGACAGCCGCGATCTCCTACCAAATGACATAAATACGATTTACACACAAGGAATTTGATAAAACCTAAACTGAAAAACGTAGCGGTTTTCAGATAAAACCAGAAAATTATTTCAGCACTAAAGGAAACGTACCTATTGCTTTAATACTATTATCATAAAAGAAAACCCTATAATCTCTGAAAACAGTTAGGTCATATACCGTGGCTAAAATGTATAAATTAATTTAGTGTTAGACAAGTAACGATACTATACTTTTGTATCGGCTTTATGAGGTGATAATAATCAGACAATCCATTCGCAGTATATCACCGCAGCATCAAATAAAAAATTCTCATTTTGGTCAGTATTTACATTAAATAGAAAACAATAAAGCACGAACCTGTTTTAACGGTGAAAGTTTTTACAACTTTGAAAGTGGTCGATCGAGTTGTTGGTACTTTATTAGAAACAACAACTCGGTATCTTGTAGTCGTTGATGCAGGTTTGCCAATTGAAAAACCCAAACCTGCAATTTAAATCAGGTTAACATGAGAGGAAAAATATAATTGCCTCAATTGAAAACTCTTACCGCTTGGTCTCTGGCAAACGTACTTTTCATTCCTGTTGCATAGTATGTCAACCCAAGGATAGTCCTGGCCACTTTTCTCCATCGCTGCACAATCTTCCGTCCAAAAGTTACCGTTCGGTTCTCCAGGTTTCCAATTTGCATAATTTAACTGTGATCCGTCAAGCCATTCGAACATTCTATCTCTTGCTTTCGTCAATCCAATATAATGCGTGGTAGGTTGTCCTACATATAATTACACCACAATCAGACAAATAGACATACCACAGAAAAGTGTATTGGCGTATGTTTAAAATACATTTACCTCCGATGTTTCGCAAATGATTCGCTAAAAATTCTTGAATCCTTAAGGACGTAACTTTTGCAAGAACAGCTCTCATTCGATGACAAGTTTTGAAAGCCTCGTTAAAATTCAGTTTTCTACTACTTTCGATGTGGTACTCCATGTTGTCTAACTGATGCCAAACAGCGAAGGCACTGTCAGTCAAAGCTAAGAGGACTAAGCTTGCTACTAATTTTGACATCGTAGATTTGGGTAAGAAACCTTTACAGAAATTGAAACGTTACTTATTGTTTACGTTATGTTGTATAAGCGATTTTGCTGAACATACTAATTGCTTACAATTTCTGGTGAATGATTGTGGATTTACTGTCGGACAACAAATTATTGGCTGCTATACCCTTAAACTTGATTTTTTTTTTGAAAACGGAAATGCATCGTTAACGTTACATTTTCAGATAAAATAAAAACCTTTTAAATAATATGAGTTGTGTTAGATTGAGGATTCGTTTTTAGTGTTCTATTTTTTGCAAACGCGTACCTAAATTTTGACTCGTATTCTATTTTGCAATGTTTTCTAAAATAAACACAATTCACGTTTTTAAGTTGATCGCTGAACAAAAATCGTGCTTAACCAACCAACATCTATCAATATTTTACACCAACAAACACGGGCCCGTGAAGCATCTAAGCTGACACGCTCACGGAATATATCCTATGTCTAACTGACGAAAATTAATACTGCGATTTGTTTTTACGATAATTATGAGATGTTAAATTGAGGTTTATTGTTCCATCAGTGTGGTCAGATTTACTAATATCTAACATCATGTTAAAACATCAATTCCTTTTGGCCCAAAATTCGTCTGTTTCTGTTTTTTACTGATAGTGCTTCTAGCATTGACATTACAAGTGGCGATTTGATGTCGGTGGGCTTGCTTAGTAAATCTAAGTTAGTCTACATATAGGTTGCAAAACGAAAATAATACTATTTGCTGTAATAATAGTTTATGATAATCTGCACCAGCAGATGACTGCCAGGTTTTCAAACTGAAAACATACTGTGGAACTCTACAAAACCATCGTTAGCACTTTAACGCCCACATAGTGAAAAGTAAACTAATTGTGAATTGTTTCGTAAACAATTGACCAAATCTGAATTGCAATCCAACATTGGCGCGCAGCACATTTATCGTTTATATTTACCCGTTATACTGTCTTGCACTTTAAACAAACAATTGACTGTACTTGAGGTTATATCTGTCATTTGTGTGACGGTAATAGCACAGTGACTGTAAAGGAAATGGACCAATGCAAGCTCAAAGTCCATATGTTACTTCAGGTTTATGTGAAGAGTGAAAAAAGCGTTTTTTGCATACCAGACAAAAAAAATACATACATTGTTGAAATACTTAATTACTTATTCGTTTTTGAAATCCGATTAAATAATAGACACGAGCGAAAACGATTTCCACAAAGAATTAGCTCAAGCGCAAGTTTAATTAAAAGTTTGCTTTGGTAACAGTTTCAATTCCAACCAGATAAACATCAACATCAAAATGTAACACACATTTCATATATATGTTTATCTAAAAACATATATATGTATATTATATATCTATAAAGATATATACATATATATATTTAAATTTATATATATATATATGCATTTCACCAAGTTTTATTAATTAAATATGGGATAAATCGCACAATAATAATATTGCTAACTTAGCCTCAAAATATGAAATTTTAAAACAAAAAAATAATTCAGTGTGAAACGCTCGTCGTTAATACCGTTACCTAAAAGCAATAGTTACTGCGCCTTTATTTGACTTGGCAAGCAAATCAAACGCTGACCTTGGGAACTCAGGGCGTATCCGCGGGCAAACGAGCCTTATTTTGCCGCCATGCTTGGTAGCAATTTGCGGTACGCTTCAAGTATTGGAGGATACTACTAAGGCATGCTGCGTTTAAACAGTGTGTCTACGTTGGTAATACCGTGTGTCCAGTTATCTTGAATACTTCAGAAGATACATTCTCCATATGTCACGTGATCAGTTTAGGAAAGACCCACCCAGCGGACCCTCGTTATGTGTTCACTGGCTAGATTTTAAAACCATTTGAGTCAAACAAAACAGTGTGTCTTATACTCTTGAACGCAATGTTCCCAAGTTTTCGAGATGTAGAAAGTAAAATAAAATATATTGTTTTAGCAATCTTCTCAGTTTTTTACACTTAAATTCATGTTTTGTGGGAAGATTATTACGGAAATGAAGCAATTCTGAATAACTTTACAAAAAATTAGAATATATATATTCAAAAATGCTATTTGCAAATTATGTTTGTTTCCGGCAGCTTGATTTAGTTGTATTTGTACGTGCTTAACAATAGCGAATATTCTAGTACATTTAACCAATCGCTAAAAATCTAGAGGAACAATTCCAATAGTATACATGTTGAATGTTATTAACGTATATAATTATGGTTTACTGATTCAGTTTCTCTCTCCTCGTTCAGCCTTGATAATACTTGTTTAAAGCGAACTAGGCATATAGCAGCGTCGCATGTTGGAATTGCTATTCTAGTGGATAAGAGGCAACCTTTGATTTACGCACGTTTGATGTTCTTGATAACTGAGTCTCAAGCAATATGGGATTTAACCAGGAAAGCCCTTTCATTTCGGCAAAATCCAAGGCGTTCTGGCAATAGTGAAAAGTTAGTTATATCAATTAGTTTTGCGAGCCTTATAGGTAAGGTGACGTTAATATAAATATTCCATTACATGAAGAGGTTAAACATCCATCTGTTATTCCGGATTTACAAAATAAAAAAAAAAAAACTTTGTTTGCATACCAGGCAGCAAAGAAATAAATAAAATGCAGGATTGAATATTCGTATATTGAAATTAATTTATCTATAGATTATCGGGCAACATCGCAAACGATTTTCCGCAAAGGAATAACACAAACGAAAGTTAAAACGATCTTTCGTTTCAACATTGGTTTTAGGCCCCATAAGATGAAACACCAACATGAAAAATGTAACATTTATTTCGTAGTTCTTACTACAATACATCGCATAAATCACACAAAAATATGTATAAGCATGCCTCAACATGGGACTTCCAATACGAACAAACAATTTATTGTTAAACAATTGTGTAGTTCCGCTGCACACTTCATACAATAAATACTTCCTGCGTCTACGCTTGACTTTGCCAACAAGCCAAATATACTGACTTTGGCAACCCACGCGCTTTATTTTGCCGCGAAGCTTGGTAACAATTTGCTTTATGGCAAAAATATTTAAGAAGTCAACTGCAGTTATTCTTAAACTTAATCCTTTCTGCGTTTATGCTTTGACATCAGTTTAGTGAGTTGTTGACTGTTAATTTACGTTTTATTGTAGCTGGGGTTTGCGTTTTCGGGATGCAAAAGGAAATGAAAATGTATAATTCATGAAAGTAGAATCGACATTTTTTATTCGAATTAGTTTTGGTGCTGCAAAGTTTGCAGTTTGTCCCATTTTATGGGTCCACAAAGGAGACCTTTATAACGTTTGCACTGTAACATATTATTTGCCGAATATCCGACCGGTTGAACCCGATAGGCATCAAATGTGTAAGAATTGTCTTTAGTTTGCTTGTTCTATTTGCCTGAGACAAACAATGTGCAAGGTTCTAGCTGATGTGTGCGTATTTAGTATGTAAATGTGAAATTAAAATTGATGTCATGAAACTAGAATGACATTTCTTATTTATGCAAATTAGTTTTGTGCTGTAAAGATCGCAGTTTGTCCCATTTTATGGGTACCCAAAGGAGACCTTAAAACTTTTGCACTGCAGAGTTTTAATAAGCAGTCCGAATGTCCGACCTGCTGAACACGTTAGGCATCAAATGTGTAATAACTATCTGCTGGTTCGCTTGGACGCTTTGCCCGAGGCAAAGTAGGTGCAACGTTTTGATACACATCAACTTCTAGCAGAGCATGAAGGTTAACCCCTGACCCTTCACAACGAGGCAAATTATTGTAATTTAGTTCGTATTCCTCTTGGCCAACGATCGATACTTGGACTGGCACTTCTTTGTTGAATCGCAAGTATCCGTTTTCATCTTCTTGTAGGGGAAGAACAGGGTTGGGTCGGATGTAGTAGTTTTCTTCCATTTCCTCGTTCACTCTTTGTTCTTAAAATAAAATTATTTTAATTAAATTGCTCAAAATTTATATCGTGTTTCGTTATCGTCATACTTTTACAAACAAATTTAACCGGATTTGACTATTGTAATTTGAGTTTAACGTGTACTTCATGTATAAAGTCTTGAGAAACTTTTGCTATTACAGCGTTCTAAAATGTTTAAATTTTCATTAATTTGCATGACTAAGTGTTTAACCGTAAATTTAATTTATTCCTTACTATATAAACTGAAGCTTAACAATAGAATTGCTATACGCTAAAGCGCAGAGATGTGCAATCCTGCGGACCGCCTGATGTTTACGTACGGCTTGCCACTCATTCTCACTTTCGCTATAGCGTTTTGTTTTGTTTAAAGCAAGTTGTAGACCTGATCTTTCTGAGACTATAATCGAGTCTAATGTCGCATTTCAACATCCATCGGACACTTGTTCACCCATTGTTAAGCAAGATGTGTGTTATCTTAATGTGTGTTTTTGCGGACCGTTTTAAAGAAATATATCAGTCCAAGGGTGTCATACCATGGCATCATACTGCATGTAAACTTAATTTTTCGCGCTACTTGTGATAAGGCCAATATTTCCTTGCATATTTGCGCACGTGTTCACTCTCGAAGAGCGGGTGTTTACAAGTTAATTTGTTTTGTGACATCACGATATGATGTAAGTTATGACGTCACTCCTTTAATTTAATACGTTTTGCCGTCCATAGATTGTTTTAAAGTGGCAATGCGGCCCATTCTGCTTAATGGTTGGTCATCCCTGCGCTAAAGCATACTGTATAGTCAGGTATTTGTATAAAACATATAAGAAATAAAACCTGTAATGCTGTGATGTCTGATAGATTGTGGTTGCTCTGCTCTCCGAAGTCTCCTGAAATGAAATGTCAAGTAATTTGTTTTGAACTTCGGGCTGTCATTCAGTTGAAATATTATACTCCATTCACCTCATGCAAATTACAGCAACTATAACTCCAATGCAGACAAAACCGCCGATTAGAGCAGCTGGTATGATGCTTTTGATTCCCACACTCTTGTCTTTTTCTGGCACATTTGCAAAGGATATATTTTATATTTTGACGCAAAGACATTTATATCTAATTTTGTGAAAACTGCTACTGATTTGAAAATGTTTATTGTAATTACGCATTATAACCAATAACAGTCAAATAAGCATTTATATTTTTTTACCTGTGATCGTATATTCGCTTATTTTCCAAGGTTTCGTAGTCACATCTGTCATGATGTCAGCAAAACTGGTATTCGCCGTGAAAACGTGATCGTAATTCACATAATCTGTGAACATTTCTTTTTGTTAAGAACTATTAAAGAAAGCAATTTGTTCAAGTAAGCAAAATTAACAAACAGATTTTATCATATCAAATATTATTGACAGATTGTCAAATATTATGGACAGATTGTCAAATATATGCATAAAGCAACCTGTTTTGAAGTTAAGGTTTGATGAAACTTTTTGAGTTACTTGTGAATTTGTCGCCTCATTCTTATCAGCTACATCAAACTGTTTGCTAGTCGTTGATATAGGTTTTTCAAATGTATATAGTCGGTCTGTAAATTTGAAACGAAACATATACAAAAGAAGATTTAAGTTGAATTAGCAAGTTTCGCATTTGATTAGCAAGCTTTGCGTTTCGTACCGACAACGACATGTAATAAGATGGGCTAAAGTACGGACAGCCGCGATATCCTACCAAATGACATAAATACGATTTACAAACAAGGAATATAATAAAACCTAAACCCAAAAACGTAGCGGTTTTTAGATTATAAATCCAGAAAATTATTTTAGCACTAAAGGAAACTTACATATTGCTTTGATACTATTCCTATAAAAAATCACTACATTCTTTGAAAACAGTTAGGTCTGATACCGTGGCTAAAATGTATAAATTAATTTAGTGTTAGACAGGTAACGATACTTTACTTTTGTATTGGCTTTATGGGGTTATAATAATCAAACAATGCAATTGCAGTATATCACCGCAGCATCAAATAAAAAAATATTATTTTTGTCAGTATTTTTTACATTAAATAGAAAACAATGAAGCACGAACCTGTTTTAACGGTGAAAGTTTTTACACCTTTCAAAGTGGTCAATCGAGTTGTTGGGACTTTACTGGAAAGAACAACTCTGTATCTTGTAGTCGTTGATGCAGGTTTGCCAATAGAAAACCGTAAACCTGCAATTTAAATCAGGTTGACATGAGAGGATAAATTAATTGCCGCAATTGAAAGCTCTCACCACTTGGTCTCTGGCAAATGTATTTTTCCCGTCTGTTGCATTGAATGTCAACCCAAGGATAGTCCTGGCCACTTTTCTCCATCGCTGCACAATCCTCCACCCAAAAGTCACCGTTCGGCTCTCCAGGTTTCCAATTCGTGTAATCTAGCTGTGTTCCATATAACCATTTGAATGTTCCATGCCTTGCTTTCTTTAATCCAATATAATGTGTGGTCGGTTTTCCTATAAAATTACTCAAGAATCAGACAAATAGACATACCCAAGAAAAGTGTAATTGCGCATGAATAAAATTATATTTACCTCCGATATTTCGCAAATGATTCGCTAAAAAACCTTAAATACTTGATGATGTTACTTTTGCAAGAATTGATCTCATTCGAGAACAATCTGCGGAAGCGTCGTAAAAATTTCGTTTTCTACTACTTTCAATGTGGTATTCCATATCGTCTAACTTATGCCAAATAGCTAAGGCATCGAAAGCAAGAGCTAACAAAACTATAATTGACACTATTTTCTGCATCCTATAAACATCAATAAGAAATAACTTGGACTTCAAAACTTTAAAGGGCCTACATGCAATTGCAACCTAACATAATTTATACTTTACACTGCAAAATCGATACGCTGGACCCATTAGTTGCAAAAAAGTATTTTAAAGGTCTTTATTTTCTTACAAAAGTCTTAATTTTCTATGTACTTTACATTGCAATACAATACCCTTAACTTTAGTTTTTGTTGAAATGGTGTAAAAACTCCACAGGATTTGGGTAATATATGCCTGTGTTTAACACAAAACAAACACGGTAAAATTTTTGTTTTAGTTATTGTTATAGTATAGTCTGCAATAAAACTCAATTTGCAACAAAGCTCAGCCTTTTAAAATGTCTCTTACATACTATGAGAACCGCTGTTTCAAAATAGTATTAACACTGTTCATTGTAATAGTATATAGTCTGTAATAAAACTCGATTTGCACTAACAAAGCTCAGCCTTTCAAAATGTCTCTTATTGATCCGCATATCAAGCTAAATCAGGCTAGAATACAACCTCTAGGACTTTAACACCAACAATTTAAACCTTTGAATAAAATTGTGAAAAAATAGCCTACAACAATTGCAGCACACTCTCTAAGTTGCAATCCAGAATTGTCTTACAGCACGACGGTCGCTTATAGTTATATCGTTATAGTTTCTTGCGTTATAGTTTCAGGCACAATTGCCTATTTTCTCCCTAATCTATAAATAAGGGAGGAGATATCCACAGACCTATTTTTGAAGCACTTTTAATAACATCTGACGATTTATTTGCAAAGTTGTTGCATATCAAATAACACGAACGTTGCTTAATTGTGTCTTTTTTATTGAAACTATAGCACATTAGAATGCAGTGCAAACACCTTATTTGACAGTTAAAATAGGAAAAGATGAACCCAAGATTTATTTCAGTTATGGTGTCAAGCACAATAACAAAACATGAACACAAAATGTGTAATACATTCTTAAAACATAAAATTATATAACACACCCTTTCTAAGCAACATATTATAAACACGAAGGAAGCTTACACATTTTTTTATCGATCCAAGACGTAATTTATTACCTTGTCAGGATCCGCAAGAGGGCGTTAACAAATTAATTGAAAATAGTCACTTCGTGCCCTTTCTTGTTACGTTGCTCTGAGGCTGACTTCGTAAAACTAAACAGTTGCCGCGGGAAAGCGAGCGTCATTTTGCCGCAACGTAGATTAGACATTACCAAGAAGTGTTATACGCCGATATTCGTTTGGTTTGCTAAACTCTTGCAAAATAAACATGTATAGTTTTATGCAATGTTGTGATTTTTTAAATCTTCAATTCATGCTTTTTAAAGCCTCATTTTGCCGCCATGTTGGTAACAATTTGAGGTACGCTTCAGTATTGGAGAAATCAACTAAAGCAGGCCACGCTTAAACCAGGGCTGCGGAGTCGTAGTCGGACTTGCGACTCAGGATTCGAGGAGTCTATTTGTTTTTGCTGGAGTCGAACTCGGGACACGGGACTCGGGTAAGACCTTGTAAAACTGCCCGAGTTCCGAGTCCGACATGCGCATGCGCAGTACCAAAGTTTAAAACTGATATGGCCGCCAAATGGAAATTGCAAATGTGGAATAATGGTGGAAATGTTTTCCAACCATGTATTGTGAGTTAATGACTTATTTGACACCCCTATAAGTGGATTGCTGAATATCCAAGTTATTTTAGTTACGTAAATTGATGAAATACAGGCTGAACAGTCCGGGCCAGACTCGGGACTCGACAAAATTGCACATTTGACCAGAGTCGGACTCGGGTTTATTTTTTGGCCGGAGTCAGACTCGGGAATTGGACTCGGGTTATTTTTAACCGTCTCCGCAGCCCTGGTTTAAACAGTGTGTCTACGTTGGTAAAACCGTGTCCACTTATTTTAAATACTTCTTAAAATACACTCTGCTGATGTCGCTTGGTCAGTTTAGGAAGTTACCCACCCAACAGACCATCGGTATGTGTACACTGGCTAGATTATAAAACAATTTGAGTAAAACAAAACAGAGCGTCTGAGCACAAGTTTCGAAATGTAGAAAGTTGTATTAATAATTTATTGGTTGCAATTGCAGAGGCGTAGCCAGAGTATTTTGCGCCCGGGGGCAAACGGCGCCCCTCCTCCATGTTTAATCACATTGTCTATTACACTAACATAATATACATTACTATATCCGAAAAAGCAATTCAAATTTCAAAAGAATTTTGCATTTAAAGGAGAAGTAGCCTAATTTGTGCATTTATAAGCCTCATTTTGGCGCCCGTGTACCTTGGCGCCAGGGGACATATGTACCCTACCCCCTTAGCTACGCCTCTGTGCAACTGCATAAGAGAAAACTGTGTTCTAACAAAAAGCTTAAATTTTATTATTAGCATGACATAAGATATCGATTTTTGAAAGTGATAAACGTTCAACCCTTAATGACAGTCGTGTAAGTGTCGCTGGATGTTTTCTCGCCGTTAGAGCCTCGATGATCACTTTAGTCGGCGAAATCGTAGGCCTGGGACGGTGCAGGAATATTTCCGCAATCCTTTGATTCAGTTCCTTTAATTTAAAAGTTTGTAAATAAATTGTTCGTTATTTGATTTGGTGTGTTTATGTTTGTTATTGTTTAGTGTTTTGGAAGAAGATTCCCCGGTAAGATTAAAACATGTTAAACGTTTAAAGTTGTTTTAAATAGGACACATGTCGAAAACTTACAAGGAGTGATTTATAAAAAAACATTGGAGGTAGCCACAAAGCGAATTTGTTTTAAATAAATGGAATGTCTAAAAGCTAACCAGCAATTTGACACTGTTACCGTCCCCAAAATTTGTACACGTTGTTAAAAAAAATAAAATGATTGCCAATGGCACATTTACTTCAGTTTGATGGCCCGCCGTTACACTATCCCAAGCTAGTTGATTTGACATGAATGTAATTCCATTGGACATCTATGTTAAAGGCTTACCAATTGCTGCCACGGAGTACACCGCCTGTTCTCGTGAGTTGACATTTCCAGTTGCTATTCCGGATAAGTTAAGATGTGAATATTCGTTGCCAGTTTCAGACGCATTTTGACCACCGCTGTGTGGTTGAGAAGTTGTTCCCAAGTTCAAAGACGAGTATTGGTTGTTTGCAAGCATTTCGTACACGTCCTGAGACGAGGCCTGATTGCCTAACAGCAAATTTAGAATAATATTTGTATTTTCAACGTTTACATAGTTCAAATCGACAACCAAGTCATTTGAAATGTCATCACTCTTTGTCTATTTAGCTTAAACGAGACTGTACATTTATTTCAATTGAAAAATTGCTATTCCGGCAATACTTGTAATTACTACCTATAAAGCATATATACCTATATTTGATCAAAATACAAACGAATACCTTGGTATGAAAAGATTTAAGGCCGGACGAGGAAAAAATTACTGGTGAGTTTTCGGCATGTACTATCCGATAACAACCGATACCCAATAGCATTTGTACTGTGCAATAGTAGGGTGGCATCTCTACCAATCTGATACAAAACAGTGCTAAATAACCGTGTACAAATGTGAAACACAGCGTTGGTTTACTGTGAGTTTTTTCCACCAAAAAACGTAAATTTGTTAGAAAAAGCATGTTAACAATAATTGTTAAGTGTTTATTTATATTTTGTGTTTAACATTGTTTTTCATTTTGAAAATTAACGTTGCAATTACGTTGTAATTTGGTCAGTTCGGCTCAAACTTTTTTTCCCGAAATACTTGGTTTTTGTATCGGAATAAAATAAGAAGTGTCGGACAACACTATTGACTCTCCGGCTAATTCAATTTGATTTTCTTGCAAGCGAGATATGCGAGAATTTTCCTATAGGCTATATACCTGGGTAATGTAACACTAACCTTCATCGTGATTAATATTTGGTTGTTGCTTGACCGCTCGGCTTTTCCTAAAATAAGGAACAAAGCACAATTACACAATTTTGACATTTAACCACCGTATGCTTCAATCAGTTACACCCACCTTATGCACAATGCTACAGCAAGTGCTGCAAAGCAAAGAAGCACAACTCCGGAGATCGATGCAATTATTACAACAGTTGATGATCCAGATTCCTTTGCATACGTCCTAGTGCGGCCGTCTGCATGTACAGCCATTACGTTACAAATAAGGCTTATCCTTTTGCAAAATCAAAATGTTACCGCAAGTAAGGCTATACTTGATGCAAATTAACTTTTGCGAAAATGTAAGGAATAACACGTCAACCTTATGACGAGCTGCTGTTTATTGTTTTTCCTTCGAATGACGTCATATCCGTGATGACGGGCTCGTATTGCGTTTGTTTTACAAAGAGGGTGAAACTGTTTACGAAACCAAATTATTTTGATGAACTCTATTTGGCCGTAAGACAATAAGCTGAATGATGCAACAATTATTTTAAGGGGTCAAGCAAAACCCTGTAAAGTGTCTTAGAATATTTGTGCTCCAACATAAAATAATTTATAGAAATATAACGAAAGCGAGCAGTGTGCAATATATATAAACTCAGCTTTACGCTAAACACTTTCCTAAAGACTTCCTAAAAACAGCTTTTCTGTATTGAAATAGCACCCAAACGGACTATTTTATTATGCCGAAGCTATGTTATAACATATTTAAAATTACCATCAGAAATGCATTTAGGATTAATGGTTTTCGAACACAAAACTGATCTATGGATACTACGATTTAAACTAAGAGAATTTTAAAATTACCTAAACTACTGCCTCAAACGAGCGTTTTACTGTACATTACATTTGCGGAAGGAAAGTTAATGGCTACCTGTTGGAAGGTTTTTGGTTAGTGCATTATTGTTAGCAGTTGTGGGGTTTATTGCCGCATTAGTGTAGCCTTCAACAGTTGTTTGATGAGTCGACGAAGCTGTTGTGGGGCTAAGTAGCTCTGTAAACAACGTAAATTCACAAAACACCAAAAAATAATATTAAATGTCGAACCTTCCACATGCTCACAACTAACAAACCAACATGGGTAAGACTATAGATATTTCTTGCCTTACGTTGTTTATATAAATTTATTAGGATATGAAATGATTTGGGTCAAAACCCGACAGTTATTGATATTATGGATTTCGTAACGTTCTGGGGTCTCTACGATTTTATATACACAATCATGTATGCATTTTTCGAGACATCTCAGGTATTCTGCGCAAGCATGTTTTGCTATACACAAACGGGTTTGAATGTTTCGGTAATATTTTAAAAAGAATACTGATTTTCGTCTAACAAACAGGCAATAACTTAGGGGAAACAATGTTTTTTCAGAAACGAAATTAGTAATTTAATTTTTCTTCATGTATATATTTTGTTGTTGGTATAACGTAGGTCATTTAAAATCAACGTAGGATAGCCTATGCAGTATACATACCAATTGGTCTCTGACAAATGTATTTTTCTTTTCGGCTGCATGATATATCATTCCAAAGAAAGTCTGGACTGTCTTGCATCACGGCACAATCCTCATCTTTCCACAGCCAATTATTCGGCTCCAACCAATCCCATTTCGTATAATTTAAACTTGAATCGTCCAACCATTTGAATTTGTCATCCGTTCCTTTCGTTAATCCAATATAGTAAGTGCTCGAACCTGAACAATGAAACGCGCAATAAAAACAATAAACCTCAATATTTAAATCAAAACTTTAGATAAAACCTTACTAACCAACATAATAGTTAATCCAATGACTTAGTAATACCCTATGTGTGTTTAGAGTAGACATTGTTAAAATCGTATTCTGTCCGTTTAGGTTGTTTTCTGAAAGGCTTGTTTAATTCCGCTTTACAAGTATTTCCGACTTTGTGTCTTTCTATTTTGGCCTTACTCGGAACTGAATTTTGTTCGAACGAATATGTTATTCTAACTTTCGTAAAATGGATAGAAACCCAGTACTAAGCTTTAGGAATGATTTGTCTAATTGATAAATATGAGTTACATTTGATTCGCTCTGTAATTGTTTAAGCTACCTCTTTCAATTTTCTGAGCTAAGAACATTTGTACAACCGAAGAGTTGACTTTAACCAGAGATGCATTCATTTCCCTGCAAGCCGTAGCAGCTCCCTTAAACGTTCGCTTTCCATTGCTTTCAATTTTGTATTCAAAGTTGTCCGATTGGTACCACATCGCAAATGAGCTTGTCGCAGTAGTAAATGCAATCATCACATTGACTAGTGTGACCATCTTAAACCAACCAGAAGTTGCTGAGAATCGCAAATGAATGCCGTGGGTAAAGCTGTATAAACTACTAACTACATCAGCACTGACGTAATGCGGTCATTCTTTCAGACAAACAATCCACCCATAGTCATATATGTCATTTTCGATGCTTTCCAGTTTATGATGAACTCTTTTCCCTAACTCTTCTATGTTAGTCAGGCAACACAAACACTTAAGTTAAGTACGGGTAAACAAATAGGCGCAATCAAGCATCAACCAGCGTTAAAATTGCAGATTGCATAAATTTAAACGTCATGTGGAGATTACAAAAAGCCATTAAACCAAAAGTTAAATGCTCTTGGGATTTTAAATCTAAACTTACATACTACAAAGAGTCTACTGAACAAAAGTGCACCGAACAAGCTTATTAAACGAAAAAAACGCCCCAATGCCTGCTTTAAAGCATAGGTTACAATTTCAAACCCTTCCGCAAAACACAACAACATCTACGACTGAGCAACAAAAGTAGAATTTTTGCGTAAAGCAAATAAACAAATATTTCCGAAGTTCCACCTAACTTATTAGAATGTAGACTGGAAATCACACATTCACAATTTAAAGAAAGTTGCAGATTTGTTTTTGTTCGAAGTGTCAACTTACTGTTTTATAATATGTGCGATTTTATACGCTTCTGCATAATGTATGATGAATTGCGAGTACGAGTTCGAAATTCTGAATTAAAGCTACAAAGTATTGTTATAAGAAAGGCGACTACTTTTTGACTTAAAAAAAAAAATTGTCAAAATCTTCACGTTAACGTTAGGTGAATATTTATCTAAATATTTCGCATCACAATCGATAAAAATGCAAGCAGAATTAACAACGTAGGCCTGTAGTTTACACATTTGGTAAAGCCCGAACTTCATTTTGCTTTATAGTTATGTAACTCTGGTTTGGACAAATGTATTCAGCATTTGCTGTTATTTTTCGCTTGTGATTGGCAATTTTCCCGTTTTCTGTTTGGATATAACGCTTGTTTTTTTTTGGCAACTAATTGTACCTTTTATTTCAACTGTTTACGCAACACTGATGGTTAGTATAGGTTTTGAATAGGCAATATTGCTTGAAGATTGTTATTCTAGTATCTTTAAATGTTTTAAATAGATCATTTGACCGAAATAACATTTATCGGAGAACGAAGTCGGCATACCGTTAGACTGTAGAAACTGGAGTAATTAAAGTTGACAAAAAATATAGTTTTTGAAGACAAGTAGCTTCGTGTCCCCCGTATTTTGCAAAACCTCTAATAAATGTGTTAAACTATTAACCAAATAAATGTGTTAAACTATTACTCGAATAAATGTGTTCGATGCAATAACTTAGTCTATGTCGACATGGAACGAACTTTAATAGGATGAAAAAAGTTAATAGTTTTTACAGTTCAATTTTCGGCAGATGTGAATCGAAATCACGCGACCCACATTTTATCCTCTGCGACGTATGTTGGTTTCTCATACTATGAGAACCGCTGTTTCAAAATAGTATTAACACTGTTCATTGTAATAGTATATAGTCTGTAATAAAACTCGATTTGCACTAACAAAGCTCAGCCTTTCAAAATGTCTCTTATTGATCCGCATATCAAGCTAAATCAGGCTTGGATGCAACCTGTAGGACTTTAACACCAACAATTTAAACCTTTGACTAAAATTATGAAAAATAGCCTACAACAATTGCAGCACACTCTCTAAGTTGCAATCCAGAATTGTCTTGCAGCACGACGGTCGCTTATAGTTATACCGTTATAGTTTCTTGCGTTATAGTTTCAGGCACAATTGCTTATTTTCTCCCTAATCTATAAATAAGTGAGGTGATATCCGCAGACCTATTTTTGAAGCACTTTCAATAACATCTGACGATTTATTTGCAAAGTTGTTGGATGTCAAATAACAGGAACGTTGCTTAATTGTGTCTTTTTCATTGAAACTATAGCACAATAGAATGCAGTGCAAACACCTTATTTGACAGTTAAAATAGGAAAAGATGAAGCCAAGATTTGTTTCAGTAATGGTGTCAAGCACAATAACAAAACATTAACACCAAATGTGTAATACATTCTTAAAACATAAAATTATGTAACACACCGTTTCTAAGCAACATATTATAAACACGAAGGAAGCGTACAATTTTTATTTTACCGATCTAAGACGTAATTTATTGCCTTGCCAAGATCCGCTAGAGGGCGTTAACAAATCAATTAAAAAATGTTACATCGTGCCCTTTCTTGTTACTTTGCTCTGAGGCTGACTTCGTAAATCAAAACAGTTGCCGCGGGAAAGCGAGCCTCATTTTGCCGCAACGTAGATTAAACATTACCAAGAAGTGGTATACACCGATATTCGTTTGGCTTGCTAAACTCATGCAAAGTAAGCAAGTATAGTTTTATGCAATCTTGTGATTCTTTAAATATTCAATTCATGCTTTTTGAAGACTTTATTACGGAAATGAAGCAGTTCTAAATAATTAATTCGAGCTTTAAAAACAGCGTAAATTCCGTTATATTTTCAACTTATTGCTATAAAAAGCTGGAGGTACAATCCCTGTAGTGTACACGTTAGATATTTAAAGTGTATAATCATGGATAACTGATTCAGTTTCTCTGTTTTCCTTGAAACAATCTTGCGTAATGACATGAATCTACGTCATCGATTATTGTTGAACGGGGTTGATAATCTCATAATATTCCGGAGCAGGGTAATTTGATTCATCAACCAGTGCATATTGGTTCATGATTGACCCTTCTGCCTGGGGCAAACTAGTGGGGTTTAATTCAAAATATCCTTGTTCACCGACCAGCGACACTTGGACTGGTACTTCTTAGTTGGATCGCAAGTATCCGTTTTCATCTTCTTGTAGAGGAACCATACGATTGGTTCCGATGTAGCCATTATTTTCTTCATCGCCGGTTTCCCCTATTTTTTAAATGAGATAAATGTTAATTAGCGCGTATAAAACAGTTTCTCAGGAGTTAGTTCTATCTTTGTGATGTGATATACTTTCTATTGGTACTATTTTCGTTTGTGAAACACAATAATACTTTCGTAAGAAGCCACCACATACATTTTTACAGTCTAAAAATGTTTTTAAGAATGATTGGAGTTTAAAATAATTTTAGAAATGATCGTTTGCATGGTCGATTTATTTTTATAAATGCAAAGAAGATGTTTAGGGACATTTTCCCGTAAGAATGTTTATTGATGTTTTCTGTCCCTTTTGTGTTTTTAAAGGGATTAAATGTATGCGCTATGGCCGAGTGGTGATAATGTCAGAGCCAATAACTAATATAAACACATCAGTATTACATAAACATATACCTATGTTGTGATTTGATGATGGCTGTTGTTTTCTCGCTTTCAAATGACTTCTGAAATGAATGAAGTTTTGTTGTAAAGTTTCGCACATTCTTCCGCTGTTGTATATGGCCCACTTACCTTACGCAAAGCACGGCAGCTGCTGTGAGGCAGAACAATATGACCACACCACCGATTGAAGCAGCTATGATGATTGATTGGTTTCCTGTAAAGCAAGGATTTTCCACAAATATATACGGTATGCAAATAATTGGTAGTAAAATAATTCATTCTTTTAATATTAAAACTTGACAAAGTAAGCAATTCAACAATATTTCAATTGCTATTTCAAAATAAATAGCAAAAAATACCTTAAAGAACTACCTTACTTTGATTCAATTTTAATGTTTGTTAACATACAGTACATTTTATTGTCTGTTGCAGACTTAACAAGTGTTTGAACATAGAATGCACATTGTGTATATGAATGATTCTGTTGCCGTACAATTAATAATTCCAGGGGTGTTATGCAGTCATAACGGCATGAAAATGTCCGCAATTTGCGCGAGCACAATAAAGTCATACTGGGTGCACGAAAAAATGTAATTCAATGCGTACAGTGCATTATAAAACACTTTTTTTAAACTAATCTGCAAAACAGAATCGATATTGCAACTGCTTATAGGTCTAGCTAACCTGTTATAACGTTGGAGGTTGATGCAATCTCTAAAGTCGTTGGCTGATTGGTCTTCACATTCGTGTGATGTCCAACAAATGGCTCGCCGGTTGTTGATTCAGCTTTTTCAGTACTAAAATTCAACCCTGTATTTAAATATAAACGGAACAGTTTACTACAGAACTGTTCTAGGCTTGCACAAAAAAGAAACTTACCAAGTTTTCTTTGACAAATGTACTTTTCCGTTCTGATGCGATGTACGTCAACCCAAGGATACTCCAAGTCTTTTTTCTCCATCGCTGCGCATTTTTCGCCCCACAAGCCCCCGACGTTCGGCTGTTCCGGCGAACCGTCCAGCCATTCAAACGTGTCATTGCTTTCAACTCTCAATCCAATGTAATATATTGATGCCGTTCCTGATTAATTGGGTAGAATTTAGGATATACCGGAACTTTAAAAACCAAAACTTTACAGTATCAGGAAATCAATTACCGTTTCTAAATTGAAGTTGCTGCGATAAAAAAATTTTGAATCTTTGAAGAGTTGACTTTTGCGAGACTTCCATTCATTTTTACACAAGCTGCTAAAGGTTTCGAAAAATATTTTCCTTTTGTGTTTTCGATGTGGTATTCAAAGTTGTCCAACTGATGCCAAGTAGCGAAGGAACCAGCGCCAAAACAATTGTCGCTCTTATGAACCAATACATGGCATACAGCGTTATGGAGATTTCTAAACTAAAGAGCAGTTTAATTTCTCACTGTAAAATTAATCACTATTATGTTACTCACCTTCGCCTACGTGTAAACCTATGATAACCTGCAGTACTGTATCCGAGGTTTATTGATATATGGGTGTAACTTGTCGATGTGTAATCACAGCATGGAGCCACATCTTTAATTATTTTAACTTATGTGACGCATAACGATTTCTAAAAATACCGAGAAAAGTGATTGCGACCAAACATATCAGCGCCTTGTGTGCATTTCAGCCATAGACGCTGGTGTGCGCTGCTTTTTTGGCTATTACACATTACTAATTTTTTTATTTATGTATAAGTTTTTACGGTGCTAGCGCATGGCGTACAAAATTACCTTCGAAACTTTATAGCTCTATTGAGAATAATTTATCCCCGAAAAGAATGCCTTTGCTACAAGAAGGTAATACGTTTGTTTTGGCGAACGGACAGCGTACAAACAGGCGAACATTTCAATATATTTAAGATATGATGTAACAAAAGTTTAGGAAGCCCGCCAAAGTTAAATACGATATGTTTCTTTTTAAATATTGTTACCTGAACACCTAAAATTAAATATATGATGCGGCTAAACTGTGTTAATAAGTATCGATGTTATATGTGGTTGAATCTTTATAAAGCTGTCTTTTTATTTAAAAGTCAGTGGTTAAAAAGAGTTTAGCGTATTTCCGCATTTTAACACGCTTCGTTCTTACCAAATCAGATAACTTTAATCGTTGGGCGACATCCCGCTTTTTTCATCTCGTTTATCCTTTATAATACTTGTTTAAAGCGAACTATGCACATAGCAGCGTGTGCAGGGCGCATGTTGGAATTTCTATTCTAGTGGATAAGAGGCAACCTTTGATTTAGGCACGTTAGATGTTTTTGATATCTGCGTCCCAAGAAATATGGGATTTAACCAGGGTCTGTTAGATATAGGTATACTGTACATACTTTATCTTGAGTTGTTTACTTAGAGTTCTGATTTAGCGAAATTTGCGTTTATGTAGATGAATTCGGAAAATCCTTTCATTTGGGCAACTTCCAAGGCGTTCTGGCAACAGTGGAAAGTTAGTTATATCAATTAGTTTTGTGAGCCTTATGGCAAGGTGACGTTAATAAAAATAAACAACAGAAGAGGTTAAACATCCATCTGTTATTCCGGATTTACAAAATCAAATAAAATTTTTTTTGCATACCAGGCGTTAAAGAAATAAATAAAATGCAGGATTGAATTTTCGTATATTGAAAATAATTAATCTATAGATTATCGGGCAACATCGCAAACGATTTTGCGCAAAGGAATAACTCAAGCGAAAGTTTAAATGGTCTTTCGTCTCAACATTGTTTTTAGGCCCCATAAGATGAAACACCAAAAAGAAAATGTAACATTTATTTCGTATAGCTCTTACTATAATACATCGCATAAATCACACAAAAATATGTATAAGCGTGCCTCAACATGAGAGTTCCAATACGAACAAACAATTTATTTTTAAACACTTTTAGTTAGTTCCGCTGCACTCTTCATAAAATAAATACTTCCTGTGTCTTCGCTTGACTGTGCAAACAAGCCAAATACTGACTTTGGCAACCCAGGTCGTTTCCGCGGCAAACGCGCTTTACTTTGCCGCGAAGCTTGGTAACAATTTGCTTTATGCCAAAAAGATTGAAGAAGTCAACTGCAGTTATTCTTAAACTTAATCCTTTCTGCGTTTATGCTTTGACATGAGTAGAGAGTTGTTGACTGTTAATTTACGTTTTATTGTAGCAGGGGTTTGCATTTTCAGGATGCAAAAGGAAATTAAAATGTAAGTTATGAAAGGAGAATCGACATGTTTTTATTCGAATTGGTTTTGGTGCTGAAAAGTTTGCAGTTTGTCCCATTTTATTGGTCCACAAAGAAGACCTTTATAACGTTTGCACTGTAACATATTATTAGCTGAATACCCGACCATTTTTTTTAGCCGAATACCCGACAATTAGAAACAAGCCAATAAGTGATAATTTTGCGTATCCACGGTAGGAAATGCTTTCGCGACATAACAGTAAATAAAATTACAATATACACATGTCTCTAACTTCTTAGTCAAACTATTTAAAATCACAGCCACCCCAAATAGATCTTCACTTGCAAAAGAATAATCAACGCTGCGTATTGTGAAACTTTTCAGTTTGTTTAACCAGTTTATGATTTATTTAATTTCTATATGTCGCTATTCATTGTTGGGCTATTGGAAATCTGAATAGTTTTGGCTGCGCTCGAAGCAAAATAAAAAGTCGACAAGAGTCAAATTAACACCTATCTAAACAAAATAGAGTATATATACCGCAAATGAAGGGACATTTTAAAGCGCTGGTCACAAACGAGGCCTTAATCCTTTAAAACGCACGACTATAGGTCAAACTTTTAATTCCGTGTTTTTGCTGTTGCACGTCATACAGGTTTCATTGTCTTTGGTTGGTATCTAAATTTTTGGAAATTTTTGGATTTTCAAGTCTTTATTGGCACGAATTTTAAGAACAAAAAAAGAAATAGCAACTTTAATATTAAATTGATTCATCACGACGTTTTTCAGCATGATTTTAAGCGGGGTTCCTTAAAATTGTCATCAGTCTGCGCGCAGTTTTAAAATCCAAAACTGTTCGCCACACGTTACGTTTTACAGAGCTAAGCAAGCGTTTTTTATTTATTTCTACATGCTTTGTTTTACAGTTAGTTAATGCAAACCCGACATCTAACATACTTTGCATACCACACTGTTCGGGAAGCCATGGTTTAAACAGTACATATAGTGGCTTATAACATAGATTTAATGCAACATTAAGTCATTCCTACCATATTTATTCGAATTAAGGAACTGACGATGCCAGTAGAGACGAAATATATATTCCCTTATGAAAATATCTGTTCCGGGTTTGGTTTTACTCTGGTTTTTAAACTTTGAGTTTGTCGTTAATATGCTCGTCCGCGGAACAGTGACTGGCAAGCAGAAACTTGCCAATGGTTTTCAATTTCATAAAAATATGCCTTTTTATATGTATTTATATACATTCCTGCAATATTAAACATTTTGTTATTTCTAGAGAAACAAGTGTAAGAAAAGTCGCTGATGTATCAAATCGTGAACCGCGGTTCAGTGGTTCACCGTTTGTGAAGTAGACCAAGTTTTGATATTAGTATTGCAGGAAGTTTCGATATTTCCAAAGTTTGCTCAGTAAACAACTTTGGTTATTCGACCTGAAATATTGATTGATTACCCACCTAAATATTTACTGGCCTTAAAAGCATAATAGTATTGAAATATCTGACACAAAGTGCAGAAATGTCTTTGGGAGAGTTTATTTACAAGCCTTAACTAAAACAACGGAATAAATGTAAACGGAATATGAGCAAAATATCAGTATTTAAGCAAGATGTTAATTTAGAGCAAAATATATTCCAAAATAATTCCAAACAACTTTTTTAATATTTCAATTAACAGTTCTGTGGGTTTTTAAATGACGTTTTGTTAGCGCAAATAGAGAGATTATGATTGATAATTGTTAACAGATGTAACTGGCGTAAATGAGATCGCACATAACTTATGCTGTAATTAACGATCTTTATAGGGTTCTTAGGAACAGTTTGGATAACGTCGAAATTTCAAACCAGTTGTTAAGCATTAAGTGTACAATAATGGTTTGCTTGGGAAAAATCTAAAGTATATTATTGCAAACTGGAGCCCCTTGAAAAGCGTTTGAGATTACAGCTGAACCTCCAGCCTCGGGTAAACCAGTGACGTTTAATTCCATGTATTCCTGTCCACCAACCACCGATACTTGGACTGGTACCACTTTGTTAGATCGCAAGTATCCGTTTTCATCTTCTTGTAATAGTAGCACAGGGTTGAGTCGAATGTAGCCATTTTCGTCTTCACTATTGTTTTCTCCCTCTTGAAATAAAATATAGCTTTCAATTGTTACGGAAAAATGCCGCATCCCCACGTTGTTTAAAAAATTGTATTAATAGAAATCTTACTCGTTTGTGCCTTTTCTAGTAACATGTGCTTTACAATCAAATAACTCGTTTTACTGCACATAGCTCAGTTATTACTGTTAATGACGTTAAGTTAACCGTAATTCTTTATATTTTACCTAGAAATTAAAATGAATATTAAGTAATTAAATTGTTAACACGCGCGATTCTGATACAAAACAGTGCTAAATAACCGTGTACAAATGTGAAACACAGCGTTGGTTTACTGTGAGTTTTTTCCACCAAAAAACGTAAATTTGTTAGAAAAAGCATGTTAACAATAATTGTTAGGTGTTTATTTATATTTTGTGTTTAACATTGTTTTTCATTTTGAAAACTTAACGTTGCAATTACGTTGTAATTTGATCAGTTCGGCTCAAACTTTTTTTCCCGAAATACTTGGTTTTTGTATCGGAATAAAATAAGAAGTGTCGGACAACACTATTGACTCTCCGGCTAATTCAATTTGATTTTCGTGCAAGCGAGATATGCGAGAATTTTCCTATAGGCTATATACCTGGGTAATGTAACACTAACCTTCATTGTGATTAATACTTGGTTGTTGCTTGACCGCTCGGCTCTTCCTAAAATAAGGAACAAAGCACAATTACACAATTTTGACATTTAACCACCGTATGCTTCAATCAGTTACACCCACTTTATGCACAATGCTACAGCAAGTGCTGCAAGGCAAAGAAGCACAACTCCGGAGATCGATGCAATTATTACAACAGTTGATGATCCAGATTCCTTTGCATACGTCTTAGTGCGGCCGTCTGCAAGTACAGCCTTAACGTTACAAATAAGGCTTATCATTTTGCAAAATCAAAATGTTATCGCAAGTAAGGCTATACTTGATGCAAATTAACTTTTGCGAAAATGTAAGGAATAACACGTGACCTGATGACGAGCTGCTGCTTATTGTTTTTCCTTCGAATGACGTCATATCCGTGGAGGTTGGCTCGTATTGAGATTGTTCTACAAAGAGGGTGAAACTGTTTACGAACCAAATTATTTTGATGAACTCTATTTGGCCGTAGGACAATAAGCTGAATGATGCAACAATTATTTTAAGGGGTCAAGCAAAACCCTGTAAAGTGTCTTAGAATATTTGTGCTCCAACATAAAATAATTTATAGAAATATAACGAAAGCGAGCAGTGTGCAATATATATAAACTCAGCTTTACGTTAAACACTTTCCTAAAGACTTCCTAAAAACAGCTTTTCTGTATTGACATAGCACCCAAACGGACTATTTTATTATGCCGAAGCTATGTTATAACATATTTAAAATTACCATCAGAAATGAATTTAGGATTAATGGTTTTCGAACACAAAACTGATCTATGGATACTACGATTTTAACCAAGAGAATTTTAAAATTACCTAAACTACTGCCTCAAACAAGCGTTTTACTGTACATTACATTTGAGGAAGGAAAGTTAATGGCTACCTTTTGGAAGGTTCTTGGTTAGTGCATTATTGTTAGCAGTTGTGGGGTTTATTGCCGCATTAGTGAAGCCTTCAACAGTTGTTTGATGAGTCGACGAAGCTGTTGTGGGGCTAAGTAGCTCTGTAAACAACGTAAATTCACAAAACTCCAAAAAATAATATTCAATGTCGAACCTTCAACATGCTCACAACTAACAAACCAACATGGGTAAGACTATAGATATTTCTTGCCTTACGTTGTTTATATAAATTTATTAGGATATGAAATGATTTGGGTCAAAACCCGACAGTTATTGATATTATGGATGTCGTAACGTTCTGAGGTCTCTACGATTTTATATACACAATCATGTATGCATTTTTCGAGACATCTCAGGTATTCTGCGCAAGCATGTTTTGTTATACACAAACGGGTTTGAATGATTCGGTAATATTTTAAAAAAATTTCGTCTAACAAACAGGCAATAACTTAGGGGAAACAATGTTTTTTCAGAAACGAAATTAGTAATTTAATTTTGCTTCATGTATATAATTTTTTGTTGGTATAACGTAGGACATTCAAAATCAACGTAGGATAGCCTATACAGTATACATACCAATTGGTCTCTGACAAATGTAGTTTTCTTTTCGGCTGCATGATATATCTTTCCACAAAAAGTCTGGACTGTCTTTCATCACGGCACAATCCTCATTCCACAGCCAATCATTTGGCTCCAACCAATCCCATTTCGTATAAGCTAAACTTGATCCGTCCAACCATTTGAACTTGTCATCCGTTCCTCTCGTTAATCCAATATAGTAAGTGTTTGAACCTGAACAATGAAACGCACACTAAAAACAATAAAGCTCAATATTTAAATCGAAATTTTAGATAACACCTTACATAATAGTTAAACCAAAGACTCAGTAATACCCTATGTGTGTTTAGAGTAGAGATTGTTAAAATCGTACTTTGTCCGTTTAGGTTGTTTTCTGAAAGGCTTGTTTAATTTCGCTTTACAAGTTTTTCCGACATTGTGTATTTCTATTTTGGTCTTACTCGGGACTCAATTTTGTTCGAACGAATAGGCCTACATTATTCTAACTTCCTTAAAATGGATAGTGACCCAGAATAGTACTAAGCTTTAGGAATGATTTGTCTAATTGATAAATATGAGTTACGTTTGATTCGCTCTTTAATTGTTTAAGTACCTGTTTTAATTTTCTGAGCTAAGAACATTTGGATAATCGACGAGTTGACTTTAACCAGAGATGCATTCATTTCCCTGCAAGCCGTAGCAGCTCCCTTAAACGTTCGCTTTACATTGCTTTGAATGCTGTATTCAAAGTTGTCCGATTGGTGCCACATCGCAAATGAACTTGTCGCAGTAGTAAATGCAATCATCACATTGACTAGTGTGACCATCTTAAACCAACCAGAAGTTACTGAGAATCGCAAATGAATGCCGTGGGTAAAGCTGTACAGACTACTAACTACATCAGCAGTGATGTAATGCAGTCATTCTTTCAGACAAACTATCCACCCACAGTCATATATTGTTCTAGTGCAGTACAATCACTTGGTAACACCGAAGCGTATTCTTTCAATTTATATAGTGTGTATGCTAGATAGGTTATAACCTTTATAGCAAGCCGCAACACAAAGCTCACGGAACATTTTGCTTCATCACAAAGTATGATTAATTGAATATTAACTTCGTTATGAAACAGAATAAATTTTAATTTAATATTTAACAACTTATATTAAACAACACTCATACTATCCATGCCATTTGAAATACCGCCTTTTACTTAATCAATATATGCGAGGCACAAGCTGAAATTCGTAACTTACTGCAAAGTATGGTTTTTGGTCGCCTTTTCCTCCGTGCTAAGTTTCAAATGAATTTGTACGACTTTCTTCATTAGCAATACTTGATAATTTGTTTATTTAATTGATAAACCGCTAGCGTCTGCTACCAGGACAGATCTAACAATTTCTAGGGTACTATCAACGAATTCGGTCGCGCGACAGTCCCCGTTTTGCCCGAGGTCGTAAGCTCGAAACTTACTCAAGGCTAGATTTTTCTTTTCTTGCTTTTCTGGCACGATAATCCTGATAAGGCTTACTGTGCTTGATAGACTATTCCGAAGGCATCTGGTGGACTATGTAATGTTTGCCGTTATCGTTGGTCAGGTCGACTTCATAAGGTTCTAATCACAGAATACCCACAATGTGTGTAGGAATGATTCAATAACTTAACGTCCATACCTTCAGGTAATTTAGTCAAGTGAAGCACGAAGAAATTACGTTTCGAAGATTATGACTATTTACTTAATAAATGAATGGCTGCATGAAAATCGCCTAAAACTGGTTAAGCTACTGTGATTGCTATACCCGTGCGATGTGTCATTTCCACAACTTGAAAGTTGCCTGCCTTAATATTTTTGAAACAGGCTTAACATTGAATCAGACACAACGAACTAGTACGCCTTGTGAGTAATGCATTTGAGGAACCTTTCGTGTTCAGTTCGTTATACGTGTGGAGTACTTTTTGAAAGTTATAGAAATCAATAAATGAACCCTGGAACGCAAAATCGTGAAGCGTTACTTATTTAAATATAAAATAATAAATAAATGAGCCATAATTTTCCTGATATAGCTTATGGGGTAAACTTTCCAGCAAGTAATATTGCAGAGTAATGTGCTTAGGACGAAATTAGTAGATGAAACCATTCCGATTGACATCGTAACCTAAACTGTTTCTGCTTGTATTTTATCTAGTTGGCCGGTTTAACACTCGACCTCAAACGCAGAACAATGAAGTGCCAACCTCGTAAAACGAACCATAAGTTAATATTTACGAACAAATCAACAACTTTAGCTATTTTTATTTTGGGTTATTTCACATAAGAAAACCGCAATTTTACGCGATAACAATTGATAACATTTTACGATCAGTTCTTCGTACTCTTCATTTTACATAATTGCACGAACAATGTAGAGATTTTATGCAGTACTGAGTGAAATAGACCAACGTCTGTTGTTAAGAAGTTTACCATTATTGGCTGGAAATTTAATTTTTAACCATATTAAGACAACTTGTTAAGGAGCAATATTTCTATAAAAGTACAAAACATTATTTCCCAAGGTTGTATATAACTGTACAAACTTAGTGTCGGCATGAGCACTTTAATGGATCTTTTTTGGCGTATTTAAACTAAAATTCAAACATTATATAGGACAGGCTAATTGGCATGTCTATTGCCTAAAGGGGTACTGAAAAAATCCTAAAAATATAAACATTCAAACTATAGCTGTTTTAGACTTTCATTTTAACTATTCAATATTTAAATGTCGTTGATAAGTGTTAATAAGTAGGCCTATCGTTTAGGTGTTATACAATAACTTAATGAATGTCGTTCAGGCGTTTTACAATAAAACAAATATCTCTTGTCTGGCTGTCACCTTGCAAAGAGCCTCAACTAACCATTACTTTGCGAGAAAAATTGCAAGATAAGTAATGACACTGGGATTCACGAAATATAAAGAGCTTGCTTGTTAACAACTGAAGGTAAACGTCGTTATTCATGGAAATCAACTTTCAGTTTTATTTGAAAAGCATTTTTGTGCAGTTTTCGTTGTTTGCAATATACGCCTAAATAGTATCCAGTGAAAATAGCACCTATAAAGGTTAAGATGAATTTTAATAATTTTGCTTGTTTTCAAAGCTGTTGTTATTACCACGGAATTTAATTGCGTTGCATTACAGAGGAGTAATTATATATACAATTTTGTAGTTGGTCCGCATAAAGCTTATGGGATAGGCATCCTGAACGTAATACAAATTCATGTTAAAAGTGTATGGAAAAAGGTTAATTAATTACCTAATATCCTGCGACATTACCTGTTTTTAGTGCGTCAAACATGAGTTTGAACGCAAGATTTTGCCTGTGCAGAACTTCCGTTGCTTGGTAACATGTACATTGTGTAGCGCTTTGAGACCGGTATACTTTTTTCGAACGCCATTTAATGTTCTTCATTTTTTGTTAGTATAATTTTGCAACATTTTTTACTTTTATTAAACAATATTTAAGAACGAGATAGTTTCCAAATGACGGAAAGTCAATAGGCTTTAACTGAAGCTGCCCAACTCACTTTTTTTACTGAAAAACACAGAAAATTTGTTGTTTCATTTTATTAACAGATAAGATGGTAAAGTCACTGAAATAAAGTGCTATAAATTCAAAATTTTACTCGATGTGCCATACAGGCGGTTTGCGAAACATTCAAAGCATTAGGGAAGTGTTGTAGAGCAAATATAGCAGAAAAACTGAACGCTATTTATAAAGTTAGCGCAATTGGCGGCTAACATTTTTCACTCAAAAATGTAAATGTCAACAGGTGATTTTGTTCAGTGGTTGATCTGCAAACTTCCTTCATTCAACTAATGGGAGATATTGAATAATATGAGAAATATATTTCACAGAAATACGTGCTAGGAAGGTGGGTCAAAATTTTAAACCATTATAGCCACTATTATGAAGCATAGCAAGTCAATGATAATTCTTGCAAAACCAAGGACGCTAAGGTCGACTGTGTGTACTGCCGTAAAATTGTGTTTAACGACTCAATTAAAGTTTTATCCCAGAAAGGACTAACTAACATCGAATTGACCATAGTGCTCCTTTACCTATATGAAAAACACTTTTAACAATGGCGTTAAAAATTTTTTTGCCCTAAATGAAATGCTATAAAAGACAGCGGAGTTGTGCTTAACATTTCACCGTTATTAAAAGAAAATAAATATTGGCAAATGGTTGTTTGTTCAATGTGGTGCACCAAATTTATAAAGACGTTTCATATTTTGTACCTCGGTTTCTGTTTTAAGTAAAAGCTGGGATGAATTAAGTAAAAGCTTTAAACTGCGAGCTGCGTATATACGCATATGCCGCATATGCCATTAAACTTTTGCGTTGATCAGAGTAAAAAAATATGATTAGGCCTACTCGTTGTCATAATGTATAGTAATTTCGTCGATACAAGTGCTGTGATGAAAAATACCCGGAAAGCAGAGCGTCTTGTGTATCTGTCGGTATCTGTAGAGTAAACGTCACTACACAGTCACGCCATGGCTCTTCCTTTCTGATATAGGAACACTTTGAACTAGTACCTAATAAGGCAAAGGGTTCATTGCTGCCTAAAAGTACTACGAGCACTTTGTCTTTAGAAATGCATGCATTAATATCAGATACTTTGGCTGGTGAATACTTAGCTGTATTACACTACTTTATGTATTATTTTCGTAAATATTTTTAGGTTTGTAATAATATACAGTAATAAACGACCAGCAAACCATGTGTCCCGCATTTTATTTATTTTGTTTTTCTTGAATACATCAACTTATAACTTACTTAGATTATAGCAACCATTCAAAAGAACATCTAACTTCTAGTTCTTAAACAGAACTCATTAATCGGTTAGACGGCTAATATGTTCAGTGTTAAAAATATAGATAAATAAAATCATTGAAATCAAAATAACTCAAAAAAATTGTAAAATTGTGCAACACTAGGCTAAAAGTTAATCTAAGTGTGTTTAGAAGTAGGTTTGCGGTTTCGTGAAAAGCGAAATCGAACTAGGGTTAGATTATCCGGATAACGGTTAACCGGTTAACCGATTAACCGCAGTTTTTTTTTCTATCTGATATCCGGATATAATTCTGCCGGTCAACCGGCTAAAAGAGTATGTTGCTAATGCGTTTTACACTTTTTAGTAAGTTTGAACATTATTTGTTACGTAGAGCAGTGGTTCTCAACCAGGGGTCCGCAGCAGAAATCACGTTAAAATAAACGTGTTATAAAGTAATTTGGTGTTGTCTGTAAATTTATTCAACATAAGGTACAGTGCAGATATACTGAATTATTAAAAAGAACTATAAACGCAGATATTCCACCATAAAAATGTAAGGGGTCCGCGACCATTTGAAAGCATCAAAAAGGCGCTACGGGTACAAAAAGGTTGAGAACCACTGACGTAGAGGCTGACTCCCGCTGAGCGCAATTAAACCTTTGTTCACACTTCTATTGTCTTATACTTTCAACTATGGTACTCGCAAAATGCACGAGTGAAATTTACTATCACGTCACAAAGAAAGCATTCTCATGGCAAGGTAAAGTCTGGTAGTGTCAGTTGAAGAGCTTTTGCGTGATTTTTCTCGTACTGCGCGTGTACGAAGATCTACAATAAAACTGTGTAATGATTTTACAATTAATTTTTCATGCAAACCTCGTGAAATCGATTATCTCACTTAGCAGTTATTATCCGGTTAACCGCTTAGATAAATTCCAAATATACGGATATATCCGTTATCCGGACAGTAAAAATTATTGATATCCGACTAACCCTAAATCGAACAGTGAACAAATAAAAAAACAACAGAAAAGGACAAAATGCAGTGTAAAGCGATGAAAGGCAATAGAATATGGTAAAGCTGCATCAAATACAAACAAATCGATTAACTGTTCACCAATGTTTGGCGAAGTGAAGAAGAACACAAGAGATCACCAGAAGAATATGTTGAATTAAATCTACAAATTAAGGCCGGTTTTATGCAATATTAAAATACTAAAAAATGAAAAAAATTATGAAATAACGGTAATGCAATAACTAAATACAGTAATTTTATATCACAGTACAAGAATAAAGCAAGCAATACGTTTCAGACATTGAAAAACCGTTAATATCTCCTGTAATGGATTTTACGCTAAAGACAGCGGGTTAATATAATGTGTTTATGTCAGTGAAACCAGATTCATGACAAATTGATTTGTTATAATCTCACATAATCCCAACCATACCCGATGTTAATAAAACCTAAAAGATGTTTAATTGGAAAGAAGCCCACTTGCGGTTTCTCCATATAGTATTACCCAAAGTTGTTGCGAATCATCGAATTACGACAGAATTTGTCAAAAACAAACTCAAGTGCATTGCAAGACACAAGTAAAACTCCCGTGCAATTTTAGTTGCCGTGATTTGGTATTCAACACTATATTTCTAAACAATACTTGACTTGGGTGCAACAATACTCATGAACGAAATTTGACAGTGTTTACTGTCAGCCTTCCAGATTGACCGTTACGTTGCACTAAATGTTTCGATGATGGTTAAACATAAGGGAAAACTAAAAAAGATTACAACAAAACTTTGCAGCATAATAGTTGAAGGTTGTAGTAGCACGTGGTAAGAATACCAAAGCCCAAACAAAAGTAGGTAGCATTTTGACGTTTAGAATAACTCTATATTCATTTTGAACATAGAAAGAGCTCCTGATTATTGGTTTTATATCATATATGCGTGTGTGTGTATGGACTTTGATATTCTTATTACGTATCACAAAGGAACTTTATGAGAAATCGCAAAATAGGTGTTTTATCACTTTTTTACTTGCGAGTACAAATCATCAGGCGTTGAATGCTGCTCGTGGTTGGAGGAAGCATAGAGAGGGTTGGCAACAGTTTCCTTTTCCGAGGAGGGGTTCTTGTCTCCGTAAAGCGGGTTAGCCACAGTTTCCTTCTCAGTGTAACTGTTCCTTTTTCCGTAAAGCGGGTTAGCCACAGTTTCCTTTTCATTGGACTTTTTCTTTGTTTCTGACGAAAAGTTTTGGCGACGTTTATTGACAGTTGATATATATATATATATGTAATTTAAAAATTCTTACTAAATGTTTTCATTTTTAAATGGTTCGGGTGTTACTGTTATGAGTATGTTGTTTGAAAAAAAATATATTTTAAAACAAAGGCTTATATAAATAGGCTATAATTTCAATTAATTAATTAGAGATATTCAATAATTGATTGATTGTTTCTTCTTGATTATTTCTTGTCTTGAGGAAATACAATTAAAATCAGAGTCAATATGTTTGACTTCAGTTTGCAGGCCCGCCGTTGCACTATCCCAAGCTAGTTGATTTTAGATGAATGTAATTCCTAGGACATCTATGTTAAAGGCTTACCAATCGTTGCCACGGAGTACACCGCCTGTTCTTGTGAGGTGACATTTCCAGTTGCTATTCCGGATAAGTTAAGATGCGAATAATCGTTGCCAGTTTCAGACGCATTTTGACCACCGCTGTGTGGTTGAGAAGTAGTTTCCAAGTTTAAAGACGAGTATTCGTTGTTTGCGGGAATTTCGTTCACATTCCGAGACGTGGCCTGATTACCTATCAGCAAATTTAGAATAAGATTTGTTTCCGACAACTATTTCAATTAAAATGTCATCAATTTTTATGTACTTAACTTAGTTAAATAATAACACATATAGTTGCTTAAAACACAAATGAACAACTTCGGATGAAATCATTTACGGCCGGATGTGAAACAAACCTGGTCACTTTTCGAAATGTCGATTACCATTGCAACCACCGATCCTCGATACTATAGTATTTGTTCTCGTACGATAGTAGCGTGGTATCGTTACATATCGTTTACCAAACTATGCTAAATAAGCGTTTTTAAGTCAGAACAAAGCATTTTGCCACTGTGAGCGTTTTCCATTGTGAGCGTTTCTCACTATGAAACGTTAATTTCTTAGAAAGATCATGTTAACAATAAACGTGCTTCTCGGCGTTTATATATTTGTATCGGAATAGAATAATAAGTGTCAGACAACACTATTGACCATCCGGCTAATTCAATTCGAGCTTTTAGAAGGCGAGATATGCGAGAATTGTCCTATACTTTGGTAATGTAACACTAACCTTCATCGTGATTAATGCTTGGTTGTTGCTCGACCGCTCTGCTCTTCCTGAAAAAAGGAACATGACGCCTTTAAACAATTTAGACTCTTAACCTACACATGTTATAAGCAGTTCAACCCACCTTATGCACAATGCTACAGCAAGAGCTGCAAGGCAAAGAAGCACAACTCCGGAGATCGATGCAATTATTACAACAGTTGAGGATCCAGATTCCTTTGCATACGTCTCCGTAAGGCCGTCTGCAAGTACAGCCTTAACGTTACAAATAAGGCTATAATCGTTTTGCAAAATCAAAATACTTCCGCAATTAATGCTACGCTTTTAATGCGAATTAACTTTTGCCAAATTGCATAGAAAAACACGTGACCTGATGACGAGCTGCTGCTTATTGTTTTTCCTTCGTATGACGTCATATCCGTGATAGTGGGCTCATATTTAGTTTGTTCTACAAAGAGGGTTAAACTGTTTTCGAAACCAAATAATTTTGATGAATTGTCGTTTTACTGTACATTACGTTTGAGAAAGTGAAGTCAATGGCTACCTTTTGGAACGTTCTTGGTTAGTGCATTATTGTTAACAGTTGTGGGGTTTATCACCGCATTAGTGAAGCCTTCAACAGATGTTTGATGAGTCGACGAAGCTGTTGTAGGGCTAAGTAGCTCTGTAAACCGACGTAAATACATAAAACTACAAAACAAAAATGTTAAATGCTAAACCTTCAATATGAACACAACTAACAATGCTATTGGATACAACAACATGGGGTGGTGGTAGATATTTCTAAGGCTACATATTTCTAGCCTTACTATATTTGTAGAGATTTATTAGGATATGGAATCATTTTGGTTAAAACCCGAAGGTTATAGATTATTATGGATTGTGTACCGTTCTGATATGTGTACAAATTTATATACACAATCACACAATCACAATTTGACATTTCACGTATTGTGTGAAATTTTGTTTCGGTATACAAAATCGTGCATGACTAATCCTGTAATCTATCAGAAAGAATATTGCTTTTCGTCTAACAAACAGGCAATTATTTAGGAGGAACAATATTTTTGCAGAAACAAAACTAGAACTTTAATTTTGCTTTATATATATATTTAGTTGCTGATATTACTTAGGTCATTCAAAATCTTGATGGTAGCCCACAGAGCATACATACCAATTGGTCTCTGACAAATGTATGCTTCTTCTCGGCTGCATGATATATCATTCCAAAGAAAGTCTGGACTGTCTTGCATCACGGCACAATCCTCATCATTCCACAGCCAATCATTCGGCTCCCCCTTTTCCCATTTCGTATAAGCTAAACTTGATCCGTCCAACCATTTAAACTTGTCATCCGTTCCTCTCGTTAATCCAATATAGTAAGTGCTTGAACCTGAACAATGAAACGCACACTAAAACCAATAAAAGCTCAATATTTAAATCGAAACTTTAGATACCACCTTACTAACCAACAAAATAGTTAAACCAAAGACTTAATAATACCCTTTGTGTGTTTAGAGTAGAGATTGTTAAAATCGTATTCTGTACGTTTAGGTTGTTTTCTGAAAGGCTTGTTTCATTCCGCTTTACAAGTTTTTCCGACTTTGTGTATTTCTATTTTGGTCTTACTCGGAACTCAATTTTGTTCGAACGATTAGGCCTACGTTATTCTAACTTCCGTAAAATGGATAGTGACCCAGAATAGTACTAAGCTTTAGGAATGATTTGTCTATTTCATAAATATGAGTTACGTGTGATTCGCTCTTTAATTGTTTAAGCTACCTCTTTTAATTTTCTGGGCTAAGAACATTTGGATAACCGAAGAGTTGACTTTGGCCAGAGTTGCATTCATTTCTCTGCAAGCCGTAGAAGCTCCCTTAAACGTTCGTTTTCCATTGCTTTCAGTTTTGTATTCAAAGTTGTCCGATTGGTGCCACATCGCAAATGAGCTTGTTGCAGTAGTAAATGCAATCATCACATTGACTAGTGTGACCATCTTAAACCAACCAGAAGTTGCTGAGAATCGCAAATGAATGCCGTGGGTAAAGCTGTACAGACTACTAACTACATCAGCAGTGACGTAATGCGGTCATTCTTTCAGACAAACTATTCGCCCACAGTCATATATTGTTCTAGTGCAGTACAATCACTTGGTAACACCGAAGCGTATTCTTTCAATTTATATAGTGTGTATGCTAGACAGGTTATAACCTTTATAGCAAGCCGCAACACAAAGCTCACGGAAGTTTTTGCTTCATCACAAAGTATGATTAATTGAATATTAACTTCGTTATGAAATAGAATAAATTTTAATTTAATATTTAACAACTGAGGTTCAACAACACTCATACTATCCATGCCATTGAAATACCGCCTTTTACTTAATCATTGTACTATCCATTCCATTGAAATACCGCCTTTTACTTAATCTTGTACTATCCATTCCATTGAAATACCGCCTTTTACTTAATCAATATATGTGAGGCACAGGCTGAAATTCGTAACTTACAGCAAAGTATGGTTTTTGGTCGCCTCTTCTTCCGTGCTAAGTTTCAAATGAATTTGTACGACTTTCTTCATTAGCAATACTTGATAATTTGTTTATTTAATTGATAAACCGCTAGCGTCTGCTACCAGGGGCAGATCTAACAATTTATAGGGTATAACTATTAACGAATTCGGTCGTGCGACAGTCCCCGTTTTGCCTGAGGTCGTGAGCTCGAAACTTACTCAAGGCTAGATTTTTCTTTTCTTGCTTTTCTGGTACGATAATCCTGATAAGGCTTACTGTGCTTGATAGACTATTCCGAAGGCATCTGGTGGACTATGTAATGCTTGCCGTTATCGTTGGTCGGTGGGACTTCATAAGGTTCTAATCACACAATGTGTATAGGAATGATTCAATAACTTAACGTCTATACCTTCAGGTAATTTAGTCAAGTGAAGCACGAAGAAATTACGTTTTGAAGATTATCACTATTTACTTAATAACTGAATGGCTGCATGAAAATCGCCTAAAACTGGTTAAGCTACTGTGATTGCTATACCCGTGCGATGTGTCATTTCCACAACTTGAAAGAATATTTTTGAACAGGCTTAACATTGAATCAGTCACAACGAACCAGCACGTCTTGTGAGTAATGCTATTGAGGAACCTTTCGCGCTCAGTTCGTTCTACGTGAATCTTGTGTTCAGTTCGTTCTACGAGTGTCTTCATCAAGGTTACAGAAGTCCATGAATAACCCTGGCATATAAATCGTGAAGCGTTACTTATATAAAAAAAAATAATAAGAGCCCTAATTTTCCTCATATGGCGTATAGGGCAAGCTTTCCATCAAATTTATATTGCAGAGTAATGTGCTAAGGGCGAAATTAGTAGATGTAACCAATCCAATTGACATCGTAGCCTAAACTGTTTCTGCTTGTATTTTATCTAGTTGGCCGGTTTAACGCTCAACCTCAAACGCAGAACAATGAAGTTAAAATTGCCAACCTCGTAAAACGAACCATAAGTTAATATTTACGAACAAATCAACAACTTTAGCTATTTTTATTTTGGGTTATTTCACATAAGAAAACCGCAATTTTACGCGATAACAATTGATAACATTTTACGATCAGTTCTTCGTACTCTTCATTTTACATAATTGCACGAACAATGTAGAGATTTTATGCAGCACTGAGTGAAATAGACCAACGTCTGTTGTTAAAAAGTTTACCATTATTGGCTGGAAATTTAAATTTTAACCATATTAAGACAACTTGTTAAGGAGCAATATTTCTATAAAAGTACAAAACATTACTTCCCAAGGTTGTATATAACTGTACAAACTCAAAAAGTGTCGGCATGAGCACTTTAATGGATCTTTTTTTGGCGTATTTAAACTAAAACTCAAACATTATATAGGACAGGCTAATTGGCATTTCTATTGCCTAAAGGGGTACTGAAAGAAATCCTAAAAATATAAACATTCCAACTCGCTGTTTTAGACTTTTATTTTAACTATTTAATAATTAAATGTCGTTGATAAGTGTTAATAAGTATAGGCCTATCGTTTAGGTGTTGTACAATAACTTAATGAATTTCGTTCAGGCGTTTTACAATAAAACAAATATCTCTTGCCTGGCTGTCACCTTGCAAAGAGCTTCAACTAACCATTACTTTGTTACAAGATAAGATAATTAATGACACTGGGATTCACGAAATATAAAGAGCTATAGCCTATATATTAACAACTTAATGTAAACGTCGTTATTCATGGAAATCAACTTTCAGTTTTATTTGAAAATATTTTTTTTCTGCTGTTTCGGTTGTTCGCAATATACATCTAAATAATATCGAGTGAAAATAGCACCTATCAAGGTTAAGATGAATTTTAATAATTTTGCTTGTTTTTAAATCTGTTGTATTTACCACGGAATTTAATCGCGTTGCATTGGAGTAACTATATACGATTCTGTAGTTGGTCCGCATAAAGTGGAATAGGCATCCTGAACGTAATACAAACTCATGTTAAGAGTGTATTGAACCTGGTTAATTAATTACCTAATATCCTGTGACGTTACTTGTTTGTAGTGCGTCAAACATGCTTGAGTTTGAACGCAAGATTTAGCCTGGTTTGCTTGGTAGCAACAGCATCGTGCAGCGTTTTGAGACCGATATACATTTCTTTACGGGCACATTTATTGTTCTTTATTGTTTATTTCTATAATTTTCATTATTTTTGCCTTTCGTTTAAACATATTTTAAAACGAGATTGTTTCCAAATGACAAAAGTTAAATAGTCTTTAACTGAAGCTGCCCAACTGACAAAGCAAAATATTTTTTTTTATTGAAACACACATAAATATTATAGTTTTATTTTATGAATAGATAAGATGGTAACGTCACTGAAATAAAGTGCTATGAATGCAAAATTTTATTCGATGTGACATACAGGCGGTCTGCGAAACATTTGAAGCATTAGGGAAGTGTTGTAGAGAAAAATATAGCAGAAAAACTGACCGCTATTTATAATGTTAGCGCAATTGGCGGCTAAAATTTTTCACTCAAAAAAGTAAATGTCAACAGATGATTTTGTTCAGTGGTTGATCTGCAAACTTCCTTCAATCAACAAATGAGAGATATATTTCACAGAAACACGTGCTAGGCATGTGAGCCAAAATTTTAAATCATAATAGCCACTATTACGAAGCATAACAAGTCAATGATAATTCTTGCAAAACCAAAGACGCTCCGGCCGACTGTGGGTACTGCCGTAAAAATGTGTTTAACGACTCAATTAAAGTTTTATACCAGAAAGGACTAATTAACATCGAATTGACCATATGGCAACTTTACCTATAAACAACACTTTTAACAATGACGTTCAAAAACGCCATGGATCTTCCTTTCTGACATACGAACACTTTGAACTAGCACATAATGAAGCAAAGGTTTCATTTCTGCCTAAAAGTACTACGCGCACTTTGTCTTTGGAAATGCATATATTAATATCAGACTTTGGTTGGTGAATACTTAGCTGTATTACACTACTTTATGTATTATTTTCGTAAATATTTTTAGGTTTGTAATAATATACAGTAATAAACGACCAGCAAACCATGCGTCCCGCATTTTATTTATTTTGTTTTTCTTGAATACATCAACTTATAACTTACTTAGATTATAGCAACCATTCAAAAAAACATCTACCTTCTAGTTCTTAAACAAAACTCATTAATCGGTTATACGGCTAATATGTTCAGTGTTAAAAATATAGATCAATAAAATCATTGAAATCAAAATAACTCAAAAAAATTGTAAAATTGTGCAACACTAGGCTAAAAGTTAATCTAAGTGTGTTTAGAAGTAGGTTTGCGGTTTCGTGAAAAGCGAAATCGAACCAGGGTTAGATTATCCGGATAACGGTTAACCGATTAACCGCAGTTTTTTTTTTCTATATGATATCCGGATATAATTCTGCCGGTTAACCGACTAAAAGAGTATCGTTGCTAATGCGTTTTACAGTTTTTAGTAAGTTTGAACATTCTATGTTACGTACAGCAGTGGTTCTCAACCAGGGGTCCGCAGCAGAAATCACATTAAAATAAACGTGTTATAAAGTAGTTTGGTGTTGTCTGTAAATTTATTCAACATAAGGTACAGTGCAGATATACTGAATTATTAAAAAGAACTATCAACGCAGATATTCCACCATAAAAATGTAAGGGGTCCGCGACCATTTGAAAGCATCAAAAAGGCGTTACGGGTACAAAAAGGTTGAGAACCACTGACGTATAGGCTGACTCCCGCTGAGCGCAATTAAACCTTTGTTCACACTTCTATTGTCTTATACTTTCAACTATGGTACTCGTAAAATGCACGAGTGGAATTTACTATCACGTCACAAAGAAAGCATAATGAATGATTCTATTAATAGAAGACTGCATTCTCATGGCAAGGTAAAGTCTGGTAGTGTCAGTTGAAGAGCTTTTGCGTGATTTTTCTCGTACTGCGCGTGTACGAAGATCTACAATAAAACTGTGTAATGATTTTACAATTAATTTTTCATGCAAACCTCGTAAAATCGATTATCTCACTTAGCAGTTATTATCCGGTTGACCGGTTAGATAAATTCCAAATATACGGATATATCCGTTATCCGGATAGTAAAAATTATTGATGTCCGACTAACCCTAAATCGAACACTGAACAAATAAAAAAGCAACAGAAAAGGACAAAATGCAATGTAAAACGATGAAAGGCAATAGAATATGGTAAAGCTGCATCAAATACAAACAAATCGATTAACTGTTCACCAATGTTTGGCGAAGTGAAGAAGAACACAATAGATCACCAGAAGAATATGTTGAATTAAATCTACAAATTAAGGCCAGTTTTATGCAATATAAAAATACTAAAAAATGAAAAAAATTATGAAATAACGGTAATGCAATAACTTGACAAAATACAGTAATTTTATATCACGGTACAAGAATAAAGCAAGCAATACGTTACAGACATTGAAAAACCGTTAATATCTCCTGTAATGGATTTTACGCTAAAGACAGCGGGTTAATATAATGTGTTTATGTCAGTGAAACCAGATTTATGACAAATTGATTTGTTATAATCTCACATAATCCCAACCATACCCAATGTTAAAAAACCTAAAAGATGTTTAATTGGAAAGAAGCCCACTTGCGGTTTCTCCATATAGTATTACCCAAAGTTGTTGCGAATCATCGAATTACGACAGAATTTGTCAAAAACAAACTCAAGTGCATTGCAAGACACAAGTAAAACTCCCGTGCAATTTTAGTTGCCGTGATTTGGTATTCAACACTATATTTCTAAACAATACTTGACTTGGGTGCAACAATACTCATGAACGAAATTTGACAGTGTTTACTGTCAGCCTTCCAGATTTACCGTTACGTTGCACTAAATGTTTCGATGATAGTAAAACATAAGGGAAAACTAAAAAAGATTACAACAAAACTTTGCAGCATAATAGTTGAAGGTTGTAGTAGCACGTGATAAGAATACCAAAGCTCATACAAAAGTAGGTAGCATTTTGACGTTTGGAATATATCTTAAGATAACTAATGGTTGGAGGATGTAGATGGACGTAGTAATAAAACCAAAGCCCAAACAAAAGTAGGTAGCATTTTGACGTTTGGAATAACTCTATATTCATTTTGAACATAGAAAGAGCTCCTGATTATTAGTGTTTTATATCATATACATATATATATGTGTGTGTGTGTGTATGGACTTTGATATTCTTATTACGTATCACAAAGGAACTTTATGAGAAATCGCGAAACAGGTGTTTTATCACTTTTTTACTTGCGAGTACAAATCATCAGGCGTTGAATGCTGCTCGTGGTTGGAGGAAGCATAGAGAGGATTGGCAACAGTTTCCTTCTCCGAGGAGGGGTTCTTGTCTCCGTAAAGCGGGTTAGCCACAGTTTCCTTCTCAGTGTAACTGTTCCTTTTTCCGTAAAGCGTGTTAGCCACAGTTTCCTTTTCATTGGACTTTTTCTTTGTTTCTGACGAAAAGTTTTGGCGCCGTTTATTAACAGTTGATATATATATATATATATGTAATTTGAAATGAATGTAATTCCTAGGACATCTATGTTAAAGGCTTACCAATCGTTGCCACGGAGTACACCGCCTGTTCTTGTGAGTTGACATTTCCAGTTGCTATTCCGGATAAGTTAAGATGCGAATATTCGTTGCCAGTTTCAGACGCATTTTGACCACTGCTGTGAGGTTGAGAAGTAGTTTCCAAGTTTAAAGTCGAGTATTCGTTGTTTGGAGGCATTTCGTTCACATTCCGAGACGTGGCCTGATTACCTATCAGCAAATTTAGAATAAGATTTGTTTCCGACAACTATTTCAATTAAAATGTCATCAATTTTTATGTACTTAACTTAGTTAAATAATAACACATATAGTTGCTTAAAACACAAATGAACAACTTCGGATGAAATCATTTACGGCCGGATGTGAAACAAACCTGGTCACTTTTCGAAATGTCGATTACCATTACAACAACCGATCCTCGATACTATAGTATTTGTTCTCGTACGATAGTAGCGTGGTATCGTTACATATCGTATACTAAACTATGCTAAATAAGCGTTTTTAAGTCAGAACAAAGCATTTTGCCACTGTGAGCGTTTTCCACTATGAAACGTAAATTTCTTAGAAAGAGCATGTTAACAATAAACGTGGTTCTCGGGGTTTATATATTTGTATCGGAATAGAATAAGAAGTGTCGAACAACACTATTGACCATCCGGCTAATTCAATTTGAGCTTTTAGAAGGCAAGATATGCGAGAATTGTCCTATACTTTGGTAATGTAACACTAACCTTCATCGTGATTAATGCTTGGTTGTTGCTCGACCGCTCTGCTCTTCCTGAAAAAAGGAACATGGCGCCTTTAAACAATTTAGACTCTTAACCTACACATGTTATAAGCAGTTCAACTCACCTTATGCACAATGCTACAGCAAGAGCTGCAAGGCAAAGAAGCACAACTCCGGAGATCGATGCAATTATTACAACAGTTGAGGATCCAGATTCCTTTGCATACGTCTCCGTAAGGCCGTCTGCAAGTAGAGCCTTTACGTTACAAATAAGGCTATAATCGTTTTGCAAAATCAAAATGCTTCCGCAATTAATGCTACGCTTTTAATGCGAATTAACTTTTGCCAAATTGCATAGAAAAACACGTGACCTGATGACGATCTGCTGCTTATTGTTTTTCCTTCGTATGACGTCATATCCGTGATAGTGGGCTCATATTTAGTTTGTTCTACAAAGAGTGTTAAACTGTTTTCGAAACCAAATAATTTTGATGAATTGTCGTTTTACTGTACATTACGTTTAAGAAAGTGAAGTCAATGGCTACCTTTTGGAACGTTCTTGGTTAGTGCATTATTGTTAACAGTTGTGGGGTTTATCACCGCATTAGTGAAGCCTTCAAAAGTTGTTTGATGAGTCGACGAAGCTGTTGTAGGGCTAAGTAGCTCTGTAAACAACGTAAATACATAAAACTACAAAACAAAAATATTAAATGCTAAACCTTCAATATGAACGTAACTAACAAAGCTATTGGATACAACAACATGGGTGGTGGTAGATATTTCCAAGGCTAGATATTTATAACTTTACGTTGTTTATACACAATCAATCAATCATGTATGCATTTTCCGAGACACTTCATCAGGCACTTTATGCAGGCATGTTTCATTTCACACAATCGGGTTTAAGTGATTCGGTAATCTATCAGAAATAATATTTTTGTTTCGGCCAACGAACAGGCAATAATTTAGGGAAAGCAATGTTTTTTTTCAGAAACGAAATTAATAATTTAATCTTTCTTTATAATTATATTTAGTTGTTGGTATAACGTAGGTCATTCACAATCTACGTAAAGGATAGCCTATACAGTATACATACCAATTGGTCTCTGACAAATGTATTTTTCTTTTCGGCTGCATGATATATCATTCCAAAAAAAGTCTGGACTGTCTTTCATCACGACACAATCCTCATTCCACCACCAATCATTTGGCTCCCCCTTTTCCCATTTCGTATAAGCTAAACTTGATCCGTCCAACCATTTGAACTTGTCATCCGTTCCTCTCGTTAATCCAATATAGTAAGTGCGTGAACCTGAACAATGAAACGCACACTAAAAACAATAAAGCTCAATATTTAAATCGAAATTTTAGATAACACCTTACATAATAGTTAAACCAAAGACTCAGTAATACTCTATGTGTGTTTAGAGTAGAGATTGTTAAAATCGTACTCTGTCCGTTTAGGTTGTTTTCTGAAAGGCTTGTTTAATTCCGCTTTACAAGTTTTTCCGACTTTGTGTATTTCTATTTTGGTCTTACTCGGGACTCAATTTTGTTCGAACGAATAGGCCTACATTATTCTAACTTCCGTAAAATGGATAGTGACCCAGAATAGTACTAAGCTTTAGGAATGATTTGTCTAATTGATAAATATGAGTTACGTTTGATTCGCTCTTTAATTGTTTAAGCTACCTGTTTTAATTTTCTGAGCTAAGAACATTTGGATAATCGACGAGTTGACTTTAACCAGAGATGCATTCATTTCCCTGCAAGCCGTAGCAGCTCCCTTAAACGTTCGCTTTACATTGCTTTGAATGCTGTATTCAAAGTTGTCCGATTGGTGCCACATCGCAAATGAGCTTGTCGCAGTAGTAAATGCAATCATCACATTGACTAGTGTGACCATCTTAAACCAACCAGAAGTTACTGAGAATCGCAAATGAATGCCGTGGGTAAAGCTGTACAGACTACTAACTACATCAGCAGTGACGTAATGCGGCCATTCTTTCAGACAAACTATCCACCCACAGTCATATATTGTTCTAGTGCAGTACAATCACTTGGTAACACCGAAATGTATTCTATAAATTTATATAGTGTGTATGCTAGATAGGTTATAACCTTTATAGCAAGCCGCAACACAAAGCTCACAGAATTTTTGCTTCATCACAAAGTATGATTAATTGAATATTAACTTCGTTATGAAATAGAATAAATTTTAATTTAATATTTAACAACTGAGGTTCAACAACACTCATACTATCCATGCCATTTGAAATACCGCCTTTTACTTAATCATTGTACTATCCATTCCATTGAAATACCGCCTTTTACTTAATCATTGTACTATCCATGCCATTGAAATATCGCCTTTTACTTAATCAATATATGTGAGGCACAAGCTGAAATTCGTAACTTAGTGCAAAGTATGGTTTTTGGTCGCCTCTTCCTCCGTGCTAAGTTTCAAATGAATTTGTACGACTTTCTTCATTAGCAATACTTGATAATTTGTTTATTTAATTGATAAACCGCTAGCGTCTGCTACCAGGGGCAGATCTAACAATTTCTAGGGTACTATCAACGAATTCGGGCGCGCGACAGTCCCCGTTTTGACCGAGGTCGTGGGCTCGAAACTCTTCAGGCTAATTTTTCTTTTCTTGCTTTTCTGGTACGATAATCCTGATAAGGCTTACTGTGCTTGATAGACTATTCCGAAGGCATCTGGTGGACTATGTAATGTTTGCCGTTATCGTTGGTCGGTGGGACTTCTTAAGGTTCTAATCACACAATGTGTGTAGGAATGATGCAATAACTTAACGTCTATACCTTCAGCTAATTTAGTCAAGTGAAGCACGAAGAAATTACGTTTTGAAGATTATGACTATTTACTTGATAACTGAATGGCTGCATGAAAATCGCCTAAAACTGGTTAAGCTCTACTGACTGCTATACCCGTGCGATGTGTCATTTCCACAACTTGAAAGTTGCCTGCCTTAATATTTTTGAAACAGGCTTAACATTGAATCAGACACAACGAACTAGTACGCCTTGTGAGTAATGCATTTGAGGAACCTTTCGTGTTCAGTTCGTTATACGTGTGGAGTACTTATTGAAAGTTATAAAAATCAATAAATGAACCCTGGAACGCAAAATCGTGAAGCGTTACTTATTTAAATATAAAATAACAAATAAATAAGCCATAATTTTCCTGATATAGCTTATAGGGTAAACTTTCCAGCAAGTTATATTGCAGAGTAATGTGCTTAGGACGAAATTAGTAGATGAAACCATTCCGATTGACATCGTAGCCTAAACTGTTTCTGTTTTTTTTTTTTATCTAGTTAGCCGGTTTAACACTCAACCTCAAACGCAGAACAATAAAGTTAAAATTGCCAACGTCGTAAAACGAACGTTGAGTTAATATTTAACAATAAATCACCAAATTATTTTTTTATTTTAGATTTACAGAAAACCTTAACCTTATACGCGATAAAGTTTAAAAACATTTTACGATCAGTTTTTCATACTCTTTATTTTACATAATTGTACGAACAATATAGAGATTTTATGCAGTGAAGTACACCAACGTTTGTTGTTAAGAAGGTTACCACTATCGGCTGGAAATTATAATTTCAACTCTATTATGACAACTTGTTACGGATCAATATTTCCATAAAAGTACAAAACATCACTTCCCAAGGTTCTATATAACTGTACAAACACAAAAACTGTCGGCATTATGGAGGTCAATTGGCTTTTCTATTGCCTAAAGGGGTACTGAAAGAAATCCTAAAAATATAAACATTCCAACTAGCTGTTTTAGACTTTTATTTTAACTATTTAATAATTAAATGTCGTTGATAAGTGTTAATAAGTATGGGCCTATCGTTTAGGTGTTATACAATAACTTAATGAATGTCGTTCAGGCGTTTTACAATAAAACAAATATCTCTTGCCTGGCTGTCACCTTGCAAAGAGCCTCAACTAACCATTACTTTGTTACAAGATAAGATAATTAATGACACTGGGATTCACGAAATATAAAGAGCTAGCCTATTAACAACTTAATGTAAACGTCGTTATTCATGGAAATCAACTTTCAGTTTTATTTGAAAATATTTTTTTTCTGCTGTTTCGGTTGTTTGCAATATACATCTAAATAATATCGAGTGAAAATAGCACCTATCAAGGTTAAGATGAATTTTAATAATTTTGCTTGTTTTTAAATCTGTTGTATTTACCACGGAATTTAATCGCGTTGCATTGGAGTAACTATATACGATTCTGTAGTTGGTCCGCATAAAGTGGAATAGGCATCCTGAACGTAATACAAATTCATGTTAAGAGTGTATTGAACCTGGTTAATTAATTACCTAATATCCTGCGACGTTACTTGTTTGTAGTGCGTCAAACATGCTTGAGTTTGAACGCAAGATTTAGCCTGGGTTGCTTGGTAGCAATAGCATCGTGCAGCGTTTTGAGACCGATATACATTTCTTTACGGACACATTTATTGTTCTTTATTGTTTATTTCTATAATTTTCATTATTTTTGCCTTTCGTTTAAACAGATTTTAAAACGAGATTGTTTCCAAATGACAAAAGTTAAATAGTCTTTAACTGAAGCTGCCCAACTGACAAAGCAAAATATTTTTTTTTATTGAAACACACATAAATATTGTAGTTTTATTTTGTTAATAGATAAGATGGTAACGTCACTGAAATAAAGTGCTATAAATGCAAACTTTTATTCGATGTGACATACAGGCGGTTTGCGAAACATTTGAAGCATGAGGGAAGTGTTGTAGAGAAAAATATAGCAGAAAAACTGACCGCTATTTATAAAGTTAGCGCAATTGGCGGCTAAAATTTTTCACTCAAAAAAGTAAATGTCAACAGGTGATTTTGTTTAGTGGTTGATCTGCAAACTTCCTTTAATCAACAAATGAGAGATATATTGCACAGAAACACGTGCTAGGCATGTGAGCCAAAATTTTAAATCATAATAGCCACTATTACGAAGCATAACAAGTCAATGATAATTCTTGCAAAACCAAAGACGCCCCGGCCGACTGTGTGTACTGCCGTAAAAATGTGTTTAACGACTCAATTAAAGTTTTATACCAGAAAGGACTAATTAACATCGAATTGACCATATGGCAACTTTACCTATAAACAACACTTTTAACAATGACGTTCAAAAACGCCATGGCTCTTCCTTTCTGACATACGAACACTTTGAACTAGCACATAATGAAGCAAAGGTTTCATTTCTGCCTAAAAGTACTACGCGCACTTTGTCTTTGGAAATGCATGTATTAATGTCAGACTTTGGTTGGTGAATACTTAGCTGTATTACACTACTTTATGTATTATTTTCGTAAATATTTTTAGGTTTGTAATAATATACAGTAATAAACGACCAGCAAACCATGAGTCCCGCCTTTTATTTATTGTGTTTTTCTTGAATACATCAACTTATAACTTACTTAGATTATAGCAACCATTCAAAAAAACATCTACCTTCTAGTTCTTAAACAAAACTCATTAATCGGTTATACGTCTAATTTGTTCAGTGTTAAAAATATAGATAAATAAAATCATTGAAATCAAAATAACTCAAAAAAATTGTAAAATTGTGCAACACTAGGCTAAAAGTTAATTTAAGTGTGTTTAGAAGTAGGATTGCGGTTTCGTGAAAAGCGAAATCGAACTAGGGTTAGATTATCCGGATAACGGATACCAGTTGACCGATTAACCGCAGTTTTTTTTCTATCTGATATCCGGATATAATTCTGCCGGTCAACCGGCTAAAAGAGTATGTTGCTAATGCGTTTTACACTTTTTAGTAAGTTTGAACATTATTTGTTACGTAGAGCAGTGGTTCTCAACCAAGGGTCCGCAGCAGAAATCACATTAAAATAAACGTGTTATAAAGTAATTTGGTGTTGTCTGTAAATTTATTCAACATAAGGTACAGTGCAGATATACTGAATTATTAAAAAGAACTATGAACGCAGATATTCCACCATAAAAATGTAAGGGGTCCGCGACCATTTGAAAGCATCAAAAAGGCGCTACGGGTACAAAATAGTTTAGAACCCCTGACGTAGAGGCTGACTCCCGCTGAGCGCAATTAAACCTTTGTTCACACTTCTATTGTCTTATACTTTCAACTACGGTACTCGTAAAATGCACGAGTGAAATTTACTATCACGTCACAAAGAAAGCATAATGAATGATTCTATTAATAGAAGACTGCATTCTCATGGCAAGGTAAAGTCTGGTAGTGTCAGTCGAAGAGCTTTTGCGTGATTTTTCTCGTACTGCGCGTGTACGAAGATCTACAATAAAACTGTGTAATGATTTTACAATTAATTTTTCATGCAAACCTCGTGAAATCGATTATCTCACTTAGCAGTTATTATCCGGTTAACCGGTTAGATAAATTCCAAATATACGGATATATCCGTTATCCGGATAGTAAAAATTATTGATATCCGAGTAACCCTATATCGAACACTGAACAAATAAAAAAACAACAGAAAAGGACAAAATGCAGTGTAAAGCGATGAAAGGCAATAGAATATGGTAAAGCTGCATCAAATACAAACAAATCGATTAACTGTTCACCAATGTTTGGCGAAGTGAAGAAGAACACAAGAGATCACCAGAAGAATATGTTGAATTAAATTTACAAATTAAGGCCAGTTTTATGCAATATAAAAATACTAAAAAATAAAAAAATTATGAAATAACGGTAATGCAATAACTTGACAAAATACAGTAATTTTATATCACAGTACAAGAATAAAGCAAGCAATACGTTACAGACATTGAAAAACCGTTAATATATCCTGTAATGGATTTTACGCTAAAGACAGCGGGTTAATATAATGTGTTTATGTCAGTGAAACCAGATTTATGACAAATTGATTTGTTATAATCTCACATAATCCCAACCATACCCGATGTTAAAAAAACCTAAAAGATGTTTAATTGGAAAGAAGCCCACTTGCGGTTTCTCCATATAGTATTACCCAAAGTTGTTGCGAATCATCGAATTAAGACAGAATTTGTCAAAAACAAACTCAAGTGCATTGCAAGACACAAGTAAAACTCCCGTGCAATTTTAGTTGCCGTGATTTGGTATTCAACACTACATTTCTACACAATACTTGACTTGGGTGCAACAATACTCATGAACGAAATTTGACAGTGTTTACTGTCAGCCTTCCAGATTTACCGTTACGTTGCACTAAATGTTTCGATGATGGTAAAACATAAGGGAAAACTAAAAAAGATTACAACAAAACTTTGCAGCATAATAGTTGAAGGTTGTAGTAGCACGTGATAAGAATACCAAAGCCCAAACAAAAGTAGGTAGCATTTTGACGTTTGGAATAACTCTATATTCATTTTGAACATAGAAAGAGCTCCTGATTATTAGTGTTTATATCATATATGCGTGTGTGTGTATGGAGTTTGATATTCTTATTACGTATCACAAAGGAACTTTATGAGAAATCGCAAAATAGGTGTTTTATTACTTTTTTACTTGCGAGTACAAATCATCAGGCGTTGAATGCTGCTCGTGGTTGGAGGAAGCATAGAGAGGGTTGGCAACAGTTTCCTTTTCCGAGGAGGGGCTCGTGTCTCCGTAAAGCGGGTTAGCCACAGTTTCCTTCTCAGTGTAACTGTTCTTGTCTCCGTAAAGCGGGTTAGCCACAGTTTCCTTCTCAGTGTAACTGTTCCTTTTTCCGTAAAGCGGGTTAGCCACAGTTTCCTTTTCATTGGACTTTTTCTTTGTTTCTGACGAAAAGTTTTGGCGCCGTTTATTAACAGTTGATATATATATATATATGTAATTTAAAAATTCTTACTAAATGTTTTCATTTTTAAATGGTTCGGGTGTTACTGTTATGAGTATGTTGTTTGAAAAAAAATATATTTTAAAACAAAGGCTTATAAAAATAGGCTATAATTTCAATTAATTAATTAGAGATATTCAATAATTGATTGATTGTTTCTTCTTGATTATTTCTTGTCTTGAGGAAATACAATTAAAATCAGAGTCAATATGTTTGACTTCAGTTTGCAGGCCCGCCGTTGCACTATCCCAAGCTAGTTGATTTTAGATGAATGTAATTCCTAGGACATCTATGTTGAAGGCTTACCAATCGTTGCCACGGAGTACACCGCCTGTTCTTGTGAGGTGACATTTCCAGTTGCTATTCCGGATAAGTTAAGATGCGAATAATCGTTGCCAGTTTCAGACGCATTTTGACCACCGCTGTGAGGTTGAGAAGTAGTTTCCAAGTTTAAAGACGAGTATTCGTTGTTTGCAGGCATTTCGTTCACATTCCGAGACGTGGCCTGATTACCTATCAGCAAATTTAGAATAAGATTTGTTTTTTCCCATTTACATATTTCAAGTCCGACAACTATTTCAGTTAAAACAACTTCGGATGAAATCATTTACGGCCGGATGTGAAACAAACATGGTCACTTTTCGAAATGTCGAGTGCCATTACAACAACCGATCCTCGATACTAGTATTTGTTCTCGTACGATAGTAGCGTGGTATCGTAACATATCGTATACTAAACTATGCTAAATTTTAAGTCAGAACAAAGCATTTTTAAGTCAGAACAAAGCATTTTGCCACTGTGAGCGTTTTCCACTATGAAACGTAAATTTCTCAGAAAGAGCATGTTTACAATAAACGTGCTTCTCGGCGTTTATCTGTTTGTATCGGAATAGAATAACAAGTGTCGGACAACACTATTGACTATCCGGCTAATTCATATTGAACTTTTAGCAGAGGCAATTTGAGCTTTTAGCAGCCGAGATATACGAGCATTGTCCTATAGGCTACCTGGGAATGTAACACTAACCTTCATCGTGATTAATGCTTGGTTGTTGTTCGACCGCTCTGCTCTTCCTGAAAATAGGAACATGACGCCTTTAAACAATTTAGACTCTTAACCTACACATGTTATAAGCAGTTCAACCCACCTTATGCACAATGCTACAGCAAGAGCTGCAAGGCAAAGAAGCACAACTCCGGAGATCGGTGCAATTATTCAACAGTTGATGATCCAGATTTCTTTGCATACGTCTCAGTAAGACCGTCTGCAAGTAGAGCCTTTACGTTACAAATAAGGCTATAATCGTTTTGCAAAATCAAAATGCTTCCGCAATTAATGCTACGCTTTCAATGCGAATTAACTTTTGCCAAATTGCATAGAAAAACACGTGACCTGATGACGATCTGCTGCTTATTGTTTTTCCTTCGTATGACGTCATATCCGTGATAGTGGGCTCATATTTAGTTTGTTCTACAAAGAGGGTTAAACTGTTTTCGAAACCAAATAATTTTGATGAATTGTCGTTTTACTGTACATTACGTTTGAGAAAGTGAAGTCAATGGCTACCTTTTGGAACGTTCTTGGTTAGTGCATTATTGTTAACAGTTGTGGGGTTTATCACCGCATTAGTGAAGCCTTCAACAGTTGTTTGATGAGTCGACGAAGCTGTTGTAGGGCTAAGTAGCTCTGTAAACCAACGTAAATACATAAAACTACAAAACAAAATATTAAATGCTAAACCTTCAATATGAACGTAACTAACAAAGCTATTGGATACAACAACATGGGTGGTGGTAGATATTTCCAAGGCTAGATATTTATAACTTTACGTTGTTTATACACAATCAATCAATCATGTATGCATTTTCCGAGACACTTCATCAGGCACTTTATGCAGGCATGTTTCATTTCACACAATCGGGTTTAAGTGATTCGGTAATCTATCAGAAATAATATTTTTGTTTCGGCCAACGAACAGGCAATAATTTAGGGAAAGCAATGTTTTTTTTCAGAAACGAAATTAATAATTTAATCTTTCTTTATAATTATATTTAGTTGTTGGTATAACGTAGGTCATTCACAATCTACGTAAAGGATAGCCTATACAGTATACATACCAATTGGTCTCTGACAAATGTATTTTTCTTTTCGGCTGCATGATATATCATTCCAAAAAAATTCTGGACTCTCTTTCATCACGGCACAATCCTCATTCCACCACCAATCATTTGGCTCCCCCTTTTCCCATTTCGTATAAGCTAAACTTGATCCGTCCAACCATTTGAACTTGTCATCCGTTCCACTCGTTAATCCAATATAGTAAGTGCGTGAACCTGAACAATGAAACGCACACTAAAAACAATAAAGCTCAATATTTAAATCGAAATTTTAGATAACACCTTACATAATAGTTAAACAAAAGACTCAGTAATACCCTATGTGTGTTTAGAGTAGAGATTGTTAAAATCGTACTCTGTCCGTTTAGGTTGTTTTCTGAAAGGCTTGTTTAATTCCGCTTTACAAGTTTTTCCGACATTGTGTATTTCTATTTTGGTCTTACTCGGGACTCAATTTTGTTCGAACGAATAGGCCTACATTATTCTAACTTCCGTAAAATGGATAGTGACCCAGAATAGTACTAAGCTTTAGGAATGATTTGTCTAATTGATAAATATGAGTTACGTTTGATTCGCTCTTTAATTGTTTAAGCTACCTGTTTTAATTTTCTGAGCTAAGAACATTTGGATAATCGACGAGTTGACTTTAACCAGAGATGCATTCATTTCCCTGCAAGCCGTAGCAGCTTCCTTAAACGTTCGCTTTACATTGCTTTGAATGCTGTATTGAAAGTCTTCCAATTGGTGCCACGTCGCAAATGAACTTGTCGCAGTAGTAAATGCAATCATCACATTGACTAGTGTGACCATCTTAAACCAACCAGAAGTTACTGAGAATCGCAAATGAATGCCGTGGGTAAAGCTGTACAGACTACTAACTACATCAGCAGTGATGTAATGCAGTCATTCTTTCAGACAAACTATCCACCCACAGTCATATATTGTTCTAGTGCAGTACAATCACTTGGTAACACCGAAGCGTATTCTTTCAATTTATATAGTGTGTATGCTAGATAGGTTATAACCTTTATAGCAAGCCGCAACACAAAGCTCACGGAACTTTTTGCTTCATCACAAAGTATGATTAATTGAATATTAACTTCGTTATGAAATAGAATAAATTTTAATTTAATATTTAACAACTGAGGTTCAACAACACTCATACTATCCATGCCATTGAAATACCGCCTTTTACTTAATCATTGTACTATCCATTCCATTGAAATACCGCCTTTTACTTAATCATTGTACTATCCATTCCATTGAAATACCGCCTTTTACTTAATCATTGTACTATCTATTCCATTGAAATACCGCCTTTTACTTAATCATTGTACTATCCATGCCATTGAAATATCGCCTTTTACTTAATCAATATATGTGAGGCACAAGCTGAAATTCGTAACTTACTGCAAAGTATGGTTTTTGGTCGCCTCTTCCTCCGTGCTAAGTTTCAAATGAATTTGTACGACTTTCTTCATTAGCAATACTTGATAATTTGTTTATTTAATTGATAAACCGCTAGCGTCTGCTACCAGTGGCAGATCTAATAATATCTAGGGTACTATCAACGAATTCGGTCGCGCGACAGTCCCCGTTTTGCCCGAGGTCGTGAGCTCGAAACTTACTCAAGGCTAGATTTTTCATTTCTTGCTTTTCTGGTACGATAATCCTGACAAGGCTTACTGTGCTTGATAGACTATTCCGAAGGCATCTGGTGGACTATGTAATGCTTGCCGTTATCGTTGGTCGGTGGGACTTCTTAAGGTTCTAAGCACACAATGTGTGTAGGAATGATTCAATAACTTAACGTCTATACCTTCAGGTAATTTAGTCAAGTGAAGCACGAATAAATTACGTTTCGAAGATTATGGCTATTTACTTAATAACTGAATGGCTGCATGAAAGTTGCCTAAAACTGGTTAAGCTATACTGACTGCTATACCCGTGCGATGTGTCATTTCCACAACTTGAAAGTCGCCTGCCGTAATATTATTGAAACAGGCTTAACATTGAATCAGACACAACGAACCAGCACGTCTTGTGAGTAATGCTATTGAGTAACCTTTCGTGCTCAGTTGTTTTAAGTTAATCTTGTGTTCTACGTGTGCGCTACTTCATGAAGGTTATAGAAATCAATAAATGAACCCTGGAACGCAAAATCGTGACGCTTTCCCTATTTAAAAATAAAATAATAAATAAATGAACCCTAAATTTATGTATATGGCAACTAGGCTAAATTTTCCGCCAAAGTAATATAACAGAGTAATGTGCTGCGGTCAAAAAAAGCAGATCAAACCATTCTGATTGATTTTGTAGCCCAGGGTTCGGCAACCTTTCGCATACAGTGTGCCAAATTAAGAATAATTTTAAAATATCAACAACTCGTGTGCCAAACATTTTTCTATGTTTGGTTTTGCCCTAGCAACCAGGGCTGCGGAGTCGGTTAAAAACAACCCGAGTCCGACTCAGACTCAACAGCCTGTATACTTCACCGATTTACGTAACTGAAACAAGATGGATAATCCGCAATCCTTCGTAGGGCTCATGGAAAATAGTTTCGAAATTTGGTTAAGCACATGCGCACATGTCGAGCTCGGGTAGTTTTACGGTTTTACCTAGTCTTACTCGAGTCCCGAGCCCGAGCCCGACTCCGCAACCCTGCTGTGATCTGACATCTAAGTTACGTATCTTGGGAGACGCCATTAAACCTAATTTCATAAGTTAAATTCTGTAAAGATACCTTAACCGTGTGAAAAAACACACTGTCACGAACACAATACTGTGACCGCTATTTTGGAATACAATTCCACGTTTTTCAGCAGGTAGCTATAAAAGTGTTAGCTATCAGTTTCGCTTTAAGCTAGGTTTCTCAGACATACAAAAACACACGTGCGTACTTCAATGTAAAATGCCCTGCTTTACCGCAGTAAACATCGCACCAATTTTAGGGCATTGTGCTTAATACAAACGATTAGTGGTGGACAACTAGTATAACGCCCACAAAAAATAATATTAAATACAACATTTAAGACACTAATTTGTGACACAAACACTGCAGATCGAACTAGAAATGTGTGCAATAGTTTAGTTAGCTAGTGTTAGTCATGTAATAATAAAGTTATGATGTGATATTGAATTTTTAAGGTGATATAACGAGCGCGTTAAATCATTTGGCGTGCCCTGTAAAATCATCTCGCGTGTCACTTTTGGCACGCGTACCAGGGGTTGCCGACTCCTGCCGTAGCCTAAACTTTTTCTGTTTGTGTTTTATTTAGTTTGCCGGTTTAACGCGCGACCTCAAACGCCGAAAAATAGAGTTAAAATTTCCAACGTCGTAAAACGAACGTTGAGTTAATATTTAACAATAAATCACCAAATTTAGATATTTTTATATTTGTTTATTTTAGATTTACAGAAAAACGTAACCTTATAAGCAGGGTTACCATACCGTGCTTATTTCTAAGATTTGTGCTTATTTTTGGGCGCAGTGTCTTAGAAAACGCCAATGTGCTTATTTCTAAGAAACGTGCTTATTTTAGAGTTATGTGCTTAGTTTGTCTTATTTTAATTTCTAAAAGCGTTCTTTATCAATTATTTATTTATATTTATCCAGTTATTTAACCCAGATTATAACAGTAATGCATTAAATTACATAATAACAATGGATTGTGATTGTTTATTCCAAATCTAAAAAGTACATTCTAGCCTATAAAAGCGTGGTAGGTTGCTTTAGCAATCAAGTAAACCTTCGGCTTGACGTGAGGACTTGCCAATTTTAACCTAATAAACACATTTTTTTTGCTTCGCGCGATTAAGCTACGTTTTGCGCAAACAAAAATAGCTGTTTTTCAAGTTTTCATTTTATATTATAACGTTATTTCTGAAACCTTGGATATCACCCCCGGAGTCCTGGATCTGTTCCTGATCTTTAGTAGCGTGCTTATTTTTTTGGAGTAGGTGCTTATTTGGTCTGAGCAAATGGTAACCCTGCTTATAAGCGATAACGATAAATGACATTTTACGATCAGTTTTTCATACTCTTCATTTTACGTAATTGTACAAACAATATTGAGATTTTATGCAGCACTGAGTGATGTAGACCAACGACTGTTGTTAAGAAGTTTACCATTATTGGTTGGGAATTATAATTTGAATCATATTACGACAAATTGTTACGAAGCAATATTTCTATAAAGTACAAAACATCTCTTCCCGAGGTTGTACATAACTGTATAAACACAAAAGTGTCGGCATGAGCATTTTAATAAATCTTTTTTGGCGTATTTAAATTAAAAATCAAACATTATATAGGAGAGGTCAGTTGGCATTTCTATTGCCCAAAGGGGTACTGAAAGAAATCATAAAAATATAAACATTCCCACTAACTGTTTTAGACTTTTATTTTGACTATTTAATATTTAAATGTCGTTCATAAGTGTTAATATAGTTATCGTTTAGGCGTTTTACAACAAAACAAATACCTCTTGTCTGGCTTTCACCTTGCAAAGACCTTCAACTAATCATTACTTTGCGAGAAAAAGTTAAGATAATTAATGATCAGTTAATGTGACATGAAGATGATACAAGCTCGTATCGAAACGTCTTAATCAAGATGCTGTCGATCTACTCGACCTTTTTGGCTTGCAATTTACTATCAAGCTACATTACAAATCCGTGCATAGTGTACTCAAGTATGTTGGTATATATACTATTTGTAAGAGCTAGCCTATTGTAAACGTCGTTATTCATGGAAATCAACTTTCAGTTTTATTTGAAAAGCATTTTTTTGTGCTGTTTTCGTTGTTTGCAATATACGCCTAAATAGTATCCAGTGAAAATAGCACCTATAAAGGTTAAGATAAATTTTAATAATTTTGCTTGTTCTCAAAGCTGTTGTTATTACCACGGAATTTAATTGCGTTGAATTACAGAGGAGTAACTATATATACGATTTTGTAGTTGGTCCGCATAAAGCTAATGGGATAGGCATCCTGAACGTAATACAAACTCATGTTAAGACTGTATGGAACCTGGTTAATTAATTACCTAATTTCCTGCGACGTTACCTGTTTGTAGTACACGTCAGACTTGCTTGAGTTTGAACGCAAGATTTAGCCTGTTCAGAACTTCCATTGCATGGAAAAATGTACATTGTGTAGCGCTTTGAAACCGGTATACTTTTTTTCGAACGCCATTTAATGTTCTTCATTTTTTGTTAGCATAATTTTTGCAACATTTTTGACTTTTATTAAACAATATTTAAGAACGAGATAGTTTCCAAAGGACGGAAGTCAATAGGCGTTAACTGAAGCTGCCCAACTCACTTTTTTGACTAAAAACACATAAAATTTGTAGTTTCATTTTATTAACAGATACGATAGTAACGTCACTGAAATAAAGTGCTATAAATTCAAAATTTTATTTGATGTGCCAAACAGGCGGTTTTCGAAACATTCAAAGTATTTGGGAAGTGTTGTAGAGAAAAATAATACAGAAAAAACTGACCGCTATTTATGAAGTTTGCGCAATTGGCGGCTAAAATTTTTCACTCAAAAAAGTAAATGTCAACAGGTGATTTTGTTCAGTGGTTGATCAGCAAACTTCCTTCATTTAACAAATGAGAGATATATTGCACAGAAACACGTGCTAGGCATGTGAGCCAAAATTTTAAATCATAATAGCCACTATTACGAAGCATAACAAGTCAATGATAATTCTTGCAAAACCAAAGACGCTCCGGCCGACTGTGTGTACTGCCGTAAAAATGTGTTTAACGACTCAATTAAAGTTTCATACCAGAAAGGACTAATTAACATCGAGTTGACGAAATGGCAACTTTTCCTATAAACAACACTTTTAACAATGACGTTCAAAAAAGTTTTTGCTCTAACTGAAATGCTATAAAAGACAGCGGTAGTTGTGCTTAACATTTCACCGTTATTAAAAGAAAATAAATATTGCGAAATGGTTGTTTGTTCAATGTTGTGCACCAAATTTCTAAAGACGCTTCATGTTTTGTACCTCAGTTTCTGTTTTAAGTAAAAGCGCAGATAATGTAGCAAAAGCTTTGAACTGCGAGCGGCGTTTACACGTATAGGCAGTTAAACTTTTGCGTTGATTAGAGTACAAAATATGATAGGACCTACTCGTTGTCATAATGTAAAGTCATTAAGTCGTTACAAGGACTGTGATGGAATACACCCGGAAAGCAGAGCGTCTTATGGTAGCTGGAATTTAGATACTCGGTATCTGTAGAGTAAACGTCACTACACAGTCACGCCATGGCTCTTCCTTTCTGACATACGAACATTTGAACTAGCACATAATAAGGCAAAGGTTTCATTGCTGCCTAAATGTACTACGTGCACTTTGTCTTTGGAAATGCATGTATTAATATCAGATAGTCTGGTTGGTGAATACTTTGCTATATTACACTACTTTATGTATTATTTCCGTGTTTTTTTAGGAATGTATTAGTAGACTTTAATAAACGCCCAGCAAACCATGCGTCCTGCCTTTCATTTATTTTTTTTAAATACATCAACTTATAACTTAACTAAATTATGGCAACCATTCAGAAATTAAACATCTGCCTTCTTGTTTTTAACCAAAACGCACTAATCGGTTATACGGCGGATATGTTCAGTGTTAAAAATATAGATAAATAAAATCATTGAAATCAAAAACACTCAACAAAATTGTAAAATAGTGTAACACTAGACTAAAAGTTAATCTAAGTGTGTTTAGAAGTAGGTTTGCGGTTTGGTGAAAAGCGAAATCGAACACTGAACAAATAAAAAACAACAGATAGGGACAAAATGCAGTGTAAAGCGACGAAAGGCAATAGAATATGGTAAAGCTGAATCAAATACAAACAAATCGATTAACTGTTCACCAATGTTTGGCGAAGTGAAGAAGAACACAATAGATCACCGCAAGAATATGTTGAAAAAAAAATACTAAAAAATAAAAAATTTATAAAATAACGGTAATGCAATAACTTGACAAAATACAGTAATTTTATATCACAGTACAAGAATAATGCAAGCAATACGTTACAGACATTGAAAAATCGCTTAATATCTCCTGTAATGGATTTTACGCTAAAGACAGCGGGCTAGTGTAATGTTTTTGTGCCAGTGAAACCAGATTTATGACAAATTGATTTGTTATAATCTCACATAATCCCAACCATACCCGATGTTAAAAAACCCTAAAAGATGTTTAATTGGAAAGAAGCCCACTTGCGGTTTCTCCATATAGTATTACCAAATGTTTCTGCGAAGCATCGAATTACTCAAGTGCATTGCAAGACACAAGTAAAACTCCCATGCAATTTTAGTTGCGGTGATTTGGTGTTCAACACTATATTTCTAAACAATACTTGACTTGGGTGCAACAATACTCATGAACGAAATTTGACAGTGTTTACTGTCAGCATTCCAGATTTACCGTTACGTTGCACTAAATGTTTCGATGATGGTTAAACATAAGGGAAAACTAAAAAAGATTGCAACAAAACTTTGCAGCATAATAGTTGAAGGTTGTAGTAGCACGTGATAAGAATACCAAAGCCCATACAAAAAGAGGGAGCATTTTGACGTTTGGAATAACTCTTAAGATAAGTAATGGTTGGAGGTTGTAGATGGACGTAGTAATAAAATCAAAGCCCAAACAAAAGTAGGTAGCATTTTGACGTTTGGAATAACTCTATATTCATTTTGAACATAGAAAGAGCCCCTGATTATTAGTGTTTATATCATATATGCGTGTGTGTGTATGGACTTTGATATTCTTATTACGTATCACAAAGGAACTTTATGAGAAATCGCAAAATAGGTGTTTTATCACTTTTTTACTTGCGAGTACAAATCATCAGGCGTTGAATGCTGCTCGTGGTTGGAGGAAGCATAGAGAGGGTTGGCAACAGTTTCCTTCTCCGAGGAGGGGCTCGTGTCTCCGTAAAGAGGGTTAGCCACAGTTTCCTTCTCTGTGTAACTGTTCGTTTTTCCGTAAAGCGGGTTAGCCACAGTTTCCTTCTCAGTGTTACTGTTCGTTTCTCCGTAAAGCGGGTTAGCCACAGTTTCCTTCTCAGTGTAACTGTTCGTTTCTCCGTAAAGCGGGTTAGCCACAGTTTCCTTTTCATTGGACTTTTTCTTTGTTTCTGACGAAAAGTTTTGGCGCCGTTTATTAACAGTTGATATATATATATCATTTAAAAATTCTTACTAAAGGTTTGTATTTTTAAATGGTTCGGGTGTTACTGTTATGAGTATGTTGTTTGAAAAAAAAAAGAACATTTTAAAACAAAGGCTTATATAAATAGGCTATAATTTCAATTAATCAATTAGAGATATTCAATAATTGATTGATTATTTCTTGCATTGAGGAAATACAATTAAAATCAGAGCCAATATGAGATGCCAAATGGCAGTATATAGATATATGTTATACGATAGTATAGCATACTCAACTAGTAGGATACCATAGTATGGTACACCACAGACTTAATAGCAAATTTATATAACAATTTTACCTCTAATTTGCGTTAGAATGCATTGATTTTAGTCTAAAAGTTACAGTTATTAAACATGGTACGCTGTTAACTGAAGAAAAAACTAAACCTCGATAGGCTAAGGAAAATTTATTTCTTATATATCCTAGAAAACAATACGTTTGTACATTTCAATTTCATCTATTTTGCTTAATAATAAATATAGTTATTTTTACCAAAAATATCGGTTTTGCTATCGAGAGAAAATATTAGGCTTCTGCTAATTGAAATACAACATATATATATACATATATATATATTGTATATATTTTATTAGGACCCACTTCTACAAAAGTTAGCCATTTTACCTTTGTTCACAGCAGAATAGACCGCATCCTGGTCAGGCCCTAAAGGCTTTCTCTCTGTTGTGTTGATAGAGCTGTATTGGACATTCGAGTCGTATGCCGATTCGCCAGGTCTTACAATCTCAAGCGAGCTGTAGCCTTCGTCTGTCCTGGGATCCGCTCTTCTTTGCAGACCAACAGAATTGGACTCGTCGAGGGTATAGTTGTTCTCAGGCCTTCCATCTTCCCCGCTGGCATCTACCGCGTTGTAGATTGCATCCGGTTGGTCTAACGAAAAAATGCTTTTCTATAGTTCCAACAAATTTTGTACTATTTTCTGCCTTTTGTTTTCATACTAATTTTTGTCGGGTTTCACGAAAGTCGTTAAACCAAACATTAGCTGACTACATAACTTATGTTTCATTGTATTTATAAAAGCATTGTAAACAAGTATATTTGGGAGGGGGTTTATTGATCCAAAATGTAATTCAATTTGTTTTGGGCGTAAAGATTAAACGTTCCAGACAAACGTCAAGAAAATATCAAAGTAATATTTCACACTTTGTTGGTAAAATTATCGACCGATAGCATGTACTGTGTTGAATCCGTTTGCACTAATAATAATTCTATTTTTGTAAATGGTCCTACATGTATTATGCTAAATACTGTAATAAGGTGACACTATATAAAGACAAATTGTATTGAATTCTCGACCAGCTTTCGTACAACCGTGCTTCATCAGTTCAAAGTATAATTTTTTTCTATTCATGTGATTTTTATGCTTTTCGGCAAAATGCAGAAACAGCAAAGCTTATACACAAGACTTTACAATTTTTTATGCGCATTACAAACAGATTTATGCGTTCGCAAAAACAAACTGTTTCAACGTACAAAGAAAGAATTCAAATTACCAGGACAGCAATTTCAGCCTAGAGAGGCCATCAAAGGCAACTTAACGCGGTTAGTTCGGAGAGCTGTTATTCCATAAAACAGTACCAAAGTGCTTAGCGCGCCGTCGCTAAGTTGACTAGAGATTTACTGACTATACAGTTACGCCACCTACACGGAAGTTGTTGAGGGTCTACGCGTCTAAGCTCAAATAAGCCGTACTGTTTCGCGTGAAGTGCAGTTTCTGGCCTTTGGTTATTTGGATTTTGCAAACGTATGGTCGAAATAACTAGTTTCTAAAACAATATATTTCGAAGACTTGTGGAAGTTTTACAAACGGCTTTGGTCATTTAAAACACCAAACACTGATTTGTATTTGCAAAATGTTTGTACAAAGCCCGGTCGCTTCATTAGTTTAATTCGCAAAACGCGTTATTTTATGCAAAATACCTGTTAGACATTCATTCATGGACGACGGTTTGGTAGTCCGACGTCGACATCTAAAAAGTAAATATTATTTAGTATATATACGACAAGGCCTCACAACCCATTGTCGTTCATGAAAACGTTGCTTATTTATATAAAAATAATTCTAGACATTTAAAACGCAAAACAAGTAACTGACCTATTTGCCATTTTCATCATTTTTATTGCCTTTTAAACACTACAAACTCCATCAATAAAACCAATAACATCACTGGTCATTGTAAACCTTTATTGCTTAGTTGAGAAATCCAGGGATAAGGTAGGCCGTTTTTAAGTAAAAAAAAACTTAAAATTTAATCCGAAATCCGAAGTGGGTAGTTACATTATAAACATAATATGTAATGCAAATTCAGAAAAGAAATCGATTTGGTTTGAGATTATTAGACAACCACCTTGGTGTACCGTACGTTCTAACATTTAGCACAAGGAAGTAAAATTTAAAGCTTAAAAAACCAGAATGAAACACAGGGTCAGACTTTGTCGAAAGTAATATACTTATTTTATACGAGTCAGCAGAGAAGTGATCGACATGCCGAAACCTGATGACAACGGTTTCGTTAAAGATACGCCCTTAATGTATAACATATCATGTACTCAAAAAATATCTTTTCATGTCTTACATCATAAGTATGACGAACACGATGAGGCAAATCAGAAGAAGGCCACCTCCCGCTGCACCAATCACGATTGGCAACGAAACTGAGAACAAAATATTGATAAGTTTGAACCAATTTTGTATTATTACTTGGTATTGTTAAAATATACGAAACAGTTACCCTGATAATAAAGATTTTGACATGGTTAACAGCATTTAAGCAATATTTAGCGATAGGGGCTCAGTTATGCTGTACACCAACCACACCGTCTTAAAAGCTTCACAGATTTGCTTAATAGGAGTAAGCACACCGAAAACCATTGCACACTAGAAATTAACACTTTGTAATTTTCCTTAAAATATCGACTTTTTGTTAAAAAATCTATTTTTACTAGATGTTCACATGTTTTATTCTGTGGTAGCCATTTCTATCAACAGGATGGACCTAATTCGAATTACAAAGGTGTCACAAACCACAAGGCATTTTAATTACAAAAGTGACAAAAACCTTAAGGATTATTGCTGTTATCGCTTCCTGTTTGTTTTTTCACTGCAGCTAAAGTAGTTAGCAGTACAAAAACTGTTCAGATTCAAACCTGCGCTCGTTTGTGTTTTGAGAGTGAGTGTTGTTGTTGTTGATGTTGTTGTAGCTATATGTGTAGTCGGAAGAACCGTCGTAGGAATTTCTGCGTTAAAAGGAAAAAATAATACGGTCGCATATGCTCGCTCACATAGTAAAGGAACAAATTAAAACCAAACGTTAACAGGGTTATGATAAATTATAAAATGAAAAGATTATTTTGACCTACTGGTAAGCTATACAGATTTCATTAATGCTGTCTTCAGTAGTTGCATATAAATGATTAATATAGCCTAAACCCACCAATAGATCTCTGGCAAATGTATCGTCCAAGTTTTAAATCACAGTTGATACCGTTGCTGCTTCAATTTTATATTGCAAAGCGAGATGCCATGTTTTAACGCTTAAAAGTACCGAGAAATATTTCAAATTCATTAGGATTCCAAGTTTTGCTCTGTCGGTTGATACAATTTTTTTGTACAATAAAAGATTCAAACATTAAGAAAATTTAACCTTGTTGCATAGTTATTGTGCTGTTGCAATCTCGTTTATTGTCAGCAGAACTTTAGAATGCTACTTAAATTCTAAACGGAAAACAGTATCCTTTTCCCCAAAATATGCGGAATTATTTTACAGCAACGTCACGCGACACTAACGTTAGGCGCTCCATTAATCAGGCGATTGAACAATAGAGCAGTTAATCTTATGCGACTTTCCGGAGTGTAACTCTACTGTAGAAACCACGAGGCTTAATAGTTTGAACGGCCAAACGACACTTACTTTGGTATATGTAAATGGTTCATTACTGCAATGTTAGTACTACTCACGGGAAACAAGACACACACATAGAGATAATTCCTTGTTACGGAAAAGCACTTGTTTTGTTGTCTTAATTGGTATTACCTTATATTAGTTCTTATTTTTGTTGACTTAAACTCGTATTACCTCTGACTATATAGATCAATATGTTTGTTATCATGTGTATACACTTATAGTCATTGCGCTGTGGCTGTTTGGGTTGTGACAAATGTTTTTACTTCCTAATGGAAATTAGTCAACAGGTATAGTCAGTAAACACACCGGTTTGCTTAATAGGAGTAAGCACACCGGAAACCATCGCAGACTAAAAATTAACACTTTGTAATTTTCCTTAAAATATCGACTTTTTGTTAATAAATCTATTTTAACTAGATGTTCACATGTTTTATTATGTGGTAGCCATTTCTATCAACATGATGGACTTAATTCGAATCACAAAGCTGTCACAAACCACAAGGCATTTCAATTACAAAAATGACAAAAACCTTAAGGATTATTGCTGTTATCGCTTCCTGTTCGTTTTTTCACTGCAGTTAAAGTAGTTAGCAGTACATAAAACTGTTCAGATTCAAACCTGCGCTCGTTTGTGGTTTGAGAGTGAGTGTTGTTGTTGTTGTTGATGTTGTTGTAGCTATATGTGTAGTCGGAAGAACCGTCGTAGGAATTTCTGCGTTAAAAGGAAAAAATAATACGGTCGCCTATGCTCGCTTACATTACGGTGCTGGAATTCAAAAACATTTTGTTGGGCAAAAAATGAAAACCTGCTACATAACGTCGGATTTCCGTGTTAAATATGATGAAATTAGTAAAGGAATAAATTAAAACCAAACGTTAACAGGGTTATGATAAATTATAAAATGAAAAGATTATTTTGACCTACTGGTAAGCTATACAGATTTCATTAATGTTGTCTTCAGTAGTTGCATATAAATGATTAATATAGCCTAAACCCACCAATAAATCTCTGGCAAATGTATCGTCCAAGTTTTAAATCACAGTTTATACGGTTGCTGCTTCAATTTTATATTGCAAAGCGAGATGCCATGTTTTAACGCCTAAACGTGCCGAGAAATATTTCAAATTCATTAGGATTCCAAGTTTTGCTCTGTCGGTTGATACAATTTTTTTGTACAATAAAAGAGCCAAACATTAAAACAATTTAACCTTGTTGCATAGTTATTGTGCTGTTTCAATCTCGTTTATTGTCAGCTGAACTTTAGAATGCTACTTAAATTCTAAACGGAAAACAGCATCCTATTCCCCAAAATATGCGGAATTATTTTAAAGCAACGTCACGCGACACTAACGTCAGGCGCTCCATTAATCAGGCGATTGAACAACAGAGCAGTTAATCTTATGCGACTTTCCGTAGTGTAACTCTACTTTAGAAACCACCAGGCTTAATAGTTTAAACGGCCAAACGACACTTACTTTGGTATATGTAAATGGTTCATTACTATAATGTTAGCACTACTCACGGGAAGCAAGACACACACATAGAGATAATTCCTTGTTACGGAAAAGCACTTATTTTGTTGTCTTAATTGGATTACCTTATATTAGTTCTTATTTTTGTTGCCTTAACTTGTATTACATGCTATTAGAGAGATCAATATGTTTGTTACAATTCCGCTTTGGCTGTTTGTGTTGTGACACATTTTTTTACTTCCGAATGGAGAAAAGTCAATATAGGTGAAATAGCATATAAAGAATAAGCACACACGTTGGCAATTGTGAGTGAATTAAATCAATACATATTATTAAGCGGGAAACTATACATCAGCGCAACACAAATATTAATGACTTTGGGATACTGACGCCCTGTTTAATTGTACGGTTAGTTTTTTTAGCTTTGAAATATGACATAGATTACGTAGGGTCAGGGACGGACCAGGTTGTGTGGGGACAGGACTTTATATAGTTTGGCTTTCAAAAACATAAACGCATATGTTGATGTTAATCTTATTTTTCTTTGTATGATATCTTATCACTTTAAAAGAATTGTTTTAAAACCAATGGGGCTTTATGTGTTTACACTTGATTTCTGTATCACTATGCTGATTGCTGAATGGGGTCAGTTTAAAACGGTTCGTTCCTGACAAAACGAAAAAATGTAAAACTTTGTGTAGCGTGTGGTGGAGTTTCCATATCCGTATCGGCAAGTTTACAAGTTTGGAAAATATATAGAAAAAACTAACATATTATACAGGTCAGGTAAGTGATATGTAAAGACATAATAACACGACATTTGTTACTAATTTTTAAGTCGAGTTTATGGCAAAATACAGGATTGTGCACTTACCAATGTTTCTCTGGCAAATGTACCCGAATGTGTTGCTGCAAGGAATGTCATACCACAGTAAATTGCTACTCCAGGAAATACCCATGGTGACGCACTTCTCATTTCCATCGTGGTTGTCAGGTTGCTGATTTCCCCATGACTTATACATCAAAGCTGTTCCATCCAGCCATTGGAATTCACTACCTTTTGTCCGCTTCAAACCGATGTAAAATCCCCCTGGAACTGAAAACAAACGTTGTGTAAGCCACAAACGATGTAAAACTACAACCAAGTAAAAGTTTTAGTCACAAACCTGTAAAATTTGTCAGAAAATTCTGAATCGATGAAGAGTTGACTGTTGCCAAAGTCGCGTTCAGCTTACCACAAGCGGTACGTGCTCCATTAAAATTTGTTGACTCGGTTGCAGCAATGTAGTATTCCTTCTCGTTTAACTGGTGCCAAGTAACAGCTGTTGTTTCACTCAGAAGGAAACACGCAACTAATGTCAAAACGACGCGCATCGTCCATTAATTTTAATCTAATAAGAAGTTATAAAAGAGGCAAAAACAATTCTGCAAACAGAGACAAAACTTAAGCCACCCACTGCTCTATAATACAGGACATTTCTTCACTACAGTGGCAAAGGCTCCGGAATACTAATTACGCCACCAAATGTATTTCAAAGTTATGCTAAAAAAGAGTACATAGCCCCAAATGAGCCAAACGTGGCAAACAAACCGAATGCCTTATTTCTTAATGCAGCAATTTCCACTGAAATATTGAGCCAGCTGACTAAGTTGAATCATTTTTTCTTCGTTTTACTCATCAATTCATCTTACCAGCAATGCGTTATATATACGAATGTATTCTGATAAATAAATATAACGCCTGAACCTTACACTCCAAAACTTTGCACTCACTTATGTATGCCCTACATCCTAATCTAAAACTTTAAACAAGAATAGACAAAAAACTGGTTGCCGTGTGTTTTTCTATCGTTTATCTAGTCATTTGTAGTCCTCCGTAAACAATCGTTCACACAAACTCTTGTACAAGCATAACCTTCTGAAATCAACCTGGTAGTTGTGAGGCGTGGTGCCTAAACAAACTGAAGCAATAGCTTTCAACCGCTTCCTTTTCTAAAGTAAACGTACCGCGGTACTAAAGAATATACGTGCTCTGCGTATGTGGATTGTGGTCATAGCTGGATATATGTCTGAAGTAATACAATACGTAAGCATGTTTTTTATCGACCTAGACCTAGACTGACGGCTGAAGCTGCGATAAGAAAAATTCTTTAGGTGTGATCAAACATAACAATATAATTCATTTCAATTATGTTAAATCAGAATTCAGTGTTCTGAATTAACGCGTTTTTGTAGTCATGCGCTACATAAAAAACATCTAATTGTGAGTTTGTAATTCCAATCCCTTGTTTGTTTTAGGCCAAGCTTTGAAAGGGGTATAACAGCTACATTTATTATATTATCGAAGTGATGAGAATACTCGTTTTCTGCGTATGGCTAAGTGTGTATAAATGGATGTATGCCTGCTTAGAATACGCAAGCATGTCGATTTGGAATACGTAACCATGTTGCTTTAGATTAAATGTAAGAATGTGACTTTTACGGACCTGCACTGACAGCTAAACCTGCTTCATTGACCAACAATAACAATTTATTTGATTTTTAATTATCTTATTAGAATACAGTGTACGGAAATATTTGTTTTCATGCGTTATACAAAACATTGACGTGTAGGTTCCTTATTGAAATGTGTTGCTTGTATCAGGCTAAGCGTTAAAAGCGTCGTTTATTGTAACATCTATTGAATACATTGTGTCAATTGTTCGCTTAGGAATGATTCTCATTTTTACATTTATAATGTTGCAATATAAAACCAACTTTTGTTACATATATACTGTATTTCGCACAATCTTTTCCTACATGAATCTAGTTGCATTTAATAGGATTGGTTTAAGGTGGAGTTAGTGCAACTATAAAGAACGGTTTTTAGAAAGGCTGACATCCACGTTAACTGTGGCACCAATTGCCGTTTGAACTGACGGCCGAATATTTGTTATATCGAATAGCGTTTATAAAGTCTGTGTGGGTTTTTGTTTGGTTTTCCAGCATAGTGCTGTCAAAATAAAGACACAGCGCTGTGTACAGACAGTTTGCTTGCTGCCCACTTAACTCACCAACAAAAACAAATCGCCCTTGTCTCAAACACAACAAATGAAGAACAATTCACAACAACAACACGCTGTCATTATACAGCTAAAAATAACTGATTTAAAAATTGGTACATGTGTCAATTTATTGCTTGTTAACAGCTGTATATATTGGTTCCACGTCGTGTGGTTTAGATGAAGTTTGTTGGTCGGTTGTGTCTTTATTTTGGGTCTTTCTTTTCCTTGGTTCTGTTGAAACAATAAAACTCGGAGAATTTTTTTTATGTTTCGAGTACCATTTATAGTGTTGTTTAAATTTTGGTAAAAAAATAATGTCACAGCAGACATGTAAATGACACAATAAGTATGATACATGGCTATGCTAAAGTTAAAAATTGCTTTAAATTGTTTTGCTTTGCGCTGGAGTTTGCAAGGTGACCAGCAGCTAAATTTAAATAAAAGGACAAATCTGATACGACAACGGTTAAATTATTTGTTAAAGCCCAATACACTTTGAGAGGGGTTGTATTTAGAGTTTTGCTTGGCAGTTAAAAAATGCTTCAAAGATTAGAACTGCTCCTGATATACAGTATAACATGTGCTATTTTAGTAACCTCGCAGAGCTTGGCGCGCGAAGTTTTACATTAGACTTCAGAGATCTGAAACTCTCACCCTCGAATTGGTTTCAGGTATTCATCACTCACACTTAAGGCGACAAACGTTAATAAATACTAAAATTTACAAATGTGAATATTTTTCAGCCATATTATAAACATCTAATTGTTGCGATTTCCCACTGTAACAACAATACAAGTTCTCATACCTGCTTAAGTGCAAGATACGGCCTTAAAGTCCACAAACATCATTTAACATTCACTTTAGAGAATTAAATTCCTTGTAATTGCTTCGACTATCCAGCGCACAGACTTTTAGCAAAAACTAATAAACAAAATATTATAATGTTAATTTGCCTATTAAAGGAAAAAAGCGGACAAAAGGGCAAGAGAAATATCTTCGGCCAAGCGCATTCTAAAAAAAATCTCGGTTTTGGCCGTTAATTGGCAATCTGCCAACCCTGGGTTGCTGTTTGTAGTTTTTGAACTCGCTAACTTCTCGAAATTTAGTGAATTTCCTAACCTTTTCTGACAGCCGCGTAAACTTCGTGCGAAGCACATTGCTCTGTTACTTCGTGCACTGGCGGTTTTCCGGGAATATTGCTTGAATTCGTCAAGGGTTCAGCCTTTGAACCGGAGAATTCGGATGTTTGTACTGTACCACAATAAAAGATAATCAAGGGATTTAAATTGCCTTATAACTAATTTATATGAACAAAAAACCCTTGAACACAATTGTTGAATGTCGGAACTAGAATTTTAATTCAAATGACGTTGAATTAATTTTCAATTATCGCTGGTTTGAGCATCCAGCAATACCCTTTAATTTCACAAAAAATGACACGATATACTAAGTGCTTTTCTAAAGGCTACAACCTTAATCAGTTGGCATAATCAATCAGGTTTGTAGTACAGCAAGTCCAGCCTACAACAACTTATAGTCTGGAATTCACTAGTAAATAGTCATACCTCCGTCTGTGACGTAATAGGCGTTGTGTAGTTCAGCGGGAAGTTGAGGATTAGTATTTGGATGATATTCTGTAAGATTAGTTGATTTGGAAGGAGGGGCTTCACGTTGGAGTCGGGAATAGACGTTCTCGCCTTCTAAAGTTACACTTTGAGAAAAATCCTGTCGGGCTTCGGCTAAGGTTGAGTATTCCACACTTGGTGGCCGCCTTTCTTCTTCCTGGTTTGCTGTTTGGGCGTTGTCAGTTGTTGCTTCTACATGAGTCAAAATAAATGTCAGCACTAATCGTAAACCTAACCTATTTTGCAGCATATTGCAGATGCGATTTATATGGCCGCTAAATCACAAATTCGACAAAATACGCATTGTAGTTTTTATGCGACAAGCATCTCCAAATTGTGCTTTTAAGTAACGCTATCAAGCTTTATTAATTAAGAGCTGTTTTCCTTCTGCAACTTTAAAACATTCTCTTAATTCAAATTTAAAAGTTTTCGCTCGTCTTGTAAACTGGACGTCATTTTATGAGCAACCCAAACATTTTTAACTTAATGTTTTTACAAAAGTATAATGTATATAACTTAAAGATAATACGAACTCCAAGATTTGGCTTTTGGCAATTACTTAATTGAGGTGTTTTATGTGATGCACGTAACATGGACCTAAACGCTTTTATGTAAGCAGGCAATTGGCGTTTATTGTAATTAACAGTTATATTGTAACTGAGTAGTGTTATTTTTTCAACGTATAAACAAACATACCAACCTGTCGGTTCATTACGTTGGCGGTCTGAAGCCTGCTTATTCTGCTTCCTGGAATATTACAACATGATCGTACGTAAGATACCAAGCTTTCCAAGCCTGCTGTTTACCATACACCCAGCTCTTATAGAATAAGACAGCTGAAATTATAAGAAGCACAATAATAATACAGCTTAATGTTGCTCCCAATATAACCGATGTTTGTGAATCGATTGGAGCCGTTTCGTTGGTAGCTGAAAATAAATATAGTATTTGTATTAGCCAGAAATGCTTTTGTTACAAATAGTTTTACTGCAAAGACACTTTCTTTATCAAACCAAAAATACCCTAAGCAAAATTTATCATAACCAAATAAGTTGTTCTATGCACGATTTTTATTTACGGTACTATAAAGTTGATAGACGTAAACATACGGGGAACTGAATTATTTGTATAAAGCGTTATAAAAAAAAATCGATTGTTTTTTAAATAAATTTATGGTCAACAACTTACTAAACATAAATCTTAACCGCTCTTGAACTGTCAACATGCAAGTATTTACCGATGGTTCTCTGACAAATGTATCCTATTGAAAAGCCGCAAGGGTAATCGTTCCAGAGAAAGCCAGTTTTATTATCCCAAGGAGCTCCTATAACCACACAATCCTCGTTTCCACTTGTTGCATGATTGTTCGGTTCACCGCCTCGCCAACTCGACCAAGTTAACTTTGAACCATCCAACCAAGAAAAGTTAGTAGGTGATGGGTTCCTCTTTAGACCGATGTAGTAGCCCTTGCTTGGAGCTAAACACACAAATAAGCGTCAAAAGTCCTCGTCAATATTTATAAATAATTTATATTTACATACCTGATAAATCTGCTAAAAATAATTAAATGTTTGAAGAATTTACTTTAGCCAGCGTCGCCCCCAAGCTATTACAAGACGAAAGTGCTCCATCGAAGTTTGCTGACGAGTTGGTGGCGACATAAAATTCTAAGTTGTCTAACTTATGCCAAGGTACAGTGGAAGCCTCACACAGTAGAATATAAAGAACGACCAGCCAGATATTATGCATTACGAACTAACGTATTTCGAATTAATTCGTGGCCTGCAAAGATAGAACATTATTAAACCTGCCAAGTTTAAATATCTATTTCGCCCAGGTGGATGCTTGATTTCTTAGATCACATGCTTAAGTGAGGCTTTGTTTGATTTTGAGTAGGAAGAAATGTGGAACCGCCCTACAACTTTACGTAGAACTACAATGCCGTAAATAATTTGATTTGCGCTCACAGAGTATGTAGGCTATACTCTATGCGTTGGAGAAGGAAGTGTTTTTATACCACAAAGGCCGTGAAAAACTGATAAACTGATACTAATCGAATGCCATTTATTTCAATAACGGTCAGTGAAATAACACAAATTTAATATGACAAAAAGTTGTAGTATTTTTGCTAAATGAAATGTTGAAATAGATTATACAGATCGGGAAAGCAGGGCATCATCCACTTAATCCGTCAACTCGATTAAAACAAAACAAATTAACAAATGACAGAGCATAAGTATTGTATATAGAAACGGAAATTAAGCTATCCGCTGCAATCATCCAGTAATAAGCTGTATAAGCAGCGCTATTAATTCCGTGCCATAAGCTGGTCGAAATACTCCATGCTCCATGTTTTATTCCAATGTTTGGTAAACTTTTTCCTCCTGGCTCACCTGTAGACCTTTAAAACGTGGTGGCGGAACCTATCGAGTAAAGTATACCCGACATTTTTGACTTTACCCATATTCCTTTGCAATTGGCATATGTTTTAAGCCATGTTTTTTAAACTGTTGAATGCAGCGGCACCGGTATAGTTAAAAAATATATTTGCGGAAAGTTAATCAAAGTTTCGAAGGCACGATCCTATACAAAGACTGCAAAAGGGATATAGTCACTATAAATATTGACCTTTGTTTTATATATCAGGTAATTTACAAGCTATAGACTACAGAGTATTACTTGATTTGTATTATGCAAAAAGTGTATTATGTGACTATATAGGACCACAACCATTATGATGTACGCCTATTGATTCGTATATGCACAAGCAAGAGCGCGATTATTTAAGAAAATATACTTGTGTTATGTCTGATCATTGTAACAGAACTATGTAGGAAGCGGTACACTAGTACAGGGTTTCTAGCAGGGTTCGTAGCCGGAGCACAGAGCCGTGCATTTTAAATGGAGCTGTAGAAGGAGCTGGAGCAGTTGTTTGAAAAATAGCTTCGGCTCCGATGTATTTCATAAGATGCTATGCTACTACCAATGGCTGAATTTACATTCACAGCAACCCTTAACAAAATTAAGAATTGTTGACTCTTTGGCGCCACCCTTTCTAACTAACAAGTTGTTGGGGGATTTGACAGCAGACTGAGCAGAGCAGCTGCAACCGATGATACTGACTATATACTGACAGACCCCAGTGGATGGTTTTTGCTGGAGCTGAGTGGAATCAATAAGCTGCGGAGCTGGAGCTAACCTATTATAAAAAAGTGCTTTGGAGCTGGAGAGAAATTTAACATTTACGCCTTCTCCGAAGCCCTAGTTGTTAGGTAATCAGACTTTATTAGTACGGAATTCGAACATACTGGACCAAATAAACATTTTAGCATGACCCTAGTTCGAGGCACCGTATTTCTGTTCCAAAATCCTTTACATATTTGCCCATTTGTATGGGTAATCAATCTATTATAGAAATGCAATGATTAAGCTTTAAGTTACGTTTGCTTGTGCGATTTAAAACCAAAAAAACACAAGGAATGCGTTTGCTTTGCCGAACACACTACACAAAACTTACAACCAGTCATGCAAATTTGGAACTGTATTCGAGCAAAAGCGTATATACATACCAATGCAAATTGTGTCACTGTAATAAATGTTTCATATTATAGCTAGAGTGACATGAACTATATTTTCGGGTTGCTTTTTGTGCTTAGCAGACTCTCCAAAAGCGGATACTAAGCGAAAAAAGTTTACACAGTTAAGGTTGACAAAAAACATGGTTGCCAACTTCCAAAAGTAACCAAACGATTCAACGGACTAACGAAGAATGCACTTTAAACACAAAAATGCATCACTCAATTTTCACGCAAGAAAAATACTGGTTTGGTGTTTCAAGCGAAATGTTTGACATGTTTGACTAAAGAATAAGAAAAAAATATTTCTGTGAAGAAAAGGTGGTTTATAATAGCGGATCGAAGAATGCCGATCAGTTTATTGGACAATCACCTTATCAATTTAATAATGTTTATCTCATTTGCAATGTTTTCAGGCTTAAGCAAAATTCACAACTATATAAGTAGTAGTAAGAAGAAACCCAATTTAAAATCTCGGTTCTATTTTCTAAATCGTGGTATGTTCAACATAAAAGTCAGGACACGTGGTGTTAACGATCAACAAAAATTACCAAAACTTTGACTAACAGTATATCAGAAATCTATAATGAACTTAAATATTTGGTTTTGTTTATCGGAGAAGAAATTTTATATTTATTTTTTTATTGAGTGACGCTTTGGAACGTAACGCGGCCGCTTTGCAGAGGGTCGTTATTGATTGTAGCACAATCCTGACTCTGTCGTTTCTCTCCAACAGCTAAGTGAACGTTGACATATTGAACTGTCGCCTGACGCTCTGTATAAAACAGATATTAAGCACATAAACAAACATTTAAGTTCATTTTCGTAATGATTATAAAAATACGTTTAAGATGCCTTTTGTATGATATCTATTTCTATGGCTACAATTCTAGACGTCAAGTTTTAAAATATTCAGAAAATTAAATCTAAATTTAGTTTTACTGCATGGTCCATTAGTAACGGTTTCCATTTACTATAAACATTGCATTGGCTTATTTGTATTCAATAGGTAAGTTTTTATGATATAGGATATATATTAAATTTTTGGTCATACCTGTGCCAATAAATGATGCACTTGCTGATTGACTTGCGGTAGAATATTTTCTGCAGGAAATATGAAGTGAAAGTTATACAGTTATCGAACGTAACCACTAGTCCATTTTATATAGCAAAACTAACTTTCTGTAGTAGATAGCAATGACAGTGATAAGAAAATGGAAAATTATGGAAGCGACCAATGCTCCTAAGACTACTGGTGAGCTGTTTTCCTGCTGGTTGGTCGCGATTGTTTGGGGGCTACTGGTGGCACAACCTAACAGAAACGAATAAGAATCTTAATATGACATTTTTGAAGAAAACAAGTTTGAATTTTATTTTTTTCTATACATCTATCATGGGCAGGCGAAGAGAGGCATAAATGCAGGTCCAATCACCTAGAATTCATAGAGGTATTTTATAAGCAATATTACATGGCCTGTTGTCAATTGCAGAAGTTCCACTCTTAATATTAGGTTTAACTTACCTACAGTCGTTGTCACTACACCAAGTGTTGTCTTATGTGTTTGCGTCACATCCTTGTTGTTTTCTGTGGGTGTTGCTGTTTTAAACCTCAGTCTTGTTACTGCTTCGGTTCCAGAGGTTGAAATATTTGTTGTGTTTGATTGAGTTCCTAAGCCTAAATGTAGCACGATTTTATCAAAATGCTAGATCAACCTAAATAGAAATCGTATAAAGTTTTCGAAGCACGGTTTAACACTTACTGCAAGTGAAGTGTAACAAAACAGTATTTATATTCGTTATATACACTAAATTTTAAATAGTCAAAATAAGTGGGTTGGCATTAGTAGTTCTTACATTTTGTAAACTGGCCATTGGGAACTCTTAATGCGTTTGCAAATATCTTTAAGGAATTAGTCACAATAACATCATATTGCCAACCCATAGCTATTCCCAAACTCAAGCATATTTAGCGAAGTGCATAATTGCAAGGAAAATTGTTTAACTCAACATCCTGGTAAATGTTGAATTCCGAGAAGCTTACATAACAACAAAATCCTCATTTCAAAATCCTCGGCACTTACAGCAACAAATTAAAAAATTCTACAACCGCTCTTAAACTGTCAACATACAAGTATTTACCATTGGTTCTCTGACAAATATATGCTACTGAAAAGTAACATGGATAGTCGTTCCAGAGGAAACTATATCCGCTATCCCATGGAGCTCCCATAACAACACAATCCTCGTTTCCAGACACCAATAGATTATTCGGTTCACCACCTCTCCAATTAGACCATGTTAATATCGAACCATCCAACCAGGTAAAGTTAGTAGGTGATGGGTCTCCCTTCAGTCCAATGAAGTGACCCTTTCTTGGTGCTAAACACATTTATAGGGTGCTTCGAAAATCCTCGTCAAGTATTAATCAATATTATATTTAGGCCAACATACCTGTTAAACTTGCTGAAAACAATTGAATGTTTGAAGAGTTGACTTTGGCCAGAGTCGCACCCATGCCTGTACAAGACAAAAGTGCTCCATCGAAGTTTGCTGAAGAGTTGGTGGCGACATAAAATTCTGAGTAGTCAAACTTATGCCACGTCACATTGGAAGCTTCACACAGTAGAATAAATAGAACTACAAGCCGAATATTATGCATTACGAAATAATGTATAGTATTTAGACAAAATTCATGCCCTGCAAAGTTAGAACGTTATTAAATCTGCCAAGCCTAAATATCTATTTCGGCCAGTTCGTACTTGATTGGTTACATCGAATGCTTAAGTGCGGCTTTGTTTGGCTTTGAGTAGGAAGGAATCTGGAAGCGCATACTACTTTACGTAGAATAACAATACCGTATATATATTTTTAGTTTAGCTCACAGCGTATTTAGGCTATACTCTATGCGTTGGAGAAAGAAGTGTGTTCAAAGCACAAAAGCTGTGAATAACTGACAATGATCGAATGTAATTTATTTCAATAATAGTCAAATCATACACATTTAATATGACGAAAGGTTGTTGTATTTTTCCTAAATGAAATGTTTAAATAGATTATACAGACCGGGAAGAATGCAGGACGTGTTACGTTTAATCATTAAGAAAGAACTATATAGGCAGCGGTACGCTGGTACAGGGATGCTAGCAGGGCTTTGGAGCCGGAGCACAGAGCCGTGCATTTTCAATGGAGCTGGAGCAGTTATTTAACAAATAGATCCGGCTACGATGTATTTCATAAGATGCTATGCTACTACTATAATGGCTGAATTCACATAACTTAAGAGCAACTTCCGCAAAATTAGGAATTGACGCCTCTTTGACGCCACCTTTTCTAAGTAACAAAACTGTTGGGAAATTTGAGAGCAGACGGAGCGAGCACTCCGCAGCTGCAACCAATGATACTGACTTCTGACAGACCCCAGTGGATAGTTTTTGCTGGAGCTGGAGTAGTGGTATCAATCAGCTCCAGAACTCGAGCTAATTAACCTATTATAAAAAGAGCTCCGGAGCTGGAGCCGGAGCAACTTAACATTTACGCCTGCTTCGAAGCCCTGGTTGCTAGGTAATCAGACTACAGTAATTATTGGAACGGAATTCGAACATACAGGACCAAATAAATATTTTAGCATGACCTAGTGCGATGCACCGTATTTTTGTGCTAAAATACCTTACATATTTGCCCGTTTATATTAGGTAATTTTTATAGAAATGCAATGATTAAGCTTTCAGTAAAGTTTGCTTGTGCGATTGAAAACAAAAAAACACCAGGAATGCGTTTGCGTTGGAGTTGCTTTTGCCGAACACACTACGCAAAACTTACAACCAGTCATGCAAATTTGGAACTGTAGCAGCAGCGTGCAATACATAAAAATGCAAACTATACATTCAGTTCGCTTTTTTGTTAGAGTTTCCAAAAAGGATACAAAGCGAAAAATAGTACACCCTTAAAGTTGCAAAAACACTTAAAATAAAGCAAATACTGGACGGACTAGCAAGAATGTATGGCAAACCGGCTGTTAACAACGCGTTCTTTAACGCACTGTTCAGACAATATGACAAACTGTAAGAAAATCGACAAGTAATTGTGGTAAATGTAGGCATATGTTTTTTATCTTTCCGTGGCACAAATGTCTCTATAGCGTACTGGAAGGAACGCTGCTTAATGCGTGAAGCATTTCACATAGACACATATATTTTCCTAAACGAGTTTACAAGAGCCGAATGTTTAGCCATAATTATTCCTAAACAATAATGTAGGAAAAATTGACATGTAAAACCATATGTCAAAAAAGACGCAAACATATAACATATGGTGTTCCTAAAATACCGATCGTAAAAATTCTAAGTTAATAGATGATGTTAATGAATAATTTTTGAAAACAGCAAAAAAAAATTAGCATCAGTGAAATTTTAATGTGAAAAAAACAAATCTATGCTTTGTAAAAAATCGTTGTGAAGAGGCAAACTTATTAGGTTATATAAACATACGGTAAACGAATAAAGAATATTGTAAAAATAAAATATACATCACATAAATAGTAGTGAAAAAGCCTAACATATTTACAAAAATTGTGTGCATAACGACTTATTTATTATCTGCCATAAAATACCACTCACAAGTAACTTAAGTCATAGAAAACGTAATTATTACATAAAAATTTGAAAGAAAGAGCTCTTCTAAAAATAAGAAAAATTAGTAAAATATGGGAATGGCAGTTTGACCGAACAGCGATGCTCTGCTTTAATACGTTTTAGGAAGCTTTATTTCAGTCAGACCGCTGATTAAATTACTGGTGTGCAGTCAATCAAATGAGTGTCACCAAAAACATGTAGGATGCGTAAGAGCAGCAAAGCAATATGAAAGGTTAAAAACAGGTCGAAGCAATCGCTTAATTTGCTTAAAAATTTTATATTTTAGAGCTCAGATGTTATAGTTGGTCGAAAATGAATTACAAAAAACAACGACATACAAAAAAAATCGGTCTTCAAATAGTTTTGATATTTTTGGATCGGTGTTTAAATAGTTAGATATTTAACTATATCCGAGTTAATTTTTGTTGACAACAGAATAAAGGCTATCTAAATCCGGTTTTTCTTGAACGGTGACCAATGGTTTCTTTTCTTTGTCATCCTGTTCTTTTTCTAGGATCAAAGCCTTTTCATATTCAGGTTCTAAAAAGTAAATATAAATATGTCAGTTAAAATGGTGCTAAAGTTTAATCTTGTTTTAGCAGTAATCGGGGATACAACTATACAGAAGAATTTTTGGGAAGCTTTAAATAAAACATTTTATAGAAATATATTTTAGAGCCATTTATTTTTGCTTTTCTTTAAAGGTATAGCAGTTTGTATGAAAAAGAGGTATTAAGTTATTAGCTACTCAACGTATTGTATTAGTAATTTGTTTCTAATTGTATGTCATACGGTGGCAAACGGTTAAGACACAATTATTTTATGTATCCGTTAGATGGTGCCCCCGCGCTTTGATCACTTATAAAGTGATATTGAGAATTTCCGTCCTACTGCAGTGCTTTGTTGTTATGAGCGTAAGCCTTTTACTACTCAATATCCTTGCTGAAATCTATTCATTGATCTGCGTGCTAAATTTGTCAACGTTAGTAGTTGAGGTGTGTTTGAAAAATAGGCTTTTTTTCTGCATATCCAAATATTGGAAAACTAATAGAGCACGATTGATCCAAGGTTTTGCTGCCGCAACATGATGTCCGTGAGCATTTATGTCTGATAAACTCACACGTCAGGTACCTGCATTGTTTTGTTAATAAAACAAACCTTTGGCTCTTAAACAACCTGGCCAAAAGCAATGTATTATTTTGCTAAATTGTATATATTATAGTGGTTTATGTGTATTTGTCAATTAATCTACGGCTCGAACCATTTGTTTTACTACCGGAATTTATCATTGAAGATTAATATGTGTGGAAGTTGATAATACGTGAATAAGTCACTTGATGTGGGTTATAGGATAACTTTTAAAATACAACTGTATGCGTAACTGGCCCTATTTTATTATATTGGATAGGAGGGTGATTTAATTTGGTTAAGATAACGAACACAACGTATTTAATCTTATGTTACCACCTTTGTGCACAGTTATGTAAAAGTCCGGTGGTGGTGGAGGCAATAATAATTCAGCAGTGGATGATGTTGTTCGCTGATCGGTAACAGCCTTCTGGGTAGCTGTTGAACTTCCACGAATAGTCTTTCGATCTTTCTGATTACCTGCAGCAGTATATATTAATGATCAATTTATCAGCTTAGACGTAAGGGCCTACAGCTCCCAGTAGTTGTCATTGTCGTTGCAGCCTTATCGTCAGAACTAATAACGCCACATTTCTAACAGAAATATTTTCACTTTAAATTTAAATGGTTTGTAAGGTCATTAGGGATGTAGTTCATTTAAAAAGAATTTGGTTATACTATCAAACATGTTAAAAGTTATACTATGCGATATTGAGGCTCCTTTTTGACGATGTTTTTCACTTTAAATTAAAGTTGTTGTTGTTATGGCCTCACCGAACCTTGATGGTTCTCCTTGAGTCGTAACGATTTAATTGCATTGAAAATTTGTACATTATACTACTAAACATGTTGTTCTATAGTTCTATACAATGCCATCTAACCTGCCATTGACGTGTATAGAGATTCGTTGACGTCAGAAATCTTTACCACTTCTTCCGGCAGTTTTGCGATATCATACATGGTGCTGTACTGGTCGCCCAACGGTGTTTCTCCTTCGTTGCTCACATGAGTTTGGTCTATAGCTGCGTAGCTCGGTTCGGCTTCGACTTTAATATTTGCTTCTATTGTGGAATATTCGGCTCCCTGCTTTATGTCCTGATATTCTGTTATTGGTGGTGGGGGTGGTAAGTCGGAAGAGGATGGTACATTGGTGTTAAGTTTCGAGTAAACATGGTCGCCCTCTTCAGATTTTGAATCCTCTGTTTCGTTTATTTTAGCGTAAGTGGTTTCATCTTTAAAATCAACTTTGGCCAGATTGGATGTTTCGGTGTTGTGAGTTCCATCGTTTTCATCCGCGCTAACAACGTTAGCATGCTGGGCTGCCAGAAAAATGCCAAGTCAAGCAAATAAACACAATATATTTTCTAATTATTACACGGACAAAACAGTTTGCGACAAAGGGATTTGACGAGACCTAGCAAATTATGCCATTCGAACTGTGAAAAATTCTTGTTCGTCTTTTGTGGAGTATACTTATAGTTAGTATCGAGCCTGTCTAAATTATACGTGGGCATAGCATGTTTTGCCTACGATATATTTTATAAACGTACAAACATATTACACCTGTAGGATCTGTTGTACTCGATGTATTCTTCGCGGATTTAGATTTTTGCATCCTTCTAACAACAACAAAAAAGATGAATTTCACCTCAGAATTTCACCTCCTTGTTACATTCTTTTGAATAAAAAAATCTGCCTGAATCCAAATGGTAAAATAAACGATTCTGGTTGCACATCAATGATATCGAATATGTGAACAGTATAGGTTTGGGGTTTTAGTACCGTACATCTTGATTTATATTGTGTTATATTTTCAGATACTGATGATGCTTTTACTATAGCGAAATATATTTATCACATAACATCCAAACAAACCGATTTTCGGTTAATTAAGTTCTGTTCTTAGTTTATTCTTTATGCTTTTACTTTTTTAAATAAAACTTTTAGAAAACGATGTATACAAAATTATCGACTTTGGAATAGATTAAAGCAGTGCATCGCATTTTTATATGGTTGGGCCTAAATTAGCCACTAACCTTAGACAAACCAACACAGCAGCTATGATGATAATCAGGAGCAGACTACCACCACCTGCCGAGGAAGCTATGATGGCTATGTTGAAAGGTGTTACCTGGAAAGTTTCCTCGTTTGATGTCGTAAAAGCTTTAAAGATATAAAAACGTGATAGTAGAAGTTTGATTTAAGCAGTAGTCTATACCTATTATATCTGTATTATTATTAAACTTATACCCCAATTCTAGATATAAATATGATTTGTTTTTGCAGTCACAATGGTGTGCTGCAAGCGATTAATCAGGTGATGTTGAATTATCTACTTGCTTCTGTCTTGTTTTTAGGTTATGTATAGTATAAAAATATCACTTCTTGGAAAGGGCTTACGGAGTGTTTGGAAATGCAAGGGGTAAGGAACCTTACAGCAAGAATCAACCATCAATAAAGGTAAAAACATTTTGCAATGCATTATTAGCATGATATTTCAATGAACCAAACCAAAAGTTATAGGTGAACTGATTTTATGCTAAACCTGTTTTTCCAGCGTTTTAAATTGGTTGTTGTATATTTCCTTTGGTCGTTTAAAAGACAATTCGGGCCTACATCAAACTCACTTATATGTATAGATCATTTTGGGACTAAGTTAGCATTCTTTCTACAAAGTCTATACTACCTTTGTCAGTAGACAATAAGCCATAGGACACCACCTTCCGACCAACGGTTGTTGTGTGGAGTAATGACCTAGTTGATATATTTTTTTCTACGCTCGTAAACGGTCCAGATATTTGTATTGTAGATGAAGTGACAGATTCGCTGTTTTTTGTTGTTACTATAAAAATAAATGTTTCATTGAACTACGCGAAATTTCTAAATGGCAATGCAATATTTGTTCCATTTTCCTTGTAAAAGCATCATTTTTGTTTAAATTAAAAACCTATAAAATAAGTATTTACAGGGTTAAGTGTCCACTCACCATCATTTTTCTGGCATATGTATCCTGCAGATATTCCACAAGAAATGTCATACCACTTAAGACTGACACCCCACGATATACCCATGGTGACGCAATTTTCGGGCCCGCTGTGGTTGTCAGGTTGATCCTTTCCCCATGACTTATACATCAAAGCTGTCCCGTCCAACCATCGGAACTCACCACCACTTGCGATCCGCTTCAAACCGATGTAAAATCCATTGTTTGGAACTAAAAATAGAATTGACAAGAAATTTGTAAATTTCGAAGTTACTGAACCAATTATTAAATCGTTGTACGTGTTAAATTTGTTAGAAACTTTTGTATATCTGACGAGTCGACTTTAGCAAGTGTCGCATTCATTTTAGCGCACGCGGAACGCGCTCCATCAAAGTTCTTTGAATCATTAACAACAGCGTAATGAAAGTTGTCCAACTTGTACCAATCCATAGCAAAGGATTTTGACGCCAGAATGAAGCACAGAATTACAGTTACAGTAAAACCCATTGATTGGTAAAGCGACTAAAAAACTCTACAACAAAGTATCTTCAAGTTTGAAATTCATCTGAAAGATAAAAATTTTATTTTTAAAAATTAAATCAAAATACGTATATAAAAACGACGTAAACCAGCCAATTGTGAAATATACCTAAGAATATCACACGAAACGACCGACTTTTGATAGTTTTCAAATTAGGCTGAATTTTTTTTTTTTTTTGCTTTCAGTTCTAACCAGTTGATGATATTTTTGAATGTGCAATATTATTTAGTGATCCAGGTGGTTTATCAGTGGTCTCTTACGCCCGCGGTGAGCAGCTATGTTATCAGCACACTCTAAACCAGCGGTTTCAACCAGTGGGGAATGACTCACTGGTGGGCTATGTAAACTTTTTAGGTGGGCTACACAACTATTTAAAAAAGCTAGATTTATTGAAGGATTTAGTTTTATTTGTGCCGCTATGTATAATTCCACAGGAATAATGGCTTGGGGAGAAATTGAGAAGGAATGTAAATCAACGTAAATTTATTGTTCAGAAGCTAGTACCTCACTAATACACGGTTGAATAAATAATCCGTTTTGATATATGCTCCACTATTTTTGTTCTAAACTTTTCTATATAGTTTGTTCTTTCATAAAAATTTATCGGCTCTCCGAATTTTTGTGCAACGAAAATGGGCCACGAAAGAAAAAAAGGTGGAGAACCACTCGACAAAAATGGTTTATTTGGCTTTAGTCTTACTCGGAACCGATTAGGCCGCAAACTCATCGTAAAAGTAGAATAGCATTTAGTGAAAGGGAAAAAAGTCGTTGTTTACTGTTATAGATATCCAAAGGCGCACGGTATGTCAAGCTGTGGCCACCAAAGGCGTAAAGCGTAGTAAAGATCCGTAACCCAGCTTTTTGTTAGAACTAAATAAACATCTACAGTATATTTGCTGCAAATAACGTTTTTTTTAACCCTGTATGAATTTTTTATTTTGAGTGGTTGAAGATACAATGTTATCATACGTTCTACCATCCCAGAATAAGTTTTTCTTAACCCGCTTGAAAACATTTGTGAAAAAACAACTAAAAGCGAACAATAAACTGAACGGCTGACAGAGAGACCGACAGCCAACTGACCGGCAAACTACTCAAAATACGTCCTACATTAGACCAATGGAAAATGTCTTCGTGATTGGTTTGACTAATATTAGCATTTTCAGACCAAAATAAATCAATATGTACAAACATCTTGCTACGTTTATGATATTTTCTTCTTAGCAGGTCTAAAAACTGTTTGATGAGCAATTAGCAGAGGAATCGCTGCTGGTATATTAGCTCATAAATTTGTACACGAACCTATAGCCTATATAGTGTCTCAGATTTCACATCCCTCTCAAAGCCGTTCCTATAGCAATACGATATATAGTCTATTAGTGCATTAGGGCGAAAACAAAATCAGTGATATAAAATCAACTGTAAGTATAAAACAAATGCATTTTAAATGAGATATGTTCTGAGCTTGAAAATTGTTCCACTAAACCTTTGGTAAGAAAACGAATATTTTAGAAACAAATATATAATATGAATTTAAATTCGTTTTCTGGTTCCAAGTCGAACACAATGAATGTTAAACTCGAAGCAAAAATATAAGGTATATTAAAACTTCTCTAAACTGTGAATTTATTAGTGGCTATCTATAAGTGATAGTAATTTCACAGGATCACTGATGCTCAACGAGTATACCTAAATTTATCGTCTATATTACCTTCCGTTTTTGACATGTCAAACATCTTCTGTTTTTGAAATATAAAACAGCAGTTACTATCTACTAACTACACACAACACAGCAGTTGCCGTATACAAAGAGCTCCACTGCATATGCGTAGGGCAACGTTTCACTAAGAATAGATTCGCAGGCGCTATTGAGTATTTTAAAGGTAGGCGAGGTGATGACAAAACACAAGTACGCTATACCGGTCACTGCTTTCAAATAGATGAAGCAACAAACAATCAAACTATAATTCCATTACAACACATTAAAGATTTGACGTAGTGATAGGCAAGCCATTATACTCCAATATTCAGGCACTCCATTTACAAACAAGGAATTAGGACGTAAATGCACATTTTTCACCATTCTCGTGAATCTTGTTCGTGTAAAGTATTGTTATATAGTCTAAAATGTTTACGTTTTAAAGAAATCTTAGAATCCTAACTATACACAGTCTGGAATTATCAACAATGAAAGTTTATCCAACTTAGTATATTTGATAGATATGAATGCATCATCTTTTAAATAGGAATGCATAATAGGAAGGCTTGGGAAATGATTTTTGACAGTGGGCCGCATGAGGGGTAGAAAATGTCTTGGCGAAAATATGCAAACTGTGATTTCTTTTAAAACAATGCATATATATAACTGTTTTGACAAACTGTTAAGTAGAGGATGTGGGAATGTTTGAAAATGTATTTTCTCTTTTTTTTAAGTATTCAAAAACAAAAAAATAGTTTAGGCTTAGCAGGTTGTTTTTAAAGTTTGTTTAAATATGAGCGGCGGGCCATAATAAAACACTTGGCGGGCCAATCCCACCCACGAACCGTTGATTGATTAGGTCTTTTATGGAGAATTGAACGGCTCTAATCAAATCAAAACTATCATGGATGACGCTATTAAAATTTTTACACCAAACAAATGACATTTTTTCGCGCTTCGCGTGAAAGGGTGGTCGCGCCTATTTTTTCCATAATTAGATCCATATTTATCTGTAAAAAATCCTACCGAAACCTTTCTGAGTTTTACTTTTACCTGCGACAATAAGAGGCAGTCGACAACTAGTTTAAAACGTTATGTGACGACATTAGTTAATAATCATTGATTAGATACTTCGCAAATGCTATCAAACCGTAATTAGTTTAAATGCAATAGACTGATAACTCTTTTCAGAAACAATATGAACATTGAGCAGTCAGACACATAACTAGCATATAAATAGAAGGATTTTTGCTTAACAAGAAAAGTGACATATTCATACTTCGTCTAGGATTGCAAATCTATTCTTTTGCTATATGGCGCGGGAATGCTAAAAAATAATATCTTTAATACATAAATTTTGTCAATCTAAGACTCTAAGTAAACTAAAAAATATAGTATTGTGTTTTTGACATATAACTTGAATATACCCAAACGGACTTAACCCGAGTGAAACTAATACATCAGAGAACTGGTTTCATTGCATATTAGCAATCCGGAAATAATAATTAATATAAGCCTACCCACATCCTATATAACAGGGGTTACTTTGTTGGCATTCCTGAACAAGAGAATTACAAATGGAATGTTCGAACTTGAATTGTTAAAACTTGAAAGTCTTACTCGCGTTTGGTTAAACAAGGAGGAGCCGCATTATTAACAATTGTGTATACATATTTTAAAATATATATAATTGTTGTCATACTTTATAGATAACCTATCCTACTGCGGTTTTGTGGTTTCAATTCAATTTATTAGGTCGCGTCCCATATTTGGCACGCGTACCGCTTGTTGGACACCCCTGTTTTAGATAAAGTGTCTGAAATGGTTTAACCAAACTAAATTCTTCCCCAGACATGAGTAACACCTTATTAGCGTACGGCCTATGTGGAATCTGAAGTAAATCGACTGGCGTGGTACAAATTTCGAAATAATTTTCGCGACCGTAAAACATCAAATGGATTTTATCGCTTTCGTGAAACTAAAATTATCTTCAAGTTTTATGAAATATGTAAAACATTTCTAAGCGTAACATTAAAAAATAAATATTGCAAATATCTGTATAGTAACTATTGTAACACATGGCTTGCTTAGCCGTTAGCTGATTTTGCTATGCTTAAAATTTATAACTGCAAAACTGGAATATACAACAAAAGTAATGTTGTAGGTTTTGTCGGAAATGGTTTGAATAAACCTCTTTTGTAAAGCGCGCTACACTTGGTTAAGTACGGCACGCACACAAAGACACATATTACCCCAATGAAAGTGCTTTTCATAATTCACTGGATATTTACATTTGGAGCAAGCGAGACCTTCGACATGGCCCACGACACAACCATTTTCCTGCTCCTGTTATTCTGGTTCCACCACAGTATAAATACCAACGACACAATTTTTATGCTAGCGTGACATTAGCAGCGATTTATGTGCCATTTGATGCAGAGGCCAAAGCAGAATTCAGTGAGATCGTGCGACTGGGAATGAAGCCGGTTTTCCAAATAGAAAATCCTCGTCGCATTTTTTCACGTTTCTCTCCGTTCCTGACTGTCTAGCTAAAAGTAGTCCGTTTAACTTAAAGGGCTTCTTACTTGCGTTTTTCTGCTTTTCTATAGTAACAAACAAAACAACTAAAGAGATTCCGTCGGCCAACAGACATTTAATTAAAATAAATATTAGACTAGGCATGAAAATGTGTTTTCTGCCAAAATTTGCCATTCTTGAACCAAAAAGGTTAATTGATCAAATATTTTGCAATTTTTCCTTTTAACTTGTTAAAAACGAATTAAATCGCATTATGCTTTAAAAGCGACGCTTCGTGATTTGTAACACAATTATCATTTACACATATCAACACTTTTTAACCCCTTCCTATCGCAACAAGACAGATCGTACTTTGCTATATTAGCGACAATAACCAAATCGAACCTCGTGAGATCATTTTAAAATTTAAAATGGCATTCGATTTTATACAGAATTTTATACAGACCCCGTTAAAGTTTTACCTAACTTTTTTTACAAAATAAATCGGTTAGAACTGTTTTAGGCTGTTAATCGGTTGTAAAAATGATCTTTAACAACCTATACAACTCAATAATAAAATACGAATTGCCCACTGCCGATTGTTCGTAAAAACAAACGTAGTTTTCCAGGACTACTAATGTTTTTAACAGAAATTATCTAAGAAACATCGTCTAATATATCTTCTGTTTTGATTTTTTAGTTTTAAATATCCAGTTAAACAGCGTTGCCGTAAACAAAGCACCAGTTGCGTTATACAAAAAATCTCGCATCTGCGTAGTGCAAAGATTCTCTAAGAACGGATTCTTAGGCGGTGTCGGATATTTGGACAGTAGGCGAAACGATGCCAAAACACAAGTAGGTTAATGAAACAACAAACTATTGATATATTCTCATCACAACATTATTTTTAGAACTGTATTCTTAAAACACAGGTTAAATATTGCAATAAGACACTCTTAGGCTTTACTACATTATATTTGGACAATACCCTTCCATCAGAACACAACTCGTTAGGCAAGGCACAAATCGATTTCTTACCCAGAATAATGTTTTAGATGCAGCTTTGTGTTTAAATAAAACTGTTTTACAAAAATGTGTGCAAAAAGCATGACTTGTGTTAAGTTACCTTTAGAAGCTTGAGAAAATCTTAAGCTAAATTATCAGCCCAATTTAACTCAACGTTTTAACATTTTGCAACGGGAAATATATGCGCTTTACTAATATATAGGGGCGGAAATAATTATGATCACAACAAACCCTTATATTACCAATAACCCGCTTCTTTAAATCAATTGTACAGTGATTGACGTATACAGTAGGATAAAGAATTCGCCCACACATACAAAAATATTCGCTCACGCATATCCAATATCGCAGAGACTACGTCAACAGATTTCTTAGCAAAACAGTCCCAGCCCTGAAAAATACCCTCATGACAAAATTTAAAACAACCGTAACCCCGTTAAGTTAATTAAATTCATTAAATTATTTTGTATAAGTATTGCTTTTGTATCGCAAAACCGATTATGCTGGAAAGCCTAATTCAAATTTGAATTTTGTACCTCTTTGGAATCCGTATCCCTATTATATATTAGCTTGTTAGTGACAAACTCCTAACATATGTTTTTTTAGATTGAAGCAAATAAGTTCCCTGGATATAGAGTTTTTTCCTATATTTAGCCACATAACATTCTTTTTTACAGGTGTGATGTGTTAACAACAGCATAAAGGCTGTTAACGTCCAGGGTTTCTTGCACACCGTTAGATTGGTTCGATTCTTTGGCTTCTTGTTTCTTCTCATTGATTAACGTATCCTCGATTTTCGGTTCTAAAAGCACATAACGTTAAAAAACTGAAAAAAAGATCCTTATAAGGTCATTTATAGTCCGAAGAAAAACCACCATATCGTATTCAATTTAATTGAAATCTTGACATTTTTATTTGTGTGAGTTTTCACCGTTTATTATGTGGTTGACCCGATTTGAGCGCTTGCGTTAAATTTAGTTGTGCACATTGGTATTCGTAATTTTTTTTTTGTAAATTCGCCCTAAATTAAAATATATTTTTTGAATGGGCTCATGTTATCTTATGATTCCATTTAAAATTGATAAAAGTAATTTAACTAACATGAAAATGTAGAACTGTAAATAAGTATATTGTCTATTGAAGTAAACAATTTTTAATGAATTGCAATGATAATAATGATATACAGTTGATGGCGACGCAATTACAAAATTTGAAAAACAAACTTATATTTGCATAAGTTTATTTTTACAATTCCTACCACAGTTCACGGTAAATTGGTGGTAACATCTTTAAATGTGGCTCATTAAAGTTATACGATTTCATGAATAGAAGACGCACGTTAGCTTTTCAGCTTACAAAATTATGAAGATGATGGTAGGGTGTTTTACAAGCGCGTTCAATATATTTATTGCCACTAGGCGTCGTCGCGAAGGGTTGGATAAAGACGCCAAAAAGGAAAATGAACTATAGTAACCTTTGGGCACGGTCGTGTAAAACTCCTGTGGTGGCGGTGGAAGCATATCATCACGATCGACCGATAATGATTTCTCCTTGTTGTCAGGATTCGGATTTGTTGTAGAACTTCCGGAAACGGTTTTCGTTTTTTCTGGAGTTCGAAAAATAGAATCCAAAAAAAGTAATAAAAAAAAAAGACAAGAACGCTATACCATTTATGTATTTCTAGTGGGGGAAAATTGTTAGCAAAGTAAGGGGGCAGTTCTTAGTAAATTAGCAAAGTTAAAACTATGCTTGTCCATAATAAAGGTATCTCAATGGTAAAAACAATAAATGTAAGTCAAGTAAGCGTTTATAACATAGCTTTGCGATACTAAAATATGACATCGAAGCACCTAAAATTATACGGTTACATGTCACAATTGACGCTAAAGATGTGCAAACCTACGTTATGTTACTTTTGCAAAACGCTTTATCTGAGACATGTCGGGGTACGGTTTCTGCAAACGAAGCATCATTGTAGAAATCACTGCGTTGTACTAAGCTGTTTAACCTTGGATATCCAATTAACTCACCTTTCTGTACAGTGGTGTAAACTTCCTGCAGTGGTAGCAGTAGTGTTTCATCAGTAGTGAGCGATGATTTTCCCTCTATTTGAGACTTATAAACGGAAGTTGAACATTCTGAAGTGCTAGATTTTTCCAGAGTCGAATTGCCTGCACCAAAATGTGAACCTCATGCCTCAAGTGTCACTTCATTTTGTTTTGGTTAACATCGATATAACGGAGCAAAGGTAAATTATTCTAACCACCCCTCATAATACAGAATATGCTTGACATAGTTTGAACCTTAATGTATGTTCATCGGTGAAAAATGAGTGGTAAAATACATCTTTAGCACTGGAAAAGTCTATTTTATCTAAAAATTCCAAACAATAAAAATGTCAAGAAAGTTTCAATAGTAGTGTAGCCGAACATCAATATTGAAAACGTATGACTGTAAAGTGTAACTTTTAGGTATTATCGATCGGATTGAAAAGGATGTTGTGAAGGAGCATAACTACTTGCCAAACTGGAAAAGTTCAAAATGTATAATCAATTAACCAACCTTTCTGCTCGGTCGTGTAAAGTTCCTGTGGCGGGGGAGGTAACATTTCATCACGAGTGTAAGATGTCAATTGTGTCTTTTTTTGCTGGGAGATAGCAGTTGAACTTCCTGGAGGTGTCTTCGTTTTGTCTAAAGTAAAATTACTTGAGGGATGAAATTATACAGCACATCAGAATAAACCTTAAGCAACTATAGTACGCCTTTTAACTGAACATACTACTTTTGATTAAATGGCATTCGTACACATAAGCAACCAGCATTTGTTTCTACCTGGCCTATTAATGTGGAAATTATGTAGCTGGAAAAGCTTGTCGCTTGATAATTGGTAAAATACATATATTCTATTTGGATATGCCAGTTTGCTGTTGGAGTCTGTAAACACAATGATACTCCGTTTTGGTAATAGGTGTTATATTTTAAGTGTTTTGACTTATGGTTAATCGTATTTGGCACCAAGATTATGTTTTCGACCTGCTTCGAACAGGTTTTAACACCAAAGTTACGATAGAGAAATAAAACACCTCAGCATTCAACAAAATGTATTGCGCGTTGGCTAACGATTTTTATGCAAGAGCTCAGCATTTCACAAAATGTATTGTGCGTTGGCTAACGATTTCTGCAAGAGTAGGATTATATTACACTAAGAAAGCTTAACCTTGGGTTGGTATAATCAATTCACCATTGTGAATCGTCACGTAGAGATCTTGTGGTGGTGGAGGCAGTAGACTATCAGGAATGGGCGAAGGTAATTTCGTCCTAATTTCAGGTTTGGATATAGCAGCTGAACTTTCTGGGGCTGCTTTCCCTTTTTTTAGAGTAAGATTTCCTAAACAAAAACAAAATCTTAGCGCATGCAATTTGGTGTTGATTAATTAACATAAACAAACAAAAATATGTCTTTATTATTTACATTTTTTTAATATTTTTTGCAAACTACGACGTACTACAATTTGTGCCTTAAAAGATGTTCAGGAAATTTATAAATTAAACATTAAATCTTTAAAGATATACCTATAGTATTAAAGTGTTAGTTCCTGTTCATACAGGGCAATTAAGAAAGCGGGCGTGGTATAGAAGGTTTGAAATCACTGTATGAATATGTAGGGTTACACCTAAAAATAGCAGCAAGTTACGCAATAAGGTTCAAGTGTTCCGTTATAACTTCCGCAGATACTTTCCGCAGAAGCTAGGCAGCTGGCGTGCTAACCAACCTGCCATTGACGTGTATAGAGATTCGTTGACGTCAGAAATCTTCACCTCTTCTCCTGGCAGTTTTGCGATATCGTATATTGAGCTGTACTGGAGTTCTTCTGCGTTGCTAACTAGCGGTTGATCTATGGCTGCGTAGCTTGGTTCGGGTTCGACTTTGATACTTGTTTCAATAACAGAATATTCGGCTCCCTGCTTTATGTTTTGATATTCTGTTATTTGTGGAGGTGGTGGAAAATCGGACGAGGATGGTACATCGGTGTTGAGTTTCGAATAGACGTCGTCGTCTTCTTTTGGTTTCGAGGTCTTAATTTCGTCTATTTTTGCGTACGCTGTCTCTTCTTGGGCATCAGCGTTTGTAGAGGTGGAAGCTTTTGGCTTGTCGGAACTGACGACCTTGTCCTTCCTTTTAACGTTAGCGTAATGCACTTGGGGTTCTGCAATTGATAAAATCATACGTTAAGTAGGTGAATTTTTGTCTATCAAAAAGTGCTATTTAAATATACAATAGAGCGCACAAAAAGTGTGGAATGAACCATGCAAAGTATATTGGGCTACCTACTATTAATGTTACATTGATAAATATCTGAAAATTAATTGTTTTTAAGTCGCAAATGGACATTTAACCAACACTGTTAGCAAAATTGGGTATTCAATACCCAAAATCATTGGGTACTTTTTTGTCAAACAGGGTACGCTCGTGGGGATTCCCAATAAATATTTTTGGGTAATTAATACCCAAAATACCTTGGGTACCACTGATATCTACCTAATCTAAATTATTGGGTATCACATTATTTTACCTAAATTACATGGGTAACATAAGCCTGTACCTAATTTAATTTCCTGGGTACGCTCGTGGGGATTCCCAATAAATATTTTTGGGTATCGCATTGTTCCACCCAAATGGTATTCTTAGGTAATATTAGGTTGTACCCACTTCACTTTTCTGGGTACGCTCGTGGGGATTCCCAATAAATATTTTTTGGTATCGCTTTGTTCCACCCAAATGCTATATTGGGTAATTTTAGTTTGTGCCATACATAATATTCAAGGTACATTTGTCGAGAAATTTAACATTGTTGGGTAGAAAAAGAATTCACCCTAATAATTTTGCGTTCACCACAATTTCTAAGAATCAAATAAGAAAGTGTATTAGAAAGAACACTGTTGTAACAAATGGAACTTGACAAATAAAAATACAAAAGAAAAAAACAACATAAGGAAAAATACTTTAAAATTACAATGAAAATAGCATTATTTTGCAAACAATAATTATAATCAACGTATCACTAACATTTAAGAAGGTTTCACCAAAAAGACTATAAAAAATGAAGGGCTAAACGTACATGTGGGGACATCACTCATATTAAACACACAATGGTATATACAGAAGTGGGGTTAAATTTTTACAACAGTAGTTTTTTTCTGCACTGACAAACACTGCTATAAATGGTTATTTGGGAGTCCTGGACAGCCCTCGTAACATGATATGTGGTTGTCTTTTTCTACAAAAACAAAATATGTCCTTCACTTAATGCAAACTAAGTTTTGTGACAAAAGCCATTAGACAAATATATTCTACTAATCTAAACATATATGAATTATAAAATAAGTAATGTTAACAGTATCAATTTTAGGCAACATTAGTCTTTATTGTTTGGAGTTATTTTATTGCATATTATCACTTAACAGGAGCTATAAACATATTTCTTACCAGGAGAATAGTTCTTTGTTTTTCAATGGCGTTTGGTTAATTTGCTTCACCTGACCAGATACGGTCCGTTGTTAAGCATAGTGGACACTGCTGATAATAATCCTTGCTTGTCTGTAAAAAAAAACATGAAGTTAAAAAGAAATTATAGTGCCGTAGTCTGTATGTGCCTATACTTTAAAATAATATCACTTACTACATGCATATTTGTGTTTTTATACTTAAAATTAGGAATGTCTAATACAAGAAAATTTAGGCAAAATGTAGCGGGATCTGATCCAATACCAAATTACGTCATTACTATATTAAAATGAGCAAAACAAATTTATAAGTGCATTTACAGGAAAGACTCTTTAGTGATTTTTAATGTAAAATTTTCTCAGAAATTTAACTTCAAATTAGAAAACACTACAGTGGATCGAAAAACATGGCAAAGTGCATAAATTAATATGATGAGAAGTACCGCTACTAATGGAATTTGGTTTATCAGTAACCTATAGTTCCAATAAGTGCAATAGTTAATGTTACAAAACTATTTAGGTAAACAAAATTGCCTCATGTAAAGCATTTTACTATATAAAGCACACTTGTACAAATAAAGGTAATATCTAAAAACAACATTGACAATTATAACCATATAAAATAGCAAAATATTGCAAATATTAATTTTGTACCTCTAATGGCTTTTTGTAACTCTTATCCACTGAGACAACTTCATTTTTTGCAGTTTGGGATTGCTGAAAGATGAAAACAAAAACTAAAATAAATGATTTAACAAAAGAGAAATTGTCTTTTTATTTGGATAAGGGTGGGTCAAATAGTATTATATTAATTATTTATTAACATTGCTTAACCTACAAGTTTTTGGTGTGAACTTGACTGGGTCAATAAGATCACCAAAAAAGGTAAAGTAGTAAATATCAGTGGGGTATATTTTCTTGTTTCTTTTTCAACAAAAGTGTTGACATATAAATTAAATAAAACAGTAATGTTTTAACTTACCATAAAAGGCTTGACCTAGACATATCCACCTTCCTTTTCTTTTTTATCCTAATCTTTTTAAAGTTGAGAACACGATAACTGCAACTGGCTGATGTTTATAACACTTCTCACATACACATAACTTATGTGGTTCGCCACCCGATCCGTTAGAAATCAGTGCATTTCTAAGCAAAAAGGTCTACGACAATCAGGGCATCCAATGGCAGAAAAGTCTAGACTTTTAGACCTTGAGGTCCTGGCAATGCACTGATTTGGACCTTTAGGTAAACTCCCGGCGTAGATTAATTAAAAATATTCATTAAAAGTTCAGAAAAGATAACAAAAAGTATGAGATAGGATTAATAACACTTGACCCACCTAAACCCTAACGCTAACCCGAATCCTAACCCAAATAATGTGCGTTATTTTAATAATTCTTTAAATGCTGGGGAAAAAAGCCCAAACTCGGAGGGGCATAAGATGGTTTCTCGTCCATTGTATTTAAGATTATTACGTCACAAATTGAGGTATTGGGGCCTGAAGCGTTATAATTATTAAATTATCGCACATTATTTGGGTTAGGGCGCTGGTTAGCGTTTGGGTTTGGTTGGGTCAAGTATTGTTAAACTTAATCTTCTTATGCACATTTGTTAATGCAAATTAGTGCATTGTCCAAGACCTAAAAGTCGGACTTTTTGATCCTTTGAATGCACTGATTGTCGTATACCTTTTTGCTTAGAACTGCACTGATTTCTGACGGATGGGGTGAACGCTTACAAACCAAATCTGCATAGGGCTCACAATCAGTGCATTGTCCAAAACCTCAAGGTCTAAAAGTCTAGACTTTTCTGCCTTAGGATGCGCTGATTGTCATAGACATTTTTGCTTAGATATGCACTGATTTCTGACGGATCGGGTGGGTTCGCAAACTAACTTTTAGACGCGCACTTGCGGCTTGGCGAGACAAAGGCGTTTTTAGACGCGCGCTTTGCGAAAGAATGCCTCTCGCTTAACGGAGTGTGACGTCTCGCGCCGACTTTCAAATGGCATTCGTACGCACAAGCAACCAGGTTTCCACCTGGCCTATTAATGTGGAAATTATGTAGCTTAAAAAGCTTGTCGCTTGATAATTGGTAAAATACATATATTCTATTTGGATATGCCAGTTTGCTGTTGGTGTCTGCAGACACCATGACACTCTACCGTTTTGGTAATAGGTGTTATATTTTAAGTGTTTTGACTTATCGTTGTTATCGTATTTGGCATCAAAATTATGTTGTCGACCTGCTTCGAACAGGTTTAAACCCATAAGTTACGCTAGAGAAACAAAACAGCTCAGCATTCCACAAAATGTATTGCGCGTTGGCTATCGATTTCTGCAAGAGTAGGATTATATTACACTAAGAAAGCTTAACCTTGGGTTGGTATAATTAACTCACCATTCTGAATCTTCATGTAGAGATCTTGTGGTGGTGGAGGCAGTAGACTATCAGGAGTGGGCGAAGGTAATTTCGTCCCAATTTCAGGTTTGGAAATAGCAGCGGAACTTTCTGGGGTTGTTTTCCTTTTTTTTAGAGTAGGATTTCCTAAACAAAAAACAAAATCTAAATCTTAGCGCATGCAATTTGGTGTTGATTGATTAACATAAACAAAGAAAAACATTTTTTATTAATTAAAATTTTTTAATATTTTTTGGAAACTACGACGTAATACAGTTTGTGCCTTAATAGATGTTCAGGAAATTTAAAAATTAAACATTAAATCTTTAAAGATATACCTATGGTGTTAAAGTATTAGTTCCTATCCGTACAGGGCAATAATAAAGCGGGCGTGGTATAGAAGGTTTGAAATCACTGTATGAATATGTAGGGCTACACCTAAAAATAGCTCCAAGTTACGCAATAAGGTTCAAGTGTTCCGTTATAATTTCCGCAGATACTTTAAGCTAAGCCAGCTGGCGTGCTAACCAACCTGCCATTGACGTGTATAGAGATTCCTTGACGTCAGAAATCTTCACCTCTTCTCCTGGCAGTTTTGCGATATCGTATATTGAGCTGTACTGGAGTTCTCCTGCGTTGCTAACTGGCGGTTGATCTAACGCTGCATAGCTTGGTTCGGGTTCGACTTTGATACTTGTTTCAATAACAGAATATTCGGCTCCCTGCTTTATGTCTTGATATTCTGTTATTTGTGGAGGTGGCGGAAAATCGGACGAGGATGGTACATCGGTGTTGAGTTTCGAATAGACGTCGTCGTCTTCTTTTGGTTTCGAGTTCTTAATTTCGTCTATTTTTGCGTACGCTGTCTCTTCTTGGGCATCAGCGTTTTCAGAGGTGCAAGCTTTGGGCTTGTCGGAACTGCCGACCTTGTCCTTCCCTTTAACGTTAGCGTAATGCACTCGGGTTTCTGCAATTGATAAAAACATACGTTAAGTAGGTGAATTTTTTTGTCTAACAAAAAGTGCTATTTAAATACAATACAGCGTACAAAAAGTGTGGAATGAACCATTCAAAGTAGATTGGGCTACCTGCTATTAATGTCACATTGATAAATTGCTAACTGAAAATTAATTGTTTTTAACTCGCAAATGGACATTTAACCAAGTTACAGAAAGATTTAACGATGTATTTATTTTGCTTTTATTTTGTTCATATTTCCAAATCAAATTATTGAAGTAAACCTTACCTGTTGTTTCTGATGCAGCAGGATTATTCGCAGCTATCTTCGCTCGTCTGATTAATTATAAATAAAAAGGGTTGTTGTAGGTTTGAGGAGCATTTATCAACACAAATCGGTCTAGATCTACTAAATTGATATTATAGTGGTTCAATTTAACGGGTATTAGGCCCATAAATGTGTGATTTTACGCGTCGTTAAATGGAACTTTCTTCCAAAATTATCCTTATATTAGACCACATACAATATTACATTTTCCGTCATTAAAAAAATCGTTGCATTTATTTAAAAACTGTTCGCATTACACCACCCACCTTTTACAAAGTAATCCAACTGCCAGTGAAACAACCAGCAACAGAACGAAGCCACCTGCTGAAGAAGCTGCTATGACAACCTTGTCGAAAGATGTTGTCGATGAAATTTCAATGCTGGTCTTTGTAGTAGCTTTGCAAATTTTGAAATACAAAAATTAAAAGTCCTGTTTTGAAGGCAGCCGTGTCGCTATTTAAATGTTTCTTAATTCAACCAAATTTGTTTTCTCAATTAAACGCTTTAATACAAAAAAACTGCTATTCCGATAATAATAATTTTTCAGCTTGATCTTAAATTAAACGTTAGGACTGTTGTAAAACATTGTGAAATTAAATTTTAACTCAATTAATTGTATAGCGGTAAACTATTCTGGTGAATTATGCAAATAATAAACGAGTATTTTTTTTAAGATAAAACATTGCCTAATACAATTCCTATGAAAAAAGCATAATATTTTAGTTCATAATATATATTTTTGTCTGAATGGAAGGGATAAATATTTTGGCGTTAATTCTACCTTTGTCAGTTGAAATATATTCAGATGTCAACTCGACCAGACCACTAGTTGTATTTCTTGTGGTACTCTTACTCCAGGTAGCTTCTATTTACATACGAAAGATAAATTAGAAACGTTAAAAGGGTTTCGTGAAATATGGCATAGTTTGGTGTAATATTTTATGTACATTATAACAAAGACCCTTTCGTGCACAAGCGTAAGCAGATTAAGTTTTACCGATATATATAAAGTTAAACTTTAGCTTTGCGATGAAGTACTATACTCTAGAGGCAATATAACGGCAGGGGAAACATCTTCTCAAATAACAGCACATTTTGTCATGACTGCAAGGTTTTGTTAATGAGGACTATGTGTATTCAGCAGGCGCGGATATAAAATATTTTTAGGAGGGGCATGTTATATTTTTAGAGATGACGTCACAAAGTTACGTCATAACACGACGTCACAAACTAACGATTTAAAGTTATTTAAACCTGCTTTCATAAAAAAGTAAGATTTAGAACACTATACACAGTATGTTCATTTAAAAATTTTAAGTTGAGAATCTTCTACTTTTATTGCAAATGCATAAAGATGTAATCGATTGACGGAAAGCGCTTTTATTTTTTTTAGGTTGCCAACACTTTCGTATTCGATACTGTGCTGAAACGTGAGACGCTTTCGGGCTAAAACAAATATATCAAAATAGGTCAAGACATACTAGAAACGTAATCCAGATTTCCGTTTTTGTCATTTGCGTATAGCAGTACCATTTTTGGCATTTGCGTATAAAATAGGCAAAACATACAGTTAAGTATTGGGCATGGCGATGTGTCTCCCACAGTCAAAATGCTAATGGAGTGCGTCATAAGTGGTGATAAAAGTGTGAGATGGTACTAAAACAGGGGAAAAAAACTTATTGCTTTTGTAGTGGGCCATTTGAGCTTATTCCAATTCTTTAAATACGCTCTTCGGAGTAAATCATTTATGGGTTTAAATTTAATTTATATATTTTATCCGTCAAATATTTACCAGCATAGGAGGCGACCACCTGATTACCAGCATAGGAGGCGACCACCTCATTAGCGCTTGTTTTGCTGAGCAAATTTGTTGGGATTGCTCTTTGTGTACTTGGTAATACTGTGGTGGTTTGTGTTAAAGAGCCCGTAGTCGTTTGGAGCGTGGACGTCGTGGTCGTTTGTAGCGTGGAGGTTATAGCAGATTCGCTAGTTGTTGGGGTCTCTGTAGATATAAATTTTTCTCAACTCAGATGATGACTTTTATTTAATTCTAAGTAAAAATCTTTCAAAAAAAAGTTTGCCCAAATAAATGGTTGCCATCAGATTAGGAAATGTTACATTTTGAGTTCCTGCAGTAAAAATGATTCTACACCGTCAATTTCTATTTTAACCAGTACAGTAAATTTGAAATTTATTTAATAAAAACACAATCAGTTAATTAAACCTGCTTCGTGTTTAGTGTTCCATATTTGCTATAGTCCAAACTTACCAATAGTTCTCTGGCAAATATACCCACATTTTGGGCCGCAAGGAATGTCATACCACAGTAGATTGGTACTCCAGGAAATCCCCATGGTGACACAACTCTCATCAACAACAGTATTTCCTCCGTTGTCAGGTTGCTGATTTCCCCATGACGTATACATCAAACCTGTTCCATCCAACCATCGGAACTCATGACCACTTGTAATCCGCTTCAAACCGATGTAAAATCCTTTGTTTGGAACTGGAAATGTATTAGATTTAGAGCAGTGGTTCTCAAAATACCCCGAAAGAAGTGTCCGAATATTCGACAAAACTGTTACAACTATTTATCAGTAATAATTACGCTGTAATACGGGTTATAACTACTTTTGTCAATTATACAAATATTATTAGGCGCTTCTAAATGTAACAAAAATTCATATATCCTAAATCATCAACTTTTACTAAACAATAGGAATTTATTTACTCAGTTTGGTAACTCTATGTCGAAAACCAAGCTGATTTAAATAAATATAAATAAGATATTTAATACCAGTATTTTGGGCATAGCGACCGCTCTACGACATACCACTGTACTAGAGTTAGACGTGAAACGTTACGTTGTTAATTCGTATTACCGGTCAAATTTGTTAGAAATGTTTGAATCTTTGAGGAGTTGACTTTAGCAAGAGTGGCATTCATTCCAGAACAAACAGAACGTGATCCTTCAAAGTTCTTCGAATCAGTAACAGCAAGGTAATATTCCAAGTTGTCCAACTTGTGCCAAGTAACAGCCAAAGAATGCGCCACCAGATTGAAACAGAGGAATATAACAGTAACATCCATGGAGTATTGATATAATTAGTACCCTATTTGCACCTATGAAAATGAGAATCATTTTTTAAATATTTTTTCTCATTGAATTATCGCATTAAATGGAATTGTTTAAGATTTCACTTCAATTATTTGCTTTTTTTGAAGGGCAAAGTGATACTTTTGATAAACCCTCTATATATAGTAGACATAAAACTGTACAACTTTGGGTCAACCTATTAGGTTTGATATATAGACCTATGTTTGGTGGCTTTCAGAAAAGCTTTCTTAATGCTTCTACAGTGTTCAAGCAAACTGTCGATTTAAGAGGATTCGTGACGAAATAAATACATATTGCTCACGTTCATAGTCTAATTTACCACAAATTTTACTTTGGCGAGTTTATGAGTCATTTGGTGCAACACGTTATAGTAGGCATAGCGAATTTAAACTAAATACATTTGTTTAAAACGATCAAATCAAACGTAAAACGGAGAAAAGTTATAAACAGAGAGGTTAGCAAAAAAATATAGTTTGTGGTAGAAAGACCTGGTTACCACCTTGTTTGTGACCCTGCTTTATACAGCCTGCTGTATTTTAGACCCAACCAACAGAATATATTTTGTCTACTCGGCGGGGCAAAAAAAAATCAAAAATACAACACATCTTTGGATGAGTTTTCGTCAATCATCCTGGTTTGGTATTTAAAAAAAAAAATTTTTCATAATTATGTTGTTTAAACTTTTCCGGTTACAGAATTAGCTACGTGTCGCGACATTTGTTTTATGATGGAAATCAGTGTTTAATTAGGCCTTAAACATTCAACCTTCACAATTTTAAAATTTATGAAAACAAAAATAATTGTTCATTATAATTTGCATTATTTCAAGATAGTGGTCAAGCTGTTGTCTTTCTTCATATGACTTATTATATCCTACCATCATAATATCGCGTGTTAAAGCTAATGAACTAAATGCATTTGCGAAAAGTTAAAGTAATGTGTTACGTGCTTAATTAGCACTACAAAATTATCACCGGTTGTTAATTACGCCGACTGTAAATTCTAACATTCATTATTAATTTTGCGCCTTGATAACATTATTAATTTTGCGCCTTGATAATGTTATACTTAAAGGTGCTAAACAGTTGTAGGGTAAGTCTAAAACAGAGGCGCAAATGTAAACAACCTTAACCCTAAAACATGTCGTTGACCGTTTGAAAGAATTAATCATTTATCAGCAAAAGTATCGAAAAGCGCTCATGACAGGATAATTAGTAGTCAAACTGTGGTTGACTCTACATCTGGGATAGGCAACTTTTTTGTAGTCAAGGGCCATACCAAACTCAGAAAGTTCTCCGATGGCTGCTAATTTTCAACTGTCTAGAGTTTAGACTTTACGCAGTTTTTTATAACAACCGCAACGACTGTTAATCAGAAATAAAACTGGGGATTTTTTGCATTTGAAAAGGTGTCTAACTACGTGTTACACTAAGTGCAGGAACAGTATTTGCGCAAAGCGAAACAAAGTGCCTTAAGTTAGTTGGAATAGCCAAAAAATATGAGAAATGGCCTCGTTGGCCTCCCCTGCTCTACATAGTACACTCGGTGCTGACCGTCAAATATGCCTATTTTATTACGGTTCGCGAAATCAACATTGGACCACCCTGTATATAGGCGATGGTGAAAACAACGACTCAACAATTTAATATAAGCTTTAATATTTTATTACCGATGACATAAATTTTGAAGCAGGGCTAATATTTTAAAAACAATGTTTAACTTTTTTAAATAACTTTTAGTTCGCCCAAAATGTTATACAACGTGGCTCTATATGTTTGGTAGTTTAAAATTTTGAGCTATGATTTGCTTTTTGTTCATTTTTCGATGATTGTAAATTAACCTTTTTTGTAAACCAACAAAGGTACTAGTCGTCCCTATATTGAATGTTACGGATAGTGTCTAAATTCTTCCAAAGACAAGGGTAACACGTTATTAGCATACGGCCTATATGGAATCAGAGTTCGATCAGCTGGCGTGCTACAACATCGAAGTTGTCTGTGCGACTGTAAAAAATCAAACTGAATTTTTCGCTTTCGTGAAACTAAAATTCTCATAAAGTTTTGCAAGATCTATAAAAAATCTCTAAGCGTAATTAAGTAACTATTGTAACACATGGCTTAATTGGTTAGCTGTTAGACGCTAATTTTGCTATACTTAAAATTTAGAACTGCAAAACTGGCATATAAACCAAAATAAGTGTTGTGCGTTTGGTCGGAAATGGACCGAATGAAGCCCGTCTGTATAGCGCTACACTATGTACGGTAAACACACAAACACACATGTTACCCCAGTGAAGTTACCTGCTAATATTTCACCGGAATAAACTATCCTCTTTTTTATTGTTTGTAGCAAGCAAGGCTGGCGATATGGCTCAAGATAAAACCATATTTCTGAAAAAAATGGATAGATCTATTTTCTTGTTAGTCTGTCGCGACGCATGACCGGCCATCGGCATACAAACTAAGCCAAACATTTTCTAAGGTATTACACTATAAATACCAACGATAGATCATTTTTTATGCTAGCTTGGCATTAACAGCGATTTTATGCAAAATTTGATGCAGAGGCTAACACAGAACATTGGTGAGATTGTGCGAATTTTAATGAAGCCGGTTCCCCAAATAGCAAATCCTGGTCGCATTTTGTTACGTGTATATATTTTTCCTGACTGTCTAGCTAAAAGTAATTATTCCTAAAAAGACGAGGCCGTTTAACTTTAAGGGCTTCACACTTACGTTTTTCTGCTTTTCTATTGTAACAAACAAATAAACTGAAGAGAATTCGAAAGCCGACAGACATTTACTTAAAAATAAATATTAGACTAGACATGAAAATGTGTTTTCTGCAAAATTTGCCATTTTTGAACAAAAGATTAATTAACCATATATATTGCAATATTTTTCCTTTTTGACTGGTCAAAAACGTTTTAAAGCGCAATATGCTTTAAATGCACTGATTCTGTTCTACATTGGTGATTTGTCACCAAACATATAATTTACACTTTATAACACTTTTCAAGTCCTTCCTATAGCAACAAGACGGACCGTATTTTGCTATATTATAGCGACAATGACCAAATTAAGCCTTGCGAGATCAAACTATTGTTATAAAACAAAGAGGTTGGAAAAAAATGTTTTAGACCAGGGTGGTCCAACATCTTTTCATCGCTGGCCAAATTTTTTTTTTTTATCTTGCGGGCCAATGTTTTTATATTGCGATTCTTAGGCTTATTGCTGGCAATTAAAATTATACATAGTCTCATGGCATATATACTAACTTTATGGAATGTATACCTTTATTCAGTTATGGTAGCTATGAAATAACTTCAACCCCCCCCAAAAAAAAAAAATTGAAGTGATATTGCCAGATTGAACCAAAGCTGACTATCCGTTTGCGGGCCAAAAAAGCTGAACTCGCGTGCCACCTTTGGCCCGCGGGCCTGCCGTTGGACCACGCTGTTTTAGACTGTTTACCATTTCTAAATCGGATCTAACAAACAGTACAACCCAGTAATAAACTATGAATTGCCCACTGCCGATTAGTAATAAAAATCAGAAACAGATACAGTTTTCCAGAACAGCTAATGTTTTTAAATATAATTATCTGAGAAACATCGTCCAATATATCTTCTGTGTTGAAAATCCCGTTAAACAGCAGTTGCCTTAAACAAAGAATCAGTTGCTTTATACAAACAACCTTACTGCATCTGAGTAATGCAAAGTTTCTCTAAGAATGAGTCTGAGGCGGTGTCGGATATTTGGAAAGTAGGCGAGACGATGTCAAAACACAAGTAGGCTAGTAAAACAACAAACCATTGGTATATTCCCATCACAACACTTAACTTGCTTCAATACGATATTCTTAGGATTTACTGCGTTATATGGGGTGACAATTCCCGTCCGTCAAAACACAACCCGTTAGGCAAGGCACAAAAATCGATTTATTACCCAGGATAATGTTTGTAGACTTCGCTGTTTTTCCCTGGCATTAAATAAAAATTTTTGTAAAAATATGTGCAAAGAAATATGACTTGTGTTACCTTTGTAAGCTTGAGAAAAATCGTTATGTTAAATTATCATTTGTACTATACCCTTGAAAGCCCAATTTAACTTAACTTTTTACCATTTTGCAAAGAATAATGCATCCGTTTACTAAAGGGGAGAAAATTATTATATTCACAATAGACCATAATAATAACGATAACCTCCTTCATCAAATCAATTGTACAGTAATTGACATATAGGCTAGGATAACGCCAAATACTCGCCCACGCATATCTAAAAACGCAGCAGAGGCTATACATGAACAGATTACTGAGCAATACAGTTTCCACCAAGTTGAGAAACCGATTTTGATGGAAAGCTTGATGCTACGTTTGTCCCTCTGTGGAATCCGTATTCCCCTTATCCCTTGCTTGTTAATGCAATCTTCTATTTTTTTAAGATTGCAGTATATTTAGATCCCTAGAAATATAATAGCGTTTTTCCCTATATTTAGCCACATAACATGCTTTTTTACAGGTGTGCTTTGTTAACAACAGCATAAAGGCTGGTAATGTCCGGCGTTTCTTGCACATTGTTAGATTGGTTTGTTTCTTCTACATCTTGTTTCTTTTCATTGATTAACGTATCCTCGATTTTCGATTCTACAAAGCACATAATGTTAAGAAACTAAAAGAACGATCCTTATAACGTCATGTAGTCCTAAGAAACAGCACAAAAAAAAACAATCGTATTACATTTATTTAAAATCATTTGGATATTTTTATTTGTTTTTAGTTTTCTCCCGTTCCTTATGTGCTTGACCCAATGCGAAAATTTAGTTGTGTATTTTGGTGTTCTTATTAATTTTTGTCGCAAATTCGCCCTAAATTAAAATGATATTTTATATGTGAAACCATAAATGAATGCATCGTCCATTTAAGTAAAATGATTTGCAATAATAATAATTAGGGCGAATATTTTTTGTCTTGTCAAAAAAAGTCAAAATTTTGTCAAAATTTTTACGTTAGGTCAAAATTTGTCAAAAAGTCGAAATTGAAATAAAATTGCACATAAATCGCTTACGAAATTAAAAAAAAAACTAAAGTCAGCTTTTTGAAATTGGTCGTTCGGTTATTTTGTAATTTATCTTTCATTTTATCAAACAAAAATTAGTTTTGATATAAGTTCAAAGTCATTTTAACCTTATTATATTTTTATTAGAGCATTATACAGTATAAAAACGTGTGATTAACGACGTCAAGGTTTTTAAATCAGTGTATTTCTAGCAGGTCAAAATTTGGTCAAAATAAATTATTTACAGGTCAAAATTTGTCAAAATTTTAATTTTTCAGGTCAAACTTTCCTATTTTTTTGGTCCAAAAATATTTGCCCTACTAATAACAATTTACGGTTGATGGCGTCGCAATTGCAATGTTAAAAAAATACAAACGTTTATTTTACCCCAGTTCACTGTATCTAGGTGGTAAGATCTTAAAATGTGGCTGAAATATAAGTTTTTATTCTATCTTATTGCAGCAGCACTTTGTTGTCGATATATTCAAAGTTATACGATTACATCTAGAAGAGGCACATTGCCTTTTAAGTTTACAAAACACTTTAACGTAATGGTAGGGTGTTTTACAAGCGCGTTTTAATATATCTGCTGTCGATAGCAGTTGTCGCGAAGGGTTGAATAAACAAGCCAAAAAGGAAAATGAACTATAGTAACCTTTCGGGACGGTCGTGAAAAAATCCTGTGGTGGAGGTGGAAGCACATTATCAGCATTGGACGATGATGGTTTGTCATTGTTTTCAGGCTTCGGTTTTATTGTTGAACTTCCACGAAAGATCTTTGTTTTTTCTAAAGTACAAAAAATAAAATCCAAAAAAAGTCCTGGCAAAACTGGCCAATTTAAAAAAATGCCGAGAACGATATATACCATTTACATATTTCAAGTTGTGTGGCAATTGTGAACCCTAGGGAACAATTATTAGTAAACCCAGCAAAAATAAAACTCTGTTTTTTGTCCATAAGGTATCTCGATCGTGAAAACATTAAATGTGGGTCAAGTAAGCATCGCTTTGCGATACTAAAAATATGACATCGAAGCACTTAAATCAATTGACGCTAAAGATGTGCAAAATGTTTTCAAAACGCTTTATCGGACAGGTTTTTTAAAAGATTTACGAAACTGAGAAACTTATGTATAATCAATTAACCAACCTTTCCGCACGGTCATGTGAAAATCCTGTGGCGGGGGCGGTAACATTTCACCACGAGTTAACGATGACGATTGTTTCGTTTTTTGCTCGGAGATAGCAGTTGAACTTCCAGGAGGTGTCAAGGTCGAATTACCTGAGTCATCAAATTGTACAGCACATCAGGGTAACACTTAAGCAACTATATTACGCCTTTTGACTGAACATACTACTTTTGATTTAATGGCATTCGTACACATAAGCAACCAACATTTGTTTCTACCTGGCCTATTAATATGGAAATTATGTAGCTTAAAAAGCTTGTCACTTAAAAATTGTTAAAATACATATATTCCATTCAGATATGCCAGTTTGGTGTTGGTGTCTGCAAACACCATGATACTCTACCGTTTTGGTAATAGGTGTTATATTTTAAGTGTTTTGACTTATCGTTGTTATCGTATTTGGCATCAAAATTATGTTGTCGACCTGCTTCGAACAGGTTTCAACCCATAAGTTACGCTAGAGAAATAACCAACTGCTCTGAATTCCACAAAATGTATTGCGCGTTGAGTAACGATTTCTGCAGGAGCACAGCATTCCACAAAATGTATTGTGCGTTGGCTAACGATTTCTACAGTAGGATTCAGTAGGATTATATTACACTAAGAAAGCTTAACCTTGGGTTGGTATAATAAACTCACCATTCTGAATCGTCATGTAGAGATCTTGTGGTGGTGGAGGCAGTAGACTATCAGGAGTGGGCGAAGGTAATTTCTTCCCAATTTCAGGTTTGGAAATAGCAGCGGAACGTTCTGGGGCTGTTTTCCCTTTTTTTAGAGTAGGATTTCCTAAACAAAAAAACAAAATGTTAGCGCATGTAATTTGGTGTTGAGTAATTTACATAAACAACCAAAAACATTTCTTTATTATTTAAATTTTTTTGTAGTTTTTTGGAAAGTACGACGTAATACAATTTGTGCCTTAATAGATGATCAGGAAATTTATAAATTAAGCATTACATTTTTAAAGATATACCTTTAGTGTTAAAGTATTAGTTCCTATCCGTACAGGGCAATAATAAAGCGGGGGTGGTATAGAAGGTTTGAAATCACTGTATGAATATGTAGGGCTACACCTAAAAATAGCACCAAGTTACGCAATAAGGTTCAAGTGTTCCGTTATAACTTCCGCAGATACTTTAAGCTAAGCCAGCTGGCGTGCTAACCAACCTGCCATTGACGTGTATAGAGATTCATTGACGTCAGAAATCTTCACCTCTTCTCCTGGCAGTTTTGCGATATCGCATATGGAGCTGTACTTGAGTTCTTCTGCGTTGCTAACTGGCGGTTGATCTATGGCTGCGTAGCTTGGTTCGGGTTCGACTTTGATACTTGCTTCAATAACAGAATATTCGGCTCCCTGCTTTATGTTTTGATATTCTGTTATTTGTGGAGGTGGTGGAAAATCGGACGAGGATGGTACATCGGTGTTGAGTTTCGAATAGACGTCGTTGTCTTCTTTTGGTTTCGAAGTCTTAATTTCGTCTATTTTAGCGTACGCTGTCTCTTCTTGGGCATCAGCGTTTGTAGAGTTGGAAGCTTTAGGCTTGTCGGAAATGACGACCTTGCCCTTCCTTTTAACGTTAGCGTAATGCACTCGGGTTTCTGCAATAGATAAAAAACATACGTTAAGTAGGTGAATTTTGTCTTTTAAAAGTACTTTTTAAATGCAATACAGCGTACAAAAAGTGTGGAATGAACCATGCAAAGTATATTGGGCTACCTGCTATTAATGTCACATTGATAAATTTTTAACTGATTAATTGTTTTTAAGTCGCAAATGGACATTTAACCAAGTTACAGAAAGATTTAACTATGTATTTATTTTGGCTTTTATTTTGCTCATACTTCCAAATCAAATTATAAAACTAAACCTTACCTGTTTTTTCTGATGCAGCAGGATTATTCGCAGCTATCTTCGCTCGTCTTATTAATTATAAATAAAAAGGGTTGTTTTAGTTTTGAGGAGCATTTATCAACACAAATCGGTATAGATCTACTAAATTGATATTATAGTGGTTCAACTTAACGGGTATTAGGCCCATAAATGTGTGATTTTACGCGTCGTTAAATGGAACTTTCTTACAAAACCTTATATTAGTCCACATACAATATTACATTTTCCGTCATTAAAAAAATCGTTGCATTTATTTAAAAACTGTTCGCAATACACCACCCACCTTTTACAAAAAAATCCAACTGCCAGTGAAACAACCAGCAATAGAACGAAGCCACCTGCAGAAGAAGCTGCAATGACAACCATGTTGAAAGATGTTGTCGATGAAACTTCAATGCTGGTCTTTGTAGTAGCTTTGCAAATTTTGAAATACAAAAATTAAAAGTCCTGTTTTGAAGGCAGCCGTGTCGCTATTTAAATGTTTCTCAATTCAACCAAATTTGTTTCCTCAATTAAACACTTTATTACAAAAAATGTTAGGACTGTTGTAAACCATTTTGAAATTTAATTTTAAATCAATGACTAGTTTAGCGGTAAACTATTCTGGTGAATTGTGCAAATAATTAACAAGTTTTTTTTTTTCAAAATAAAACATTGCCTAATACAATTCCTATGAAAAATGCATAATATTTTAGTTCATAATATATATTTTTGTCTGAATGGAAGTGATAAATATTTTAGCGGTTATTTTACCTTTGTCAGTTGAAATATATTCAGATGTCCACTCGACCGTATCGATAGTGGATTTTCCTGTAGTAGTCTTATTCCAAGTAGCTTCCATTGTCATACGAAAAACAAATTAGAAACGTTAAATGGTGTCTGTGAAATACTGCTTAATTTGGTGTAATCTCGTAAAGGTTAGAAAAGCTATACTAAAAAGATGTTATCAAAGCGAACAAAACGCCTTTATATCGCTTAAGTCGCCAATCTTTTTTATCTTTGATACTATGGCGAACACACGAAGCCTTTGGGCTAAAGTAAATTTGTTATTAGGCCAAGACATACTAGAAACGTAATCGAGATTCGCGATTTTTTCTCAATTAACGCAATTGAAATAGGCAAAAAATACAGTTTGTGGGTGAGGCATGGCGGCGTGTGTTAATAGGGCACGTTGATAGGAGAGTAAGTTATAGAACATTCTATGAATAGATTGCTACATATCAACCCTATTTTATAGTTGCGTGAATGAGTGAAAAACAGGGCTGTGAAGTTGAAGCCGGTTTATTTGGGTTAATTGTGACTCGGGAAATAGAAGTTCACCTTGAATTTGTTTGATATGCTGTAGTCGGATTTGGGATTCAAAATGGCTTAAGCTTTTCAAATCACTTCACTTCCGTACCAATATATGATGTTATTTGACTAAACTAACGGCCAGGCTAACGGAGTGTGTCATAAGTGTACATAAGTTGGTACTCAAAATATGAAAAAAAAGCGGAAAAATAAATTGCTCTTTTGGTGGGCATTTCGGGTTCATTTGTATTCTTTAAACACACTCATTGGATTAAATCACATAAGTTTAAATTTAATTTATAAATTAATATCCGTCAAATATTTACCAGTGTCAACAACATAGGAGGCGGCCACCTGAACAGCGCTTGTTGTGCTTAACAAGAATGGTGAAATGACGCTATGTGTATTTGGTAAAACTGTAGTGGTTTGTGGTGAGGGGCTCGTAGTAGTTTGTAGCGCGGAGGCCTTGGGTGTTTGTAGCGTAGACATTGTGGTCGTTTGTTTCATGGACTCTTTGGTCGTTTGTAGCGTGGAGTGTGTTGCAGATTCGACAGTGGTTGGGGTCTCTGTAAGTTTAACTTAGATGATCAAGGTTGTTTCCTTATTAGTAAAAATTGTCGGAAATCATTCTACTCTCAATAAAGGGTTTCCAGCAAATAAGTAAATGTAACATTTCGTGTTCTGGCAGTCAAAATGATTTTACACTGTCAATTGTTTTAAAACCAGTATAGTAAATTTGGAATTTTTGCTTAACCACTTGAGTAAAATCGTTTCGTTTTCAATGTGCCATGTTCGTTATTCTACTCACCAACGGTTCTCTGGCATATGTATCCGAATGCTGTGTTGCAGGTCATGTCATACCACAGTAGATTGGCACTCCAGGTAATCCCCATGATAACACATTCCTCACCATCTCCATGGTTGTCAGGTTGATTATAGCCCCATGACTTATAGACTAAAGCTGTTCCATCCAACCATAGAAACTCACCACCACTTGCAATCCGCTTCAAACCGATGTAAAATCCTATCTTCGGAACTGGAAGTATATTAGAGCAAATGTTCCCAAAATAACCCCCCCTAAAGAAATGTCCGAATATTCGGCAAAAATATAACAATTATATTTATTACTGATTATTCACGGCTTATGCTATTACGCGTCGTAACTTGTTTTGTTGTCAATTATAAACAAAATATAGGCTGTTATAAGGTAGCATTGAAAAATTCATATGAGTAAAACTCATAAACTTGTAATATAAATTAATTTACTCAAGTTAGTAACTCTAATTCGATAAACAAGTCGATTTAATTAAGATTAATAATATATTTAATAGCTATGACAAACCACTTTATTAGAGGTATACGTGAAATGCTTCGTTGTTAATTTGTATTACCAGTCAAATTTTCTAGAAACGTTTGAATCGTTGACGAGTCGACTTTAGCAAGTGTCGCATTCATTCCAGCACAGACAGAACGCGATCCATCAAAGTTCTTAGAATCATCAACAGCAACGTAATATTCCAAGTTGTCCAATTTGTGCCAAGTAACCGCCACAGAATGCGTAATCAGATTGAAACACATGAATAATATAACAGAAACATCCATGCAATTTGATATAATTAGTACCCTAAGTGCACCTACAAAAATTAGAATTGTTACATTTAAAAATGTAATAATATTTAAAAAAATCAATTGTTTTAAATATTTTTTTGCTTTAAGTTATCGCATTTTACGGAAGTGTTTAAGGTTTTACTTCAAACTTAAACAATATTTGCTTTCAATAAAACGGCAAATATTTGTTTGTTGTAAAGGGTGAAGTGATACTTTTAATAAACAGTCTATAAAGTACACATAAAACTATACAAATTTTATTAGGTGTGTTGTGTGCCTATAGGCTGGGGTGTTTTAAAAAAAACCTTATTAAAGCTTTTGTAGCGTTGACCCTGGCAAGGCTAATAATTTAACAGTATTTGTGACGCCATAAATACACAAAAAAAACTTGCTCTATTATACTGTGGGTCATCCGTGAGCAATATGCCTATATTTGTGATGATTCGCGAAGTCAACATTGGACCACTCTATAAATAGGCGATGGTGAAACAAATATTCAACAATTTAACATAAATGCTAATTAGATCCTTGTATTACGAGTGACACAACACATCTATGTAACAGGGCAAAATATTGTAAAATCAATGTTTTTAAATAACGTTTAGTTCGCCCGAAATGTTATACAACGTGACGCTATATGTTTCGTAATTTGAAATTTTGAATCATTTTTTGTGTATTTGTCGGTGATATTAAATCAAACTTCTTTGTAAATCAGCTAATGTACTATTTTCCCCTGTACTCATTGTTTTAGATAAAGAGTCTGGAATGGTTTAATAAAACTAATATACCCCAGACATGAGTAACAACTTACTAGCATACGGCCTATGTGGAATCGGAATTCAATCGACTGGAGGAGTAAAAATTATGGAAATTATCTGTGTGACCGTTACGCATCAAATGGATTTTATCGAATTCGTGAAACACAAATTCTCTTTAGGTTTTACAAAAAATATAAAGCATCTCTAAGCGTAATATAACAAATTAAATATTGCAAATATTTTCATGTTAGTAATAATTAACTCATGACTTCGTTAGCCCCCCAGTGGTTCTTAACCTTCGGTAACCTGTGGAACTCCTTTGTTATTTTGCAAGCGTCTGTCAAACTCCGAATTTTTGCCAAGTGATTTTCGCACTAGGTGTAATCAAATTATAAGCTTGCATTTATATATGTGAAATTGGGCAAACTTTAATTTATAACTTTACACGACACCTTGGCACCTAAAAGAGATTCGGATATAGCTTGAAATGACAGGTTTCATGTTACACAGGACGCTCTCGCCGAACCCTTTAAACAGCTGCGTCGAACACCAAGGGTTAGATCGAACCCTGGTTAAGAACCACTGCCTTAGACGCTGATTTTGCAATGCTTGTAATTCAGAACTGCAAAACTGGCATATAATTCAAAATTAGTGTTGTGGGTTTTGACTGAAATGGATCGAATAAAGCTCGTTTTTTTTGCTGCACTTGGTTAAAGTACGACACACACAAAAACACATCATTTTTTCCAGTGAAATTGCCTTCTACTATTTCGCTGGAATAAACTACTACTCTTTTCCATTATTTTCAGCAAGCGATGCCTTCGATATGGCCCAAGATAAAACCATTTTCCTGCTCCAGGTAGTCTGGCGCGACGCAAGACCGATTGACCGGCCAACGGCAAACGGCAAACAAACAAAGCCCAATATGATTATGGATATCACACAATAAATCCAACGGTAAAACCTTTTTATTCTAGCGTGAAATTAACAGCGATTTTTGTTTTATTTGAGGCATAGGACAGCGCAGAACTAAGTGGGGTTATGGGATGGAAAATGAAGCACATTTTCTAAATAGCAGAACTTTGTCGCATTTTTTCACGTGCATCTCGTTTTGCTACCTGTTTAGCAAAACGTAATTATTTTTAACAAGACGAGTCCGTTTAAGGGTTTCTCAAAACTTTGACGGTTTTCCTGTTGCAACAAACAAAATTACTAATAAAGAATCGAACAGTCGACAGACATAATACCCAACATATATATTAGAGTAGGCATGAAAATGTGTTTTTTGCCAATTCCTACAATTCTTAGACCTGAAAGGTTAACAACACAAATAATATTTTAAAATGGCCATAATATTTCCTTTTCAGCTTGCTTAGAAATTATTTAAATTGGAATACGCTTTAAATTCTCCGACTATGTTTTACATTTGCAAATAGTCACCTCAACATATCAAATGCACTTTACAACACTTTACAAGCTTTTCCTATATAACAACATTACAGATCGTACTTTGCTCTATTAGCGACAATGACCAAATTCAACCTGGCAACTAGTGTTTATAAATAAAACTATTCAAAAGCCATAATCTAATAAATCGTCTGTTTTTAAAAGCCAGTAGTTGCCTTCCGCAAAGCAGCAGTTACTTTACACCAAGACCACCAATGCATCTGCGTAGTGCAAAGTTTTCTTAACAGATTCTTAGGCGCTGTCGGATATTTTGAAGGTAGGCGGGAAGATTACAAAACACAAGTGGGCTGTATCAGTCACTGTTTGAGATTCACTAAAACAACAAACTTTCAAACTATAGTCCCTTCATAACACTTGATTATTTTTCTTAAAATACGGGATACGTAATGCAATATGAAGATGTTAATTTTTACTACATTACATTTTGGGCCAATTTTCTTCCTTTAAATCAAAATCTGTTTTAGGCAAGGCAAAAATCTATTTGTTACTCAGGATCCTTACTTTTCTCTAGATTTGCAGAATTTGCTTTGTTCCAAATAAATTAGTTAAAATGTTTGTTAAAATGTGTCAAAAGAAACATGTCTTGTATATAACCTTGGGCAGCCCGCTAGAAAATCATGTTATACCAATTTATTATAAGCACATTACCCTTGAAAGCCCAAACTAGCACAATTTAGATAACATTTTTCAACGGAAAATGTATCCGCTTTACTATTATACAGAGACGGAAATAATTCTATTGCAAATTGTACAGTGATTGACATACAGACCTAAAATGTTATCCCACCCCTATCTTATATCGCAGAGACTAGGTCAATAGATTTCTTAACTAACAGTTTCCAGCATGTTGCAAAACCAATTTTTATGAAAAGAATGTTTAACCTCTGTTCCTCTGTGGAATCCGTATCCCTTATATACTGTATATGTCATTTTGCTATTGCAAAACTTCAGAGATATATTTGTTTAGAATAAAACAAATTAAGTTTCCTGGATATTCTATATAAGTTTTTTTTTATATATTTAGCGACATATCATTCTTTTTTACAGGTGTGCTTTGTTAACCACAGCATAAAGGCTGTTAATGTCCGTAGTTTCTTGCATATCGTTAGATTGGTTTGTTTCTTCTACATCTTGTTCTTTCTCTCTGACCAACGTATCCTTGAGTTTCGGTTCTAAAAGCAGATAACGTTATAAGAAACTGAAAGAACGATCCCTATAAGGTAATTTAGTACGAAGAAAAATCACAATATCGTATACAATCTAATCGAAATCCTTTCGATATTTTTATTTATTTTGAGTTTTTACCTTCCATTATGTCATTGACATGATTTGGGCGCTTGCGTTAAATTTAGTTTGTGCAACAATATTTTTCGGAAATTTGCCCTAAATTATTCGATATTTTTTTAAAGGGCTTGTGTTATATTTTGATTCCATTTAAGGTTGATAAAAGTAATTTTACCAACATGAAAAGGACAATTTTTTGCAATTAATATGTGGAAATATACATAAAGATGTCCATTCAAAAAACATTTTTTGAACAACACTCTATGGTTAATGGCGAAGCAATTGGAATGTTTCAAAGACAAAGGTATATCCTGCCATAGTTCACAGTATCTTGGTGGCAGCATCTTTAAATGTGGCTCAAATAAGAGTTTTATCATATACATCAACACTTAGTCGTTAATTTGATAAAAGGTATTTTTAACATCTAGATGCTAAGGACGATAACGCAAAAATGCCAGCTCAAAAATTCATAAAATATTTCAGATGTGACACGGTTAGAAAGGTTTTTAGCAAACGTGTTGAACAAATGTTCTTTACCTATAGATGTTATCACAAAGGGTTTTATTATACTAACATGCGGAAAGGATTGTGAACTAGCTAACCTCCAAGCACGGTCGTGTAAAAATCCTGCGGAAGCGGCGGAAGCATTTCATCACGATCGATCGATGATGATTTCCCCTCGTTTTCAGGCTTCGATATTCTTGTAGAACTTCCGGGAACGGTCTTTGCTTTTTCTAGAGTACGAAAAAAAGAATACGAAAAAATTTCCCTGCGCAAACTTGCCAATTTAAAAAAATGCCCAAAACGTACTACCATCTATGTATTTCAAGTTATGGGACAATTGTTAGCAAAGCTAAGGGACAATTTTTATTAAGCTTGTTAAAACAAAAACTATCATTTTGTCTATATTAAAAGGATCACGATGGTAAAAACATTAAATATGGGTAAAATAAGTGTTTATAACATGACTTTGCGATACTAAAATATGACGTCGAAGCACCTAAAACTATACGGCTACATCGCAACAAGTAACGCTAGAAATGGGTACAACCTAGTTCTGCTCGTTTTGCAAATAGCTATATTGGGTACATGGCGGGGTACGGTTTGTACAAACGAAGTATTACATTGTAGAAATCACTGCGTTGTACTAAGCTGTTTAACGTTGGATATCCTATTAGCCCACCTTGTTGTACAGCGGTGTAAAGTTCTTGTGGTGGTGGCAGTGTTTCATCAGTATGAAGAGATGTTGATTTCTGCTCGATTTTACGCTCGGAAATGGCCGTTGAACGTTCTGATTTCTTAGATTTTGCCAGGGTCGAATTGCCTGCACCAAAACGTAATAAAATATGGGAAATGTCTGAAAAATGTGTACATTAAAATATGTACATCGATAAGAAAGTTGCGAAAAAATATGTCTTTAGCCTAGAAAGGACAATTTATATAAAAATTCCAAGCAACAAAAATGTCAATAAGACTTCCGTAAGCGGTGTAGCCCAGTATCGAATATCGTAAACCTATAATAAAAGTGTTAAAAATGTTATCCGGTAATCGGCGACACTATAATTGCGTTGAAATGAAGGGGTTTTGGAGCCATTGGGTCATGACGTTGGGAAATAAGGCAACGTTTCAGCTGTTACCATGCAAAATTCTTTATCAAATCGATTGTGGGAAAAGTTTTTCTGCGATGGGTTTGAAAATATTTATTGCCGTTAGATGTCGTGGAGGAGCATAACTACTTACCAAACTGGGAAACTTTAACCAACCTTCCTGCACCGTCGTGCAAAAATCCTGTGGCGGGGGAGGTAACATTTCATCACGATTTGACGATGTCAATTGTGTCTTTTTTTGCTCGGAGATAGCAGTTGAACTTCCAGGAGGTGTCTTAGTTTTGTCTAAGGTCGAATTACCTGAGCCATCAAATGTTAAAGAGTAACCCTTAAGCAACTATATTACGCCTTTTAACTGAACATACTATATTGATTAAATGGCATTCGTACGCACAAGCAACCAGAATTTGTTTCCACCTGGCCTATTAATGTGGAAATTATGTAGCTTAAAAAGCTTGTCGCTTGATAATTGGTAAAATACATATACGCTATTTGGATATGCCAGTTTGCTGTTGGTGTCTTCAAACACCATGATATTCTACCGTTTTGGTAATAGGTGTTATATTTTTAAGTGTTTTGACTTATCGTTGTTATCGTATTTGGCATAAAAATTATGTTGTCGACCTGCTTCGAACAGGTTTTAACCCCAAAGTTACGCTAGAGAAATAACCAACAGCTCAGAATTCCACAAAATGTATTGCGCGTTGGCTATCGATTTCTGCAAGAGTAGGATTATATTACACTAAGAAAGCTTAACCTTGGGTTGGTATAATTAACTCACCATTCTGAATCGTCATGTAGAGATCTTGTGGTGGTGGAGGCAGTAGACTATCAGGAGTGGGCGAAGGTAATTTCGTCCCAATTTCAGGTTTGGAAATAGCAGCGGAACTTTCTGGGGCTGTTTTCCCTTTTTTTAGAGTATGATTTCCTAAACAAAAACAAAATCTTAGCGGATGCAATTTGGTGTTTATTAATTAACATAAACAAACAAAAATATGTTTTTATTATTTAAATTTTTTTAATGTTTTTTGCAAACCACGACGTAATACAGTTTGTGCCTTAATAGATGTTCAGGAAATTTAAAAATTAAACATTAAATCTTTAAAGATATGCCTATATAGTGTTAAAGTATTAGTTCCTATTCGTACAGGGCAATTAAGAAAGCGGGCGTGGTATAGAAGGTTTGAAATCACTGTATGAGTATGTAGGGCTACACCTAAAAATAGAACCAAGTTACGCAATAAGGTTCAAGTGTTCCGTTATAATTTCCGCAGATACTTTAAGCTAAGCCAGCTGGCGTGCTAACCAACCTGCCATTGACGTGTATAGAGATTCGTTGACGTCAGAAATCTTCACCTCTTCTCCTGGCAGTTTTGCGATATCGCATATGGAGCTGTACTGGAGTTCTTCTGCGTTGCTAACTGGCGGTTGATCTATGTCTGCGTAGCTTGGTTCGGGTTCGATTTTTATACTTGCTTCAATAACAGAATATTCGGCTCCCTCCTTTATGTCTTGATATTCTGTTATAGGTGGAGGTGGCGGAAAATCGGACGAGGATGGTACATCGGTGTTGAGTTTCGAATAGTTGTCGTCGTCTTCTTTTGGTTTCCAGGTATTAATTTCGTCTATTTTTGCATACGCTGTCTCTTCTTGGGTATCAGCGTTTGTAGAGGTGGAAGATTTAGGCTTGTCGGAACTGACGACCTTGTCCTTCCTTTTAACGTTAGCGTAATGCACTCGGGTTTCTGCATTTGATAAAAACATACGTTAAGTAGGTGAATTTTTGTTTAACAAAAAGTGCTATTTACATACAATACAGCGCACAAAAAGTGTGGAATGAACCATTCAAAGTAGATTGGGCTACCTGCTATTAATGTCACATTGATAAATTGCTAACTGAAAATTAATTGTTTTTAAGTCGCAAATGGACATTTAACCAAGTTACAGAAAGATTTAACGATGTATTTATTTTGGCTTTTATTTTGCTCATACTTCCAAATCAAATTATTAAAGTAAACCTTACCTGTTGTTTCTGATGCAGCAGGATTATTCGCAGCTATCTTCGCTCGTCTGATTAATTATAAATAATAAGGGTTGTTTTAGGTTTGAGGAGCATTTATCAACACAAATCGGTCTAGATCTACTAAATTGATATTATAGTGGTTCAATTTAACGGGTATTAGGCCCATAAATGTGTGATTTTACGCGTCGTTAAATGGAACTTTCTTTCAAAAAACTTCCTTATATTAGTCCACAAACAATATTACATTTTCCGTCAAAAATCCTTGCATTTATTTAAAACTGTTCGCATTACACCACCCACCTTTTACAAAGAAATCCAACTGCCAGTGAAACAACCAGCAATAGAACGAAGCCACCTGCTGAAGAACCTGCTATGACAACCATGTCGAAAGATGTTGTCGATGAAATTTCAATGCTGGCCTTTGTAGTAGCTTTGCAAATTTTGAAATACAAAAATTAAAAGTCTTGTTTTGAAGGCAGACGTGCCGCTATTTAAATGTTTCTAAATTCAACCAAATTTATTTTCTCAATTAAACGCTTTAATACAAAAAAAACTGCTATTCCGATAATAATAATTTTTCAGCTTGATCTTAAATTAAACGTTAGGACTGTTGTAAAACATTGTGAAATTAAATTTTAACTCAATTAATTGTTTAGCGGTAAACTATTCTGGTGAATTATGCAAATAATAAACGAGTATTTGTTTTTAAGATAAAACATTGCCTAATACAATTCCTATGAAAAAAGCATAATATTTTAGTTCATAATATATATTTTTGTCTGAATGGAAGTGATAAATATTTTAGCATTTATTTCACCTTTGTCAGTTGAAATATATTCAGATGTCAACTCTACCAGACCACTTGTTGCTTTTCCTGTGGTACTTTTACTCGAGGTAGCTTCTATTTACATACGAAAGATAAATTAGACACGTTAAAGGGTTTCTTGAAATATGGCATAGTTTGGTGTAATATTTTATATACATTATGACAAAGACCCTTTCGTGCACAAGCGTAAGCAGATTAAGTTTTACCGATATATATATAAAGTTAAACTTTAGCTTTGCGATGAAGTACTATACTCTAGAGGCAATATAACGGCAGGGGAAACATCTTCTCAAATAACAGCACATTTTGTCATGACTGCAAGGTTTTTTTTAATGAGGACTATGTGTATTCAGCAGGCGCGGATATTAGATTTTTTTAGGAGGAGCATGTTATATTTTTAGAGATGACGTCACAAAGTTACGTCATAACGCGACGTCACAAACTAACGATTTAAAGTTAGCTAAACTTGCTTTCATAAAAAAGTAATTTTTAGAACACTATACACATTATGTTAATTTGCAAAAGTTTTAAATAGAGAAGCTTCTACTTTTATTGCAAATGCTAAAAGATGTAAGCGATTTTATTTTGTTTAGGTTAGCAACACTTTCGTATTCGATACTGTGCTGAAACGTGCGACGCTTTGGGGCAAAAACAAATATATCAAAATAGGTCAAGACATACTAGAAACGTAATCCAGATTTCCGTTTTTGTCATTTGCGTATAGCAGTACCATTTTGGACATTTGCGTATAAAATAGGCAAAACTTACAGTTAAGTATTGGGCATGGCGATGTGTCCTCCACCGTCAAAATGCTAATGGAGTGCGTCATAAGTGGTGATAAAAGTGTGAGGTGGTACTAAAACCGGGGAAAAAAACTTATTGCTTTTGTAGTGGGCCATTTGAGTTTATTCAAATTCTTTAAATACGCTCTTCGGAGTAAATCATTTATGTGGTTTAATTTATATATTTTATCCGTCAAATATTTACCAGCATAGGAGACGACCACCTTATTACCAGTATAGGAGGCGACCACCTGATTACCAGCATAGGAGGCGACCACCTCATTAGCGCTTGTTTTGCTGAGCAAAATGGTTGGGATTACTCTTTGTGTACTTGGTAAAACTGTGGTGGTTTGTGTTGAGGAGCCCGTAGTCGTTTGGACACTGATCTCTATAAAACCTGGATAGCGCAACTAGCGGCACGCGTGAGCGGTTTTTGAAGCCAATTAGAAGGCTGAAACGCCATCTTGTAAAGGTCCTAAAATGCGCAAAATTTGCATTACGCCTTATGGAGAAGGGTGTTAGTGACAGCGTTTTCTGACTATTTAGGAATGCTTGTGACTTAAAATTAGTGGTTTCTAAGGCCGCAAGCCATACTTCAATTATTTAAAGGAGAAAAAATAAATAAAACTGTATAATTAACGCAAAAATCTGCTTTTTAAAGACGACTAAACCAGTGTATTTTTCCCATTTATTTTAAGACTACTTATAACTTAAAGTTGGTGGTTTCTAAAGCGACAAGCCAATATCTGACTATTTAGAAATAAAAAAACGTTAAAAGCACCTATTTTTTGTGTTTTTTTACGAGACTAAACCAGTATGACAGTTTTACACTCAACTATACTTATCTTTTATTAAATCTTTTGTTCAATTCTTTCTGCTTGTTGGTTACTTTTGAGTTAAAACTATAATAGTACTAAAATAATGCTCTGCATTTTTGTTATGTAAAGGCTTCTATTTAAGTTTTATTTTATTTTGTAGACAGGCATAGAACAAAACTCGTGTTCGGCTAGGATATCCTTAACCAGGTTATAATTTAAAAAACCTAAGGATGCATTGTATTGGATGTCCTGAAGGTTAGCCATATTTTTGCATATACTTCTATAGACTGACACAGTCGGTTTTAAAAGTAACTTGGTTGCTTGCAGCAAAGGAAAAAACGCAATAATTGAAAAATATTTAACAACAGTAGCAATAAACAAATAGTACAAATTTAAAACAACAAGTGAACATGTCATTAATAAAACTTATTGATTGTTAAATAAAACTAGCTTGCTAAGCTTTTTTCTTATTTTTTCTCCCACTATTTTTTCAGAGGTTTCCTTTCCAAGATGGTACAGCCTTATCTTACTGTAGCACTTCGATACAACTTTGATCAGTTGAAAGACATGATTATCCATCACTGTACTGTCAAACATGTGACTATTTAAATCAGGAAATAATTGGGATGCATTAATACTGTGTAATACTGATGTTGCAATGGCATCTGGAATTCCTGTATTAATCGGTAATGTTCCACCAGAACATGCCAACAATCTTAAGAAGCATTTTTCGGTGTCAGAGCACACCCTAATTACACTTTCTGATGGTTTCATAAGACCTCCTCTGTCTTTGAATGTCAAAAAACTGGGTTGTGCTATCATTTTCTGGGAACCAAGTGCCAAGGAGCAGGTAAAACATGTTGTTTGTTTTTTTGCCATCTTTGCAACATACCCAGCTATGTATGTAATAGCTGCTTTTTTATATTCTGATAAAATTTTTATGTTTGGACTGTCACAGTAATCATGGTCTGTTGAAATGGGCAGACGTTCAATGAGGTCATATTTTTTAATTAATGCCACATCAGTTAACTTTACCTCCGTATAATTTGTTTTACAGGTGTCGCTTATTGCATCCAGAATTGTTGTTGAATCCTGGTTGGAGCAATTACCATTTGTACCTTTAATACAGCTTCTCATCAAAAGACGCTTGAAGGCTGCTGTGAACTGTTGTGCTGTTGGGTTATTATTGCAGCCACCAGCAGTTCGGACAGCACTGAAAAACAATTCTAGGTGATCTTGGCTAAACTTGTACATTAACAAATAACTTAGTGGAGCATTGGCTCTGCCTACTAAGTTATCGAACAAACCTTTTGTGCTCTGGATACAGGCTAAAAAAACAACAAAACCAGTTTTTCTTCTGGAAATGTGCATTGGAGTGCTGTCAGTTGTTTTTAACTGCATTATGTAAGTAAAACATTCTGAAAGAAAGGGATCCCATACAAACTTATTCGCAATCCGAAGGGCAGACTTAAAACCTTTGGCGAGGGGATTTCTTGAATTTAAAATGTCAAATAAACGATCAAACATTCGTAAGAACCTGACAGTTGGTGCACATCCCTTAAATTCCTTTAGTTTTAAATTCTCTGCACAATATTGGATGGCATCAGCCACACTAGAACTCAATGCCTGTGCTGCAAGGTTTACCTTCATTTTTTGCTGCTGCCATTTGATGTGTGCCAGCTTAAGCTTGTTGCCCAAACGCAAACCTTCATTTTGTTGGAGTTTTTGCAATTCAATAATGTATTGCCATTTGATTTTTCCTCCATCTCCATCTACCAAAATTCCCCAATCAGCAAAAGTATTTCGCACAAGTTTAAGCATATGGCAAACATCAAGAAGAACATAAATCCGCTCGGTTTTGTTCGAGGGATGTTCAAAGTTTGCTGTTAAGCAACCTGGTATCATAGATGCACCGAGTTCTCGTAACATAGTGAAATGACAAGAAGGACCGTCGCATGTCAGAGATACTACCTTTGCACCAGTATATGAAACACGCTGAATACATATTTTGACGATGTTTGCACGCTCTGCACCACTTAAGCCATCTACAAAAAAATATGCACATAGCACCTTCCAACCACTATTAATACATACAACCATTAAAACGAGAACATCCTTCGCATATGGTAAAGAGTCGTCATCATAGAGACCATTTCCATGATCTACAAAACCACGAAACTTTTGACCATCCCAAGCAATATGTTTCCTAATAGACATCTCGTCAAGCATAAGGGAGCACATAACTTGTTTACCATTGTTGTGGGCGATTCTCACCTTTTCTTTAATTGCAATAAAAGCTGGTTTTGTAAATCCTGGATCCGCATCTATTTTGCCGTACCATTTTCGAATCTGGGCTTGGTGGGGTAATGAAAAATCGAAACTTTTACGGACAAATTCATATGCTTTAGAGGAATAAAATTGTAGAGTAAGTGCAAATGATTTTAAAGCTGCTGAATATTTAAATCCTTTGCCAGATTTTGTTTTTTTGATTCTTGTTAATAGTTCAAATGGTACCTCTGATAAACACTGCTTTAACATGTCTTCACAGCGAGTTGAAATTAAATTTTTATCCTTTAAAATTCTAATAATCCCCTTTAAAGAATTGACCTTCAATTTTAATCTTCTCGCTTTTTGTCTTGCAACTTTCATTTTCTTTTTTAATCGTATAATTTTTTCATTGCTTTCTTTCAATTTGTTCTCTTCGTTTTTTGAATAAATGTTCAAGCAGTAATTATGGTCATGTGTTATGTAGTTCTTGGGAATCTTAAGTTGGTTGGTTGATCCTAGCATTTGTAGTCTGGCATTTGGTAGTTTTCTTTCTTTTGTTTGCTAAAAAAAGTTTTACACTTTATTTAAACTTCAAGTGTGTTTTAGTTTACAATGTAGTTAATGTTCAATCTTAGGGTGCTTTAGTTTTTTTTAAATAATATTTAATACATTTTGCTTGGTGTGTCACAAATGTTTACTTTTTACATAGTATTTTTTAATGTTTAACTATAAATGTCGTTCATTGTAATACCCTAATTTGTTATATGGGTCATTCCACATTTAATTTAAAGTTTTTCAAAATTTTTGCACCCATCTATCAAAGACCTCAAAGGGAAAATAATTTTGCAACAGACTCCAGCTAAAGTGGCACTTTTAATCTTTATGGCTTGTCTAACTTTGACAAACTAAATCAATGGGTTCGAAAAAATTATATTTAGAAATAGCTAGATATTTTACAGGACAATCTAGAAAGTAATTAAATTAATCAATACATTTGTACAAAATATAAATATTATTAGGCATATTGCCACATAAAGACCAGTGGTTCTCAGCCTTTTATAAGTCATGCCCCCTTTTATAAGTCAGGTCTCTGGACATACCGCAAACCAAAACAAAATGGTTTAACTAATTAAAAATTAAAATATGACATGTCTGTTGCCCCCTGAAGACTTCTTTGTGGCCCCCTGGGGCCTGAGGGACACATTTGAAAAATGCTCCTTTATTATTATGTGTATTTCATGAAACAAAACCATTTAATTGAAATTTTTTTATACCTAGTTAATAAATATTCAATATTAGTGAATATTTGAAATTTATAAATTAATAATCTGTGTTGGGTTTCCGGCTCTTTAAATTAAGCATGGAATGACTATCCAGGTAATTTTGGATCTGATGCGAGGTTTCTAATAACTAAACTACTATAGAATAGTGTAGTAATTTAGTTATTAGACATGTCTATCAGCTCTGATATTATCAGTATGGTATGTTTATATACATATATATATATATATATAGAATGTATATATCTACCTTTTTTAAGTATTTTGGAAATTTTTTATGTCTGGTCGGAACCGCATCGCTGGCAAGTCGCACTTTATATCCAGTCCGAAATATTTTTTTCTCAGCAAAATGGTCGGAACACACCATCGAATGTTTCGTCGGCGCCCAATTGCTACGGTGAATGTTTGCCACCCAAAGATTTTTTCTTTCCTGATCTGCTGGAAATCTGTCAAGAGTACTATTACATAACTCATCTATAATAGAGAAATACTTCTAAAATTCCACGGAAGTGATTTGTAATAATTATATAGAAATTGATGTGACTTCTAAATGCTAATTACTAGTATTAAAACCTGTCTAATACTAACGACTTTAATCTGTCCTCATAGCTTATAGGTAACTAGTAACTGAAAGTTAAGCTAAATTAAGAACTAATATTTTCAATTAGCTAAGTGAGTAGGTAAACTAATATTCAATCTGCAACTATCTAAGCTAACTGCATTTATTAAAAGTATGTATATTTACAGGGCCAACTGATTATAAGCGTTGTTGGTCAAAAACAGTATTATCAACCAGCATAGTAAAGATGTACCAAATTGAAATACATCTACAACACTGACCAAGAAAACCATTTTCAAAGATTGGCTATACTACTACAGTTATTATGAGTTTTATAACCAGTAAGACAACACTCAAACTGGATATTTCTGACATCTATTATAATTATCATACTTATGAAAAGTTCTCGGAAATTTTCTCTTTAGGACTGTTTCTTCATCCGAGCTACCATCACTGTCACTTCTACTAGCTTTTTTGCGTTTGCGCTTTAGGCAACCAAACGCACAGCATTGCATGCCTGGCATTTTTATACTTTATTTGGATAGTTAAAGCAAAACTGGTCAACTGCAATACATATTCAAATATTATCATCAGCAGTCGATTCTCATTACCCATCTATAGTTGGGTAATACTAATTTACGGAATGATGAACGGTCGGAAATGTCGGAACGCTCAATAATTTAAGTGTTACCCCGTTAAAACAATTATTAAACCAACGCACAATATTTGGGTTACAGTGGGGGTTAGCGTTTGGGTGAAGGTGGGTCAAGTGTTATTATATTTAATAATAATACTGTGAGCGTTCCGACCATTTATCTTTCCATAAATTAGTGTTACCCATCTAGTTTGAATTTGTGAAAAATAGCTACTTCAAAAGGATTTATATACATGCCACTATCAGTGCCTCCTAAGAAAAAAATAGACAGAAAATGGCCAATCTGTTCACGTTGTGCTCAAAATTACTATTAATAAATTTCTGGCCGGTAACTGTCTATACTCCAGAGTTTTACCAGCAGCTTCTCAATCAAAAACTAAGCTGAAAGGTTGGGTGGCATTGAAATGGGAAAAAAATCATACTGACCTAGAATTATACCACAACGATGACCCGACAAAACTTTTTATAAGGAATTGCAATTACTTAAAATTTCAGAAATATATAAATTAGAATTTGGGAAATTTATGCACAAATTCCACAGCAATGCTCTACCTCCCACATTTAGCTCTTACTTTACTAAAATTTCTGATATACACGATCATGTTATTAGGTTAAAGGATACTAGGCAATTATTTTTACCTCGCACAAACACATCACTAGAGCAGAGATCACTTGGCTATCAAGGACCAATGGTATGGGGAAATATTGATATCAATTTAAAATCATTATATATAGTGAAATGGGGCACCTTGACTGGTAAACTTGTTGGTTGTATCGGTGCCTCCTGGCATAATATTCTTATTGCATTTGTTGTTGTATTAACGTTATGTGCCAAAATAATAAAATTGAATTGAACGCACATAATTTGTGTTAGGGTGTGCGTTAGCGTTTTGGGTTAGGGTGGGTCAATAATGAATATAATAATACCTGACCCACCCAAATCCAAAGGCCAACTCGCACCCTAACCCAAATATTGTGCGTTGATTTAATAATTGAGGTAGGATTCTAGACCAGCGCCGTGCCTATATATTGAATATATATAGGCACGGGTTTCGTCGTTCTAAAAATGCCAATTTTTGCGTTAATTATACAGTATTAGGTTTTTTTCTCTTCCAAATGATTAGAGTATGGCTTGCAGCCTTAGAAACCATTAATTTTAAGTAATAAATGTTAATAAATAGTCGGAAAACGCTGTTACTAGCACCTTCCTCCATAAGCCGTAATGCAAAATTTACGCACTTTAGGACCTTTTCAAGATGGAGTTTCAGCGTTCTAATTGGCTTCAATTTTCAACCACTAGTTGCGCTATCCAGGTTTTATAGAGATCAGTGCGTTTGGAGCGTGGACGTCGTGGTCGTTTGTAGCGTGGAGGTCTTAGGCGTTTGTAGCGTGGAGGTCTTAGACGTTTGTAGCGTGGAGGTCCTGGGCGTTTGAAGCGTCGAGGTTAAAACAGATTGGCTAGTTGTTGGGGTCTCTGTGGATACAAATTTTTCTCAACTCAGATGATGACTTTTATTTAATTCTAATTAAAAATCTTCCAAAAAATTTTGCCCTAATAAATGGTTGCCATCAGATTAGGAAATGTTACATTTTGAGTTCCTGCAGTAAAAATGATTCTACTACGCCAATTTTTATTTTAAACCAGTCCAGTAAATTTAAAATTCATTTAATAAAAACACAGCCAATTAACTTAACCTGCTTCGTGTTTAGTGTTCCATGTTTGCTATAGTCTAAACTTACCAATAGTTCTCTGACAAATGTACCCACAACTTGTGCCGCAAGGAATGTCATACCACAGTAAATTGGGACTCCAGTATATTCCCATGGTGACGCAACTTTCATCAACAACAGTTGATCCTCCGTTGTCAGGTTGCTGCATTCCCCATGACGTATATATCAAAGCTGTTCCATCCAACCATCGAAACTCACCACCACTTGCAATCCGCTTCAAACCGATGTAAAAACCCTTGTTTGGAACTGGAAATGTATTTAGAACAGTGGTTCTCAAAATACCCCGAAAGAAATGTCCGAACATTCGACAAAACTGTTACAACTATTTATCAGTAATAATTACGCTATAATACGGGTTATAACTACTTTTGTCAATTATACAAATATTATTAGGCGCTTCTAAATGTAACAAAAATTCATATCGCCTAAATCATCAACTTTTACTAAACCATTGGAATTGATTTACTCAGTTTGGTAACTCTATGTCGAAAACCAAGCTGATTTAAATAAATATAAATAAGAAATTTAATACCAGTATTTTGGGCATAGCGACTGTACTAGAGTTAGACGTGAAACGTTACGTTGTTAATTCGTATTACCGGTCAAATTTGTTAGAAACGTTTGAATCTTTGAGGAGTTGACTTTAGCAAGAGTCGCATTTATTCCACAACAAACAGAACGTGATCCTTCAAAGTTCTTCGAATCAGTAACAGCAACGTAATATTCCAAATTGTCCAATTTGTGCCAAGGAACAGCCAAAGAATGCGCCACCAGATTGAAACAGAGGAATAATATAACAGAAACATACATGGAGTATTGATATAGTACCCTATTTGCACCTATGAAAATGAGAATCATTTTTTAAATATTTTTTCTCATTAAATTATTGCATTAAACGGAATTGCTTAAGATTTCACTTCAACTATTTGCTTTTTTTGAAGGGCAAAGTGATACTTTTGATAAACGCTCTATATAGTAGACATAAAACTGTACAACTTTGGGTCAACCTATTAGGTTTGATATATAGACCTATGTTTGGTTGCTTTCAGAAAAGCTTTCTTAATGCTTCTACAGTGTTCAACCTAGTAAACTGTCGATTTAACAGGATTCGTGACGCAATAAATATATATTGCTCACGTTCATAGTCTAATTTACCACAAATTTTACTTTGGCGAGTTTATGAGTCATTTGGTGCAACACGTTATAGTAGGCATAGCGACTTCAAACTAAATAATGTTTTATAAGCGAACAAAAAAATGTTAAACGGAGAGAAGTTATAAAAAAATAGGTTAGCAAAAAAATACAGTTCGTGAGAGCATGACCTGGTTGCCCCTTGTTGTAAACCTGCTTTTGCAGCCCCAACCAATCGGTCTACTCTGGCGGGGCAAAAATCTCCACATTTAATCCAATCTATGCAACTCTTTAAAAAATTTCTGACTTCGAAATGCGACTTGCGAGCTCAAATGTTTTTCCTTCCCACAAAATATTATAAGCAATTTTTTTTAGCACTGAACTAGAGTTGTTTTGTCGCATCAGAAGTTTTCAAACTTAGGTGTTTGCTTTTGATAGGTTGCAAGCAAAAAGCAAATTAAAGTACCACACATCGCAAAAAAGTATAGTTTTTGCCAATCACCCTGGTTTGGTGTTCCTTTTGAAACACAGTTTTATAATTATGATGTTGAAACTTTTCAGTTTACAGAATTAGCTATACGTGTCGCGAAATTATTTATACCTTAAAAATTAAATCTTTACAGTTTTCAAGCTTACGAAAAGTGGTATAGCTGCTGTCTTTCTTCACTGTGGCGTATTATATCTTACCGGTAATGATAATGAACTAAATACATTTGCAAAACTTTATAATTCAATTTGTAATGTTACAGTTACAGGTGTTAAATAGTTGTAGGGTAAGTTTAAGACAAAGGCGTAAAGGCAAACAACTTTAACCGTAAAACTTTCCGTGCCTGCTTGGAAGAAATAATATTTTTGGCGAAAGTTGCGATAAGCGCTCACTGCTGGACAATTAGCAGCCTAACGTTATGCCACATGTAGCATTAACTTCAGTGTTGGGCAACTGGTTTCTAGTCGCGGGCCGGAACCAAACTCAGAGAGGTCTTTGAGTGCCGTTAAATTTCAACTGTAAATAGACTTTACGCATCTTATTATAGCAACCGCAAAGACTGTTAATCACTGATAAAATTAGGGTATTTTGCAATTGAAAAGGTCTATCACTCCATGTTATATTAAGTGCAGGAACAAGATTTGCACAAAGCGAAAAAAAGTATTTGACATAGTTGGAATAGCCAAACAAGCATGAGGAATGGCCTCGTGCCTCGTTTGTTATATAGATCACGGGTGGTATTTTGTTCCCGCGTTGTGGAAATATAAAATGAATGGCCTAGTTGCCCATCCCTGTTCGACATAGTATACTGAGTGGGGTCCGTGAGCAATATGCCTCCGTTTTTATGGTTCGCAAATCAAAATTCGACCACCCTGTATATAGGCGATTATGAAATGTTTTTTTAATAATTTACCATGTAACTAAAACCGATAGCCATATGAAATATGGTAAGAGTTTTGGTTTTAAATAACTATTAGTTCGCTGTAAATGTTCGACAACGTGGCGCTGCATGTTTCGTAAAAAATTTGAATTATGCGATGTGTGTTTTTACCTTTGTCGATGAAAGTAAATTAACCCTATTTGTAAACCAGCAAAGGTGCTGGTCGTCCCTATGCTGATTGTTTTATATAGTGTCTGAAATGGTTTAACCAAACTAAATCGTTCCCCCGACATGAGTAACACCTTACTAGCATACGGCCTATGTGGAATCGGTATTCAATTGACTGGCGGGGTACAAATAATTGAAATTATCTGTGTGACTGTAAAGCGTCAAATTGATTTTATCGAATTCGTAAAGCTCAAATTCTCTTCAAGTTTTACAAAATATATGAAAACTCTCTAAGCTTAATATAATAAATTAAATATTGCAAACATCTTTAACCATTAACACGTGACTTGGTTTACCCTTGAGTTTGCCATGCTTGAAATTCAGAACTGCAAAACTGGCACATACACTAAAAGTAGGGTAATTGGAAAATAGATCGAATAAAGCTCGTCTGAAAAGCGCGCAACAGACGCATACACAAATACACATATTACGGCATTGAAATTACCTTCTATTGCTTCACTGAAATAAACTACTCTTTTTATATTATTCGGAGCACGCGAGGCCTTCGATGTGGCCCACGATAAAACCATTTTCCTGCTCCAGATAGTCTCTTGCCATTCACGACCGGCGACCAGCGACAAACGACCGACAAATGGCTTACCAGTTCGTCCAAATATATTTATAGATACGACAGTGTAAACAACAACGACAAAAACTTTTTATACTAGCGTGGCATTAACAACGATTTTGTGTGCCATTTGATGCAACGCCCATTTTCTAAATAGCAGAACCTTGTCGCACTTTTTCAGGTGTATCTCTTTTGCGTGTCATGTTTTGGTCTGTTTAGCAAAACGAAATTATTTCTAACAAGGCGAGTCCTTTTAAGGGTTTCTCAATGAGTTTGTCGCATTACCTGTTGCAACAAAGAAAATTACTAAAAAAGAGTCGAACAGTTAACAAACATTTACTAAAAATATATATTTGAGTAGGCATGAAAATGTGTTTTTTGCCAAATCCAGCCGTTCTCAAATCTAAAATGTTAACATCACAAATATTTAAAAATGGCCATAATATTTCCTTTTCAGCTTGCTTAAAAATTAATTAAATTGGAATATGCTTTAAATGCACCGCCTATGCTTTAAATTTGCAAATGGTCACCTCAACCTATCAATTGTACTTTACAACACTTTACAAGCCTTTCCTATATAGCAACATTACAGATCGTAATTTGCTCTATTAGCGGCAATGACCAAATTCAACCTGGCTACAGTGATTTTAAATGAAATTATTTAAAAGACATAATCTAATATATCTTCTGTTTTTAAAAGCCAGTAGTTGCCTTCCGCAAAGTAGCAGTTACTTTACACAAAGACCTCCAATGCATCTGGGTAGTGCAAAGTTTTCTTAACAGATTCTTAGGCGCAGTCAAATATTTTGAAGGTAGGCGGGAAGATTACAAAACACAAGTGGGCTGTATCAGTCACTGTTTAAGATTCACTAAAACAACAAACTTTCAAACTATAGTCCCTTCATACCACTTGATTATTTTTCTTAAAACACGGGATACGTAATGCAATATGAAGATGTTAATTTTTACTACATTACATTTTGGGCCAATTTTCTTCCTTTAAATCACAATCTGTTTTAGGCAAGGCAAAAATCTATTTGTAACTCAGGATTCTTACTTTTCGCTAGATTTGCAGAATTTGCTTTGTTCCAAATAAATTAGTTAAAATGTTTGTTAAAATGTGTGAAAAGAAACATGTCTTGTATATAACCTTAGGCAGACCGCTAGAAAATCATGTTATACCAATTTATTATACGCATATTACACTTGAAAGCCCAAACTAGCACAATTTGGGTAACATTTTTCAACGGAAGATGTACCCGCTTTACTATTATACAGAGACGGAAATAATGCTATTGCAAGTTCTACAGTGATTGACATACAGACCTAAAATGTTATCCCACCCCTATCGTATATCGCTGAGACTAGGTCAATAGATTTCTTAACTAACAGTTTCCAGCATGTTTCAAAACCAATTTTTATGAACAGAATGTTTAACCTTTGTTCCTCTGTGGAATCCGTATCCCCTATATACTGTATACGTCATTTGGCTATTGCGAAACTTCAGAGATATATTTGTTTAGAATAAAACAAATTAAGTTTCCTGGATATTCTATATAAGTTTTTTTTATATATTTAGCGACATATCATTCTTTTTACAGGTGTGCTTTGTTAACCACAGCATAAAGGCTGTTAATGTCCGTAGTTTCTTGCATATCGTTAGATTGGTTTCTTTCTTCTACATCTTTTCTTCTACATTCTTGCATATCGTTAGATTGGTTTCTTTTCTTCTACATCAAAAATGCCAGTTAAAAAAACATAAAATATTTCAGATGTGACACGATTAGAAAGGATTTTAGCAAACGTGTTGAACAAATGTTGTTTACCTGTAGATGTTGTCACAAAGGGTTTTTTATACTAACATGCGGAAAGGATTGTGAACTAGCTAACCTTCAAGCACGGTAGTGTAAAAATCCTGTGGAGGCGGCGGAAGCATTTCATCACGATCGATCGATGATGATTTCCCCTCGTTTTCAGGCTTCGATATTCTTGTAGAACTTCCGGGAACGGTCTTTGCTTTTTCTAGAGTACGAAAAAAAGAATACGAAAAAATTTCCCTGCGCAAACTTGCCAATTTAAAAAAATGCCAAAAACGTCCTACCATTGAAATATTTTAAGTTATGGGACAATTGTTAGCGAAGCTAAGGGACAATTTTTATTAAACTTGTTAAAACAAAAACTATCATTTTGTCCATATTAAAGGCATCTCGATGGTAAAAACAATAAATGTGAGTAAAATAAGCGTTTATAACATGACTTTGCGATACTGAAATATGACGTCGAAGCCCTTAAAACTATACGGTTACATCGCAACAATCAACGCTAGAAATGGGTACAACCTAGTTCTGCTATTTTTGCAAATAGCTATATTGGGTACATGGCGGGGTACGGTTTGTACAAACGAAGTATTACATTGTAGAAATCACTGCGTTGTACTAAGCTGTTGAACCTTGGATATCCCATTAGCCCACCTTGTTGTTCAGTGGTGTAAAGTTCTTGTGGTGGTGGCAGTGTTTTATCAGTATGAAGAGATGTTGATTTCTGCTCGATTTTACGTTCGGAAATGGCCGTTGAACGTTCTGATGTCTTAGATTTTGCCAGGGTCGAAATGCCTGCACCAAAACGTAATAAAATACGAAAAGTGTCTGAAAATTTTGGACAAAATATGTACATCGATAAAAAAAGTTGCGAAAAAATATATCTTTAGCCTAGAAAGGACAATTTATATAAAAATTACCAACAACAAAAATGTCAATAAGATTTCTGTAAGCGGTGTAGCCCATTTTCGAATATCGTAAACCCATATAAAAGTGTTAAAATGTTATCTGGTAATCAGCGACACTATAATTGCGTGGAAATGAAAGGGTTTTTGAGCCCCTGATTTATGATGTTGAGAAATAAGCCAACATTTCAGCTCTTAACATTCAAAATTCTTTATCAAATCGATTGTGGGAAAAGGTTTTGTGCGATCAGTTTGAAAATATTTATTGCCGTTAGATGTCGTGGAGGAGCATAACTACTAACCAAACTGGGAAAGTTATGTATAATCAAGTTACCAACCTTTCTGCTCGGTCGTGTAAAGTTCCTGTGGCGGGGGAGGTAACATTTCATCACGAGTTGAAGATGACGATTGTTTCAGTTTTTGCTGGGAAATAGCTGTTAAACTTCCAGGATGTGTCTTAGTTTTGTCTAAAGTCAAATTACCTGAGCCATCAAATGTTAAAGAGTAACCCTTAAGTAACTATATTACGCCGTTTAACTGAACATACTACTTTTCATTTAATGGCATTCGTACGCACAAGCAAATAGCATTTGTTTCTACCTGGCATATTAATATGGAAATAAGGTAACTTAAAAAGCTTGTCACTTGAAAATTGTTAAAATACATGTAATCTATTCAGATGCGCCAGTTTGCTTTTAGTGTCTGCAAACACCATGATACACTACCGTTTTGGTAATAGGTGTTATATTTCAAGTGTTTTGACTTCGTTGTTATCGTATTTGGCATCAAACATCGTTGTTATCGTATTTGGCATCAAGATTATGTTGTCAACCTGCTTCGAACAGGTTTTAACCCATAAGTTACGGTAGAGAAATAACCAACAACTCAGAATTCCACAAAATGTATTGCGCGTTGGCTAACGATTTCTGCAATAGTAGGATTATATTACACTAAGAAAATTTAACCTTGGGTTGGTATAATTAACTTACCATTCTGAATCGTCATGTAGAGATCTTGTGGTGGTGGAGGCAGTATACTATCAAGAGTGGGCGAAGGTAATTTCGTCCCAATTTTAGGTTTGGAAATAGCAGCTGAACTTTCTGAGGCTGTTTTCCCTTTTTTTAGACTAGGATTTCCTTAACAAAAAAACAAAATCTTAGCGCATGCAATTTGGTATTGATTAACATAAACAGCCAAAGACATGTTTTATTATTTACAAATTTTTAATATTTTCTACAAACTAAACAATTTGTGCCTTAATAGATGTTCTTCAAATTTATAAATTAAACATTGAATCTTTAAAGATATACCTATAGCGTTAAATTATTAGTTCTTATCCGTGCAGGGCAATTAATAAAGCGGGCGTGGTAGAAGGTTTGAAATCACTGTATGGATGTAGAGCTACGCCTAAAAATAGCACCAAGTTACGTCGTAGGGTTTAAGTGTTCCGCTATAACTTCCGCAGATATTTAAGCTAAACCAGAAGGCATACTATAACCAACCTGCCATTGACGTGTAGACAGAATGGTTTGGAGGTTACGAATCACTGTCCGAATATAAATAACGCTACACAAATTAGCAACAAGTTACGCAATAAGGTTTAAATGTTCCGTTATAATTTCCGCAGATATTTTAAGCCACACCAGTAGGCGAACGAACTAACCAACCTGCCATTGACGTGTAGACAGATTCGTTGACGTTAGAAATCTTCACCACGACTTCTGGAAGTTTTGCGATATCATATATGGTGCTGTACTGGTCGCCCAACGGTGGTTCTTCTTCGTTGCTCACATTAGGTTGGTCGATGGCTGCGTAGCTTGGTTCGGCCTCGACATTAACAGTTTCCCCGATGACTGAATATTCAGCTCCTTGTTCCTTTTCTTGCTGTTTAGGCCTTGGCCGAAAATTATTTAGGGATGGTAAACCTGTATTGAGTTTCGAATATACGCCGTCGTCTTCTTTTGGTTTCGAGTTCTTCATTTCGTCAATTTTTGCGTACTCTATGTCTTCTTCGGCTTCAGCATTTGTAGAGGTGGAAGCTTTAGATTTTTCAGAACCATCAACAGTGCCCACGTTCTTAGCATTGACGTATTGCACTTTGGGCTCTGTACAAGTTATTTAAAGATATGTTATCGAAAGATACCTTCGGTAATGACAAACAATTGCTCAGCAAATTTACAACATAAATGTATAATGAAAAAGCTTAGTTTTGGTGTTCAGTTCAGAATATTGTCCTCCAACAGAACACATTGCAACTATATTACGGTAAAATGATAAATTCAGCTACATTTGCCGAAATAAATAACGTCGTAGGAAAATATTATAATATAGGCCAACCTATAGGCGCTGATGAAGCACGTTCATTGTTCTCAGGTCTGTTTTTTCCTTTTCTAATAAGTGCAAAATCGTCATTAATGATTATATAGATCAGGGGTTCTTAGCTGTTAAGTATTGCGAGCCCCTAAAAATATTTTAATTAGCGGGGACTAGGGTAGGCAAGGCAGTTTAAGAGATGACGTTGAAATGAACGTCATAAAAGAAGTGATTAAAGAACTCTGTTGTTTTGGGTCCAAAAACTTTCAACGAGAGGGCGCCAAAGCGTTTGTTTTTATTAAATTATATTCTTTTGTAAATTGTAAACATTTTACAATTTTTTTAGTGACATTTCAGTAAAATACTTGACTAAAATTCCAGTCGGAGTGCCGCAAAACTATTTTTTCGGGGGTGCCGTAAGTCATAAAAGGCTAAGAACCACTGCTTTTGAATATTGCACTAAAAACTTGCCTTTGCATTCATATTATATATAACATGAGATTAGTCGCAAATCATACCAATTACCTTTTGCAAACAAATCCAACTGATAAAACGACAACCAGCAAAAGAACAAAGCCACCCGCCGAAGAAGCTGCTATGATGACTATGTTGGATGATTTTTTCGAAGAAGCTTCAACAATTGTCTTTGTAGTCGCTTTGCAAATTTTAAAATACAAAAATTAAAAGACTTACTTGAATAAGGCTAAAACCGTATTAAAAATTGAGCGCTGGTATAGAATCCTATCACAATTATTGAATCAACGCACAATATTTGGGTTAGAGGTGCGGGTTAGCGTTTGGGTGTGGTTGGGTGAAGTACTATTTTTAATAGTAATACCTGACCCAACCTAACAAAAAATGCTAACGCGAACCCCAACCCAAATATTGTGTGTTGTGGGAGGATTCTAGACTAGTGCCAAAAATGGTATTCCTACATAATTTGTTTTCTAATTTTTTTAAGAAATTGTTTTTTTATTCCCCAAGCCTAGTAACTAATTGCGTTCACTATACCTTCTTTTGTTGATACTGGTTTGGATGTCCAATCTAGCAGACTGTTAGTTGTTCGTCCTGTACGAAATTTAATCGCAGTTAGTTCTAAACCTACTGAAATAAGGTGAACTTTGATAAAAAGGTAATTTGTCGCACAAGGTTAAATAACTTCGGTCTATAACGAAATATAAATGTAAAAATAAAATTAGCCTATTGTACTAGGAATTTAGGTAAAAGCAGGGCGGTTTTGCTGTTATATAAGCGTTAGCCCGAACATACGCAAGTGTGTTAATGGGGCATTCTACTATGTTTGTATCACGAAACAACGCCTAAACCTATAATGGAACGTTATAGGTGAAATAGCAAAATTATAATTTCTTATAATAAAGCAATCCATCCATGTCTTGGTTAATAGTGGCCTTCCATTTGTCGAAAATGAATGATGAAATTTGTTGGATGGAAGTTAAATAAAAATCGTAAAAGCAATCACACGGAAAATTAGCGTTTCTTTTTTGCACAAAGCATTTACCCCCTTGCCGCATGATTAAACTACAATGCTTCAAAGCATTATACAATTACTGTTTTAATTTAGTCAGTAGACCATCTATCAAACCTTTGCCATTTGAAACGACAGCAGAAGAGGCGACCACATGGCCAGCTGTTGTTGTGCTGACTAACGGTGCTGTTAAACCGACGCTGTGTGCTGTACTCGGTAACGCGCTGGTCGTTTGTAGCGTGGTGGCTGAAATCGTTACTAACGAGGAAGTAATAGCAGATTCGCTAGTTGTTGGCGTTTCTTCAAATTTAATTAAAATTATACGATTTCCCAAACCCGGCTTTCATCCGTACACGAACACAATTTGCGGTAAGCTTGACATTATTCCAAATATATCAAGTTTTGGATAGAATACTTAATATATAATCTCAAAAATCTTATTTTTTTTCACAAAAAAGTTTGTTTTCCCTTAATACAAATGAAAAGTGTCGTTGTAATATTACGTTCAAACAATTCGCATTAACTAAATATAGTTTAACACGTCTGCTCCATTGCGCAAAGGAAAATACGATATTCAAAATATTTTTCTTTGCATGATTCTTAAATGCACCCCTTCATTTTATTAGGCCATTTTAATGCTGTGTGTGAGACTGAGAGTATATTTCAAATTTAACACTATTGATCTTGTAGTTTAATTATTTTAACAGCAGGTCAAATATATAGCCTGTATCAATTCTTAAATTCTAAACAACTGAAATTGTAAATAGGCTATATAAACACGGTATAAACATATAAACGGTAAACACTATATAATCAAGGTATATACAAGGTATTAAAATATATAATTATTATTGTTACTATAAATATATATATATACAATTACGTCGCACCATTGTAAGAAAATTTTTGTTTAGTGCAGCGCATTTTGGTGCATAAGATTTCGGGTGCCCCCTAAACTCACCAATAGTTCTCTGACAAATATACCCGGATGCTGTTCTGCCACAAGAAACGTCAAACCAAAGTTGACTGGTAGTAGTTCCCCACCAGATACTTCCCTTGATGACACAATCCTCCATTCCATTGTAGTTGTTAGGTTCGCTGATTTCCCATGAACTATTCAATAAACCTGATCCATCCAACCACCGAAACTCACCACCACTTGCGATCCGCTTCAAACCGATATAGAATCCTTTATTTGGAACTGGAAATGTATAAAAACAAACCTTTCCAAAATACCCCGAAAGAAAAATCCGGGTCTTCGACAAAGTACGACAACTATCAATAATAATTTACGGCTTATGTCAATACGTGTAAGGCTCAATCATGAGAAAACTTTATTTGGCAGTTGTAATGTAACGCTGAAAAAATCATATCGCTTAAACTCGTAAACTTGTACTAAACAATAGGAATTGATTTACTCAGATTGTTAACTTTAAGTAAATAACCAACTTTTTTTTATTTAAATAAGTATTAATAAGATGACTAATACCGGTATTTTAAGTTTGCGACATCTATAAGGCTAACCACTGTAATAGAGATATACGTGAAACGTTACCCAATTAATTCATATTACCGGTATAATTTGTTAAAAACGTTTGAATGCTTGACGAGTCGACTTTAGCAAGTGTCGCATTCATTCCAGCGCACGCGGAACGCGCTCCATCGAATTCCGTCGAATCAACAACAACAGCGTAATATAAATTGCCCAACTTATGCCAATCCACAGCGGAAGAATTTGCCGCCAGGATGAAGCACAGGAATACAGTTACACCTAACGTCATCGCCTATAAAAACTACTAATTAGCATACTAACATCCATCAGTGTCACTTAATTAGTAAATACCATATGAGGTTTAATGTCTTACGTCTTAACATGGTGTCACATAACTACATTTAAACATTATTTTTTTAACGAATTAACCACCACATTATTTGTTTACTTCGTTAATTTTAGGTTTTGAAAACTTTCGATACAAAAGCATTACAAAGATCTTATCGATTTGCACAAAGCACAAATGCCTTTTACAGTTATAGTTGCCAAAACTTTGTTTTTTCAAAGTTACGATGAGACGCGCGACACGTATCAGGCGATTTCAAACATATCAGAAAAGTGGTTCTCAAACTTGGGCTCGTAAGCAAGTTTTCCGCCAGCTCCTTGTAAAACAATAATTAATGGAGTATGATGTCTTAAGCACAATGTCTTATCGATTTTCAATGACATCAATAATAATTGATATCTTGTGTACAGCAAGTATAGTTTGGATTGAAAATTTTAATTTTACTTGTTTTTTTGAACAAGGGTCGATTTTTTAACGTATGAGTAAAAACAAAAAAATAAAAAGCAAATGTAAGTTCAACAAAACCAATACGGATACAGAAAATACTTTCAAACAGAAATAAAATATGTTGAAAAATCATAAACCGATTTATTTAAATGTAATAAGGCTCATTAGAGACAAATATGAGAATAACGTGGAATAAAAAAAAATTGTGCACTTACATTGTTAAAATAGGCACGAAATACAGTTTGGGGGGCCATGGCCACGTTCCTCCCCTGGATCCACCCCAGTTATGCGTCAATTTTTTTATTTTGAGCACTACCACACAATAAAGCATTTATTTCCGTATTATGTAAGGCCCCATTTCTTGAAAAGCATAAATTTGCCAAAGGGTAATAATTTATAATTTTGCCATAATTTTGCCAAATAAATTTGCCTAAAACCTGCCGCCGATGGTTTTCGATTCTATAAAGATACACCCTATTGTTTGCCAAAGGGGTACTGTTTAAATGTAAACCTCTTTTTTAAAAACTAAAAGCTTTAAAGGTGTCTATTGAAGGTAAAAAAAATCCTTTTTAGGTTTAACAGCACTGGCGCACCTAGAAATATCTCACCGCATTCTTTCATAGCAACAAATCGCGTTACTACCGATTAGTTTTCGCCAATTATCCTGGTTTGATATTTTTTTTTAAAAGTTTTTTATATGTTGTTTGCCGTTTACATGAGTAGGTATACGTGTCAGGACAGTTTTTTTTTGATGTGGATCATTGTTTAGTTACAACTCAAAAATTAAACCTTTGTAAGTTGCGAATTTATGAAAACTATCACTGTTTATTACTACTTGTTTTATTTTAAGTATAGTCATCAAGCTGCTACCTTTCTTCACTGTGGCATATTATATCTTACCATCATGGTACTGGATATTATATCCAACAAACTAAACATATTTTTGACTATATAACAAACAACTACAACCTAATTTTGCAGTTACAGAAGCTAAATACTCTAAAAACAAGGCGTAAATGTAAACAACCTTCAACGGAAAAACATTCCTTGGCTCGTTTGAAATAAAATAATTCATCGGCGAAAGCACATGGCGTGGTTGACCGTCAGACACTATTTTTGTCGTGCACAATTTGGACTTTTAAGCTCGAAAACAATTAATGGCAAGACTAGCATATACACCAAAAGTAATGTTTTGTATTGTATGTGAAATGGACCGAACAAACCTCGCCTGTATAGCGCACTACACTGGTTCAGTACGTCACGCAAACATATTCCCAGTGAAATTAACTTCTACAGTTGTCTGAAATAAACTATACTCTTTTCTATTTTTCGGAGCAAACGAGGTATTCGACATGGCTCTCGATAAAAAGTTTTCCTGCTCCTATTAATGTGTTACTTCGCATGTTTTTATCTTGCGGGCCAATGTTTTTACATTGCGATTCTTAGGCCTATTGCTGGCAAATTATACATAGTCTCATGGCATATATACTAACTTTATGGAATGTATACCTTTGTTCAGTTAGGGTAGTTATGAAATAATTTCAACATCAAAAAATAAAAAAAACATGTTGAAGTGATATTGCCAGATTGAACCAAAGCTGACTATCCGTTTGCGGGCCAAAAAAGCTGAACTCGCGTGCTATACCTTTGGCCTGCCATTGGTCCACGCTGTTTTAGGCTGTTTAACATTTCTAAATCGGATCTAACAAACAGTATAACCCAGTAATAAACTATGAATTACCCACTGCCGATTAGTAATAAAAATCAGAAACAAATGCAGTTTTCCAGAACAACTAATGTTTTTAAATGAAATTATCTGAGAAACATCGTCTAATATATCTTCTGTTATGAAAATCCCGTTAAACAGCAGTTGCCTGAAACAAAGCACCAGTTACTTTATACAAACAACCTTACTGCATCTGAGTAATGCAAAGTTTCTCGAACGAGTCTGAGGCGGTGTCGGATATTGGGAAAGTAGGCGAGACGATGTCAAAACACAAGTAGGCTAGTAAAACAACAAACCATTAGTATATTCCCATCACAACACTTAACCTGCTTCAATACGATATTCTTAGGAAGGCACAAAAATCGATTTATTACCCAGGATAATATTTGTAGACTTCGCTTTTTTCCCTGGCATTAAATAAAAATGTTTGTAAAAATATCTGCAAAGAAATATGACTTGTGTTACCTTTAGAAGCTTGAGAAAAATCGTTATGCTAAATTATCATCCGCACTACCCTTGAAAGCCCAATTTAACTTAACATTTTACCATTTTGCAAAGAATAATGTATCCGCTTTACTAAAGGGGAGAAAATAATTATATTCACAATAGACCCTAATAATAACGATAACCTCCTTCATCAAATCAATAGTACTGTGATTGACATATAGGCTAGGATAAAGCTAAATATTCGCCCACGCATATCTAAAAACGCAGCAGAGGCTATACGTGAACAGATTTCTAAGCAATACAGTTTCCAGCAAGTTGAGAAACCGATTTTGATGGAAAGCCTGATGCAAGGTTTGTCCCTCTGTGGAATCCGTATTCCCCTTTATCCCTTAGCTTGTTAATGCAATCTTCTATTTTTTAAGATTGCAGTATATTAAGATCCCTGGATATACTATAGCGTTTTTCCCTATATTTAGCAACATAACATTCTTTTTTATAGGGGTGACAGGGGTGATTTGCTAACAACAGCATAAAGGCTGGTAATGTCTGGCGTTTCTTGCACATTGTTAGATTGGTTTGTTTCTTCTACATCTTGTTTCTTTTCATTGATTAACGTATCCTCGATTTTTGATTCTACAAAGCACATAATGTTAAGAAACTAAAAGAACGATCCTTATAACGTCATGTAGTCCTAAGAAACAGCACAAAAAAATAACACAATCGTATTACATTTATTTAAAATCATTTGGATATTTTTATTTGTTTTTAGTTTTCTCCCGTTCCTTATGTGCTTGACCCAATGCGAAAATTTAGTTGTGTATTTTGGTGTTCTTATTAATTTTTGTCGCAAATTCGCCCTAAATTAAAATGATATTTTTATATGTGAAACCATAAATGAATGCATCGTCCATTTAAGTAAAATGATTTGCAATACTAATAATTAGGGCGAATATTTTTTGTCTTGTCAAAAAAAGTCAAAATTTTGTCAAAATTTTTACGTTAGGTCAAAATTTGTCAAAAAGTCGAAATTGAAATAAAATTGCACATAAATCGCTTACGAAATTAAAAAAAAACTAAAGTCAGCTTTTTGAAATTGGTCGTTCGGTTATTTTGTAATTTATCTTTCATTTTATCAAACAAAAATTAGTTTTGATATAAGTTCAAAGTCATTTTAACCTTATTATATTTTTATTAGAGCATTATACATTATAAAAACGTTTGATTAACGACGTCTAGGTTTTTAAATCAGTGTATTTCTAGCAGGTCAAAATTTGGTCAAAATAAATTATTTACAGGTCAAAATTTGTCAAAATTTTAATATTTCAGGTCAAACTTTCCTATTTTTTTGGTCCAAAAATATTTGCCCTACTAATAACAATTTACGGTTGATGGCGTCGCAATTGCAATGTTAAAAAAATACAAACGTTTATTTTACCCCAGTTCACTGTATCTAGGTGGTAAGATCTTAAAATGTGGCTGAAATATAAGTTTTTATTCTATCTTATTGCAGCAGCACTTTGTTGTCGATATATTCAAAGTTATACGATTCCATCTAGAAGAGGCACATTACCTTTTAAGTTTACAAAACACTTTAACGTAATGGTAGGGTGTTTTACAAGCGCGTTTGAATATATTTGCTGTCGATAGAAGTTGTCGCGAAGGGTTGAATAAACAAGCCAAAAAGGAAAATGAACTATAGTAACCTTCCAGCACGGTCGTGTAAAAATCCTGTGGTGGAGGTGGAAGCACATTATCAGCATTGGACGATGATGGTTTGCCATTGTTTTCAGGCTTCGGTTTTATTGTTGAACTTCCACGAAAAGTCTTTGTTTTTTCTAAAGTACAAAAAATAAAATCCAAAAAAAGTCCTGGCAAAATTATCCAATTTCAAAAAAATGCCGAGAACGATATACCATTTACATATTTCAAGTTGTGTGGCAATTGTGAACCCTAGGGAACAATTATGAGTAAACCTAGCAAAAATAAAAGTCTGCTTTTTGTCCATAAGGTATCTCGATCGTGAAAACATTAAATGTGGGTCAAGTAAGGATCGCTTTGCGATATTAAAAATATGACATCGAAGCACTTAAATCAATTGACGCTAGAGATGTGCAAAATATTTGCAAAACGCTTTATCGGACAGGTTTTTTGAAAGATTTACGAAACTGAGAAACTTATGTATAATCAATTAACCAACCTTTCTGCTCGGTCGTGTAAAGTTCCTCTGGCGGGGGAGGTAACATTTCATCACGAGTGGAATATGTTCATTGTGTCCTTTTTTGCTCGGAGATAGCAGTTGAACTTCCAGGAGGTGTCAAGGTCGAATTACCTGAGTCATCAAATTGTACAGCACATCAGGGTAACCCTTAAGCAACAATAGTACGCCTTTTAACTGAACATACTACTTTTCATTTAATGGCATTCGTACACATAAGCATCCAGCATTTTTTTCTACCTGGCATATTAATATGGAAATTATGTAACTTAAAAAGCTTGTCACTGGAAAATTGGTAAAATACATATATTCGATTCAGATGTGCCAGTTTGCTGTTATTGTCTGCAAACACCATGATACACTACCGTTTTGGTAATAGGTGTTATATTTTAAGTGTTTTGACTTATCGTTGTTATCGTATTTGGCATCAAAATTATGTTGTCGACCTGCTTCGAACAGGTTTCAAACCATAAGTTACGCTAGGGAAATTAAACGTTCAGCATTCCACAAAATGTATTGTGCGTTGGCTAACGATTTGTGCAGTAGGATTCAGTAGGATTATATTACACTAAGAAAGCTTAACCTTGGGTTGGTATAATTAACTTACCATTCTGAATCGTCATGTAGAGATCTTGTGTTGGTGGAGGCAGTATACTATCAGGAGTGGGCGAAGGTAATTTCTTTTTTAATTCAGGTTTAGAAATAGCAGCGGAACTTTCTGGGACTGTTTTCCCTTTTTTTAGAGTACGATTTCCTAAACTAAAAACAAAATCTAAATCTTAGCACATGCAATTTGGTGTTGATTGATTAACATAAACAAACAAAAAATTTTTTTATTAATTAAAATTTTTTAATATTTTTTGCAAACTACGACGTAATACAGTTTGTGCCTTAATAGATGTTCAGGAAATTTATAAATTTAACATTAAATCTTTAAAGATATACCTATGGTGTTAAAATATTAGTTCCTATCCGTACAGGGCAATAATAAAACGGGCGTGGTATAGAAGGTTTGAAATCACTGTATGAATATATAGGGCTACACCTAAAAATACCTCCAATTTACGCAATAAGGTTCAAGTGTTCCGTTATAACTTCCGCAGATACTTTAAGCAAAGCCAGCTGGCGTGCTAACCAACCTGCCATTGACGTGTATAGAGATTCGTTGACGTCAAAAATCTTCACCTCTTCTCCTGGCAGTTTTGCGATATCGTATATGGAGCTGTACTGGAGTTCTTCTGCGTTGCTAACTGGCGGTTGATCTATGGCTGCATAGCTTGGTTCGGGTTCGACTTTGATACTTGCTTCAATAACAGAATATTCGGCTCCCTGCTTTATGTCTTGATATTCTGCTATTTGTGGAGGTGGTGGAAAATCGGACGAGGATGGTACATCGGTGTTGAGTTTTGAATAGACGCCGTCGTCTTCTTTTGGTTTCGAAGTCTTAATTTCGTCTATTTTTGCGTACGCTGTCTCTTCTTGGGCATAAGCGTTTGCAGAGGTGGAAGCTTTAGGCTTGTCGGAAGTGACGACCTTGTCCTTCCTTTTAACGTTAGCGTAATGCACTTGGGGTTCTGCAATAGATAAAAACATACCTTATAAAAAAAAACATAAGTAGGTGAATTTTGTCTATCAAAAAGTACTATTTAAATGCAATACAGCGCACAAAAAGTGCGGAATGAACCATGGAAATTATATTGGGCTACCTACTATTAATGTCCCATTGATAAATTGTAAACTGAAAATTAAATGTTTTTAGTCGCAAAATTGTATTTAACCAAAGCAACAGAAAGCTTCAACGATGTATTTATTTGGGCTTTTATTTTGCTCATATTTCCTAATCAAATTAAAAAAGGAAACCTTACCTGTTGTTTCTGATGCAGCAGGATTATTCGCAGCTATCTTCGCTCGTCTGATCAATTATAAATAAAAAGGGTTGTTTAGGTTTGAGGAGCATTTATTAACACAAATCGGTCTAGATCTACTAAATTAATATTATAGTGGTTCAATTTAACGGGTATTAGGCCCATAAATGTGTGATTTTACGCGTCGTTAAATGGAACTTTCTGCCAAAATTATCCTTATATTAGTGCACATACAATATTACATTTCCCGTCATTAAAAAAATCGTTGCATTTATTTAAAAACTGTTCGCATTACACCACCCACCTTTTACAAAGTAATCCAACTGCCAGTGAAACAACCAGCATCAGAACGAAGCCACCTGCTGAAGAAGCTGCTATGATAACCATGTTGAATGATGTTGTCGATGAAACTTCAATGCTGGTCTTTGTAGTTGCTTTGCCAATTTTAGAATACAAAAATTAAAAGACCTGTTTTAAAGGAAGCAGTGTCGCTATTTAAATGTTTCCTCAATTAAACGCTTTATTACAAAAAATCTTAGGACTGTTGTAAACCATTGAAATTATATTTTAACTCAATTAATTGTTTAGCGGTAAACTATTCTGGTGAATTGAATGTCATACCACAGTAGATTGGGACTCCAGTATATTCCCATGGTGACACAACTCTCATCAACAACAGTATTTCCTCCGTTGTCAGGTTGCTGAGATCCCCATGACTTATATATCAAAGCTGTTCCATCCATCCACCGAAACTCACCACCACTTGCAATCCGCTTCAAACCGATGTAAAATCCCTTGTTTGGAACTGGAAATGTATTAGATTTAGAGCAGTGGTTCTCAAAATACCCCGAAAGAAGTGTCCGAATATTCGACAAAACTGTTACAACTATTTATCAGTAATAATTACGCTATAATACGGGTTATAACTACTTTTGTCAATTATACAAATATTATTAGGCGCTTCTAAATGTAACAAAAATTCATATCGCCTAAATCATCAACTTTTACTAAACCATTGGAATCGATTTACTCAGTTTGGTAACTCTACGTCGAAAACCAAGCTGATATAAATAAATATAAATAAGATATTTAATGCCAGTATTTTGGGCATAGCGACCGCTCTACGACATACCACTGTACTAGAGTTAGACGTGAAACGTTACGTTGTTAATTCGTATTACCGGTCAAATTTGTTAGAAACGTTTGAATTTTTGAGGAGTTGACTTTAGCAAGAGTCGCATTCATTCCAACACAAACAGAACGTGATCCATCAAAGTTCTTCGAATCAGTAACAGCAACGTAATATTCCAAGTTGTCCAATCTGTGCCAAGGAACAGCCAAAGAATGCGCCACCAGATTGAAACACAGGAATAATATAACAGTAACATCCATGGAGTATTGATATAATTAGTACCCTATTTGCACCTATGAAAATGAGAATCATTTTTTAAATATTTTTTCTCATTAAATTATCGCAATAAACGGAATTGTTTAAGATTTCACTTCAATTATTTGCTTTTTTTGAAGGGCAATGTGATACTTTTGATAAACTCTCTATATAGTAGACATAAAACTGTACAACCTTGGGTCAACCTATTAGGTTTGATATATAGACCTATGTTTGGTTGATTTCAGAAAAGCTTTCTTAATGCTTCTACAGTGTTCAACCTAACAAACTGTCGATTAAACAAGATTCGTGACGCAATAAATAAACATTGCTCACGTTCATAGTCTAATTTACCACAAATTTTACTTTGGCGAGTTTATGAGTCATTTGGTGCAACACGTTATAGTAGGCATAGCGACTTCAAACTAAATAATGTTTTATAAGCGAACAAAAAAATGTTAAACGGAGAGAAGTTATAAAAAAATAGGTTAGCAAAAAAATACAGTTCGTGAGAGCATGACCTGGTTGCCCCTTGTTGTAAACCTGCTTTTGCAGCCCCAACCAATCGGTCTACTCTGGCGGGGCAAAAATCTCCACATTTAATCCAATCTATGCAACTCTTTAATAAATTTCTGACTTCGAAATGCGACTTGCGAGCTCAAATGTTTTTCCTCCTCACAAAATATTATAAGCATTTTTTTTTAGCACTGAACTAGAGTTGTTTTGTCGCATCAGAAGTTTTCAAACTTAGGTGTTTGCTTTTGATAGGTTGCAAGCAAAAAGCAAATTAAAGTACCACACATCGCAAAAAAGTATAGTTTTTGCCAATCACCCTGGTTTGGTATTGAAACACATTTTTATAATTATGTTGTTGAAACTTTTCAGTTTACAAAATTAGCTACGTGTCGCGAAATTATTTATACCTTTAAAATTAATTCTTTACAGTTTTAAAGCTTACGAAAAGTACAATAATTGTTTATTATGCTTCCTTGTTTTTTTTTTTCAAGTAGTGGTAAAGCTGCTGTCTTTCTTCACTGTGGCGTATTATATCTTACCGGTAATGATAATGAACTAAATACATTTGCAAAACTTTATAATTCAATTTGTAATGTTACAGTTACAGGTGTTAAATAGTTGTAGGGTAATTTAAGACAAAGGCGTAAAGGCAAACAACTTTAACCGTAAAACTTTCCGTGCCTGCTTGAAAGAAGTAATATTTTTTGGCGAAAGTTGCGATAAGCGCTCACTGCTGGAAAATTAGCAGCCTAACGTTATGCCTCATGTAGCATTAACTTCAGTGTTGGGCAACTGGTTTCTTCGCGGGCCGGAACCAAACTCAGAAAGGTCTTTGAGAGCCGTTAAATTTCAACTGTAAATAGACTTTACCCATCTTATTATAGCAACCGCAAAGAGTGTAAATCAGTGATAAAATTAGGGTATTTTGCAATTTAATTGAAAAGGTGTATCACTACATGTTATATTAAGTGCAGGAACAAGATTTGCACAAAGCGAAAAAAAGTATTTGACATAGTTGGAATAGCCAAACAAGCATGAGGAATGGCCTCGTGCCTGGTTTGTTATATAGATCACGGGTGGCATTTTGTTCCAGCGTTGTCGAAATATAAAATGAATGGCCTAGTTGCCCATCCCTGTTCGACATAGTATACTGAGTGTGGTCCGTGAGCAATATGCCTCCATTTTTATGGTTCGCAAATCAAAATTCGACCACCCTGTATATAGGCGATTATGAAATGTTTTTTTAATAATTTACCATGTAACTAAAACCTTATATTAGAGATAGCATCACACCTTCGGCATATGAAATATGGTAAGAATATTGATTTTAAATAACTATTAGTTCGCTCTAAATGTTCTACAACGTGGCTGCATGTTCGTAAAAATTTTGAATTATGCGATGTGTTTTTTACCTTTGTCGATGAAAGTAAATTAACCCTATTTGTAAACCAGCAAAGGTGCTGGACGTCCCATGATTGTTTAGATAGTGTCTGAAATGGTTTAACCAAACTAAATCCTTCCCCCAACATGAGTAACAAAGTAACATGTGGAATCGGAATTCAATTGACTGGCGAGGTACAAATTATTGAAATTACCTGTGTGACTCTAAAGGCCCGTTTACACTACAGCTGCACTGAGCTGCGCTGGGCGTAATTTGCATTTAAATTCTATTGTGGCGAGCGTTTCACGCTTTGCTAAACTCAAGCCCCGTGCAGCTGGAAAAAAATACACTTTGGAGCGATTTCCACGCTTTGCTAAACTCAAGCCCAGTGCAGCTATAGAAAAACATTACGTTTTGTCGCGATTTTTACGCCCAGCGCAGCTCACTGCAGCTGTAGTGAAAACAATTTCACGCCCAGTGCAGCTCAGCTCCGCTCAGTGCAGCTGTAGTGTAAACGGGCCTTAACACATCAAACGGATTTTATCGAAATCGTGAAACCAAGTTTTACAAAATAATGAAAACTTTTCAAGCTTAATAAAACAAATTAAATATTGATAACATCTGCATGTTAGTAACTATTAACACATGATTGGTTAACCCTTGTGTTTGCCATGCTTGAAATTGAGAACTGCAAAACTGGCACATACACTAAAAGTATAGGGTTTGGAAAATAGATCGAATAAAGCTCGTCTGAAAAGCGCGCTACAGACGCATACACAAATACACATATTACCCCATTGAAATTGCAACTGTTTCACTGGAATAAACTACCCTCTTTATATTATTTGGAGCAAGCGAGGCCTTCGACATGGCCCACGATAAAAAACATTTTCCTGCTCCGGATCGTCTCTTGCCACACACGACCGACGACCAGCAAAAAACTACCGACAAACGGCTTACCAGTTCATCCAAATATATTTATAGATACCACAGTGTAAACAACAACGACAAAAACTTTTTATGCTAGCGTGGCTTCAACAACGATTTTGTGTGCCATTTGATGCAACGCCCATTTTCTAAATAGCAGAACCTTGTCGCACTTTTTCAGGTAGGTGTATCTCTTTTGCGTGTCATGTTTTGGTCTGTTTAGCAAAACGAAATTATTTCTAACAAGACGAGTCCTTTTAAGGTTTTCTCAATGAGTTTGTCGCATTACCTGTTCAACAAAGAAAATTACTAAAAAAGAGTCGAACAGTCAACAAACATTTACTAAAAATATATATTTGAGTAGGCATGAAAATGTGTTTTTTGCCAAATCCAGCCATTCTCAAACCTAAAATGTTAACATCACAAATATTTAAAAATGGCCATAATATTTCCTTTTCAGCTTGCTTGAAAATTATTTAAATTGGAATATGCTTTAAATGCACCGATTGTGGTTTAAATTTGCAAATGGTCACCTCAACCTATCAATTGCACTTTACAACACTTTACAAGCCTTTCCTATATAGCAACATTACAGATCGTAATTTGCTCTATTAGCGGCAATGACCAAATTCAACCTGGCTACAGTGATTTTAAATGAAATTATTTAATCTAATATATCTTCTGTTTTTAAAAGCCAGTAGTTGCCTTCCGCAAAGCAGCTGTTACTTTACACAAAGACCTCCAATGCATCTGCGTAGTGCAAAGTTTTCTTAACAGATTCTTAGGCGCAGTCGAATATTTTGAAGGTAGGCGGGAAGATTACAAAACACAAGTGGGCTGTATCAGTCACTGTTTAAGATTCACTAAAACAACAAACTTTCAAACTATAGTCCTTTCATAACACTTGATTATTTTAAGAACTGAGTTCTTAAAACACGGGATACGTAATGCAATATGAAGATGTTAATTTTTACTACATTACATTTTGGGCCAATTTTCTTCCTTTAAATCACAATCTGTTTTAGGCAAGACAAAAATCTATTTGTAACTCAGGATTCTTACTTTTCGCTAGATTTGCAGAATTTGCTTTGTTCCAAATAAATTAGTTAAATTGTTGGTTAAAATGTGTGAAAAGAAATATGTCTTGTATATAACCTTGGGCAGCCCGCTAGAAAATCATGTTATACCAATTTATTATACGCATATTACACTTGAAAGCCCAAACTAGCACAATTTGGGTAACATTTTTCAACGGAAAATGTACCCGCTTTACTATTATACAGAGACGGAAATAATTCTATTGCAAGTTCTACAGTGATTGACATACAGACCTACAATGTTATCCCACCCCTATCTTATATCGCAGAAACTAGGTCAATAGATTTCTTAACTAACAGTTTCCAGCATGTTGCAAAACCAATTTTTATGAAAAGAATGTTTAACCTTTGTTCCTCTGTGGAATCCGTATCCCTTATATACTGTATATGTCATTTTGCTATTGCAAAACTTCAGAGATATATTTGTTTAGAATAAAACAAATTAAGTTTCCTGGATATTCTATATAAGTTTTTTTTATATATTTAGCGACATATCATTCTTTTCTACAGGTGTGCTTTGTTAACCACAGCATAAAGGCTGTTAATGTCCGTAGTTTCTTGCATATCGTTAGATTGGTTTGTTTCTTCTACATCTTGTTCCTTCTTTCTGACCAACGTATCCTTGAGTTTCGGTTCTAAAAGCAGATAACGTTATAAGAAACTGAAAGAACGATCCCTATAAGGTCATTTTGCACGAAGAAACATCACAATATCGTATACAATTTAATCGAAATCTCTTCGATATTTTTATTTATTTTGAGTTTTTACCTTCCATTATGTGATTGACATGATTTGGGCGCTTGCGTTAAATTTCGTTTGTGCAATAATATTTTTCGGAAATTTGCCCTAAATTAAACGATATTTTTTGAAAGGGCTTATGTTATATTTTGATTCCATTTAAGGTTGATAAAAGTAATTTTACCAACATGAAAAAGACAATTTTTTGCAATTAATATGTGGAAATATAAATAAAGGTGTCCATTCAAAAAACATTTTTTGAACAACACTCTATGGTTAATGGCGAAGCAATTGTAATGTTTCAAATACAAAGGTATATCCTGCCATAGTTCACAGTCTCTTGGTGGCAGCATCTTTAAATGTGACTTAAATAAGAGTTTTATCATATACATCAACACTTAGTCGTTAATTTGATAAAAGGTATTTTAACATCTATAGATGCTAAGGACGATAACGCAAAACTTCCAGCTCAAAAATTCATAAAATATTTCAGATGTGACACGGTTAGAAAGGATTTTAGCAAACGTGTTGAACAAATGTTCTTTACCTATAGATGTTGTCACAAAGGGTTTTTTATACTAACATGCGGAAAGGATTGTGAACTAGCTAACCTTGAAGCACGGTCGTGTAAAAATCCTGCGGAGGCGGCGGAAGCATTTCATCACGATCGATCAATGATGATTTCCCCTCGTTTTCAGGCTTCGATATTCTTGTAGAACTTCCGGGAACAGTCTTTGCTTTTTCTAGAGTACGAAAAAAAGAATACGAAAAAATTTCCCTGCGCAAACTTGCCAATTTAAAAAAATGCCAAAAACGTCCTACCATTGAAATATTTTAAGTTATGGGACAATTGTTAGCAAAGCTAAGGGACAATTTTTATTAAACTTGTTAAAACAAAAACTATCATTTTGTCCATATTAAAGGCATCTCGATGGTAAAAACAATAAATGTGAGTAAAATAAGCGTTGATGACATGACTTTGCGATACTGAAATATGACGTCGAAGCCCTTAAAACTATACGGTTACATCGCAACAAATAACGCTAGAAATGGGTACAACCTAGTTCTGCTATTTTTGCAAATAGCTATATTGGGTACATGGCGGGGTACGGTTTGTACAAACGAAGTATTACATTGTAGAAATCACTGCGTTGTACTAAGCTGTTGAACCTTGGATATCACATTAGCCCACCTTGTTGTACAGTGGTGTAAAGTTCTTGTGGTGGTGGCAGTGTTTTATCAGTATGAAGAGATATTGATTTTTGCTGGATTTTACGCTCGGAAATAGCCGTTGAACGTTCTGATGTCTTAGATTTTGCCAGGGTCGAAATGCCTGCACCAAAACGTAATAAAATACGAAAAGTGTCTGAAAAATTTGGACATTAAAATATGCACATCGATAAAAAAAGTTGCGAAAAAATATATCTTTAGCCTAGAAAGGACAATTTATATAAAAATTCCAAACAACAAAAATGTCAATAAGATTTCTGTAAGCGGTGTAGCCCATTTTCGAATATCGTAAACCCATATAAAAGTGTTAAAAATGTTATCTGGTAATCAGCGACACTATAATTGCGTGGAAATGAAAGGGTTTTTGAGCCCCTGATTTATGATGTTGAGAAATAAGGCAACATTTCAGCTCTTAACATTCAAAATTCTTTATCAAATCGATTGTGGGAAAAAGTTTTCTGCGATCGGTTTGAAAATATTTATTGCCGTTAGATGTCGTGGAGGAGCATAACTACTAACCAAACTGGGAAAGTTATGTATAATCAATTAACCAACCTTTCTGAACGGTCATGTAAAAATCCTGTGGCGGGGGAGGTAACATTTCATCACGAGTTGAAGATGACGATAGTTTCAGTTTTTGCTGGGAAATAGCTGTTAAACTTCCAGGATGTGTCTTAGTTTTGTCTAAAGTCAAATTACCTGAGCCATCAAATGTTAAAGAGTAACCCTTAAGCAACTATATTACGCCGTTTAACTGAACATACTACTTTTCATTTAATGGCATTCGTACGCACAAGCAAATAGCATTTGTTTCTACCTGGCATATTAATATGGAAATAAGGTAACTTAAAAAGCTTGTCACTTGAAAATTGTTAAAATACATATAATCTATTCAGATGTGCCAGTTTGCTGTTAGTGTCTGCAAACACCATGATACACTACCGTTTTGGTAATAGGTGTTATATTTTAAGTGTTTTGACTTCGTTGTTATCGTATTTGGCATCAAACATCGTTGATATCGTATTTGGCATCAAAATCATGTTGTCAACCTGCTTCGAACAGGTTTTAACCCATAAGTTACGGTAGAGAAATAACCAACAACTCAGAATTCCACAAAATGTATTGCGCGTTGGCTAACGATTTCTGCAATAGTAGGATTATATTACACTAAGAAAATTTAACCTTGGGTTGGTATAATTAACTTACCATTCTGAATCGTCACATAGAGATCTTGTGGTGGTGGAGGCAGTATACTATCAAGAGTGGGCGAAGGTAATTTCGTCCCAATTTTAGGTTTGGAAATAGCAGCTGAACTTTCTGAGGCTGTTTTCCCTTTTTTTAGACTAGGATTTCCTTAACAAAAAAACAAAATCTTAGCGCATGCAATTTGGTATTGATTAACATAAACAACCGAAAACATTTTTTTATTATTTACAAATTTTTAATATTTTCTGCAAATTACAACGTAATAAAATTTGTGCCTTAATAGATGTTCAGGAAATTAAAAAATTAAACATTGAATCTTTAAATATATACCTATAGAGTTAAAGTTTAGTTGTTATCGGTAAGGCACAGGGCAATTAATAAATCGGGCGTTGTTGAAGGTTTGAAATCACTGTATGAATAATTAGAGCTACACCAAAATTAGAACCAAGTTACGCAATAAGGTTTAAGTGTTCCGTTATAATTTCCGCAGATATTTTAAGCCACACCAGTAGGCGAACGAACTAACCAACCTGCCATTGACGTGTAGACAGATTCGTTGACGTTAGAAATCTTCACCACGACTTCTGGAAGTTTTGCGATATCATATATGGTGCTGTACTGGTCGCCCAACGGTGGTTCTTCTTCGTTGCTCACATTAGGTTGGTCGATGGCTGCGTAGCTTGGTTCGGCCTCGACATTAACAGTTTCCCCGATGACTGAATATTCAGCTCCTTGTTCCTTTTCTTGCTGTTTAGGCCTTGGCCGAAAATTATTTAGCGATGGTAAACCTGTATTGAGTTTCGAATATACGCCGTCGTCTTCTTTTGGTTTCGAGTTCTTCATTTCGTCAATTTTTGCGTACTCTAAGTCTTCTTCGGCTTCAGCATTTGTAGAGGTGGAAGCTTTAGATTTTTCAGAACCATCAACGGTGCCCACGTTCTTAGCATTGACGTATTGCACTTTGGGCTCTGTACAAGTTATTTAAAGATATGTTATCGAAAGATACCTTCGGTAATGACAAACAATTGCTCCGCAAATTTACAACATAAATGTATAATGAAAAAGCTTAGTTTTGGTTTTCAGTTCAGAATATTGTCCTCCAACAGAACACATTGCAACTATATTACGGTAAAATGATAAATTCAGCTACATTTGCCGAAATGAATAACGTCGTAGGAAAATATTATAATATAGGCCAACCTGTAGGCGCTGATGCAGCACGTTCATTGTTCTCAGGTCTGTTTTTTCCTTTTCTAATAAGTGCAAAATCGTCATTAATGATTATATAGATCAGGGGTTCTTAGCTGTTTAGTATTGCGAGCCCCTAAAAATATTTTAATTAGCGCGGACTAGGGTAGGCAAGGCAGTTTAAGAGATGACGTTGAAATGAACGTCATAAAAGAAGTGATTAAAGAACTCTGTTGTTTTGGGTCCAAAAACTTTCAACGAGAGGGCGCCAAAGCGTTTGTTTTTATTAAATTATATTCTTTTGTAAATTGTAAACATTTTACAAAATTTTTAGTGACATTTCAGTAAAATACTTGACTAAAATTCCAGTCGGAGTGCCGCAAAACTATTTTTTCGGGGGTGCCGTAAGTCATAAAAGGCCACTGCTTTTGAATATTGCACTAAAAACTTGCCCTTGCATTCATATTATATATAACATGAGATTAGTCGCAAATCATACCAATTACCTTTTGCAAACAAGTCCAACTGATATAACGACAACCAGCAAAAGAACAAAGCCACCCGCTGAGGAAGCTGCTATGATGACTATGTTGGATGATTCGGCCGAAGAAGCTTCAACAATTGTCTTTGTAGTTGCTTTGCAAATTTTAAAATACAAAAATTAAAAGACTTACTTGAATAAGGCTAAAACCGTATTAAAAATTGAGCGCTGGTATAGAATCCTATCACAATTATTGAATCAACGCACAATATTTGATTTAGAGGTGCGGGTTAGCGTTTGGGTTTGGTTGGGTGAAGTACTATTTTTAATAGTAATACCTGACCCAACCTAACAAAAAATGCTAACACGAACCCCAACCCAAATATTGTGTGCTGTGGGAGGATTCTAGACTAGTGCCAAAAATGGTATTCCTACATAATTTGTTTTCTAATTTTTTAAGAAATTGTTTTTTTATTCCCCAAGCCTAGTAACTAATTGCGTTCACTATACCTTCTTTCGTTGATATTGGTTTGGATGTCGAATCTAGCAGACTGTTAGTTGTTCGTCCTGTACGAAATTTAATCGCAGTTAGTTCTAAACCTACTGAAATAAGGTGAACTTTGATAAAAAGGTAATTTGTCGCACAAGGTTAAATAACTTCGGTCTATAACGAAATATAAATGTAAAAATAAAATTAGCCTACTGTACTAGGAATTTAGGTAAAAGCAGGGCGGTTTTGCTGTTATATAAGCGTTAGCCCGAACATACGCAAGTGTGTTAATGGGGCATTCTACTATGTTTGTATCACGAAACAACGCCTAAACCTATAATGGAACGTTATAGGTGAAATAGCAAAATTATAATTTCTTATAATAAAGCAATCCATCCATGTCTTGGTTAGTAGTGGCCTTCCATTTGTCGAAAATGAATGATGAAATTTGTTGGATGGAAGTTTAATAATAATCGTAAAAGCAATCACACGGAAAATTAGCGTTTCTTTTTTGCACAAAGCATTTACCCCCTTGCCGCATGATTAAACTACAATGCTTCAAAGCATTATACAATTACTGTTTTAATTTAGTCAGTAGACCATCTATCAAACCTTTGCCATTGGAAACGACAGCAGAAGAGGCGACCACATGGCCAGCTGTTGTTGTGCTGACTAACGGTGCTGTTAAACCGACGCTGTGTGCTGTACTCGGTAACGCGCTGGTCGTTTGTAGCGTGGTGGCTGAAATCGTTGCTAACGAGGAAGTAATAGCAGATTCGCTAGTTGTTGGCGTTTCTTCAAATTTAATTAAAATTATACGATTTCCCAAACCCGGCTTTTATCCGTACACGAACACAATTTGCGGTAATCCTATATTACGTGACGAGTTTAACAGTATTGTAAACTTGAAAATAAACAAGTCCAATTTAAGTCAGTTATCCCAATGGTAAGGTAAGTTATGCAGTTTTTGTCCCTAAATGTTTAAATAAATCAATTTAATTTATTAAGCCAACAAAATACTGTAGTTTTAAATTATAAATATGTTTTAAGCTTGACATTATTGCAAATATATCAAGTTTTGGATAGAATACTTAATATATAATCTCAAAAATCATTTGTTTTTTCACAAAAAAGTTTGTTTTCCCTTAATACAAATGAAAAGTGTCGTTGTAATATTACGTTCAAACAATTCGCATTAACTAAATATATAGTTTAACACGTCTGCTCCATTGCGCAAAGGAAAATACGATATTCAAAATATTTTTCTTTGCATGATTCTTAAATGCACCCCTTCATTTTATTATTCCATTTTAATGCTGTGTGTGAGACTGAGAGTATATTTCAAATTTAACACTATTGATCTTGTAGTTTAATTATTTTAACAGCAGGTCAAATATATAGCCTGTATCAATTCTTAAATTGTAAACAACTGAAATTGTAAATAGGCTATATAAACACGGTATAAACATATAAACGGTAAACACTATATAATCAAGGTATTAAAATATAAAATTATTATTGTTACTATAAATATATATATATACAATTACGTCGCACCATTGTAAGAAAATTTTTGTTTAGTGCAACGCATTTTGGTGCATAAGATTTCGGGTGCCCCCTAAACTCACCAATAGTTCTCTGACAAATATACCCGGATGCTGTTCTGCCACAAGAAACGTCAAACCAAAGTTGACTGGTTCCCCCCCAGATACTTCCCTTGATGACACAATCCTCCATTCCATTGTAGTTGTTAGGTTCGCTGATTTCCCATGAACTATTCAATAAACCTGTTCCATCCAACCATCGGAACTCACCACCACTTGTAATCCGCTTCAAACCGATATAGAATCCTTTATTTGGAACTGGAAATGTATAAAAACAAACCTTTCCAAAATACCCCGAAAGAAAAATCCGGGTCTTCGACAAAGTACGACAACTATCAATAATAATTTACGGCTTATGTCAATACGTGTAAGGCTCAATCATGAGAAAACTTTATTTGGCAGTTGTAATGTAACGCTGAAAAAATCATATCGCTTAAACTCGTAAACTTGCACTAAACAATAGGAATTGATTTACTCAGATTGTTAACTTTAAGTAAATAACCAACTTGATTTAAATAAGTATTAATAAGATGACTAATACCGGTATTTTAAGTTTGCGACCTCTATAACGCTAACCACTGTAATAGAGATATATAAACGTTACCCAATTAATTCATATTACCTGTATAATTTGTTAAAAACGTTTGAATGCTTGACGAGTCGACTTTAGCAAGTGTCGCATTCATTTCAGCGCACGCGGAACGCGCTCCATCGAATTCCGTCGAATCAACAACAACAGCGTAATATAAATTGTCCAACTTATGCCAATCCACAGCGGAGGAATTTGCCGCCAGGATGAAGCACAGGAATACAGTTACACCTAACGTCATCGCCTATAAAAACTACTAATTAGCATACTAACATCCATCAGTGTCACTTAATTAGTAAATACCATATGAGGTTTAATGTCTTACGTCTTAACATGGTGTCACATAACTACATTTAAACATTATTTTTTTAACGAATTAACCACCACATTATTTGTTTACTTCGTTAATTTTAGGTTTTGAAAACTTTCGATACAAAAGCATTACAAAGATCTTATCGATTTGCACAAAGCACAAATGCCTTTTAGAGTTATAGTTGCCAAAACTTTGTTTTTTCAAAGTTACGATGAGACGCGCGACACGTATCAGGCGATTTCAAACATATCAGAAAAGTGGTTCTCAAACTTGGGCTCGTAAGCAAGTTTTCCACCAGCTCCTTGTAAAACAATAATTAATGGAGTATGATGTCTTAAGCACAATGTCTTATCGATTTTCAATGACATCAATAATAATTGATATCTTGTGTACAGCAAGTATAGTTTGGATTGAAAATTTTAATTTTACTTGTTTTTTTAAACTAGGGTCGTTTTTTTAACGTATGAGTTAAAACAAAAAAATGAAAAGCAAATGAAAGTTCAACAAAACCAATGCGGATACAGAAAATACTTTCAAACAGAAATAAAATATGTTGAAAATCATAAACCGATTTATTTAAATGTAATAAGGCTCATTAGAGACAAATATGAGAATAACGTGGAATAAAAAAAAATTGTGCACTTACATTGTTAAAATAGGCACGAAATACAGTTTGGGGGGCCATGGCCACGTTCCTCTCCTGGATCCACCCCAGTTATGCGTCAATTTTTTTATTTTGAGATCTACCACACAATAAAGCATTTATTTCCGTATTATGTAAGGCCCCATTTCTTAAAAAGCATAAATTTGCCAAAGGGGAACTGTTTAAATGTAAACCTCTTTTCAGAAAACTTAAAGCTTTAAAGGTGTCTATTGAAGTTAAAAAAAAATCCTTTTTAGGTTTAACAGCACTGGCGCACCTAGAAATATCTCACCGCATTCTTTCATAGCAACAAATCGCGTTACTACCGATTAGTTTTCGCCAATTATCCTGGTTTGATATTATTTTGAAAAAGTTTTTTATATGTTGTTTGCCGTTTACATGAGTAGGTATACTTGTCAGGACAGTTTTTTTTGATGTGGATCATTGTTTAGTTACAACTCAAAAATTAAACCTTTGTAAGTTGCGAATTTATGAAAACTATAACTGTTTATTACTACTTGTTTTATTTTAAGTATAGTCATCAAGCTGCTACCTTTCTTCACTGTGGCATATTATATCTTACCATCATGGTACTGGATATTATATCCAACAAACTAAACATATTTTTGACTATATAACAAACAACTACAACCTAATTTTGCAGTTTCAGAAGCTAAATATTCTAAAAACAAGGCGTAAATGTAAACAACCTTCAACGGAAAAACATTCCTTGGCTCGTTTGAAATAAAATAATTCATCGGCGAAAGCATCGAAAAGCGCTCCTTGCACGATTATTAGTAGTCTAACTTTATGCCCCATGTAGCCTGTACGGGGTGGGCACACATGGCGTGGTTGACCGTCAGACACTATTTTTGTCGTGCACAATTCGGACTTTTAAGCTCGAAAACAATTAATGGCAAGACTAGCATATACACCAAAAGTAATGTTTTGTATTGTATGTGAAATGGACCGAACAAACCTCGCCTGTATAGCGCACTACACTGGTTCAGTACGTCACGCAAACATATTCCCAGTGAAATTAACTTCTACAGTTGTCTGAAATAAACTATACTCTTTTCTATTTTTCGGAGCAAGCGAGGTATTCGATATGGCTCTCGATAAAAAGTTTTCCTGCTCCTATTAATGTGTTACTTCGCATGATCATCCACTGGCGATCGGCTTACAAACTAGGTCAATTATATTTATAGTCTAGATAAAATACACGGCGTTGTCAAGGTTAAAGAGAGTATTTACAAATTAAATTATGAATGGGAAAAAATATTTACACCCATAATAACCACAATAATATACGAAGTCTACCTGCATTTTGTCTGGTTAAACAAAATGAAAGAATTCATCATGCTGTGGGCTCTTTATCACTGTTGCAAATAACGTTGTAAAAAGTTAAACTGCTAGCCTCATGTTATTTCCGCTGATTATAAAAAATATAAGTGGCAATCAGCATTTAATCCATAGGTAATATTACGGATAACTTAGTAGCTTCATCAGAGGCATAAATAATGCGATAATATTGTTTGAAATAGCATAACATTTTAATTAGGCCTAAATGTTTTGCACTATGTTAGGGTTGTACAGATTTTTTAAAAAGTTAGCTAATCGAAAGTTTTTCCTATGGTTTGGACCTAAAATATAGGATTGAATTGGGTCATGATTTCGTCCACCACAAAGCCCCAACAGCTTAGCAGTTCGTGTCTGAAAGGTGGTCTAACGAAATGCTTTCTCGACTGGCGTGGTATAAACGTTTGCTGAAGCCGTATGTCACAGCCAATAATTTAAAAATATTGCGGCAATTTGACATGCAACCAAACTGCAGCGCTGTGTTCTGTTTCTGTAAATGTACGACGAAATACTCGACTATAGCACAAAACACTTGGCTAAACGTGTCATACAACTTTTAAGTGACGCCCGTGACATATATCGGTCCAGAATTACTAACAAACGTAAAATTTTAAGTTGTAGCAGCAATTGTTTAGATTTGCGTTATACTCAAGCAACTCATTCCGGCACCAAACTGCTTCGTACGCATTAAAAATCCCTTCGAAAATAAAAATTGCTTACCGGTGCACAGTTTGCGACGGTTTCTATTTTACCCTATCGCCAGGCTTCTAGCTTTAAGAGGGAGCAGAGAGCTTTAAAAACGTGCAGTGATAGAACGACGTTTCTCTGTCTGTCTCTTTGAAACCACATGCCAGCGATCGACCACCGAAAATATTCCGTGGACGATCGAATGGTGGACAAACATTGCCATTTATTATAATAGATACCAGGGCTGCGGAGTCGGTTAAAAATAACCGAGTCCGACTCATGCCAAAAAAATAATCCCGCCAATTAACGTAACTAAAATAGCGTGGACATTCAGTAATCCACTTTAGGGATGTCGTATTGTTCATTTATTCACAATGCATGGTTGTAAATATTCCACCATATGCTATTCCACCTTTACAATTTCCAGTTAGCGGCAATGTCAGTTTAAAAATTGGGTACTGCGCATGCGCACGTCCGACTCGGGCCTCGGGTAGTTTTACGTGGTATTACTATAGTTACGAGCCCGAGTCCGACTCCAGCAAAACAAACCGACTCCTCGAGTCCCGAGTCCCGAGTCCGACTCCGACGCCGCAGCCCTGATAGATACCATAGTACAAATAGCAAAAAAAAAACTTTTGCCGGCTACCATGTTATTAAAAACTATTTTGTATGCCATTGTATGTACTATACTGAAAACAGTTATTAGAGAAGGCATGAAAAGGTGTTTTTATGCAAAACCTTGCCATTCTTGAACCTAAAAGGTTAATTACAAAAATATTTCGCAATATAGCCATAGTATTTCCTTTTTAACTGGCATAATAATGATTTAAAACGAAATATGCTTTAAATTCACTGATTCTGCTTGAAATTGGTGATGTTCACCCAACATATATCACTTACACCTCACAGCAGTTTTCAAGCCCTCCTTATCTAGCAACACAATAGATTGTATTTTGAAATATCAGCTATACAAAGACTAAATTCAGCTTCATGAAATTATTTTAAAACTTAAACAAAATACCTTCTACAGGGATTTCGTACAGATCCAGAGACTGCTTAACAGACTATGGTTGGAAAACAAATCGGTTGAAAAAAATGTTATAGGCTGTTACAGGTTCTAAGTCGGATCTAACAAATTGTACAACCCATTATTAACCAGATAAACTTATCAAAACTATGATATACCCACTGCCCATGGGTATGAACAATCAGTAACAGAGTTTTGCAGGACAACTAAAGCTTTTAAATGAAATTATCTAAAAAAACATCGTCTAATATATCGTCTGCTTAAAAGCAAGTTAAACAGCACTTGCCTTGTACAAAACAGCAGTTACTTTGTACAAAGAGCTCTACTGCATCTGAGCAGTGAAAAGTTCCTCTAAGATCAGATTCGTAGGCGCTGTCGGTTATTTCAAGTAGGCGAGATGACGAAAAACAAGTAGGCTATAGCAGTTACTGTTTTAGATTTAATAAAACAACAAACTTTCAAACTATAGTCCCATCACAATATTTGATTATTTGAAGAATGAGTTCTTGAAACCCGGTTACATAATGCAATATGATGAAGTTAAGTTTCACTACATTATGTTTGGCCAATTTCTTCCTTCAAAACACAACTTGTTAGACAAGACAAAAATCGATTTGTTACTTAGGAAAATGTTTGTTAAAGTGTGTGTAAAGAATGTCTTGAGTATAACGTTGGGCAGCCGGTAAAAATCATATTATTCTAAATTATTATGTGCATATTACCCGTAAAAGCCCAATCTAACTCAACTTTGGTAACATTTTGTCTCGGAAAATGTATCCACTATATTATTAGGGACGGAAATAATTGTATTGCCAATAAACCCTAATATTACCGATTAACCCCTTCATCGAATCAACAGTGCGGTGATTGACATATAGGCTAGGATAAAACTAAATATTCGCCCACGCATATCCTATAACGCAGCAGAGGCTATACGTCAACAGATTTCTTAGCTAACAGTATCCAAAAAGTTGTAAAATCAATTTCGATGGAAAGACCGCTTCAATTTTGTTTTTGCACTTCTGTGGAATCCGTATCCCTTTTATATATATAAGCTTGTTATTACCAAAGTTCAAACAAGTATTTTTTTGGATTGAAACAAATGAAGTTTCCTGGAGTTTTATCTACAGTTAGCAACATAACATTCTTTTTTACAGGGGTGACAGGGGTGATTTGTTAACAACAGCATAAAGGCTGGTAATGTCCGGGGTTTCTTGCATATCGTTAGATTGGTTTCTTTCTTCTACATCGTTTTTCTTCTCATTGGCCAACATATCCTTGGTTTTCGATTCTAAAAAGCACATAACGTTAAGATACTAAAAGACCGATCCTAATAAAGTCATGTAGTCCGGGAAAAAAAATCACAAAATCGTATACCATTTAATGGAAATATTTTGGATATTTATATTTATTTGTCTTTTTTTCGTTCATAATGTGGTTGAACCGATTGGGCGCCTGCGTTGAATTTAGTTTCTCACATTGGTATTCTTATTAATTTTTTTCGCAAATTAGCTGTAAATAAAAATAATATATTTTAAAAGCGCCTGTATTATCTTTTCATCCCATTTTAAATTGATAAAATAATTTCACAAACTTAAAAATAACAAATTTTCACAATTAATATGTGGATATCTAAATAAATATATCGTCCATTCAAGTAACCAATGTTTGATAAATAACACTAAACGGTTGATGGCGAAGCAATTCCAATGTATCAAAAAAAACGTGTATCCTACCACAGTTCACGGAATTTTGGTGGTAACATCTCTGAATTTGGCTCAATAACGAGTATTTATGATATCTTATAACAGCAACACTTTGTCGTCGATGTGATTAAAGTGGTACGATTCCATCTAGAAGACGAACATTAGCTTTCAAGTTTTCAAAATATTTCAAAGTGATGGTAGTTTGTTTTATATGCGCGTTTCAATATATTTGCTGTCGCTCAACTGTCGCGAAGGGTTGGATAAGATGCGAAAAAGGAAAATGAACTATAGTAACCTTTGAGCACGGTCGTGTAAAGATCCTGTGGTGGCGGTGGAAGCATATCATCACGATCGACCGATAATGATTTCCCCTTGTTGTCAGGATCCGGAATTGTTGTAGAACTTCCGGGAACGGTCTTCCTTTTTTCTGGAGTACGAAAAATAGAATTCAAAGAAATTCCGCGGGCCGAATCCAAAAAAGCCCGAAAAAAAAAAGATTCGGCCCACCAATGTAATTCATCCGGCCCGCCGCCTCTTTGACAAACTTGACAAACTAGAGTCCTTTTTAAATATGCCTACATTTGGACTGTTTTACCTACGTAAGTTCGAAAAATTTTATCGCTTCGCGCGAATGATCTTTCTACGTCCGGATCGTTTACTTTTTAAAGCTGTCTTTAAAACTACATTAGTGCTTCTATAACGTTGTGCCGTGGAAGGCTGCCAAGTGCGTCGCGGACAAACGGAAAACGTATTCAAAAATATTGAGCATATGTTTTTTAACTTATTTTAAAAGAAAATGCTAGTATACCAAAAAAATCGCGCTCGCTTCGCTCGCCACGTACGACGGACACAAAAAGGTTAACAACACTGTCCTATATTAACAATGAAGGTTATCTCGTTTCTTCAAACTACTATTTTCATCTTTTCATTACGGCGTGTAAACTCTTTTTTTGAACCAAACAAACGCCCTTTTCGCGTTTGAGTCAACATTTTACTGCTTACTTAGGCTAAGAGTAATTAAACACTTTAGTGGGTTTTTAAATGCAAAAAAAAAGATACGAGGCCCGCTTGATTAAAAGTTGTTCTAACATTTTAATAACACATGTTTTAGTTAACATTTGACCGCAGAGACCTTTCTGAGTTTAGTTGTTGCCCGCCACAAGAAAAAGGTTGCCCACCCCTGATTTATAACATGTTTTGCGATACTAAAATATGACGTCGAAGTACTTAAAACTGCCGTTATACGGTGACATCGCAACAAATGACGCTATAGAGATGGGTAAAACCTCAGTTCTGCTACTTTTGCAAATATTGGGTAAATGGCGGGGTACAGTTTCTACAAACGAAGCATTACATTGTAGAAACACTGCGTTGTAGGCTACTAAGCTGCTGAACCTTGGATATCTAATTAACTCACCTTTATGTACATATGTACAGCAAACGTGAATTGTTCTTAAATCGATTGTGGGAAAAGGTTTTCTGCGACCGGTTTAAAAATATTTATTGCCGTTAGATGTCGTGAAGGAGCATAACTACTTACCAAACTCAGAAACTTATGTATATTTAATTAACCAACCTTTCTGCACCGTCGTGCAAAAATCCTGTGGCGGGGTAGGCAACTTTTCATCACGATTTGACGATGACAATTGTGTACTTTTTTGCTTGGAGATAGCAGTTGAACTTCCAGGAGGTGTTTTCGTTTTGTCTAAGGTCGAATTACCTGAGCCATCAAATTGTACAGCACATCAGAGTAACCCTTAAGCAACTATAGTTCGTCTTTTAACTGAACATACTACTTTTCATTTAATGGCATTCGTACACATAAGCATCCAGCATTTTTTTCTACCTGGCATATTAATATGGAAATTAGGTAACTAAAGCTTGTCGCTTGAAAATTGTTAAAATGCACACATTCTATTAAGATATGCCAATTTGCTGTTGGTGGCTTCAAACACCATGATATTCTACCGTTTTGGTAATAGGTGTTATATTTTTAAGTGTTTTGACTTATCGTTGTTATCGTATTTGGCATCAAGATTATGTTGTCGACCTGCTTCGAACAGGTTTTGACCCAAAAGTTACGATAGAGAAATAACCAACAGCTCAGAATTCCACAAAATGTATTGCGCGTTGGCTAACGATTTCTGCAAGAGTAGGATTATATTACACTAAGAAAGCTTAACTTTGGGTTGGTATAATTAACTCACCATTCTGAATCGTCATGTAGAGATCTTGTGGTGGTTGAGGCAGTAGACTATCAGGAGTGAGCGAAGGTAATTTCTTCCTAATTTCAGGTTTGGAAATAGCAGCGGAACTTTCTGGGGCTGTTTTCCCTTTTTTTAGAGTAGAATTTCCTAAACATAAAACAAAATGTTAGCGCATGCAATTTGGTGTTGATTAATTAACATAAACAAACAAAAATATGTTTTTATTATTTAAATTTTTTTAATATTTTTTGCAAACTACGACGTAATACAATTTGTGCCTTAATAAATGTTCAGGAAATTTATAAATTAAACATTAAATCTTTAAAGATATACCTATAGTATTAAAGTGTTAGTTCCTGTTCATACAGGGCAATTAAGAAAGCGGGCGTGGTATAGAAGGTTTGAAATCACTGTATGAATATGTAGGGCTACACCTAAAAATAGCACCAAGTTACGCAATAAGGTTCAAGTGTTCCGTTATAACTTCCGCAGATACTTTCCGCAGAAGCTAAGCCAGCTGGCGTAATAACCAACCTGCCATTGACGTGTATAGAGATTCGTTGACGTTAGAAACCTTCACTTCTTCTCCTGGCAGTTTTGCGATATCGTATATGGAGCTGTACTGGAGTTCTTCTGCGTTGCTAACTAGCGGTTGATCTATGGCTGCGTAGCTTGGTTCGGGTTCGACTTTGATACTTGTTTCAATAACAGAATATTCGGCTCCCTGCTTTATGTTTTGATATTCTGTTATTTGTGGAGGTGGTGGAAAATCGGACGAGGATGGTACATCGGTGTTGAGTTTCGAATAAACGTCGTTGTCTTCTTTTGGTTTCGAGGTCTTAATTTCGTCTATTTTTGCGTACGCTGTCTCTTCTTGGGCATCAGCGTTTGTAGAGGTGGAAGCTTTCGGCTTGTCGGAACTGACGACCTTGTCCTTCCTTTTAACGTTAGCGTAATGCACTTGGGGTTCTGCAATTGATAAAAACATACGTTAAGTAGGTGAATTTTTGTCTATCAAAAAGTGCTATTTAAATACAATAGAGCGCACAAAAAGTGTGGAATGAACCATGCAAAGTATATTGGGCTACCTACTATTAATGTTACATTGATAAATATCTGAAAATTAATTGTTTTTAAGTCGCAAATGGACATTTAACCAAGTTATAGAAAGATTTAACGATGTATTTATTTTGCTTTTATTTTGCTCTTTTCTCCAAATCAAATTATTAAAGTAAACCTTACCTGTTGTTTCTGATGCAGCAGGATTATTCGCAGCTATCTTCGCTCGTCTGATTAATTATAAATAAAAAGGGTTGTTTTAGGTTTGAGGAGCATTTATCAACACAAATCGGTCTAGATCTACTAAATTGATATTATAGTGGTTCAATTTAACGGGTATTAGGCCCATAAATGTGTGATATTACGCGTCGTTAAATGGAACTTTCTTACAAAAAGCTTCCTTATATTAGTCCATATATAATATTACATTTTCCGTCAAAAATCCTTGCATTTATTTAAAACTGTTCGCATTACACCACCCACCTTTTACAAAGAAATCCAACTGCCAGTGAAACAACCAGCAATAGAACGAAGCCACCTGCTGAAGAAGCTGCTATGACAACCTTGTCGAAAGATGTTGTCGATGAAATTTCAATGCTGGTCTTTGTAGTAGCTTTGCAAATTTTGAAATACAAAAATTAAAAGTCCTGTTTTGAAGGCAGCCGTGTCGCTGTTTAAATGTTTCTTAATTCAACCAAATTTGTTTTCTCAATTAAACGCTTTAATACAAAAAAACTGCTATTCCGATAATAATAATTTTTCAGCTTGATCTTAAATTAAACGTTAGGACTGTTGTAAAACATTGTGAAATTAAATTTTAACTCAATTAATTGTATAGCGGTAAACTATTCTGGTGAATTATGCAAATAATAAACGAGTATTTTTTTTAAGATAAAACATTGCCTAATACAATTCCTATGAAAAAAGCATAATATTTTAGTTCATAATATATATTTTTGTCTGAATGGAAGGGATAAATATTTTGGCGTTTATTCTACCTTTGTCAGTTGAAATATATTCAGATGTCAACTCGACCAGACCACTAGTTGTATTTCTTGTGGTACTCTTACTCCAGGTAGCTTCTATTTACATACGAAAGATAAATTAGAAACGTTAAAAGGGTTTCGTGAAATATGGCATAGTTTGGTGTAATATTTTATGTACATTATAACAAAGACCCTTTCGTGCACAAGCGTAAGCAGATTAAGTTTTACCGATATATATAAAGTTAAACTTTAGCTTTGCGATGAAGTACTATACTCTAGAGGCAATATAACGGCAGGGGAAACATCTTCTCAAATAACAGCACATTTTGTCATGACTGCAAGGTTTTGTTAATGAGGACTATGTGTATTCAGCAGGCGCGGATATAAAATATTTTTAGGAGGGGCATGTTATATTTTTAGAGATGACGTCACAAAGTTACGTCATAACACGACGTCACAAACTAACGATTTAAAGTTATTTAAACCTGCTTTCATAAAAAAGTAAGATTTAGAACACTATACACAGTATGTTCATTTAAAAAGTTTTAAGTTGAGAATCTTCTACTTTTATTGCAAATGCTAAAAGATGTAATCGATTGACGGAAAGCGCTTTTGTTTTTTTTAGGTTGCCAAGACTTTCGTATTCGATACTGTGCTGAAACGTGAGACGCTTTGGGGCTAAAACAAATATATCAAAATAGGTCAAGTCATACTAGAAACGTAATCCAGATTTCCGTTTTTGTCATTTACGTATAGCAGTGCCATTTTTGGCATTTATAAAATAGGCAAAACATACAGTTAAGTATCGGGCATGGCGATGTGTCTCCTGTGTCTCCCACAGTCAAAATGCTAATGGAGTGCGTCATAAGTGGTGATAAAAGTGTGAGATGGTACTAAAACCGGGGAAAAAAACTTATTGCTTTTGTAGTGGGCCATTTGAGCTTATTCCAATTCTTTAAATACGCTCTTCGGAGTAAATCATTTATGGGTTTAAATTTAATTTATATATTTTATCCGTCAAATATTTACCAGCATAGGAGGCGACCACCTGATTACCAGCATAGGAGGCGACCACCTGATTACCAGCATAGGAGGCGACCACCTCATTAGCGCTTGTTTTGCTGAGCAAATTTGTTGGGATTACTCTTTGTGTACTTGGTAATACTGTGGTGGTTTGTGTTAAAGAGCCCGTAGTCGTTTGGAGCGTGGACGTCGTGGTCGTTTGTAGCGTGGAGGTTATAGCAGATTCGCTAGTTTTTGGGGTCTCTGTAGATATAATTTTTTCTCAACTCAGATGATGACTTTTATTTAATTCTAAGTAAAAATCTTTCAAAAAAAAGTTTGCCCTAATAAATGGTTGCCATCAGATTAGGAAATGTTACATTTTGAGTTCCTGCAGTAAAAATGATTCTACACCGTCAATTTCTATTTTAACCAGTACAGTAAATTTGAAATTTATTTAATAAAAACACAATCAGTTAATTAAACCTGCTTCGTGTTTAGTGTTCCATATTTGCTATAGTCCAAACTTACCAATAGTTCTCTGGCAAATATACCCACATTTTGGGCCGCAAGGAATGTCATACCACAGTAGATTGGTACTCCAGGAAATCCCCATGGTGACACAACTCTCATCAATAATAGTATTTCCTCCGTTGTCAGGTTGCTGAGATCCCCATGACTTATATATCAAACCTGTTCCATCCATCCACCGAAACTCACCACCACTTGCAATCCGCTTCAAACCGATGTAAAATCCCTTGTTTGGAACTGGCAATGTATTAGATTTAGAGCAGTGGTTCTCAAAATACCCCGAAAGAAGTGTCCGAATATTCGACAAAACTGTTACAACTATTTATCAGTAATAATTACGCTGTAATACGGGTTATAACTACTTTTGTCAATTATACAAATATTATTAGGCGCTTCTAAATGTAACAAAAATTAATATATCCTAAATCATCAACTTTTACTAAACAATAGGAATTGATTTACTCAGTTTGGTAACTCTATGTCGAAAACCAAGCTTATTTATATAAATATAAATAAGATATTTAATACCAGTATTTTGGGCATAGCGACCGCTCTACGACATACCACTGTACTAGAGTTAGACGTGAAACGTTACGTTGTTAATTCGTATTACCGGTCAAATTTGTTAGAAATGTTTGAATCTTTGAGGAGTTGACTTTAGCAAGAGTCGCATTCATTCCAGAACAAACAGAACGTGATCCTTCAAAGTTCTTCGAATCAGTAACAGCAATGTAATATTCCAAATTGTCCAATTTGTGCCAAGTAACAGCCAAAGAATGCGCCACCAGATTGAAACAGAGGAATATAACAGTAACATCCATGGAGTATTGATATAATTAGTACCCTATTTGCACCTATGAAAATGAGAATCATTTTTTAAATATTTTTTCTCATTAAATTATCGCATTAAATGGAATTGTTTAAGATTTCACTTCAATTATTTGCTTTTTTTGAAGGGCAAAGTGATACTTTTGATAAACGCTCTATATATAGTAGACATAAAACTGTACAACTTTGGGTCAACCTATTAGGTTTGATATATAGACCTATGTTTGGTGGCTTTCAGAAAAGCTTTCTTAATGCTTCTACAGTGTTCAAGCAAACTGTCGATTTAAGAGGATTCGTGACGCAATAAATACATATTGCTCACGTTCATAGTCTAATTTACCACAAATTTTACTTTGGCGAGTTTATGAGTCATTTGGTGCAACACGTTATAGTAGGCATAGCGAATTTAAACTAAATACATTTGTTTAAAACGATCAAATCAAACGTAAAACGGAGAAAAGTTATAAACAGAGAGGTTAGCAAAAAAATATAGTTTGTGGTAGAAAGACCTGGTTACCACCTTGTTTGTGACCCTGCTTTATACAGCCTGCTGTATTTTAGACCCAACCAACAGAATATATTTTGTCTACTCGGCGGGGCAAAAAAAATCAAAAATACAACACATCTTTAGATTAGTTTTCGTCAATCATCCTGGTTTGGTATTTAAAAAAAAAACTTTTTCATAATTATGTTGTTTAAACTTTTCCGGTTACAGAATTAGCTACGTGTCGCGACATTAGTTTTTTGATGGAAATCAGTGTTTAATTAGACCTTAAACATTCAACCTTTACAATTTTAAAATTTATGAAAACAAAAATAATTGTTCATTATAATTTGCATTATTTCAAGATAGTGGTCAAGCTGTTGTCTTTCTTCATATGACTTATTATATCCTACCATCATAATATCGCGTGTTAAAGCTAATGAACTAAATGCATTTGCGAAAAGTTAAAGTAATGTGTTACGTGCTTAATTAGCACTCCAAAATTATCACCGGTTGCTAATTACGCCGACTGTAAATTCTAACATTCATTATTAATTTTGCGCCTTGATAACATTATTAATTTTGCGCCTTGATAATGTTATACTTAAAGGTGCTAAACAGTTGTAGGGTAAGTCTAAAACAGAGGCGCAAATGTAAACAACCTTAACCCTAAAACATGTCGTTGACCGTTTGAAAGAATTAATCATTTATCAGCAAAAGTATCGAAAAGCGCTCATGACAGGATAATTAGTAGTCAAACTGTGGTTGACTCTACATCTGGGATAGGCAACTTTTTTGTAGTCAAGGGCCATACCAAACTCAGAAAGTTCTCCGATGGCTGCTAATTTTCAACTGTCTAGAGTTTAGACTTTACGCAGTTTTTTATAACAACCGCAACGACTGTTAATCAGAAATAAAACTGGGGATTTTTTGCATTTGAAAAGGTGTCTAACTACGTGTTACACTAAGTGCAGGAACAGTATTTGCGCAAAGCGAAACAAAGTGCCTTAAGTTAGTTGGAATAGCCAAAAAATATGAGAAATGGCCTCGTTGGCCTCCCCTGCTCTACATAGTACACTCGGTGCTGACCGTCAAATATGCCTATTTTATTACGGTTCGCGAAATCAACATTGGACCACCCTGTATATAGGCGATGGTGAAAACAACGACTCAACAATTTAATATAAGGTTTAATATTTTATTACCGATGACATAAATTTTGAAGCAGGGCTAATATTTTAAAAACAATGTTTAACTTTTTTAAATAACTTTTAGTTCGCCCAAAATGTTATACAACGTGGCTCTACATGTTTGGTAGTTTGAAATTTTGAGCTATGATTTGCTTTTTGTTCATTTTTCGATGATTGTAAATTAACCTTTTTTGTAAACCAACAAAGGTACTAGTCGTCCCTATATTGAATGTTACGGATAGTGTCTAAATTCTTCCAAAGACAAGGGTACCACGTTATTAGCATACGGCCTATATGGAATCAGAGTTCGATCAGCTGGCGTGCTGCAACATCGAAGTTGTCTGTGCGACTGTAAAAAATCAAACTGAATTTTTTGCTTTCGTGAAACTAAAATTCTCATAAAGTTTTGCAAGATCTATAAAAAATCTCTAAGCGTAATTAAGTAACTATTGTAACACATGGCTTAATTGGTTAGCTGTTAGACGCTAATTTTGCTATACTTAAAATTTAGAACTGCAAAACTGGCATATAAACCAAAATAAGTGTTGTGCGTTTGGTCGGAAATGGACCGAATGAAGCCCGTCTGTATAGCGCTACACTATGTACGGTAAACACACAAACACACATGTTACCCCAGTGAAGTTACCTGCTAATATTTCACCGGAATAAACTATCCTCTTTTTTATTGTTTGTAGCAAGCAAGGCTGGCGATATGGCTCAAGATAAAACCATATTTCTGAAAAAAATGGATAGATCTATTTTCTTGTTAGTCTGTCGCGACGCATGACCGGCCATCGGCATACAAACTAAGCCAAACATTTTCTAAGGTATTACACTATAAATACCAACGATAGATCATTTTTTATGCTAGCTTGGCATTAACAGCGATTTTATGCAAAATTTGATGCAGAGGCTAACGCAGAACATTGGTGAGATTGTGCGATTTGGAATGAAGCCAGTTTCCCAAATAGCAAATCCTGGTCGCATTTTATTACGTGTATATATTTTTCCTGACTGTCTAGCTAAAAGTAATTATTCCTAAAAAGACGAGGCCGTTTAACTTTAAGGGCTTCACACTTAAGTTTTTCTGCTTTTCAATTGTAACAAACAAATCAACTAAAGAGAATACGTCAGCCTACAGATATTTACTTAAAAATATATATTAGAGTAGGCATGAAAAGGTCTGCAAAATTTGCCATTTTGGAACAAAAAGATCAATTACCCAAATATATTTTAATATTTTTCCTTTTTGTCTTGTGAAAAACGTTTTAAAGCGCGATATGCTTTAAATGCACCGATTCTGTTCTAAATTGGTGATTTGTCACCAAACATATAAATTACACTTTACAACACTTTTCAAGTCCTTCCTATAGCAACAAGACAGACTGTATTTTTCTATATTATAGCGACAATGACCAAATTAAGCCTTCAAACTATTGCGATCAAAATATTGTTACAAAACAAATAGGTTGGAAAAAAATGTTTTAGACTAGCGTGGTCCAACTTCTTTTCATCGCGGGCCAAAAATAAGTTTTATCTTGCGGGCCAATGTTTTTATATTGCGATTCTTAGGCTTATTGCTGGCAAATTATACATAGTCTCATGGCATATATGGTAACTTTATGGAATGTATACCTTTATTCCGTTACGGTAGTTATGAAATATATTCAACACCAAAAAAAAAAAAATTGAAGTGATATTGCCAGATTGAACCAAAGCTGACTATCAGTTTGCGGGCCTAAAAAGCTGAACTCGCGGGCCAACTTTGGCCCGCGGGCCTGCCGTTGGACCACGCTTGTTTAGACTGTTTACCATTTCTAAATCGGATCTAACAAACAGTACAACCCAGTCATAAACTATGAATTGCCCACTGCCGATTAGTAATAAAAATCAGAAACAGATACAGTTTTCCAGAACAACTAATGTTTTTAAATATAATTATCTGAGAAACATCGTCCAATATATCTTCTGTGTTGAAAATCCCGTTAAACAGCAGTTGCCTTAAACAAAGATTCAGTTGCTTTATACAATCAACCTTACTGCATCTGAGTAATGCAAAGTTTCTCTAAGAACGAGTCGGGCGGTGTCGGATATTTGGAAAGTAGGCGAGACGATGTCAAAACACAGGTAGGCTAGTAAAACAACAAACCATTAGTATATTCCCATCACAACACTTAACCTGCTTCAATACGATATTCTCAGGATTTACTGCATTATATAGAGTGACAATTCCCTTCCATCAAAACGCAACCCGTTAGGCAGGCACAAAAATCGATTTATTACCCAGGATAATATTTGTAGACTTCGCTTTTTTCCCTGGCATTAAATAAAAATGTTTGTAAAAATATTTGCAAAGAAATATGACTTGCGTTACCTTTAGAAGCTTGAGAAAAATCGTTATGCTAAATAATTATCCGCACTACCCTTGAAAGCCCAATTTAACTTTACATTTTACCATTTTGCAAAGAAGAATGTATCCGCTTTACTAAAGGGGAGAAAATAATTATATTCACAATAGACCCTAATAATAACGATAACCTCCTTCATCAAATCAATTGTACAGTGATTGACATATAGGCTAGGATAAAGCCAAATACTCGCCCACGCATATCTAAAAACGCAGCAGAGGCTATACGTGAACAGATTACTAAGCAATACAGTTTCCAGCAAGTTGAGAAACCGATTTTGATGGAAAGCCTGATGCAAGGTTTGTCCCTCTGTGGAATCCGTATACCTTTACCCCTTAGCTTGTTAATCCAATCTTCTATTTTTTAAAGATTGCAGTATATTAAGATCCCTGGATATACTATAGCGTTTTGTCCCTATATTTAGCCACATAATATTCTTTTTTACAGGTGTGCTTTGTTAACAACAGCATAAAGGCTGGTAATGTCCGGCGTTTCTTGCACATTGTTAGATTGGTTTGTTTCTTCTACATCTTGTTCCTTCTTATTGACCAACGTATCCTCGATTTTCGATTCTACAAAGCACATAACATTAGAAAGCTAAAAGAACGATCCTTATAACGTCATGTAGTCCTAAGAAACAGCACAAAAAATAACACAATCGTATTACATTTTTTAAACTCATTTGGATATTTTTATTTGTTTTCAGTTTTCTCCCGTTCCTTATGTGCTTGACCCACTGCGAAAATTTAGTTGTGTACATTGGTATTCTTATTAATTTTTGTCGCAAATTCGCCCTAAATTAAAATGATATTTTTATATGTAAAACAATAAATAAATGCATCGTCCATTTAAGTAAACAGTCTTTAATGATTTGCAATACTAATAATTAGGGCGAATATTTTTTGACTTGTCAAAAAAAGTCAAAATTTTGTCAAAATTTACACGTTGGATCAAAATTTGTCAAAAATTTTCAAGTCAAAATCGAATAAAATTGCACATAAATCGCTTACAAAATTAAAAAAAACTAAAATCAGCTTTTTGAAATTGGTCGTTCGGTTATTTTGTAATTTATCTTTCATTTCATTAAAAAAAAATTAGTTTTTATATAAGTTCAAAGTCATTTTAACCGTATTATATCTTTATTAGAGCAATATACAGTATAAAAACGCGTGATTAACGACGCCTAGGTTATTTAAATAAATGTATTTCTAACAGGTCAAAATTTTGTCAAAATAAATTATTTTCAGGTCAAAATTTTGGTAAAATTTTAATTTTTCAGGTCAAAATTTCGTATTTTTTTGGTCAAAAAATGTTTGCCCTACTAATAACAAATTACGGTTGATGACGTCGCAATTGCAATGTAAAAAAAATACAAACGTTAATTTTACCCCAGTTCACTGTATCTTGGTGGTAAGATCTTAAAATGTGGCTGAAATATAAGTTTTTATTCTATCTTATTGCAGCAGCACTTTGTTGTCGATGTGATTCAAGTTATACGATTCCATCTAGAAGAGGCACATTACCTTTTAAGTTTACAAAACACTTTAACGTAATGGTAGGGTGTTTTACAAGCGCGTTTGAATATATTTGCTGTCGATAGAAGTTGACGCGAAGGCTTGGATAAAGACGTGAAAAATGTGGAAAGAACCATAATAACCTTTGAGCACGGTCGTGTAAAAATCCTGTGGCGGAGGTGGAAGCACATTATCAGCATTGGACGATGATGGTTTGCCATTGTTTTCAGGCTTCGGTTTTATTGTTGAACTTCCACGAAAGGTCTTTGTTTTTTCTAAAGTACAAAAAATAAAATCCAAAAAAAGTCCTGGCAAAATTATCCAATTTCAAAAAAATGCCGAGAACGATATACCATTTACATATTTCAAGTTGTGTGGCAATTGTGAACCCTAGGGAACAATTATGAGTAAACCTAGCAAAAATAAAACCCTGCTTTTTGTCCATAAGGTATCTCGATCGTGAAAACATTAAATGTGGGTCAAGTAAGCATTGCTTTGCGATACTAAAAATATGACATCGAAGCACTTAAATCAATTGACGCTAGAGATGTGCAAAATGTTTGCAAAACCCTTTATCGGACAGGTTTTTTAAAAGATTTACGAAACTGAGAAACTTATGTATAATCAATTAACCAACCTTTCTGCACCGTCGTGTAAAAATCCTGTGGCGGGGGAGGTAACATTTCACCACGAGTTAACGATGACGATTGTTTCGTTTTTTGCTCGGAGATAGCAGTTGAACTTCCAGGAGGTGTCAAGGTCGAATTACCTGAGTCATCAAATTGTACAGCACATCAGGGTAACCCTTAAGCAACTACAGTACGGCTTTTAACTGAACATACTACTTTTCATTTATTGTCATTCGTACACATAAGCAACCAGCATTTTTTTCTACCTGGTATATTAATATGGAAATTATGTAACTTAAAAAGCTTGTCGCTTGAAAATTGTTAAAATACACACATTCTATTAAGATATACCAGTTTGCTGTTGGTGTCTTCAAACACCATGATATTCTACCATTTTGGTAATAGGTGTTATATTTTTAAGTGTTTTGACTTATCGTTGTTATCGTATTTGGCATCAAAATTATGTTGTCGACCTGCTTCGAACAGGTTTCAACCCATAAGTTACGCTAGGGAAATAAAACGCTCAGCATTCCACAAAATGTATTGTGCGTTGGCTAACGATTTCTGCAGTAGGATTCAGTAGGATTATATTACACTAAAAAAGCTTAACCTTGGGTTGGTATAATTAACTTACCATTTTGAATCGTCATGTAGAGATCTTGTGGTGGTGGAGGCAGTAGAATATCAGGAGAGGGCGAAGGTAATTTCTTTCTAATTTCAGGTTTAGAAATAGCAGCGGAACTTTCTGGGGCTGTTTTCCCTTTTTTTAGAGTACGATTTCCTAAACAAAAAACAAAATCTAAATCTTAGCGCATGCAATTTGGTGTTGATTAATTAACATAAACAAACAAAAATATGTTTTTATCATTTACATTTTTTTTAAATTTTTTGCAAACTACGACGTAATACAATTTGTGCCTTAATAAATGTTAAATTTATAAATTAAACATTAAATCTTTAAAGAGATACCTATATAGCGCTAAAGTATTAGTTCCTATCCGTACAGGGCAATTTTATCCGTACAGGCAAAAAGCGGGCGTGGTATATAGAAGGTTTGAAATCACTGTATGTAGGGCTTCAACTAAAAATAGCACCAAGTTACGCAATAAAGTTCAAGTGTTCCGTTACAATTTCCGCAGATACTTTAGGCTAAGCCAGCTGGCGTGCTAACCAACCTGCCATTGACGTGTATAGAGATTCGTTGACGTCAGAAATCTTCACCTCTTCTCCTGGCAGTTTTGCGATATCGTATATTGAGCTGTACTGGAGTTCTCCTGCGTTGCTAACTGGCGGTTGATCCATGGCTGCGTAGCTTGTTTCTGGTTCTACTTTGAAACTTACTTCTATGACGGAATATTCGGCTCCCTGCTTTATGTCCTGATAAACCACTATTGGTGGAGGCGGTGGGAAATCGGACAAGGATGGTACATCGGTGTTTAGTTTGGAATAAACGCCGTCGTCTTCTTCCGATTTTGACTTCTTGATTTCGTCAATGTTTGCGTATGCTGTGTCTTCGAGGGCATTTGTGGAGTTGGAAGCTTTAGGCTCCGAACTGCCGACCTTGTCCTTCCGTTTAACGTTAGTGTAGTGCACTGGGGGTTCAGCAATTTATAAAAACATATGCTAAGTAAGTAAATTTTGTCAAAAGTAATATTAAACAACAATCGTTTACAAAAATAAAGACCCGAAATGAACCATGGAAAGTATATTGGGTGCCAACAATAAATTCCACACTGATAAACTTTTAGTTGAAGCAAATTCATATCTACTACCCAAGTTACAGAAAGACTTCGCAGTGTATTTGCTTATACTTCCAAACAAATAAGAAAAACAAGTACATTATATACCTGTTGGTTCTGATGCAGTATGATTATTCGCAGCTATCGTCGCTCGCCTTGTAGTATATAGAAAAAAACGTTTTTAGTTTGGAAGACCGTTTACCAACACAAATCGCTCTAGGTCCACTAAATTAATATGACGGTGGTTCAATTTAACGGGTATTAGGCCAACGAATTTGTGATTTTACTTGTCGTTAGATAGAATTTTCTTACAGTGATTCTATGTCGTTACAGGTAACTTCCTTATATTAGCCCACATAAAATATTATATTTGTTGTCATTAAAAACATTCTTGCATTTTTTTGTAAACTGTTGCTAGCAGGCATAGTAATATTAATCAAAAACAGCTCTTCTGGTAAATGTAATATAATTACCATTACCAGAAATTACAATTGCCAGAAGAGCTGTGTTTCGACTAATATTGCATTAATATATTGTATATTCTGTTATCATGCAATTAAAAACAGAGAAATATTGAAACCCTTGCCACATTACACCACCCACCGTTTACAAACGAATCCAATTGTTAGTGAAACAACCAGCAATACAACGAAGCCACCTGCTGAAGAAGCTGCTATGATGACCACGTTTAAATATGCCCTCGATGAAGCTTCAACGCTGTTCTTTGTAGTCGCTTTGAAATTTTAAAAATATAAAATTAATAGGCTTGTTATTAAGGAAGCAGTAACCCTATTTAAATGAGTCTCAATTCAGACTAAAATTTGTCTTCTCGAAGTTTATCGTGAAAACATTATATGTTATCCACATACTACATATCATAATTTTTCCGCTTGATTTTAAGATGAACGCAATGAATTTGACATATAGTTTTTACTCATTTACTGGTTTAACGGTAAACTATTTTGGTAAGCATTTAAAACAATAAATGAGTTTTGTGTTTCAACAGACAACATTACGTGATACGATTCTCAGGGAAATGTATATTGTTTTCTGATTAGAAATTATTAAAATTTTGCGTTAATTTTACCTTTGTTAGTTGATACATATACAGATGTCCACCCGACCATATCGGTAGTGGATTTTCCTGTAGTACTCTTGTTCCAAGTAACTTCTATTGACATACGAAAGATAAATTAGAAAAGTTAAATTATGTCCGTAAAGTTTTGCATAATTTAGTGTAATCTCGTATAGGTTGGGAAAGGTGTTACTTTTAATGCAAAAGCTCTACTAAAATGATATTATTGAAGCGAACAAAACGCCTTTATGTCGTTTAATTTGCCAATTTTTTTTTGTACTGTGGCGAGCACACGACGCCTTTGGGCTAAAGCAAATTTAACAAAGTAGGACAATACATACTAGAAACGTAATCGGGATTTACGTAATTAAAATGGGCAAAAATACAGTTTGTTGTGAGGTATGGCGGCGTGCATTGATAGGACACTTTTATAGGGGAGTAAGTTATAGAACACTCCATCAGTATATTGATGCATATCAACCCTATTTTATAGTTACGTAAATTGTTGAAATACAGGGCTGTGGAGTCGCAGCCGGTTTATTTGGGTTGATTGTGAATCGGGAAATAAAAGTTGAACTTGAGTTTGTTTAAAATGCTGTAGTCGGATGTGGGATCCAAAATGGCTTAAGCTTTGCAATTAACTTTTCAGTACCCATATATATAGTGTTATGTGGCTATACCAACGGCCAGGAAATGCTAACGAAGTGTGTCTTAAGTGAACATCAGTTGATACTCAAAATATGACAAAAACCGGCAAAATACATTTCTCTTGTGGTGGGCATTTTCGGTAAATCATATAAGTTTAAATTTCATTTATAGATTATTATCCGTCAAATATTTACCAGTGTAAACAGCAGAGGAGGCGACCACCTGACTAGTGCTTGTTGTGCTGAGCAAGGATTTTGAAATGACGCTGTGTGTAATTGGGAAAACTGTGGTGGTTTGTGGTGAAGAGTTCGTAGTCGTTTGTAGCGTGGTTGTTGTAAGCGTTTGTAACGTTTTGGTCGTTTGTAACGTGGATGCAGATTCGCCAGCTGTTGGGGGCTCTGTAGATTTAAAATCCTCCTCAACTCATATGTTGACTTTAATTCAAATTTTCGAGATTATTCCAATTTTAGTCAAAGTTCTTCGTAAATATTCTGCCCAAAGAAAAGTTTTCCGACCGATTAATAAATGTTGCATTTTGAATTATATCAGTAAAAATGATTTTACACTGCCCTTTTCTATTTTAAAGCAGTGTTGTTAATTTAGAATTTCGATAATAAAAACACAATAAAATGTGTAAAACCTATTCGTCTTTAATGTGTTATGTTTGTTATAATATACTCACCAATAGTCCTCTGACAAATATACCCGGGTGTTGTTGTGTCGCAAGGAACATCTAACCACAATAAATTTGTACTCCAGTAAGTCCCCATGGTTACGCACTCCTCCTTTTCTTGATGGTTGTCAGGTTGATCCTTTCCCCATGACGTATATACCAAAGCTGTATCATCCAACCATCGGAACTCACCACCACTTGCGATCCGCTTCAAACCGATGTAAAATCCTTTACTCGGAACTGGAAAAGTATTAAAGCAATGGATTCCAAAATAACCCAAAAAGAAAAGTCCAAATATTCGGCAAAAATATGACAGCTGTTTATCAGTTACAATTTACGCTCTAATACGCGTCATAACTAGTTTTTGTCAAATATACAAATTTTATTAGGCGATTCTCAATGTAACAAAACTTATATCGTTTAAACTAACAAACTTGCACTAAACAACTGGAAATTGATTTACTCAGATTGGAAACTCTACGTCGAAAACCAAACGGGTTTAAATAAATATAAACAAGATATTAAATACCATTTTTTTCGCGGTCGCGGCAACCATATGCCGAACCACTGTATTAGAGTTATATACGCGAAACGTTGGCTGTTAATTTGTATTACCGGCTAAATTTGTTAGAAACGTCTGTATCTTTGACGAGTTTACTTTAGCAAGAGTTGAGTTCATTCCAGCACAAACAGAACGTGATCCATTAAAGTGATTTGAATCATCAACAGCAACGTAATATTCCAAGTTGTCCAACTTGTGCCAAGTAACCGCCAAAGAATGCGCCACCAGATTGAAACACAGGAATAACATTACAGTAATATCCATCGAATATTAATATAAGTAGTACCCTATGTGCACCTATAAAAATGAGAATGGTTAAATTTAAAATTTAATGATATTTTAAAATAAGGAAAGTGTCCTTTTTAATATTTGTTTTTCGTTAAATTATTGCACTTAATGTAAGTCTCCTCAAAAACAATATTCGCTTTTATTAAAAATTAAATTATTTCCTTTTAAAAGGACGCGGTGATACTTTTGATAAACTTTCTAAAGTAAACATAAAATTATACAAAATTGGGTTAAAGTATTACGTTTGTTATAGAGGCCTATATGTTTGGCTGTTTCTAGAAAAGCTTAACTTGGCAGCGTTCAATTTGACAGGATGTGTGACGCAATAAGTACATCAAAAACATTCGCATGTTGCTCACTTCAAGAGTTTAATTTAACAAAAATTTTACTTTTTAGGGTTTGTTAATCGCATTGTGCAACACGGTATAATATGCCTTGCACTTTTGGGCAGATTTCCTTATAACAGACAAAAAATATTACAAACGGTTAGACGTTCTTAAAATTCAGTTAGCAAAAAAATATAGTTTGAGAGGGCATTGCCTGGTTAAACCCCTTTTTTGTGACCCTGATTTTACAAACTGTGTTGCAGCTCCAACCAACAGACTGGTTTCGCGTAATCGCGGGGCAACTAGTCATCTCGTGTTAATCCACTCTATACGACGACGAAATATGAATAGCGACTTGCGAAATCAAATGTTTGCTTACGCCCTAATTTAATATATCATTTCAGGGACTTCATCTCTCATACGAATGACTAAACTGTGTCTTGCTTTCCTTGTTTGTGATCGCTCATTACACGAGTATGTAGTATATTCACCGAAAACTATTACTATATGGTGGGCCGCACGCAGACTTTACTATAAGTTTGCAAATATGGTGCACAATATGTTGTTATCGGCCGCGAAGCCAAAGATTTTCATTGAGGGCCTTTCATTTTTTCAGTTGGTAAGAATTACATCATAACCTGGTGTCACACAACTATAAATTTAAACATAATTTTTAACAAAGTAACCTTATGAACAACACATTATTATCTGCTTATTTTGTTAATTTTAGGTTTTGAAAACTTTCGATACAAAAGTGACATTACAAAGATCTTATCGATTTGTACAAAGCATTATTGCCTATCATAGTTTTAGTTTTTCATTTTTTGAGGGTACAATGAGCGGCAAGACGCGTTTAAACTAAATCGTTTTATTAAATGTTATGAGGCTCATTAGAAACATATTTGAGACTAATGTGGAATACAAAAATTTGTGCAGTTGTGGTTAAAAGTAGGCTCAAAATACCGTTTGAGTGCCATGGCCACGCGCCCCCATGTATTCGTCCCAGGTTATGAGTCAATCAATTTTACTTTTACCACTATTCACAGTGCAAAATAAAGCAATTATTTCCGTAGATATTATGTAGTGCCGCATTTCGTAAAAAACATAATTTTTCCAAATTCCGTTCGATTATTTGTAAACCTCTGTTTCAAAAACTAAAAGCTTCAAAGGCTATTGAAATTCTGTTAAAATCTATATCGATTAAAATTAACCAAAAAAATCCTATTTTAGTTTGAAATCACCGGCTCACCTGCAAATATCGTACCTCATTTTTTCATAGCTCTTAACTAGACGTTTTTGTGTCGCTGCAGAAGTCTCTGTGGTTAGCTTTTGATATTTTGCAAGCAAACAAACAAAATACAGCAAATCGCGTTACTTTTCATTAGTTTTCGCCAATTTTCCTGGTTTGCTATTTTTTTGAAACACGTTTTATATTATGTTAAAACTTTGCCGTTTACAGGATTAGCTATACGTGTCGGGACATAAGTTTTCGATAGGATCATTGTTTATTTATTCCTCAAAATTAAAACTTTGTAAATTTCGAATTTATGAAAACTATAACTGTTGTTACTATTTGTTTCATTTAAGGTATAGTCATCAAGCTGCTATCTTTCATCACTGTGGCATATAATATCTTACCATCTGGGTACTACGTATTATAGCTAACAAACTAATCAAATTTGTGACGATATAACATACAGCTATAAAGTTATTCTACAGTCACAGAATCTAAATAGTATAAGGTTATATCTAAAACAGAGGCGTCAACATAAGCAAACTTCAACGTAAAAGCATTCCGAGGAACGTTTAAAAGAAATAATCATTCATCGGCGAAAGCGTTGAAAAGCGGTCATTGCAGGCAATAAGTTGTCTAACTTTATGCCTTATTTAGCTTTTACATCAGGGGTGGGCAGGGGCGCCCGCAGAAAATTTTCCAGGGGGAGGGCAATCAGGGGTGTATCCAGGTTATCATAAAAGAGAGTCCTGAATTTTTAACTTAGGTAATTCCCCTATTTTCCGTCTGATGTTAATGAATAATGACGTCATAAAACAGCGACGGTATGACGTCATAGAATGATGATTCCAGGACGTCATAAAAAAATTAATCAGAAACAGCCAAATAACGTCAAGCAAAAGCGAATATTTAGACGAAATACGAACACTTACGTCGTGAAAATCCTGCAAAGCGTCAGCTACGAAACTACGGTGTGCAATCCTTAACTTCAGGCGAAAAAATAAACCAAGACCGTGAAATATTTGTAAAAATTTGTTGTAGAATCATACATAATTCGACTATCAGCAGGGCAGTTTCCCAAATTCCATGAACGAAACTATCGCGCTAAATTACAAGCACGCCTTTCGCCACCTGCAATATTAAGCAAAGAACGTTTTTCCCGGGTGTTGTTATGCCAGGATTAGCGCAACATCTGCGCCGAGCTGTGTGCCAAGTCAGCTAAATTACAAGCTGCGGTTGAGGGAAAATGGGTTGGGTCAATTGCACACTTAACACGTGGTATTAGAATATGCTTAAATAGCATAGTTTTGCGTTAACTATCATTACATAAAAATGAAGACTTTGAAACGCGCACGACAGTCACCATTATACCTTCTTTTAAGAATCTGCTTCTGTTAAACAAATGCCGATGTTACACCTTCAGATATTAGCGAGGAACTTTAACTGCGTCAGTTCTATCTGCAGTGTTCCCGTCAAAATTAATTTCTTTACTGTTGTACTTAACATAATTCTTTGTGGGCGTTAAACTTGTTGATGACGACTAACCGGGCGCTAAAAGTGGAGTGATTATTGCTGCGTTAAATCAGGGAAATCAACGTTAAGAGTATGCACGTTTGTTTTTGTGCGACTGAGAAACCAAGCTAAAAGCTATATTCATCTTATTTTAGTTACGTAAATGGGTGAAATACAGACTGTAGAGTCGGCCCAAATTAGGGACTCGACAAAATCGCACATTTGGCCGAACTCGGGTTGTTTTTACCCGACTCCACAGTCCTGGTTGCCAGTGCAAAACCAAATACATAAAAAAAGAAATAATGTTTGGCACGCGAGTTGTTAATATTTGACATCATTCATAAAATGACACACTCCATACGAAAGGTTGCCGACCCATGACCTAAGCGAATAACGAAAACTATCCGGCGTTTACGATAGAAGAAACAAATCACGAAAAACGGCGATTTGCGCTTGATTTTAATTTCGCATTAGCTTAAGACGCGTAACCCAATTACTTGTAAAGCACACCGCTTCGAACAGTTTGTTAAACCGTGACAAAAGCGATGATATCACTGACGAAAAGGAGGGTAAAAAAAATTTGCGCGAATGCTTTTTATACATGCGGTACCTTTTCATGCTGTCTTTTCAAATAGATCAGTGCAGACAAGAACGTAATAAAATTTTTTTTGACAAATTTTTTTAACATTTCATTATTTTTGGCAGTGTACTACAATCTTGCAAGAAATTGAAAAGAAATACCGGTATGCCAAAAATTAAATCACTTTGCTTGCCAGGTACGTCCAGACTTAAAAATTAGTAAAACTGAACTGGATTAACACTTAAAGTTATAGACATTTTACTGCCTCCTTAAAAGTAATTAAACACGTCTTAAAGTCCAAAAAAAATCCGAGACCCGCCTGATTCACAGTTATTTTAACGTTTTAATAAAAACGGCCACATAGACCTTTCTGAGTTTGGTTTTGGCCCACGACTAGAAAAAGGTTGCCGACCCCTGGTATACACCAAAAGTAGTGTGTTGTGTTGTATCGGAACTTGGTCGAATAATGCTCGTCTGTATAACGCACTACACTGGTTAAGTACGTCACACAAGCATCTTCCCAGTGACATGAACTTCTGCAATTTGACTGAAATAAATTACTCTTTTCTATTATTTGAAGCAAGCGAGGTATTCGCTATGGCTCTCGATAAAACGTTTTTCCTGCTTCTGTTAGTGTGTTGCGTCGCATGACCATCCACCGGCGTTTGACTTACTAAGTTAAATATTTCAATAAAAATATCAAAGCCATAATATTCGATAAAAGCGACATTTCGCAATTTACACACGTTTCAGCAATAATTCATGTCATCATCGGTGTAAAAATCAAGACTTCATTGATCGAATATTATGGCTTTAATATTTTTATTGAAATTACTAAAAATCCGTTTACTGTGTTCCTAAGCCAAATATATTTATAGACTAGATAAAATACCCGACGTTGCCCAGTTTAAATAGAGTATTGACCAGGTAAATTCTAAATGGTGAAACATAATTCCACAATAATGCACGAAGTCTACCTGCATTTCGTCTGGTTAAACAAAATGAAACAATTGATCAAGCTGTGGGCTCTTTATCACTATTGCATATTACGTTGTAAAATGTTAAACTGCTAGCCTGATGTTAAACCCCGTAACTATTAAAAAAATAATGTGGACATCAGCATTTAACCCATAAGTAATATTACGGATAACGTACTATCTTCGTCTGAGGCATAAATAATGCGAAAACATTTTTTCAAAGAGCAAAACATTTTACATATGCCTAAATGTTTTGCACTACGTTAGGGTTGTTCAGATTTTTAAAAAGTTTAGCTAATCAGAGTTTTTGCCATGGTTTGGACGTTCAAAATAGGATTGACAAAAAACTTGTTACATTGGGTCATGATTTCGTCCGCCTCAATGCCCTCAAAGTTTAACAGTTTGTGTCTGAAAAGTGGTTTAACTCGACTGGCGTAGAATAAACGTTTGCTAAAGGCATATGTTACAGCCAAGGGTTTAAAAATATTGTGACAATTTGACATGCAACCTAAGTGAAGCGTTGTGTGTTGCTTCTGTAATGATACGACAAAGTTCTTGACTGTAGCACAAAACACTTGTCCAGAACTACTAACAAACGTAAAATTTTAAGTTGTAACAGCAGTTGTTTAGACTTGCGTTATATAGAAGCAACTCATTCGGCATCAAACTGCTTCATACGCACCAAAAATCCTTAAAAAAAATAAAAAAAAATAAAAATTGCTTACCCTTGCACGGTTTGAGACGGTTTCTGTTTTACACTATCGTCAGGCTTCTAGCTTAAAGAGGCAGCAGTATGAGCGACGTTGCTCTGTCTGTCTCTTTAAAACCATATGTCAGTGACCGACCAACGAACATATTCCATGGATAATTTTATGGCGGACAAACTTTGCCGTTTATTATGGTAGTTACCAGGGCTGCGGAGTCGGTTAAAAATAACCCGAGACCGACTCCTGCCAAAAAAATAAACCCGCCAATTAACGTAACTAAAATAGCGTGGCTATTCAGTAATCAACTTTAGGGATGTCGTATTGTTCATTTATTCACAATGCATGGTTGTAAATATTCCACCATATGCTATTCCACCTTTACAATTTCCAGTTGGCGGCAATATCAGTTTAAAAATTTGGTACTGCGCATGCGCACGTCGGGCTCGGGACTCGGGTAGTTTTACATGGTCTTACTGGAGTCCAGATTCCCAAGTCCGACACCAGCAAAACAAACCGACTCCTCGAGTCCGGATTGCCGAGTCCGACTCCGCAGCCCTGATGGATAACACAGTGTAAATAGCAACAAAAAACCTTGTGCCGACTAGCATGACACTAAAACTATTTTGTATGCCATTGTATGCACTATACTTAAAATACATATTAGAGTAGAAAAATCTAGCCATTCTTGAGCCTAAAAGGATAATTACACAAATATTTTGTTGATTGCACAATGATAAACATGGTATTTACTTTTATCTGGCTTAATAGTGATTTAACACGAAATATGCTTAAATTCACTGATTCTGCTCTAAATTGGTAATTGTCACCCCAGTATATCACTTACACCTCACAGCAGTCTTCAGGTCCTTCTTACATAACAACGTAAAATATTGTATTTTGACATAATAGCTGCAAAGACTAAATTAAGCTTCTTGAATCATTTTAAAACTTGGGCGAAAAGCCTTTTGTATAGGATTTCGTACAGATCCCAAGACTGTTTTAAGACTAAAAACAAAACGCTTAGAAAAAAACATGTTATGGACTGTTGACCTGTTCTAAGTCGGATGCAACAAATTGTACAACCCAGTGATAACCGCATAAACTTGTTTAAACTATGATATGCCCACTGTTTATCAGTAACAACAACCATAAACAGATAGTTTTGCAGGAAAAATAATAATTTTCAAAGAAAATATTTAAAAAACATCGTCTAATACATCTTCTGTTTTTAAAAGTCAGATATACAGCAGTTGCGTATAAAAAAAAACAGCTACTATACATAAGGATATCTACTGCATCTGCGTAGCAAAAGTTTCTCTAAGAATAGATTCGTAGGCGCTGTCGGTTATTTAAAGTAGGCGAAATGACGAAAAGCAAGTAGGCTATGCCGGTTATTGCTTTCGATTCAATAAAACAACAAACTTTCAAACTATAGTCCCATCGCTACTCTTGGTTATTGTAAGAACTTTGGGGCCAATTTCCTTCCTTCAAAACACAGCTTGTTATACAAGGCTCAAATCTATTTAAGATTCTTACGTTTCGTTAGACTTGTAGCTCTTGCTATTTTTTTTTCAGGAATTAGTGAAAATGTTTACTAAAATGTGTGTAAAGAAACATGTCTTGAGTATAACCTTGGGCAGTCGGAACAAAATCATATTATTTTAAATTATTATGTGCATATCACCCGTGAAAACCCAATCTAACTCAACTTTGGTAACAATTGCAACGGTATATCTATTATACCATTATATAGGGATGGAAGTAATTGTATGGCCAATAACCCTTATATTAACGATACACCCCTTTATCAAATCAATTGCACAGTGATTGGCATATAGGCTAGGATAAAGCTAAATATTTGCCCACGCATATCCTATAACGGAGAGGCTACTTCAAAAGATTTCTTAGCAATAGGCAATACAGTATCCAGCAAGTTGCAAAACCGATTTTCATGGAAACCCTGCTTCAAGTTTTTTTCGCTCTGTGGAATCCATATCCCTTATATACATTAGCTTGTAAGTGCCAAACTTCCAACATTTATTTCTTTAGATTGAAGCAAATTAAGTTTCCTGGATATACTATAAAAGTGTTTTCCTATATTTAGCCACATGTCATTCGTTTTTACACGTGGTTTTGTTAACAACAGCATAAAGGCTGCTAATTTCCGGGGTTTCTTGCATATCGTTAGACTGGTTTGTTTCTTCTACATCTTGTTCCTTCTTATTGATCAACGTATCCTTGATTGTCGATTCTACAAAGCACATAACGTTAATAAACTGAAAGACCGATCCATATAAAGCCATATAGTCCAAAGAAACATTACAATATCGTATACCATTAAATCGAAATATTTTGGATAGTTTTATTTGTTTTGAGTTCTAACATTTCATTATGTGGTTGACCTGATTTGGGCGCTTGCATTAGGTTTAGTTGCACATTGGTATTCTTGAATTTTTTTTCGCAAATTCGCACTATATTAAACGATATTTTTTGAAGAGGCTCATGTTATGTTTTGATCCCATGTAAAATTGATAAAAGTAATTTAACCAACATTAAATTGACAAATTTTCGCAATTAATATGTGGAAATATAAATAAGTAAATCGTCCGTTCAAGTAGCAAATTTTTAATGACTAACCCTGCGGTTGACAAACATATGCCACAGTTTACGGAATCCTGGTGGCAACATATTTAAATTTGGCTCAAATAAGAGTATTTATCATATTTTATAACAGCAATACTTTTTGCCGATGTGATTCAAGTAATACGATTCCAACCAGAAGACGCACATCAGCTTTCAAGTTTAAAACAATATTTCAAGTTGATGCTAGGGTGTTTAACAATTGCGTTGCAATATATTTGCTGTCGCTAGAAGTTGTCGCGAAGGGTTGGATAAACAAGCCCAAAAGGAAAATGAACTAAAGTAACCTTTGAGCACGGTCGTGTAAAGATCCTGTGGTGGCGGTGGAAGCATATCATCAGCATTGGACGATAATGATTTCCCCTTGTTGTCAGGATTCGGAATCGTTGTAGAACTTTCGGGAACGCTCTTCGTATTTTCTGGAGTACGAAAAAATAGAATCCAAAAAATTCCCGGCAAGGTTGGCCAATTTAAGAAATGCCAAGAACGCTTTGCCATTTATGTGTTTCAAGTTGGGGGACAATTATTAGCAAAGCTAGGGGACAATTCTTATTAAACTTATCGTAACTAAAACTATCATTTTGTCCCTATTAACAGTATCTCGATGGTAAAAACATTAAATGTGGGTCAAACAAGCGTTTATAACATGACTTTGCGATACTAGAATATGACGTCGAAGCACTTAAAACTATACGGTTACATCTGAACAAATAACGCTACAAATGGGTATAACCTAAGTCAGGGGTGTCCAACAAGTGTCACGCGACCAAATAAAAAATGGCACGCAAGCCCCCCTAAATTACTTAATTTGCTATTCAGCCAATGGTAAAAAAATACTAAATTTGTTAACAGTAAATTGCGATTGTTTATTCACAATATAAAACAATCGCGACAACTAACAATTACTTCTAATACTATAACATTATATTGTAGTGGAGGCAAGCATCACATAATTATAAAGTTTTGTGTGAAGAAACAAAAGCAAAAGTCAGCTCACCGACGGACATTTAGATGCAGAAATGCGCACTGCTACCTACACGTTTTTGTTATTAGAAAGAATTATATTACTAAACTTTGGCACGGAAAGAAGTTATAAGATAAAAATTGGCACGCCGGCATGTTTGAGTTGGACACCCCTGACCTAAGTTGTGATATTTTTGCAAATAGCTATATTGGGTACATGGACGGGTACGGTTTCTACAAACGAAGCATTACATTGTAGAAATCACTGCGTTGTACTAAGCTGTTGAACCTTCGATATCCAATTAGCCCACCTTGTTGTTCAGTGGTGTAAAGTTCTTGTGGTGGTGGCAGTAGTATTTCATCAGTATTAAGCGGTGAGGATTTTTGCTCAACTCTAAGCTTGGAAATGGCCGCTGAATTTTTTGATGTCTTAGATTTTGCCTGGGTCGAATTGCCTGCACCAAAACGAAATAAAATATGAGAAATGTCTGAAAGTTTGGACCAAATATATTCATCGGTAAAAAATAATTTGGTAAAAAAATACATCATTAGCGTAGAAACGACATTTTGTATAAAAATTCCAAAAAATTAAAATATTAAGAAGTCTTCCGTATAGCAGCGTAGCCGACTATCAAATATTGTAAACCTATTATACAAGTGTTAAAAATGTTATCGGAAATCTGGGACACAATAATTGTGTTGAAATGAAAGGGTTTTGTAGCCACTGAATCATGATGTTGAGAAGTAAGGCAACATTTCAGATGTTATCATGAAAATGATCAAATCGAATCGATTGTGGGAAAAGGTTTTCTGCGATCGGTTTGTATAAATTATGGACGTTAGATGTCGTGAAGGAGCATAACTACTTATCAAACTCAGAAACTTACATATACCAGCATTTCACAAAATGCGTATTGCGCGTTGGCTTATCATTTCTGCAAGAGTAGGATTATATTACACTAAGAAAGCTTAACCTTTGGTTGGTATAATTAACTCACCATTCTGAATCGTCATGTAGAGATCTTGTGGTGGTGGAGGCAGTAGACTATCAGGAATATCAGGTGTGGACGAATGTAATTTCTTCCTAATTTCAGGTTTGGAAATAGCAGCGGAACTTTCTGAGGCTGTTTTCCCTTTTTCTAGAGTAGGATTTCCTAAACAAAAAATAAAATCTTATAGCGCATGCAATTTGGTATTGATTAACATAAACAGCCAAAAACATGTTTTATTATTTACAAATTTTTAATATTTTCTACAAACTAATACAATTTGTGCCTTAATAGATGTTCTTGAAATTTATAAATTAAACATTGAATCTTTAAAGATATACCTATATCGTTAAATTATTAGTTCTTATCCGTGCAGGGCAATTAATAAAGCGGGCGTGGTAGAAGGTTTGAAATCACTGTATGGATGTAGAGCTACGCCTAAAAATAGCACCAAGTTACGTCGTAGGGTTTAAGTGTTCCGTTATAACTTCCGCAGATATTTAAGCTAAACCAGAAGGCATACTACCAACCTGCCATTGACGTGTAGACAGAATGGTTTGGAGGTTACGAATCACTTCCGAATATAAATAACGCTACACAAATTAGCAACAAGTTACGCAATAAGGTTTAAATGTTCCGTTATAGTTTCCGCAATTACTAGCAGGCGTACTAACCAACCTGCCATTGACGTGTATAGAGATTGGTTGACGTCAGCAATTTTCACGCCGTCTTCTGGCAGTTTTGCGATGTCATATATAGTGCTGTACTGATCGCCTAACGTTGTTTCCCCGTCGTTCTTAACAGGAGGTAGGTCGATGGCTGCGTAGCCTGGTTCGGGTTCTACATTAATAGTTTCCCCGATAACTGGATATTCAGTTCCCTGTTCATTTCCTTGCTGTTTAGGCCTGGACGGAGATAGTAAATTGGTTAGGGGTGGTAAAGCTGAATTAAGTTTCGAATATACGCCGTCGTCTTCTGATGGTTTCGAGTTCGTTATTTCGTCAATTTTTGCATACGCTGTCTCTTCTTGGGCTTCAGCATTTGTAGAGGTGGAAGCTTTAGGCGTTTTGGAACTTCCGACCTTGTCCTTCCTTTTAACGTTAGTGTAGTGCACTCGGGGTTCTGTATTTTGTAAAAACGCACGTTAAGAATGTGAACTTTGTCTGTCAAAAAGTACTATTTAAATACAATACAGCGCACAAAACGTGATGAATGAACCATCCAAAGAAGATTGGGCAACCTACTGTTAAACTTGTGAAATGAAAATTTAATGTTTTTGTGAAAATTTATATTTAACCAAGTTACAGAAAAATAACGATGTATTTATTTTTGCTTTTATTTTGCTCATACTTCCAAATCAAATTGTAAAGCGTAAACCTTACCTGTTGTTTCTGATGCAGCAGGATTATTCGCAGCCGTCTTCGCTCGTCTGATTAATTATAAATGAATAGGGTTGTTTTAGTTTGGAGGAGCGTTTATCAGCACAAATCGGTCTAGATCTACTAAATTGGATGGTGGTTATATTTAAAAGGTAATAGGCCTATGAATTTGTGATTTTACGTGTGTCAGATGGAACTTTCTTACAAAAAACTTCCATATATTAGACCATATATGATATTATATTTTCCGGCATTAAAAACATCCTTGCATTTATTTATAAACTGTTGCTACCGGGCATAGTAATATTAATCGAAAACAGCTCTTCTGGTTATTGTAATTCAAATACGATTACTAGAAATTAAAATTAATTACAATTACCTTTGAATTACAATTGCCAGAAGAGCTGTTTTTTAATTTTTGCATATTGCATGTTTTCATGCAATTAAACATAAAGAAATATTAAAACACGTGCTGCATTACACCACCCACCTTTTACAAATAAATCCAACTGCTATTGCAACAACCAGCAATAGAACGAAGCCACCTGCTGATGAAGCTGCTATGATTACCACGTTGACAGATTCTGTCGATGAAGCTTCAACGCTGCTCTTTGTAGTCGCTTTGCAATTTTCAAAAGATGAAATTAATAGGCTTGTTATTAAGGAAGTAGTAAACCTATTTAAATGTTTCTCAATTCAGACTACAATTTGTCTTCTTGAAGTTTATCGATAACAAATTTTATGTTATCCACATACTACATATCATAATTTTTCCGCTCAATTTTAAGATGAACACAAGGACTGTTTTGACATAAACTCAATTACTAGTTTAACGGTAAACAATTTTGGTAAGCGAAGAAAATAATAAATGGGTTTTGTTTTTCAACAGACAACATTGCGTGATACGATTCTCAGGGAAATGTATATGATATTTTCTGCTTGGAAGGGTTAAAAAATTTAGCGTTAATTTTACCTTTGTCAGTTACAAAATATTCAGATGTCCACTCGATCGTATCGCTGGTGGATTTGTCTGTAGTACTCTCATTCCAAGTGGCTTCTATTGACATACGAAAGATAAATTAGAAACGTTAAATGGTGTCCGTAAAATATTGCTTAATTTAGTGTAATCTCGTATAGGTTGGAAACAATTGTTACTTTTAATGCAAAAGCTATACTAACATGATGTTATCGAAGCGAACAAAATGCCTTTGTAACTTTTAAGTTGCCATTTTTTTATTTTTGATACTGTGGCGAACACACGATGCCTTTGAGCTAAAGCAAATTTATCAAATTAGGTCAAGACATACTAGAAACGTAATCGAGATTCGCGATTTTTTCTGCTTTAACATGATTAAAATAGGCAAAAAATACAGTTTGGGATGGGGCATGGCGGCGTGTGGTGATAGAGCACGTTCATAGGAGAGTAAGTTATAAGACAGTCTATGAGTAGATTGCTGCATATCAAACCGATTTTATAGTTACGTGAATGGTTGAAATACACGGCTGTGAAGTTGAAGCCGGTTTATTTGGGTTAATTGTGACTCGGGAAATAGAAGTTGAACTTGAATTTGTTTGATATGCTGTAGTCGAACTTGGGAGTCAAAATGGCTTTCAAGTCACTTTTTCGTACCCATATATAGATAATGTTGCTAAACCAATGGCCAGGAAATGCTAACGGAGTGTGAAGTGTACATCAGTTGGTACGCAAATTATGACAAAAAAACGGCAAAATACATTGCTCTTGTGGTGGGCATTTTGGGTTTATTTGTATTCTTTAAATTCACTCTTAGGATTAAATCATATAAGTTTAAATTTCATTCATAGATTATTATCTCTCAAATATTTACCAGCGCTTGTTTTGCTGAGCAAAGTTGTTGGGATTACTCTTTGTGTACTTGGCAAAACTGTGGTGGTTTTCGTTGAGGAGCCCGTAGTCGTTTGTACCGTGGAGGTTGTGGTCGTTTGTGGCGTGGAGGTTATAGCAAATTCGATAGTTGTTGAGGTCTCTGTAGATATATTTTTTTCTCAACTTAGCTAATGACTTTTATTTAATTCTTATTAAAAATCTTCCAAAAAAATCTGGCCTAAGAAATGGTTTCCATCAAATTAGGAAATGTTACATTTTAAGTTCCTGCAGTAAAAATGATTTTACATTGCCAATTTTTATTTTAAACCAGTACAGTAAATTTAAAATTTCTTTAATAAAAACACAATCAATTAATTTAACCTACTTCGTGTTTAATGTTCCCTGTTTGCTATAGTCTAAACTTACCAATAGTTCTCTGACAGATGTACCCGAATGTTGTTGTGCCGCAAGGAATGTCATACCACAGTAAATATTCACTCCAGGAAATCCCCATGGTGACACAACTCTCATCAACAACAGTATTTCCTCCGTTGTCAGGTTGATCATTTCCCCATGACGTATACATCAAAGTTGTTCTATCCAACCATTGGAATTCACCATCACTTATTTTCCGCAAACCGATGTAAAATCCTTTGCACGGAACTGCAAACAATATTGATATTCGTGATCTAAATCTAGTGGATACAACATATGTTGTTAATTTGGTGGTGCTTTTTTCTTGAATTTTTTTAATTTCTGTGTTTACCTTTTTGCACTACGAGCATTAGGTGTTATTCACATTGACATAGGCGATTTGCATAGTGGTCGAAACGTTGGTTTAGAAGTAAAATAATCAGAGGAGATGCTTTTGATTATTATTTGTTGTTAATTCGTTATATAGCCTACCTGCGAAATTTGTTAGAAACGCCTGTATCTTCGACGAGTTAACTTTAGCAAGAGTCGAGTTCATTCCAGCACAAACAGAACTCGCTCCAACAAAGTTCGTGGAATCATTAACAGCAAGGTAATATTCCAAATTGTCTAACTTGTGCCACGTAACCGCCGAAGAATGAGCCACCAAATTGAAACACAGGAATAATATAACAGAAACGTCCATGGAATATTGATATAATTAGTACCCTATTTGCACCTATGAAAATGAGAATCATTTTTTAAATATAATCATATTTTAAATTTTAACATAGCATTTTGTTAAAAACATGATTTTCGTTAAACTATTGTATTAAATGCAAGTGCTGAGATTTCTCGTCAAACTAAACATTACTCGATTTCAATAAAACTTCAATTCTTTGCCTTTTGGAAAGGACTTAAACATTCTATAATAGTCGTAAATCTATACAATTTTATGTCAACGTTTTAGGTTTCATATTTATGTTTGTAAAGAATTTGCATAAAAATAGTAACAAACAGCACGATAATACTGTATGTAACACTCAAATGGCATCTTTCGTACTGCAAACTTGTAGTAGTTTCCCCGCTCATTGTTAACTTTTGACATAATTTTTGGATTTCTTGCTTAAGGTTGTTGGTTGCTGTTGCGTTTCACTTTTTTGTACGCGGCATTTTTATGTTTAATTCGTCTTGATAAAGAAAGATGAATTTTTCCTCGTACTAACATAACCTTAAACAATGTATGTATAAGTTATACGAAGAATTATGGCGCTGGTCTAGAATCCCACCACAGCGAACATTTTGGGATTGGGTAGGTTAAGCAATATTATTAAATATTATTACTTGATCCACCCTCACCCAAGCCCTAACCGACACCCCAACCCAAATATTGCGCAATACATTAATTGTTTTAACGCTGCAGTAGCATTCTATAGCCGGTGTTCCGCAACCGGTGTGCCGCGACGTCCCCCCCCCCCCAAGGCGGATGGGTGTTACTTGCGTTTTAAGGGGGACTTTTATCATATCGGGCAGGTATTTTAACCTTATGGGATAATTCCAAGGTGTAAATTTGTGAACTTTTCATATTATTTAAAAATCTGCTGTACCTTGAAATCAAATAACATACATTTTTAACTGAATCAACTCCGACGAACTATACCAGAAGTATAAAAAACATATATTTCCAAACTTTACACCAAATTCAAGATCAGCCATACGATTCAAAGCCATAAAATACAACTATAAATATATGATTGGCATTATGTAATTATTCTTGACAGCCGTTTCAAAAAATAAATTATGCAAAAAAGTAAAAAGCACCAAGGCTACAATTTTCAGGACTTTAAACGGCCTCAGAAATTTTAGGAAATCTGCAAAACCCCAAATCAGAATGCATAGGAATGTAAATGATAAAATTTTCGGCGCCTTCCGCGCGTTTAACCATCATTCGTTATTTTTTCTATTGGCTGCCTCGAATTTTTTTGCTAATGTTGTCGATTGTATGTCGACATATATTTCGTAGGTGTGCCGCCGAATTGTTTAAGTTCTGTTGGTGTGCCCCAAGTGGTAAAAGGTTGCTGAGCACTGTTCTAGAGCAGGGCCAGAAATCTTTTGTGATAAGCTTACGACAAAACTAAATTGCATTATCAAGTTTAAAAAATGCAGGGTAGTGTTGTGTTTTAGTATGCATGAAACTATAATTGAATCGTCATGCATTTTAATTGCAGTAGCGAGTAGTTTGCACCAGTGTGTTAAAATCTTAATAGGTTTATTGTTGTCTGTAAATAATATGCCCTAATTTTTTTGTTATGCACTTACGTCAATAATTTAGGGGGGCGATATGAGATAATATAGAGCCCAAGGGGACACTAGTATAAAAAAGGTTGGGAAACACTGGAACTTATATGGTGGTTAAATTTGTCGTTTACAGAATTAGCTACGTTTCGGGACATTAGTTTTTTGATAGAGACCAATGTTTATTCACACCTTGTAAATGAAACCTTAACAAGTTTCGAATTTATGAAAACAAAATAATTATTGTTTATTAATATTTGTGGTGATAGTTTAACATATATCTTTAAAGTAATGTTAACGTTTGAAAATTGTAATGATTTATCGTTGACAGTATAGTAATAATAGTTTTTTTTTTGCAGGACAAATAGTAGCCTATAACTTCATGCCTCATGTAACCTCTACATCAGGGAAGGGCAATTCTTTCTAGTTGCAAGCCAAAATAAACTCAGAAAGGCCTCGGATGGCCGTTAAATTTTAACTGTGCAGACTTTACACATCTTTTTTATAACAACAGTATAACGACTGTTAATCAGATAAAAAAACTACATGATGTTTATCCATTATTTGTTTTCCATTACTCATTATTTTGCATTTGAACATGTGTCTAACTACATGTTACACTCAGTGCAGGAATACGATTTGCGAAAAACAGTACATTTACTATATATAGTTGTAGTAGCCAGAAAAATACGAGGAATGACATAGTGCCCGGTTTGTAAAATAGTTCGCGGGTTGTAGAAATATATGAGGAATGGCCTCGTTGCCCAACCCTGCTCCAGTATATTGTGTGTGGTCCGTAAGTAATATGCCAACTTTTTAAGCATCGCCAAAGCAACATTTGACCACTCGCATAGGCGATGATGAAAAAAGTATTTACCAATTTAACATGTATACCTAAAACGTTATATTACGGATGGTATAACACTTTCGTAACGGGGCTGAATATTGTAAAAACGTTGTTTTACAACGTATTTCAGTTCACCCTAAATGACGCTGTGCTGGTTGTTGCGGATTGTGTATGAAATTGGTTATCACTGTTAGGGCTGCGGAGTGGGAGTCGGGACTCGAGGAGTCGGTTTGTTTTGCTGGAGTCGGACTCGGGACTCGATGAAGACCTCGTAAAGCTATCCGAGTCCGACATGCGCAAGCTCAGTACCAAATTTTAAAACTGATATGGCTGCCAACTGGAAATGGTAAAGGTGGAATAGCATATGGTGGAATATTTTCCAACCATAGGTTGTGAGTGAATAAATTATACGACACCCCTATAGGTGGATTGCTGAATGTCCACGTTACTTTGGTTGCGTAAATTGGCGGAATACAGGCTGTAGAGTAAGGGGCGGACTCTGGACTCGACGAAATCGCACATTTGACCGGAGTCGAACTCGGGCTTCGGAAATATGACTCGGGCTATTTTTAACCGATTCCGCCGCTCTGATCACTGTAGGGCGTTCATTTTTTGACGTAAATCTTTTTTCGCATTTTTTAAGTTATTTTACCTTTTAAATGAGAAAAATATCAACTAAACATTTTAATGATGTTTGCATAAACTTCGACCGGTATTCTGAAAAACATCTACAGCGTGTGATTGACGACTGCAAACAACAATATATTGGTTAAATCAATGTATTTATTATAGGTCCAAATTTAAAAACATATGTTGATATTTAGGTCAAAATTTCTCATTTTTAGGTCAAAAACTATCGCTCTGGTTATCAGCTTATTGACCATTTGAAATCGGAATTCAAACGACTGGACTATGGTACAAATTTTTAAAAGTATCTGCGCGACTTAAAAAATTAGATTGATGTTTTCGCTTTCGTGACACTGAAATTAATATATGGCTTTGCGAAAATAAGAAAAATATCTAACCGTATAGAATAAAACACTTAAAAAAAAATGTCGTAATCATCTTTTCTATATGATCCTAACTGTTATCTAACATGGCTTGGTTAGCCGTTAGACGCTGTTTATGTCGTGCAAAATAAGAACTTTAAAGCTCTTAAACAGTTAATAAAGCAAAACTAACATATATACCAAAAGTAATGTTTTGTGTTGTATATCGAATAAAGGATCGAATAAACACTCGTCTGTATAGCACACAAAAGCTTGGTAAGCAAGTCACACACACACATACTACCTGCGTGAAAATGCCTTATTATTTGCCTGCGACGAACTAATCTTTTTATTATTTTGAACAAGCCGAGGCTTCGATATGTCTCACGATAAAAACTTTTTCTTGCTCCGGTTAGTCTCTTGCTACGCAAGACCGGCAACCGAAAAACTGCTTGCAAACTAAGCCAATTATATACTGTATATACAGATACCACAGTATAAATTCCAACGACAAAGCCTTGCGTAACATTAGCAGCGATTTTGTGTGACATTTGATGCAGAGACTAGTTGCGCAGAACTCAGTGGAATCGTGCGGTGGAAAATGAACCGGTTTCTAAAATAGTAAATCCCGGTCGCCTTTTTTTACTTGTATCCCATTTTCCTGACTGTTTAGCTTGAAGTAATAATGAAAAAGATGCGCCATTTGAGGGCTTCTCGCTTGCGCTTCGTCCACCTTTTCTATTGCAACAAAGAAAACAACTGAAAGAGAGTCCGAACGCCGACCGATCGACAAATATATGGTCTACTCATAATAGATATAAGAGTAGGCATAAAGATGTGTTTTTTAGCCAAATCTTGCCATTCTTGAACCAAAAAGGTTAATTCCACAAATATTTCGCAATGGCAAAAATATTTCCTTTTTAACTGGCTTAAAAATGATTTAAAGAGAAAGGTTTCTATTCTGCTTTAAATTGGTAATTGTCACCCCAACACATCACTTACACCTCACAACAGTTTTCAAGCCCTTCGTACATCACAACGCGATATATTGTATTTTGATATATTAGCTACAAAGATACTATTCAGCCTCATGAAATCGTTTTAAAACTTAAACGAAATGCCTTTTATAGAGGATTTCGTACAGATCCCGAGACTGTTTTAAGACTAAAAACAAATCGCTTAGAAAAAATGTTATACACTGTTAACCGGTTCTATGTCGGATCCAACAAATTGTACAACCTAGTAATAACCGGATAAACTAATCTAAACTAAGATATGCCCACTGTCATTGGTTAAGAACATTTAGGAACATATAGTTTTGCAGGACAACTAATGTTTTTAACAGAAATCATCAAAAAAACATAGTCTTATATATCTTCTGTTTAAAACCCAGTTAAACAGCAGTTTCCTTGTACAAAACAGCAGCTATAACTTTAAACAAAGAGTTCTACTGCATCTGCGTAATGCAAAGTTTCTCTAAGATCAAATTCGTAGGCGCTGTCGGTTATTTAAAGTAGGCGAGATGACGAAAAACAAGTAGGCTGTATCAGTTATTGCTTTAGATTCAATGAAACAACAAACTTTCAAACTATAGTCCCATCGCAACACTTGGTTATTTTAAGAATGAGTTCTTAAAACACAGGTTACATAATGCAATATGATGATGTTAAGTTTTGCTACATTATGTTTTGGCCAATTTCTTCCTTCAAAACACAACTTGTTAGACAAGACAAAAATCAATTTGTTACTTAGGATTCTTACTTTTCGTTAGATTTGCAGATTTTGCTTTTTTTATAGGAATTACTGAAAAGGTTTGTTAAAGTGTGTGTAAAGAAACATGTCTTGAGTATAACCTTGGGCAGTCGGAAAAAAATCATATTACTTTAAAGTATTGTATGCATATCACCCGTGAAAGCCCAATCTAGCTGAACTTTGGCACATATCTTATAACGCGGAGGTTATGTCAACAGATTTCTTAGCAATACAGTATCCAGAAAGTTGTAAAATTTTGGTTTTGCCGCTCTGTGGAATCCTTATCCCTTAGTTGTTGTTACCAAAGTTTAAACAAGGGTTTTTTAGATTGAAACAAATAAAGTTCCCGGGAGTTTTATCTACAGTTAGCAACATAACATTATTTTTTACACGTGTGATTTGTTAACAACAGCATAAAGGCTGTTAATGTCCGGGGTTTCTTGCATATCAGTAGATTGGTTTCTTTCTTCTACATCTTTTTTCTTCTCATTGACCAACGTATCCTTGGTTTTCGATTCTACAAAGCACATAACGTTAATATGCTAAAAGAACGATCCTAATAAAGTCATATCGTCCGGGAAAAAATCACAAAATCGTATACCATTTAATCGAAATATTTTTGATATTGTTATTTATTTGTCTTTTTTTTCGTTCATAATGTTGTTGAACCGATTTGGGCGCCTGCGTTGAATTTAGTTCCTCTCATTGGTATTTTTATTAATTTTTTTTGCAAATTAGCTGTAAATAAAATAATTTCACAAACTTAAAAATAGCAAATTTTCACAATTAATATGAGGATATATAAATAAATATATCGTCCATTCAAGTAACCAATGTTTGATGAATAACACTGAACGGTTGATGGTGAAGCAATTGCAATGTTTAAAAAGCGTATGTCTTCCAACAGTTCACGATGTCTTGGTGGCAACATATTTAAATTTGGCTCAAATAAGAGTATTTATCATATTTTATAACAGCAATACTTTTTGTCGATGTGATTCAAGTAATACGATTCCAACCAGAAGACGCACATCAGCTTTCAAGTTTAAAACAATATTTCAAGTTGATGGTAGGTGGTTTAACAATTGCGTTGCAATATATTTGCTGTCGTTAGAAGTTGTCGCGAAAGGTTGGATAAACAAGCCCAAAAGGAAAATGAACTATAGTAACCTTTGAGCACGGTCGTGTAAAGATCCTGTGGTGGCGGTGGAAGCATATCATCAGCATTGGACGATAATGATTTCCCCTTGTTGTCAGGATTCGGAATTGTTGTAGAACTTTCGGGAACTCTCTTCGTATTTTCTGGAGTACGAAAAAATAGAATCCAAAAAATTCCCTGTAAGGTTGGCCAATTTAAGAAATGCCAAGAACGCTTTGCCATTTATGTGTTTCACGTTGGGGGACAATTATTAGAAAAGCTAGGGGAAAATTCTTATTAAATTTTCGTAACTAAAACTATCATTTTGTCCCTATTAACAGTATCTTGATGGTAAAAACATTAAATGTGGGTCAAACAAGCGTTTATAACATGACTTTGCGATACTAGAATATGACGTCGAAGCACTTAAAACTAGACGGTTACATCTGAACAAATAACGCTACAAATGGGTACAACCTAAGTCAGGGGTGTCCAACAAGGGGCACGCGTGCCAAATGTGTCACGCGACCAAATACAAAATGGCACGCAAGCCCCCCTAAATTACTTAATTTGCTATTCAGCCAATGGAAAAAAAAATACTAAATTTGTTATACAGTAAATTGCGATTGTTTATTCACAATATAAAACAATCGCGACAACTAACATTTACTTCTAATACTACAACATTATATTATAGTGGAGGCAAGCTTCACATAATTATAAAGTTTTGTGTGAAGAAACAAAAGCAAAAGTAAGCTCACCGACGGACATTTAGATGCAGAAATGCGCACTGCTACCTACACGTTTTTATTATTAGAAAGAATTATATTACTAAACTTTGGCACGGAAAGAAGTTATAAGATAAAAATTGGCACGCCGGCATGCTTGAGTTGGACACCCCTGACCTAAGTTCTGATATTTTTGCAAATAGCTATATTGGGTACATGGCCGGGAACGGTTTCTACAAACGAAGCATTACATTATAGAAATCACTGCGTTGTACTAAGCTGTTGAACCTTGGATATCCAATTAGCCCACCTTGTTGTTCAGTGGTGTAAAGTTCTTGTGGTGGTGGCAGTAGTATTTCATCAGTATTAAGCGGTGAGGATTTTTGCTCGACTCGAAGCTTGGAAATAGCCGTTGAACTTTCTGGTGTCTTAGATTTTGCCTGGGTCGAATTGCCTGCACCAAAACAAAATAAAATATGAGAAATGTCTGAAAGTTTGGACCAAATATATTCATCGGTAAAAAATAATTTGGTAAAAAATACATCGTTAGCGTAGAAACGACATTTTGTATAAAAATTCCAAAAAATTAAAATATCAAGAAGTCTTCCGTATAGCAGTGTAGCCGTCTATCAAATATTGTAAACCTATAATACAAGTGTTAAAAATGTTATCGGTAATCTGGGACACAATAATTGTGTTGAAATGAAAGGGTTTTGGAGCCACTGAGTCATGATGTTGAGAAGTAAGGCAACATTTCAGACGTTACCATGAAAATGATCAAATCGAATCGATTGTGGGAAAAGGTTTTCTGCGATCGGTTTGTAAATATTTATTGCCGTTAGATGTCGTGGAGGAGCATTACTAGTTACCGAACTCAGAAACTTATATATACCAGCATTTCACAAAATGCGTATTGCGCGTTGGCTTATCATTTCTGCAAGAGTAGGATTATATTACACTAAGAAAGCTTAACCTTGGGTTGGTATAATTAACTCACCATTCTGAATCGTCATGTAGAGATCTTGTGGTGGTGGAGGCAGTAGACTATCAGGAATATCAGGTGAGGACGAATGTAATTTCTTCCTAATTTCAGATTTGGAAATAGCAGCGGAACTTTCTGAGGCTGTTTTCCGTTTGTCTAGAGTAGGATTTCCTAAACAAAAAATAAAATCTTATAGCGCATGCAATTTGGTATTGATTAACATAAACAGCCAAAAACATTTTTTATTATTTACAAATTTTTAATATTTTTTACAAACTAACACAATTTGTGCCTTAATAGATGTTCTTGAAATTTATAAATTAAACATTGAATCTTTAAAGATATACCTATAGCGTTAAATTATTAGTTCTTATCCGTGCAGGGCAATTAATAAAGCGGGCGTGGTAGAAGGTTTGAAATCACTGTATGAATGTAGAGCTACGCCTAAAAATAGCACCAAGTTAAGTCGTAGAGTTTAAGTGTTCCGTTATAACTTCCGCAGATATTTAAGCTAAACCAGAAGGCATACTATAACCAACCTGCCATTGACGTGTAGACAGAATGGTTTGGAGGTTACGAATCACTGTCCGAATATAAATAACGCTACACAAATTAGCAACAAGTTACGCAATAAGGTTTAAATGTTCTGTTATAGTTTCCGCAATTACTAGCAGGCGTACTAACCAACCTGCCATTGACGTGTATAGAGATTGGTTGACGTCAGCAATTTTCACGCCGTCTTCTGGCAGTTTTGCGATGTCATATATAGTGCTGTACTGATCGCCTAACGTTGTTTCCCCGTTGTTCTTAACAGGAGGTAGGCCGATGGCTGCGTAGCTTGGCTCGGGTTCTACATTAATAGTTTCCCCGATGACTGAATATTCAGTTCCCTGTTCATTTCCTTGCTGTTTAGGCCTGGACGGAGATGGTAAATTGGTTAGGGGTGGTAAAGCTGAATTAAGTTTCGAATAGACGCCGTCGTCTTCTGTTGGTTTCGAGTTCGTTATTTCTTCAATTTTAGCATACGCTGTCTCTTCTTGAGCTTCAGCATTTGTAGAGGTGGAAGCTTTAGGCGTTTTGGAACTTCCGACCTTGTCCTTCCTTTTAACGTTAGTGTAGTGCACTCGGGGTTCTGTATTTTGTCAAAACGCACGTTAAGAATGTAAACTTTGTCTGTCAAAAAGTACTATTTATATACAATACAGCGCAAAAACTTGATGAATGAACCATGCAAAGTATATTGGGCAACCTACTGTTAATGTCACATTGATAACTTGTGAAATGAAAATTTAACGTTTTTGTGTCGCAAGTTTATATTTAACCAAGTTACAGAAAAATGACTATTTTTTTTTTGCTTTTATTTTGCTCATACTTCCAAATCAAATTGAAAAGCGTAAACCTTACCTGTTGTTTCTGATGCAGCAGGATTATTCGCAGCCGTCTTCGCTCCTCTGATTAATTATAAATGAAAAGGGTTGTTTTAGTTTGGAGGAGCGTTTATCAACAAAAATCATTCCAGATCTACTTAATTTGATGGTGGTTCAATTTAATAGGTAATAGGCCTATAAAGTTGTGATTTTACGTGTGTTAGATGGAACTTTCTTACAAAAAACTTCCTTATCTCATAGCCCACATATGATATTATATTTTCCGGCATTAATAACATCCTTGCATTTATTTATAAACTGTTGCTACCAGGCATAGTAATATTAATCGAGAACAGCTCTTCTGGTTATTGTAATTCAAATACGATTACTAGAAATTAAAATTAATTACAATTACCCTTGAATTACAATTACCAGAAGAGCTCTTTTTTAATTTTTGCATATTGTATGTTTTCATGCAATTAAAAATAAAGAAATATTAAAACACGTGCTACATTACACCACCCACCTTTTACAAATAAATCCAACTGCTATGGCAACAACCAGCAATAGAACGAAGCCACCTGCTGATGAAGCTGCTACGATTACCACGTTGACAGATTCTGTCGATGAAGCTTCAACGCTGTTCTTTGTAGTCGCTTTGCAATTTTCAAAAGATAAAATTAATAGGTTTGTTATTAAGGAAGTAGTAACCCTATTTAAATGGTTCTCAATTCGGACTACAATTTGTCTTCTTGAAGTTTATCGATAAAACATAATATGTTATCCACACACTACATATCATATTTCCGCTTAATTTTAAGATGAACGCAAGGACTGTTTTGACATAAACTCAATTACTAGTTTAACGGTAAACAATTTTGGTAAGCGAAGAAAATAATAAATGGGTTTTGTTTTTCAAGAGACAGCATTGCGTGACACGATTCTCAGGGAAATCGATATTGTTTTCTGTTTCTAATGGATAGAAATTTTAGTGTTATTTTATCTTTGTTAGTCGATGCATATTCAGATGTCCACTCGACCGTATCGATTGGGGATTTCCTGTAGTACTCTTATTCCAAGTAGCTTCCATTGATATACATAAGATAAATTAGTAACGTTAAATGGTTTCCGTAAAATATTGCTTAATTTTCTGTAATCTCGTAAAGTTGAAAAAAAGGTGTTACTTTTAATGCAAAAGCTGTACTAACATGTTGTTATCGAAGCGAATAAAACGCCTGTGTATTGGTTAAGTTGACACTTTTTTGTTTTTAATACTGTGGCGAACACACGACGCCTTTGTGCCAAAGCAAATTTATAAAATTAGGTCAATACATACTAGAAACGTAATCGAGATTCGCGATATTTTCTGCTTTAACGCAATTAAATTAGGCAAAAATACAGTCTGGGGTGGGACAAGGCGGCGTGTAGTGATAGGCACGTTGATAGGAGAGTAAGTTATAGGACATTCTATGAGTAGATTGCTACATATCTACCTTATTTTATAGTTACGTGAATGAGTGAAAAACAGGGCTGTGAAGTTAAAGCCGGTTTATTTGGGTTGATTGTGACTCGAAAAATAGAACTTGAACTTGAGTTGTTTGTTATGCTGTAGTCAAATTTGGGAGTCAAAATGGCTTAAGCTTTTCAAATCACTTTTCCGTACCCATATATAGGTTATGTGGCTAAACCAACGGCCAGAAAATGCTAACGGAGTGATAAGTTTAAACCAGTTGTTACTCAAAATATGACGAAAAGCGGCAAACTACATTGCTTATGTGGCGAACATTTTCGGTTTATTCTTCTTCTTTAAATAAACCATTCGGATTAAGTCATTTAAGTTTAAATTTAATATATAGATTATTATTCGTCAAACATTTACCATTTGAAATAATACCAGCACTTGTTATGCTGAGCGAGGTTGTTGAAATGACGATGTGTGTGCTTGTCAAATATGTGGTGGTTTGTGGTGAGGAGTTCGTAGTCGCTTGTAGGTTAGAGGTCTCGGTCGTTTGTAGATTGGAGGCCTTGGGCGTTTGTACCGCAGACGTTGTGATCATTTGTAGCGTGGATATTGTAACAGATTCGCTAGTTGTTGGGGGCTCTGTAGATTTAAAATTTTCTTAACGCAAATGTCCGAGGTTGTTTCATTTAAAAAAAAATCGGAAGATTTTTTGCTCTAAAAATGGTTTCCAACAGATGAAGAAATGTTACATTTTGTGTTATTGCAGCCACAATGATTTTACACTGCCCATTTCTATTTTAAACCAGCATAGATAATTTGGAATTTCGGTAAAAAAACAAAATCAATTGAGTAAAACCGTTTCGTGATTAATTTTCCATGTTTGTTATATTTTACTTACCAAGAGTTCTCTGACAAATGTACCCGTATTGTCTGCCACAAGGAATGTCAAACCACAGTAGGCTGGTACTCCATAAAATCCCCATGGTGACACAATTCTCATTTCCATCGTGGTTGTCAGGTTGCCGATTTCCCCATGACTTATACATCAAAGCTGTTCCATCCAACCATCGGAACTCACCACCACTTGTAATCCGCTTCAAACCGATGAAAAATCCCGTGTTTGGGACTGGAAATGTATTACAGCAATGGTTCCCGAAATAACAACTTTAAAAGAAATGTCCGAACATTCGGCCAAATATATGACAACTATTTATCAGCAATAATTTGCCATTACGCTATAATACACGTCATAACTATTTTTGTCAATAATGTAAAAACAGGGATTTGATAACTTAATGTGGTAACTCTATAGGTTTAAATCCGAGCCGATTATCTAAAGATGAATAAGATAGTTAATACCAGTATATTGTGGGTCGCCACCTCTCTATGACAAGCCAATATATTGTAGTTATACGTTAAACTTTTCGTTGTTAATTTGTATTACCGGTTAAATTTGTTAGAAACATCTGTATCTTCGACGAGTTGACTTTAGCAAGAGTCGCATTCATTCCAGAACAAACAAAACGTGAACCATCAAAGTTCTTCGAATCATTAACGGCAACGTAATATTCCAAGTTGTCCAACTTGTGCCAAGTAACCGCCAAGGAATGCGCCACCAGATTGAAAAACAGGAATAATATAACCGGAACATCCATGGAATATTTTATAATTAGTACCCTATGTTCACCTAAAAAAATGAGAATGGTTACATTTGAAATTTAATGATATTTTTAAATAAAAAAGTGTACTTTTAAATATTTGTTTTTCGATAAATTATTGCACTTAATGTAAATGTTTAGTTTTCTCCTCAAAAAACAATATTCGCTTTTATTAAAAATTAAATTATTTCTTTTTAAAAATGACGCGGTGATACTTTTGATAAACTTTCTATAGCAAACATAAAATTAAACAACGTTGGGCTAAATTATTACGTTTGTTACATAGGCCTATGTTTAGCTGTATCTAGAAAAGTTTAACTTGGCAGCGTTTATTTTGACAGGATGTGTGACGCAATAAGCACATTAAAAACATTCGCATGTTGCTCACTTCAAGAGTCAAATTTAACAAAAAAAATACTTTTTTGGGGTTCGGTATCGCATTGGGCAACATGTCATAATATGCCTAGCACTTTTGGGCTTCATTGTGTTCCATACAACAGACAAAAATATTACAAACGGTCAGATGTTTTAACAAAGAAGTTATCAAAAAATATAGTTTGTGAGGGCATGGCTTGGTTTACCTTCTTGTTTGTGACCCTGTTTTTACAAACTGTGTTACAGCCACAACCAACAGATATCTCTACGTGTTAATTCACTCTATATGTGAATACTGAATTTGAAATGCGACCTGCTCAAATGTTTGCTCACGCCCTAATTTAATAAACGCTTACAGGCACTTCATCTCTTATACGCATGACTAAACTGTGTCTTGTTTTCCTTATTTGTGATCGCTCAAATCGGCAGCGAAGCCAAAGATTTATACTTTGGGGGCCTTTAATTGTTTCAGTTGGTAAGAATTACGTCATAACCTGGTGTCACACATTTAAACAAAATTTCTTAACGAAGTAACCTTATGAACAACATATTATTTGCTTATTTTGTTAATTTTAGGTTTTGAAAATTTTCGATACACAAGTGACATTACAAAGATCTTATCGATTTGTACAAAGCATTATTGCCTATCATAGTTTTAGTTGTCAAACTTTTCATTTTTTGAGGGTACAATGAGCGGCACGACGCGTTTAAACTAAACCGTTTTTTTTAATATTATAAGGCTCATTAAACATTAGTTTGTTTGATAGTGATCATTGTTTATTTATACCTCAAAAATTAAATCTTTGTAAATTTCGAATTTATGAAAACCATAACAGTTTATTGCTATTTGTTTCGTTTTAAGTATAGCCATCAAGCTGCTATCTTTCATCACTGTGGTATATTATATCTTACCATCATGGTACTGCGTATTATATCCAAAAAACTAAACATATTTGTAACTATATATATAACAAACAAAAATAACGTAATTTTACAGTTACAGAAGCCAAATACTTTCAACGTAAAAACTTCAATGTTAAAACATTCCGTGGCCAGTTTGAAATAAATAATAATTTATCAACGAAATCATATAATTAGTAGTCTAACTTTCTGCCTTAAGTAGCCTGTACATCAGGTGTCGGCACACATGGTTTGATTGGCAGCAGTGAAACACTGTTTTTGTCGTGCACAATTCAGACGTTTAAGCTCTGAAAAGTAAATAGCAAAAAAGGCAAAACTATAGCATATACACCAGGGGTCGGTAACCTACGGGCTATGGGCCGAATCCGGCCTGCCAAATAATTCATCTGGCCCGCCGCCTATTTAACAAACTAGACACGAGACCATTTCACATACTTTTTGACAATTTTAACAACGTAAGTGCAAAAAATTTTCGCCCTTCGCGCGAATACTTTACATGCGCTACGTTACGATGCTGTCTTTTTAAATATGATCTATTTTAGTGCGGACAAAAACGTAATAACAATTTTTGGACATATATTTTCGTTCCATTTTATTATTTTCGGTAGTGAACTAAAATCTTGCAAGAAATTGAAAAAAAATACCGGAATGTCAAAAATTAAATCGCGCTCACTTTGCTCGCCAGGTACGTCCAGACTTAAAAAGGTAGTAAAACTGAACTAGATTAACACTTAAAGTTATCGCGTTTCTTCTAAAACTTTTTATTGTAGTATGATTGACGACTTGTGGACTCGAATTTTACACCAAACAAACGATTTTTTTCGCGCTTTGCGCTAACACTTTCTTGCCTTCTTAAACGAAATTAAACACGTCTTTCAGTGGACAAAAATCCGAGACCCGCCTGATTCACACTTGTTTGAACGTTTTAATAAAACGGCCCGCAGAGACCTTTCTGAGTTTGGTTTTGGCCCGCGGCTAGAAAAAGGTTGCCGACCCCTGGTATACGCCAAAGTAGTGTTTTATCGGAACTTGATTTTGTGTTGTATCGGAAAGCTCGTCTGTAGAGCTCACTACACTGGTTACGTACGGCACAAAAGCATATTCCCAATAAAATCAATTTCCACAGTTTGTCTGAAATAAACTACTGTTTTCTATTATTTGGAGCAAGCGAGGTATTAGATATGTCTCTCGATAAAACGTTTTTCCTGCTTTCTGTTAGTTATCCACCGGCGATTGACTTAGGAACTAAGCCAAATATTTCAATAAAAATGTCAACGCCATAATATTCGATAAAATCAACATATTGCAATTTACAGACGTTTCAGCAATAACCAATGCCATCATCAGTGTAAAAATCCAGACTTTATTTATCGAATATTATGGCTTTGACATTTTTATTGAAATATTTTGCAAAAAAAAACCTGCATTGTGTTCCTAAGCCCAGTATATTTATAGACTAGATAAAATACCCGGCGTTGCCCAGTTTTAATAAAGTATTGACCAGGTAAATTCTAAATGGTAAAACATAATTCCACAATAATGCACGAAGTCTACCTGCATTTTATCTGGTTAAACAATATGAAACAATTGATCGTGCTGTGGGCTCTTTATCACTATTGCATATTACGTTGTAAAATGTTAAACTGCTACCCTCATGTTATATCCCATGATTATGAAAAATAAATGCGACAATCAGCATTTAACCCATAAGTAATATTTAGGATAGCGTAATATTCGTCAGAGGCATAAATTATGCAAAAACATTTTTTCCAATAGCATAACATGACATTTCACTTATGCCTAAATATTTTGTACTATGTTATGTTTGTTCAGATTTTTGAAAAAAAAGTTTAGCTCTTCGAAGTTGTTCCCATGATTTGGACCTGAAACATAGGAATGACAAAAAACTTATTGAAATTGGGTCATGATTTCGCCCTCCTCAAAAGCCCAACAGTTTAGCAGTTTGTGTCTGAAAAGTGGTTTAACGAAATGGTTTCTCGACTGGCGTGGTACAAACGTTTGCTGAAGCCGTATGTTACAGCCAATGGTTTAAAAATATTGTGACAAATTGACATGCAACTAAAGTGCAGAATTGTGTGCGGTTTCTGTATTAGTTCGACGAAATACTTGACTACAGCACAAAAGACTTGGCTAAGCGTGTCATGCAACTTCTTGGTGACGAAAACCCGTGACATATATCGGTCCAGAACTACTAACAAGCGTAAAATTTTAATTTGCAACTGCAATTGTTTAGACTTGCGTGATACTCAAGAAAACCATCCCAGCAACAAACTGCTTCATTCGTGAGAAAAAACCTTAGAAAATAAAAATTGCTTACCCGTGCACGGTTTGCGACGGTTTCTATTTTTCGCTATCACCAGGCTTCTAGCTTTAAGAAAGAGCAGTGAGAGAGCGACTTTGCTCTGTTTGTGTCTTTAAGACCACATGCCAGCGACCGACCAACGAACATATTACGTGGACAGTCGAATGGCGGACAAACTTTGCCATTTATTATAAGAGATACCAGGGCTGGAGTCGGTTAAAAATAACCCGAGTCCGACTCCGGCCAAAAAAATAAACCCGAGTCCGTCTCCCGAGACCCGAGTCCGACTTCGGTCAAATGTGCGATTTCGTCGAGTCCGGAGTCAGGCCCTGACTCTACAGCCTATATTCCGCCAATTTACGTAACTAAAATACCGTAGATATCTAACAATCCACTTTAGGGATGTCGTATATTCATTCATTCACAATGCATGGTTGGAAAATATTCCACCATATAATATTCCAACTTTACAATTTCCAGCTGGCGGCAATGTCAGTTTAAAAATTTGGTACTGCGCATGCGCACGTCGGACTCGGGGCTCGAGTAGTTTTACGTGGTCTTACTCTAGTCCCTAGCCAGAGTCCGACTCCAGCAAAACAAACCGACTCCTCGAGTTCCGAGACCCTATTCCGACTCCGCAGCCCTGATAGATACCACAGTATAAATAGCAACAAAAAACCTTGTGCTGTCTAGCACGACTTTAACAACTATTTTGTATGCCCTTGTATGTACTATACTGAAAATAGATATTAGAGAAGGTATGAAAAGGTGTTTTTATGCCAAAACCTTGCCATTCTTGAACCTAAAAGGTAAATTACACAAATATTTTGCAATAGCCATAGTATTTACTTTTTCACTGGCTTAATAATGATTTAAAAAGAAATATGCTTTAAATTCACTGATTTTGCTTGAAAATGGTGATTGTCACCCAACATATATCACTTCCACCTCACAACCGTTTTCAAGCCCTTCTTAACACAATAGATTGTATTTTGAAATATCAGCTACAAAGAATAAATTCAGTCTCATGAAATTATTTTAAAACTTAAACGAAATAACTTTTACAGGGACTGCTTCACAAACTATGGTTTGAAAACAAATCGGTTGAAAAAAAATGTTATAGGCTGTTACAGGTTCTAAGTCGGATCTAACAAATTGTACAACTCATTATTAACCAGATAAACTTATCAAAACTATAATATACCCACTGGCCATGAGTAAGAACAATCAGCAAAAGATAGTTATGCAGCACAACTAACGATTTAACTGAAATTGTCTAAAAAAAACATCGTCTAATGTATCATCTGTTCAAAAGCCAGTTAAACAGTAGTTGCCTTAAACAAAACAGCAGTTACTTTGTACAAAAAGCTCTACTGCATCTGCGCAGTGAAAAGTTCCTCTAAGATCAGATTCGTAGGCGCATGTCGTTTATTTCAAGTAGGCGAGATGACGAAAAACAAGTAGGCTATAGCAGTTACTGTTTTAGATTCAATAAAACAACAAACTTTCAAACTATAGTCCCATCGCAACATTTGGTTATTTTAAGAAATCAGTTCTCAAAACTCGGGTTACATAATGCAATATAATGATGTTAAGTTTTACATTTGGGGTCAATTTACTTCCTCAAAACACAAGTTGTTAAGCAAGGCAAAAATCGAGTTGTTACTTAAGATTCCTACTTTACGTTAGATTGGTAAATTTTGCTTCGTTTCAAAGGAATTACTAAAAATGTTTGTTAAAATGTGTGTAAAAAAATCATATTATTCTCAGTATTGTATGCATATTACCCGTGAAAGCCCAATCTAACTTAACTTAAGTAACGATTGCAACGGTATTTCTATTATACTATTATATATGGACGGAAGTAATTGTCTTGCCAATAACCCTTAGATTAACTATTAACCCCCTTCATCAAATCAACTGCACAGTGATTGACATATAGGCTAGGATAAAGCTAAATATTCGCCCACGCATATCTTTACAACGCAGCAGAGGCTATACGTCAACAGATTTCTTAGCAATACAGTATCCAGCAAGTTGCGAAATCAATTTTGAATTTTGATAAAAAGTCTGTTTCAATTTTGTTGTTTGTTCTTCTGTGGAATCCGTAACCCTTATGTTTATATATATAAGCTTGTTATTACCAAAGTTCAAACAAGTACTTTTTTTAGATTGAAGCTAACTAAGTTCCCTGCAGTTTTATCTACAGTCAGCAATAGCATTCTTTTTTACAGTTGTGACGGGGTTTCTTGCATATCGTTAGATTGGTTTGTTTCTTTTACACCTTGTTGTTGCTCATTAAACGTCAACGTCTCTGGGATTTTCGATTCTACAAAACAGTACACGTCAAAAAAACTATAGGAAACAAATATGAATATAAATTCATACTTCAATAGAGCATTACAAAATATTTCACTATGTGACATGGTTAGAAAAGTTTTAAGCAAACGTGTTGAACAAATGTTCTTTCGCTATGTTTAGATGTTGTTATAAAGATGAGGAAAATATTGTGAAAGGGCTAACCTTTCAGCACAGTCGTATAAAGATCCTGTGGGGGCGGCGGAAGCATATCATTAGCATGAGCCGATGTTGAGTTGCTCTTGTTGTCAGGATTCGAACTTTTTGTAGAACTTCCGGGAACGGGTTTCGTTTTTCCTATAGTACGAACAATAGAACAGGATAATATGGTCTGCTTAGGTTAGCGGTCTGCTTTAGGTTAGACGCTACCGTTTTTATAATTTTAAGTCGGGGGACAGTTGCGAATTTTCAAGTTGGAGCCAATTTTTGGCAAAGCAAGGGGAAAATTGTTAGCAAACTAATGAAAAAAATAAAAATATACTTATATTTTGCACCTTGACTTTGCGAAGCTTGCTAATGTATAGTGTCGAAGCACTTAAAACTGAACGTTTACATGTACCAATACACGCTATAGAGAAGAGGCATAACCTCAGTTCTTTCAGTTGTGCAAAATGCTTGGCCGGGAACATAGTTTCTGCAAAAAGTGCTTTTAAATGCAGTCTAGAAAATATACTATGCACTGCGTTGTACTAAGTTACTAAATCTTGGGTGGTTAATTGACTCACCTTTATGTACAGTGGTGTACAGTTCCTGTGGTGGTGGAAGTAGTACTTCATCAGTATTGAGCGATGATTTCTGCTCGACTCGAGGCTTGGAAATGGCCGTTGAACTTTCTAAAGTCCTAGATTTTGCCAGAATCGAATTGCCTGTTCAAAACGTAAGACATGACTCAAGGGACACCACTATTTGGTTTTGTAAGCATTGGCAAATAAAAGCTGTGCCTCTTAACATTCTTAATCTTTTTACATGACGTCACAAAACCTAGCGGCGCACTGGGCAATCGAAGCGATCTCTAATAAAAAATAAAGTAGGTATTATGAAAAACACGTATGTTTATTTGATACAATATTTTAAAACTTGCCCGCGGCGCACATGGGAACGTTTAATGATGCACCAATTCCCCGCTGCACACCGGTTAAGAAGCGCTGCCGTAATGTATGTTCTTATAGGTAAAAATCGAATAAGGTAAAAACAAATCTTTAGCATAGAGAAAAGCGCTACTTAGCGACACTAAAATTATGTTGGAATGAAACGTCTTGTGAACCCATGATGACATAAGGAAATGAGGCAACAGGTCAGTTGCAAGCATGGCAAAATTCCTTATTAGATCGATGGTAGGAAAAAAAATCTGGAATCGGTTTAAAATGATTCATTAACGTTAGAGTATTCAGAATTGGTGTACTACATACCTCAATACTGAGAAATTTATAATTGGATAGTCAATTAATTTACCTTTTTGCACGGTAGTGTAAAGATCCTGTGGCGGGGGAGGTAACATTTCATCACGAGTTGAAGATGACGATTGTTTTAGTTTTTGCTGGAAAATAGCAGCTGGACTTTCTGGAGGTGTCTTTGTTTTGTCTAAAGACGGATTACCACCAACAAATTAAACAGCCCCAAAAAATACCTCTTAAACAATTATATGGTAAACCGGAATTTGTAAAAATGTGTTTAAGTTAGTTATATAGGTTAGTTTTCAGTGTCTTTTAGTGTCTCCAAACACCATGTTATTGTAGTCTTTAGGTAAAGGGGTTAAATATTTTTAAAGTAATTATAGTTCTTATCGTAATTGGCACCACAATCATATTATTGACTTGTCGACCCGCTTCAAATTACAACTGTAGGTTAGCAAAATGTATTGTATGTTGGCTAACGATTTCCGCAAGAGTAGGATTATATTACACTCAGAAAGCTTAACCTTAGGTAGCAAACTAACTTACCATTCTGTACAGTCATGTAGAGATCTTGTGGTGGTGGAGGCAGTATACTATCAGGAGTAGGCGAAGGTAATTTCTCCCTAATTTTTTTAGGTTCGGATAAAGCCGTTGAACTTTCCCGGGCTGTTTTCCTATTATCTAGGGTAGGATTTCCTAAACAAATAAAACAAAACTAGCTCTTAGCGCACGCATTTTGACCTTAATTAACATAAACAAACGAAAAAAAGATGGATTATAACAACTTGCGAATTTTACAGTTTACAAGTATATAGAGCCATACTTAAGGTTTATAGTATATAGAGCAATATAAAGGTTTAAGTGTTCTGTCCACTTTTACCCAGTTATTTTAAGCAAGAACAGCAGAAGTGCTAACTAACCTGCCATTGACGTATATAAAGAATCGTTGACGTCAGGAACCTTCACCACTTCTTCTGGCAGTTTTGCGATATCATATATGGAGCTGTACTGATCGCCTAACGGTGGTTCCCCTCCGTTGCTAACAGACGGTTGGTCGATGGCTGCGTAGCTTGGTTCGGGTTCCACTTTGATAGTTGTCTCAATTACGGCATATTCAGCTCCTTGCGCCTTTCCTTGCTGTTTTGGCCTGGGCGGAGTTGGTAAATTGGTTAGGGAAGGTAAAGCTGTATTTACTTTCGAATAGACGCCGTCGTCTTCTTCTCGTTTCGATTCCATAATTTCGTTGATTTTTGCGTACGCTATGTCTTCTTCTGGTTCAGCGTTTGGAGAGGTGGAAGCGTTAGACTTTTCCGAACCTTCGATGGTGTTAACCCTCTTATCGTTCACATATTGCACTTTGGGCTCTATAAATGTTATTAAAAGATACTTATAGTTATCTTCAGTAAATACAATAAAATTGCACAGCAAATCTACACCATAAATGTGAAGTAAATAGGCTTAGTTGTTTTCAGTATATTGACCCCTAACACAACACATTACATTAAATGTAAATTTGTAAAGATTAGGGTTACAATTGTCAAATGAATAAAGTCGTTAAAAAATATTATGAAATAAGCACACCTGCAGGCGTTGATGCAGCAGGCTCATTGTTCGCAGGTTTGTCCTTTCCTTTTCTTAAAAACGGAAAGTTAACTTTAATAATGATATAGATTAAGGTTTCTTAACCTTTTCTATTGTGGACCGCCTAAATGTAATTAATATATTACGAGCATACCAAGCTTTAAATCATTTCAATCACCTTTTACAAACACACCCAATTGTTAGTGTGACAACTAGCAACAGAACGAAGCCACCCGCTGAAGAAGCTGCTATTATGACCATGTTGGACGATTCTTTCGAAGAAGCTTCAACAATTGTCTTTGTAGTGGCTTTGCAAATTTCAAAATACAATAATTAAAAGACTTACTTGAATAAGGCCTAAACCGTATTAAAAATTGGGCGCTGGTCTAAAATTCGACCACAATTATTAAATCAACGCTAAATATTTGGGTTAGTGTGCGGGTAGCGTTTTGGTGTGGTTGGGAGAAATACTATTTCATTCATTATTTAATAGTAATACCTGACCCACCGAAATAAAATCTGCTAACCCGAACACTATCTCAAATATTGTGTATTGCGCTAGAATTCTTGACCAGTACCAAAAATGGTATTCCTACATAATTTGTTTTCTTGTTTTTTGAAGAATTTTTTTCATGCCTCAAGCCAAGTAACTAAATGCGTTCACTATACCTTCTTTCGTTGATGTTGGTTTGGATGTCGAATCTAGCAAACTGATAGTTGCTTGTTCTGAACGAAATTTGATCACAGTTATTGTAAAACTAAATTAATACAAGGTAAACTTTGATAAAAGCGCTAATGAAACGTTGTACAATCGCGTTAAATTTGTTCACCATAAATTAAATGACAGCTCCAAAAATGGGGCGAAGTAGGGATTTGAGGGCGTGAAGAATACATTTTAAGTTACATAAAACTGGAAAATAGATTAGCAATGCTTTCTTGCCATTGTTTAATATAAAAATTACAAGGTTTCTGTGTTTTTTAAGAAAAACGTACAGTATCGTGTTAGGGGAAGTTCCTGATTTTAGCAATTTCAGTGTGATAACTTTGGGGTGTCTGCGGAGCCCCTAAATGTTGCCCAATTGTTTTAAAAACTTTCGAAACTCATTTTTATGTGACACATATTGGGAAATCAAGCAGAACACATAAATTTTCAAAAAAGGTTAAATATGAACAACCCTAGTGGCCACTGATCAAAAAGTTGAAACGCACTGGTTTAACGCTTAACGTTATCCCGAACATATACGCAAAGTGTTTATGGGGAATTCTACTATGTTTGTATCACGAACAACGCCTAAACCTATGGAACGTTATTAGCGAAAGAGGAAGCTATTATTCCCTATGACTTCTTTTAACAAAGCTATTAACCCATGTCATGTTTAAAAGTTGCCTTTCCATTTGTCGAAAAGGAATGATGTAATGTGTCACAAGGAAGGTTAATAGTAAGCGTAAAAGCAGTAAAAAATGAGGAAAATTAGCGTTTTTGTTTTGGAAAACATTTAATCCCCCCTCTCACATCAACCCATAATTAAAATAGAATGAATCAAAGCAATATGATTACGTGTTTATTAAAGTTAGTAGATCATCTATCAAACCTTTGCCAGTTGAAACGACAGCCGAGGAGGTAAGCACCTGACCAGCTGTTGTTGTGCTGACTAACGACGTTGTTGAACTGACGCTGTGTGCTGTGCTAGGTAAAGCGGTTGTCGTTTGTAGCGTGGAGGCTATGGTCGTTGGTAACGGAGAAGTCAAAGCAGATTCGCTGGTTGTTGGCGTTTCTGCAAATTTATTGAATTTAAAAACAAATTTGATCAACTAAGGATAGTTTGAACTGGAATGGTGGGCGGACCTAATTTTAAGTAATATTTTATTACTTGACAATTCAGCCGTATTTCAAACTTAGAAATATTTCAAAGTCTAAGACAAGTCGGTTATCCCAAGAGACAAAATTGAGTTAAGAAATTTTTATTCCCGTACGTTAAGTTCAACGAATTTAATGACTTAAATCAGTAAAACACTCCATAGTTTTAAATTATAAATATGTATCATGATTGACATTATTGGACTACATATGCATCAAGTTTTTTAATTGAATATTCACAAGAGATATTGCCCCAGAAATCATTTAATATACTTTTAAAGGTAACACTAAATATAAACTTCCAAAAAGTTCGTTTCACCTATATATAGAAATGAAAAAAGCAAAGTATTACTTTATCACCTAAATATTCGTGAATATTACGCACTATTCGTAAAATATGTCTGCTCTATTGCGCCAAAGAACATGTGACAGTAATACTAGACAAATTTTTCAGTAATCATTCTTTACATAATTCATAAATTCCGCAACATTAATTAATTAACTTTAATGCCTTTTTAAATGACGGGTTTAAGGATTGTATTTCAAATACATAACTATAGGTGTTATAATTTAATTTATTTAAGGACAGTGTATTTGCATATATCGATTCTCAGTTTGTAAACACGATCTCTAAAATATGTGTTTTTTGTTTCGACTTAGTATTTACAAATTTACGTCGCTGTATCGCAAGGAAATATAAGTTAATAAGTACAGTTTTAGTTCTCCTTAAACTTACCAACAGTTCTCTGGCAAATGTACCCACAACTTGTACCGCAAGGAAAGTCATACCACAATAAATTGGTACTCCAGGAAATACCCATGGTGACGCAACTCTCATCAACAACAGTATTTCCTCCGTTGTCAGGTTGCTGATTTCCCCATGACGTATAAACCAAAGCTGTCCCATCCAACCATCGAAACTCACCGCCACTTGCGATCCGCTTCAAACCGATGTAAAATCCCTTCTTTTGAACTGGAAATGTATTAGAGCATTGGTTGGCAAAATAACCCCACTGAAATGTCCGAATCGGCAAAAAATATGCCACTTATTTATTGTTAATTTACGGTTTACGCTTTAATACGCGTCATAACTACTTTTTGGCAGTTATGAAAATTGTACTTGTACTAAACAATAGGAATTGATTCACTTAGGTTGGTAACTATAAGTCTGAAACTAAACTGATTCAATATAAATTAATAAGGCATTTAATAGAAGTACAGTGTGGGTCGCGACCTCTTGTGTGACAAACTACACTACTAGATTTAAACGTGAAACGTTACGTTGTTAATTCGTATTACCGGTCAAATTTTTGAGGAACGTTTGAATATTTGACGAGTCGACTTTAGCAAGTGTCGCATTCATTCCAGCACAAACAGAACGCGATCCATTAAAGTTTGTAGATTCATTAACGGCAACGTAATATTCCAAGTTGTCTAACTTGTGCCAAGTGACGGCCAATGCATAATGCATAAAAATAGGGCACAGCAATAGAATAACACTTATCGTCATTTCCTATAACAAAACTAAACTAACTAACACCTGTTAGTCCTACTTAAATTATGTGATGCACTATAAATGTCGAATCGCTGTTATATTATAATTTAGGGGTTGTTGCAAAAATCCGTATGTTTCAATAGTTACAACAGCAAGTGTTAATCTATATTTATATTATTATTCTTTACCAACTAATCCAGGGGTTCTTTACTGGGGTCCATGAACGACATATGAAAATCTTTAATAGTTAATTGGATTGAATTTTTGAAAGAAGATAATTTAAATGAAACAACGCTTTGGCGTCTTTTTTATAATGTATTTCGACTTTACCTCTGTTTCACAGTTTTTGGACTGAAAATTACAAATTCCCTGAACCACTTGATTTATGACGAACATTTTTACGCCATCTCTAAAATTTTCATGTCTACCCTGCTCCACGCAAACTAAAAAAAGTGTTTTCTGAGTTTGCAATGAAAAAATAACCCCTGGCCTGAACTAAAACTTTACTTATCTTTTAGCATGCAATCAGATAAACAGAAGTTGCTTTATTAAAACAGCTTCACTGCTTGTTGTAAGGTTCCTCGTAAATGGCGATGTAGGCGCTTGCGGATATTTGTTTTAAGTGGGAGGTTACTGACGCAATATGATGCAGGTTTGTCAGTCTCGTGCGACCTCGTGTTGTTGCCATCTGCTGAATTAACATTCCACAAATTGCTTGCTAATTTGCTTCCAGTGATTCTGTGTTGAACACGCTTCATAGATAAACAACCCGGAATCTTTTCATAAATTTAAAAGCGAATAAAACATTTTCTGAACAACACGAACCAATCCGAAATAAACAATTCATCCAAAATTATCAACATCACATTGTGTCATTATGGTATAAAGGTATTTTTACCAACCTACCTTTACTTAAATTGAAAAGCCGAATATGTTATTTAAAATACCTTAGCTGATTCCTCTGTTAATTGAAGGGTTCCTTATTGCGATAATTTTTTGCAAGCGTGCTAAACTGCGATTTTTAGACGTGCCGTCATAAGCTACGTCAAAACGTGACTTCACAAATTGACATTTTAACGTTACGTTATAGCGAACATCACACATTTAATTTATTTCGGTGAAGTTTCTAGGTTTACGGAAGTATTTATTTCAATGCAAGCTACACGTTATAAAGATGCTATTGATTTGCACAGAACGGCGAAACACGTTTATAACTTTTGACTTGCCAAAATTACATTTTTGAGGACGCGATGAGAAGTAGAGCGCCTTTGTACTGTATCCACTTGCCTTCATGGTATTAAGTACTTTACCTAAATCATATTAGCAAATACGTTATTTACAAACCTTTGCTGCTTCCTGTATTAAGTGAATGGTTCCTCATTGCGACGTATTTTGCAAGCGTGCTGGACTGCGACTTTACGATGATACACTTTCCGGCTCTGCTAACAATGACTCACCATACCATCACCTTTAATGTATAATGTTGCAATAAACTATCAATTCTAGTTCCCTTAACCACAGCTTCCAATTTGAACAACCTGGCAGTTGTAATAATGTAAAGTACATGCTTTACCATCAGCAGCGGTGTATTGGTATTTTTTTATTCTTCTTTTGCGATCAACTCATCGTGACGTTCCATTCTTACCATAACGAGATAAATCCAGCAGCATATGTTGTCATATTTTCCTGTTTGAAATGCACCCATCAGGTTGAGCCTTATGATAAAAAATGGCCTTAAATGAATAAATTGAGTTTTAGGAAGGTAGGATTCGCTAGTTTTGAAACGAAAACCAATTGACCAAAGCCTAAACAATGATAGGCTTATTCTTTTATTTCTTAACCTTGTTTTGTATAGACCCAAAGTTTTGATTTATTACCCCTGTTATGACTTGGTCTTTGCCTAAAATGCTAAATTTGCGAAAGATAAAACATATGGATGTGTAAGGTATGTTCGCATAAGAAAAAATAAATTAAAACTATTGGTGATAATAAGCCGGATAAGCTCGGAACGACGTTAAAAATCGGTTTCTTAATGTTATCTGTTTACTTGCTTTGTCTCTAATTTCTCATGCGCGCTTCGGTGAGAAAAGTATTCTTCGTTCGTCTAAGAAAATTATCCGACATTCAACCATGATTATAAGATTGTTATTTTGGTTTTATTTTCTTGCCAACCTAAGGCGTAACACGCTACGATCAAATTTTATGCACCACGGCAAGGTACATTTAAGCATTGTGGCAAGTTTTGTTTGTCAGAATTCTAAACTAACACCACTACAATGATAATACAAGAAGGCGCGCATGGTAATCTTATGGTTGCCTCCTATATATTGTTTTAATATTATGTATACCTACACTGCTTTCAACAAGCTTTCCCTCCATAAACAAGCGCTAAGTCAGCAAGTCCAAACGCTGAATAGTGTGGGGTGTTTTTGCATGAAAAGTGTACCGCCAAATTGCTATACGTATGTGGATAATTACTATTATTGGCAGCTTTCTAAACAGTTCCAAATTTTTAATCTTTAATATATATGAGGGGAGAAATTATTATGTTTTGCGGTAATCCCAAACGCGAACTGTAGTCCAAACAAAAAACTCGCTTTTATTTTAATGTTGCCTAAAATATTCAATGTTTTAAGACCATTACAGTCAAATAAACTCATAAAATTTAAGGAAAGCAAACACAACACTTTATCCCATGATTTTAGGCTTTGGGAATATCAAAGTGAACTTTGTTTTTTTGGTTTCTTAGAGTTAGTGTTTTCAAATAAAACAAATTCATTACTTGGCTCTAACAACCAGTTAATATGCGCACAAACAACACATATGAGTGCTACCATTCCAAATCACTCATTTCCTGGTAGAGGTTTGTTGTAGTTGGCATGCGTGGGAGATAGACGATTTTAAAACTCTGTTGATCTCTGCATTGTTTTCAAAGTGCCATACACATAGCTGTTAAAGTATAATGTGCGACATCTTTTTCTAGGTTCAAGAAAAGAAACAATTTATTACACAATTTTTTAATAATTTTGAATTTAAATATATGTCACATTTTAACAGAATAATGTTCGTTCTAAAGCATCCAACATTAAGGCATATCAGCCATATAATACGTTATAAACAAATAATTCAGCGTTTTATGTTTGGAAAGTGTGACCACAACAATAAGCAAACGCTGAGGCCAGAACAAACCCTTTCCATTCTATTTTGTTTTTTCGTGGATGTTCCTCACGTATACAAATGTGTTTATGACGAATCAAGAAGACGACAGAAAATGTGATACCCCCACCCCCCCCCCCCCCCTCCAAATAAAAATAGATATGCCCAAATCTCTAATATAGTTTTTCAAATGTCCTGCAACGATGTTTGGTTTGTCCTAAGTGGAATAATATAATATATTCCCATCGATAAACCAAATTTAATCATTGCAAAGCTGTTTTGAAGTTGAAGTCAAACAAAATTAATAACTACGCGTTTAGAGTTTTGTTAGGCGTGATTGACCGCATATGCATAATACTGCGCGGTAGTTGGACGCCGGCTGAACATTTTACGGCTGTAACAAGCAGAAACGCGATTGTTGTTAATCTTTACCGCCTCTAGCGTTAGTACGAAAAAAAATAATTAAACACTTAGCGGCCATTCCTTTTCGGTGCTTTTAATTGCTTGGTCAGTGGGGTCTAAACTTGATTTAGCTTGCCTATAGATAAGTACCGAACATATATTCCTATGTGGACAACTTTCACGTTTTGATGGTTTAGTTTATTTTGATTTTGGAGAAAATGCAGCCAAATTGCATTTCACTTATTTTGGTGTATCAATCTTCTTTGGGCAGCTTAACTACGTGTTATGTTCATGTTTGCGAAATTAAATCCTTTACGTTAAGTTTAGGTTTTAGTGTAGCTGCGCTTCATTCAACATGAAGTATCTTGAATAACATGCATCACAAATAAACCTACACAAACAAAATGCATTTTATTGTGGAGAAAATATGGCGCTGATTATAGGTGCATACGACTATTTTGCATTTCTTGTTAGTACAGTTATGCGGTGAGTACACAATTGTCCTATTCAATAATCGATGATGTACGGCTGCTCAGTTAACACATACGGAAATAGTTGTAATGGTACCAGAATGTGGTTATGGCGTATTTTAACATGCACAAGAGCGTTTGACTAACAGCCGCTGGGATGATCTTGTTACTGTTTAGAATTTGAAAAGTAGATATCATCAGCTTTATATTTGCAAAGCAAAATAAGTAAAATAGGGTGTTTAACAAAAAACAATGTGTCAATAATGCAACTTTCCATAGTATTGCTAGCGAAATATCAGTTATGAAATACAAATATTTATCTAGGACAGCGCAAAAACGCCAACCTTTCTTCTAAATATTGCCCGTTTAAAAGGAAATCTATTTTTAATAAGCTCAAAGTTTGAATTACAATATATAGTAAACTACACCTCCCCCCCCCCCCCAAATAAAAATAGATGTGCCCAAATCTCTAATATAGTTTTTCAAATGTCCTGCAACGATGTTTTGTTTGTCCTAAGTGGAATAATATAATATGTTCCCATAGATAAACCAAATTTAATCATTGCAAAGCTGTTTTGAAGTTGAAGTCAAACAAAATTAATAACTACGCGTTTAGAGTTTTGTTAGGCGTGATTGACCGCATATGCATAATACTGCGCGGCAGTTGGACGCCGGCTGAACATTTTACGGCTGTAACAAGCAGAAACGCGATTGTTGTTAATCTTTACCGCCTCTAGCGTTAGTACCAAAAAAAATAATTAAACACTTAGCGGCCATTCCTTTTCGGTGCTTTTAATTGCTTGGTCAGTGAGGTCTAAACTTGATTTAGCTTGCCTATAGATAAGTACCGAACATACATTCCTATGTGGACAACTTTCACGTTTTGATGGTTTAGTTTATTTTGAATTTGGAGAAAAATGCAGCCAAATTGCATTTCACTTATTTTGGTGAATCAATCTTCTTTGGGCAACTTAACTACGTGTTATGTTCATGTTTGCGAAATTAAATCCTTTACGTTAAGTTTAGGTTTTAGTGTAGCTGCGCTTCATTCAACATGAAGTATCTTGAATAACATGCATCACAAATAAACCTACACAAACAAAATGCATTTTATTGTGGAGAAAATATGGCGCTGATTATAGGTGCATACGACTATTTTGCATTTCTTGTTAGTACAGTTATGCAGTGAGTACACAATTGTCCTATTCAATAATCGATGATGTACGGCTGCTCAGTTAACACATACGGAAAGAGTTGTTATGGTACCAGAATGTGGTTATGGCGTATTTTAACATGCACAAGAGCGTTTGACTAACAGCCGCTGGGATGATCTTGTTACTGTTTAGAATTTGAAAAGTAGATATCATCAGCTTTATATTTGCAAAGCAAAATAAGAAAAATAGGGTGTTTAACAAAAAACAATGTGTCAATAATGCAACTTTCCATAGTATTGCTAGCGAAATATCAGTTATGAAATACAAATATTTATCTAGGACAGCGCAAAAACGCAAACCTTTCTTCTAAATATTGCCCGTTAAAAGGAAATCTATTTTTAATAAGCTCAAAGTTTGAATTACAATATATAGTAAACTACACATTCTGTGGCAAAAAAGAAATACTTTCCGCAAGATGTAATGCGGTTCAGTAGCGTGTGTTAAAAAAACATTGTCATTTTTGTCATCTACAAACAATATGAAATGGATCAAAGCCCTTGGACGTCAAATTTTTGTTGATATTCTATGTGTGTTAAATGCACGTGCTAATTGAACTTTGGTTTTGCGAATTATTTTTCGTCTAGACATATTCGAGTGGTGGTGATCCATCTGACAAAATAACAAGTATAATATGGCCTGTCAAATTACTTGTCCTGAATCACTGTGCTAACCATGATCCCACGTGATTTTGTAATCGTTGAACGACACGCACAAACAGAAGATAAACAAGAAAGTGAAAGGCGTTTAAAATGCGAGGAAAAAACGACTATACTGAAAATGTCGATCTGTACAAATGGAACTTGAGATTTCCTTTCAGTTCTGCTGTATTCAGACGTACTCGGTCCTGTTGTCAGACTTGGGAGGTTTGCTACGAAAATAAAAAATACAAAACCACTGGTCAGCAAGAAACTATACAATTGCTATAGTAGCTGAATTTAACTGTGAGCCACTTGGCTTACATGATAATTTCCATGATCACTAAAATTGCCTGTAACGAAATGCCAAAGTTTGTTTAAACTAGATATATTACTAGTTGTATGCCTAACAATTGGATACTTCAAATGTATTTAATATTGTGGTATTTTAAATGTAAGCAAACATCATTCAAGCTCTAATCAAGCGAACTATAGGTAGACAAATACCGAAATCCATACCTAAAATCCTTACTAAAATTGTCTTTATAGACATTATATGGCTATACCGGATTTCAGCCAAAAGCCTCATATTGTCGGAAAACGGCGACAATAACAAGAAATTGTTCGCAAAAGCTTGTTGTACGTTTATTCTCTGCTATATCAATTATGTGACATCATTTATTCTAACTTGTTGCGTCACGCTTGCTAAGCAGCACACAGCGCCACTATACCAGCTTACTGTTACTTGCTTAAACTTAGACAAATGTTCTTACCTTGTTGGAGGTTTGTAGGCATACGACGGGTATCTGTCTTCCTCTTCTTCCTTAATCGCACTGCATCCACCGCAGAGAAGGACCAAGCCGGCTATGAGGGCTGCAAATTAAACGTCTATATTAAGTCTGTATTATAGGGTTTGGTCGTTTCCATTTTGTTTATTGAAATGGCTGTTGGAAATAAAACGTGTATGCTGTTTGCGGTGGAAAAACAAATGATTTGAAAAAAGTGAATATCTAAGGATTTAAATTCCTAAAATCACAGCCCTTTTTAGTGTAAAAATGAAAGGCACAAGTTGAATTGTATTTTTACAACTGATAATAGCATGAGGTATTGCCGAAACGTTTGTAATAGCAAGGTGTTGATTTTATCAAATATTTGGATTTAATATTTTTATTGAAATTACTAAAAAAACGTGCGTTCCACAGCCCTCACGCATCTAATTAAATAATTTCGATTCCGGTATAAAATCACCTGGTTAAAAACAGTTTAACCACAAAAAAATACATTGTTAGTGAGTTCAAATTAAACACCTACCTCGTACTCTGCCAACATTATCAACTCTAGGCCGTAAAAAGGCCAAATGTTGCTACGACTAAAAATGCCAGATCATGTTACCCAAGTAATGACATACATATGAGTGCATATGCGCTTAAATTCATCTTTTTATATCTTTTTTTATAAGTGTGAGATTCAAATGTTTCCCCAAAAGGTTACCACTTACACTCTTTAAGTTCGAGGAATTTCCATTTGCCGCAAAACGGCATTACACACATTCCAAGACCTAAAGCAAACTATAGAGGTACATAAAATGGTAAACAAGCATTAGCAGCGCCCGCTCTTACCCAGCAGCATGACGACCCATCCAACGTAGAGGCAGGCACCGTACTCGTATTTGAACTCACGCTCCTGGTACAACGGGTTGAAGTACTCCATGGTGACTCGCCAAGCGTACCAGGACACCGCAGCTCCGCAAGTCACACCTGAACATGAAAAAATAGATATTTTAATCGTGAAAATCGCATGTCCAGGTTTGGCGTACCAAACGCGATATAGAAGTATAGTTTTAAAAGAGGCCTGCTTTCTTTAAATGGGGTATTTGGTGCAGACAGGCTAACTGTGCTACCAGAAGGACCGATAGGAAATGTAAAGCTTTAAAGTTTAAAAAGTATCCCTGTTTTTTATTAATATTTATAGTTGTATATTGATTCCGAATTATATTTGACTTTATGCGAATCATTTTCGATTTAGGGGCGATTAATGAATGTATTTTGATAAGCACAAAATTAAGATTTCTCATTATATAAATATTTTTTAACGTTGAATTTTGAAGCGTCTGTACTCACTAAGATCATATAATTAACACATTTTCACGAAAAAGGGAAAGTATACATTTCAAGGTAACTTTATTGTTTTTTTAACCGGAATAACTGTTAACAAATGTTGCGCAGTATTTTAATTTACTATAATTGTTTTTATTGCTCAAATTCAAACGTCTGTCAATTGTGAATAGGTCCCTTCAGCGATTTCTGTAAACACATATGTTATTGCATCAGCACAGCGCAATAGGCCCTGTATATAGCTCGATACATCAAATATTGTGAGCACTGTGAGCTGGTTTGTGTGTGCGTATTTATGGTAGTGTGTGTGCTTGCGCGTGTGCGCATGTGTGTCGCAATTTACACAAAGCAAACAGTCTCTGCTCCGATGCTCTAATAACGTGGGCGGGGGTCTGGCGAGGCTAATATTTAACGGACAAACAACTTCCTTAATCGAATACGACTCTGTTGCTGTATCAACCCATATAGCTTTCCAATGCGCAGTTTGCTGGCCAAACTGTATCTTTGTATTTGGCAAGGGAGTTAAACCAAGGCAAATATGTTGTACATGGTTTAAATTAAACATTTTTTGAGCATCGTTGTGTGCTGGGATCCCTCTTCAATTGCACTTAAGACAGTTTAATGCGTTTTTTTTTAATATTTTTTATTTTGTTTTTTCGATTTTATTTCGATTCATACAAAATATAGATTTTCAATTAAAATAATGCCACTAAGCCGTAGCCTATCCAACCTATATTTTTGCCAACTTAATTATCTAATGAAATAGTTAAACATTTTTTTTATCTATTCAGCCAAAACGTTTTAAGCATATATGGCGTGTTCTCTGTTATTTGCCTTTTCCGCCACGCATTCTTTTGAAATTGAAAGTTTTTTCTAAATACCCAAATATGCCATTAATCTGGATTTCATTTACATATTTGCCAATGATGTTCGGTCGAGAAGACAGATATTTTTAAGGTGGATTGTTTGTTTTTTTGTACAAGTAACTTTGTGATGTCATCGTGAACAATTTTTTCATGTTAGTGGCGAATAAAATTGAAAAACTTTTCAGGATGACTTGTAGCTTAAAGCTTTTAATCGGCAAAACATTGTGAAATAATAAAATAAGCCATATTACTATAAGCATAACGTTTTACAAGGAATTCAAAAGGCTAAATTGAACAGTATATGAAAGTAAAATTCACCCTGTATTTTCCATCCTATATTTTAAACGATTTAATCATCGGCTGCTTGTTTGTTACTTCATGAAACTTAAACTTAATACGATATAATCAATAATTTTAAATAATAGCTCTTCCATAAATTTATTGTCCAAGAGTTTATGTTTAACGAAATTTTATAACCCCAGCCGGATTATTGTGGCAGGTTTCGACATACACCAACCAGTTTAACTTTTGAAAGCGACACTATATGATTCGCTTGTTTGTCTGGTTTAACAAAGCACACAGCATCATCAGAAAGAAAAACAAACCTGCAACAATGAACATGACCCCGGCCACCATCGAGAGCCGGTGCTTTCCCTTCGTGTTGGGTTCGACCAGGGTGGTGCACTCGAGCGCCAACAGCGAGACTATCACCCCGAAGAACGAAGCGATGCACGCGATGCACATCAGGGCACGACAAGCCTGGATGTCACCTGCGAGAAAAAATTCAATATTTTTGATTTGGATTGTATGAGAATGTTATTTACGATCTCAAATTATGATTGCTTGTATAAATGCGTTGGAAAAAATTCTGAAGATTTAGTAACTTATGACAATCCATCAACCGAATGCGTCGAATGACCAAGCCTGAGTGTCACTTGTAAACAAAGTAAGATGTTTAAATTAGATACTTTGAGACTCTGAGTGGCATGGGATCTTAAATTTCTTGCTAGTATAAATGCGTTGGAAACAATTTCTGCCTTATTCAGACGATATTTTAACTTATAACAATCACTCGAAAGAATGCGTCGTAATAGGCTACCACGCCTGAATGTCACTTAAATACGCGACATGTTTGATTTTTTTTGGTTTCTGTGATTCTTTTAGTAGAGATCTCCCCCCCCCCCCCCCCCCAGTTTTGCAATTAAAAACAAGAAATAAGATATTATTTTTTCAAACATTTAATGATAAATTTCGGACAAAATACTTCAAAATCATGAAAGACTTTTATTTTTTTTAATTACCTTGCATTGACAACATTGACACCGAAAAGTCGACGCCAATACTTTGAATGGATTAGCGCCGCAATTTATTTCCATCAAGTTTTTAAAGAAATTTGTTTGGAAAAACAAATTCACGCGACTGAACGCAATTATAACCCTGTTTTACGCCAGCACAAATATTTAAGTTGTTACAAGTAATTTAAAGACATTTTCGAAGCAAGTCGTGAATATTAGTCTGTCTACCAAAATGGCGTATCGCTATGTCGTCTGCAAAAAACGCGGTTTGTTCGGAAGGGTCTTAGAGGGCGTTCTTGCAAAACAAAGTTGTTCTTTTGCGGCGAATCAGCCCTTTTTCTGACAAAGCACAAGATAAAGTACCCTAGGCCATGCCAATAGTTTGATCAGATATGCACTGCAGTATTTTCCAGCCGTTTGAACAAGTTTGCGCCCAAAATCAACATTCTTACGAATGCTGTACAGTCTTCTGAGGATTTCGGGATAGGCTCAAGCAACGAAGGTTTTCTTCGCGGACTTGCCCATTGTTTGTTTGCTAAACAATGATGCAAATCTTTGATTGCTCTCGTGCCAAAGGCTTAATTAAAGTTGCCCGCAAAATTTAATTGCCCTTTTAGCCGGATCTTCAGCTAAAACAACCGATCTCTTGATTGAATGCTCCTTGGAGCGTTTCAAAAGTTGTTGGTTCTCCTTTTGCAGGATCAGATTTTCTGCGTCTATGCTTTTCTGCTATTATCTGATGCTAAAATCTGCTCAAGCAAAAAAATCCTGGTTAGCATTTTCTTCTCTTTTTGTACAAATTTGTGGTTAAAATCAAAGGATCTGTCTTTTGGGTGACAGCGCAACAGGGTCTTGTGGGCTCCTCAAAGCGTTTCAGATAAAGAAGGTTTGGTTCGCGATGTGAGCTCATTTGTTTTCTCTGGCATGACGAGATGCTAAAATTGGGGTTTACGTGCCAACAACATGATGAAGCCTAAAAATTATTTTTTGCGCTGTTTCAGCACGTTCTCGATTAAAATGATTCGTTTTTCCGAACATTTTCGGCGGCTTCTGAAATAGGCGTTAACCTGACAAAATTTATTTGGGCCAACATATACTTTGTTTTGAAGGTGCTAAACACTGTTCTACAAAACTAATGCCAACACTTTGATTAAATCCTTTATATTGTTGCTATATCAAACTAAAGTTGTGAATGCCACGTAACGTGAAATGACAAGTTTTGCTTTTAAGGCAATCTCGTAACTTAATTCGGCATACACTATCATCCAGTGGAGCAACTCCCTAAAATTTCTTAAAAGAGTTTAACGCTTCTAACCAAATAATATTTTTGATAAGACTATTTTTTAAGACTTGAGGTTGCAGTACGTCGTTGGTCGCAATAAAAATCGACGAACATTTACCTTTACAAGAAGCAGATATGATTAGGATTTGTCTGTTTATTGCATATTTTTCCATGCGGTTAGACGATCGTAATATACCCCTGAGTTGTATGCCTGGAGTCCTATACAGTCGAAAAACCACTACAGATCCGTGCCTTTGTGTGATTTACGGTGTTTTGTTTATCTCACCTATAAATACCGTCGTTTTATTACAGGGATATGACAATCACCATTTGGATTGCTGATGGTTAAGTAGTTAAGTTGTTAAAACTTTGCGCAAGCGCTTTATATCGAGTCACTTTTGCTAAAGTTGTTTTATACTGAAGAAGTTATTTTAAAAATAACGCTTTGAATAACAAACAAAGGGTTTGTTTTTGCTACAGGAATAAAAAAAAAGCCTGCATCGGTCTTACGTGGGGTTATGCTTTTTCATGTACTCCAACGAACCAAGTCGGACTATAGGAACCGTGTTTAGGCAAGCATTTTACATTATTTCGGTGAATCATGCCGCAGCCAAAACACGAATATGTTACCAGCTCCCTTTACACACATGTTTCGCATTAGAGTTCCGATAACACCGACAAGCTATGTATCGACCGCTACAACACTTGATCGCTTTAAGTGGTTTGACGTACAACATACTCCAAATAAGGCTATAGCGTATTTTCTGGCTTGTACCCAGGATTATTGGTTCATATCGTATAGTAGGCATGTGTTAGGTTTGCTTGCTTAACACGGCGACCGTGAATCATATTTTTCAGTACGGATTTTCCAATAATGCCACACTATATGACATATTTATTGGCAAATACAAACATGACAAACAATGCACAGCCGATTTACGTCGTTTCCAGTAGCACTTATCTTTACGATTTTGGCAAAGTTATAAAAAAAAAATTTTTTTCAAACAGGCAACAACCATTTTGTATTGTTTTTTGTTAATTTATGGTTCGCTGAAATGGTGTAACAGAGTAATTGTGAGCAGACGGTTAATGCCGGTTGCCGACTGTACATTTTTTTACGGCCAATAAAATATTGCAAATATTTCCCTTAGTACTTGGTATTACTGTCCCAGAAAAAAAAGGTATATTCGTGAGCTATATGGTGCTAAACAGTCTTTCAGTAAGCTTTAAAGTCTATTAAAAATTTTGTTACGAATTATTAAAACTTTTTGAAACAATATAAAACCTTTTGCCATTTGTAATTGCCTTGTTTCATTTATTACTTTGTGCCATGGTTAATATTCCCAACACGAATGGTGCGACGCGATCGGACATGGTAAACAACTGTTTTACAACGCAAACTTTTGACCTGCAGCTAGCACTGCATGTGGCAAAAACGATCTCAACTTTACGACGTCGAGCCTGGTCGGTAATAATGCCCGAACAAATAGATTTTACAAGTTTTCAGGAGCAATGCCTATAAGACTTTATGGACAGTTTCAAGCTAAATAATGTGTACTAGACTTGTTAAAACGATGGAGTCCGACATTGCTTTTCTTTGCCAAAAACATTTTTTTCAAAAGATTTGAAACACTGCACCTCTGGTATTTTTAAATTACCCAGTCCTTGTCGTTCTACCCGTAGGTATAGGGGATTAATGTCAATTTATTGACCATTGTAACGTATTTTGAAACTTAGGAGGTCAAATCATAGCACTTTGACAAACAGTTTTTTTGTTGTACTTAAGGGTTTTAAATTGAACGTGTTCGCCTTTCGCCCCAGTTGCAATTTAATACCTTCATGATAGCTTATATACAAATGTTGTCCTGATAATAAAGCACGTACACCTGTCAGAGGTCTAGGAAGAATGCAAAAATATGTTAGATTATGTCATGATAATGTTCTATTATATAAGTACAGGATAATTTGGTAAAAAGCAAGAAAAATTCCTTGAAAACATTGGCAAATATTTGACCAATAAGTGCTTTCGCCTTTCTTGTCAACAAAGGTAAAAGTGAAAGTTCATTTTTTTTCTCCGAACTAATTTGTTAGGCTCTCGTTTGATGTAGACCTATACTGTATATCTGAATAAGGAAAATAGACCATTTTCACTACGAGGTTAAACGAAGGTTTTTCTTAAATTGTTAAATTTCATCAATGTTATTTCAAATTGTTCAAAATGTATTTCCTGTATACTACACATAGCGTTTTGTTAAGGGTAACATCCTTTTTAAAATAAGGCTATTTTGCTTCCCTTCTCACTAAAACGCAACGTGTTTAACTTCCAAAGCGTTAAAAGTCGTTATAATAGCAATAAATGCGCTTTGTTAACATTTCTTCGTAATTGCGGTGTGCTGTTTGTAAAGCAAACCACGTTTATTTTCTGAAACTCGTTTGAACTTCTATGCCAATAACATCCCAATCATTTAAATTGTTGAAAATCAGTTAGATTTTTTGCAAACAAAATCGTGAGTGAATTCCACATCATAAATTTCAAGTTTGAAAAGTGTTTAATAAGAAGTTACCCAATTTAAAAAAAATATATGATAAAATGTTTATGTCACAACCACATTAACATATTCAAACGCTCACAATGGGAAAGCAAAAAACGAAAAAACAAACAATTAAAAAATAATCCTGGAATTTGACTCACCATGCCAACGATATCGTGTTAGGGGAATATTAATTCCAAAATTGAAAGCTAATTTATTTTTTGTAAATTCGACAAAGCCCTCGAATGAGGAAATTCGCGTTGTTTGATTTATGTTTCTCGTGGAACAAACACCACTCTTATTCTCTCAAATACACGCAGCATCGCTCTGCTGCGGTGGTGTTGTTATCGTTTAAACCTGCCGCGTGCGCGCCTTTTGTGACGTCACTTACTGGGCACGGCGAGAATGCTGACGTCATAGTTGTCGCAGGTGAACATGCCGGGCTGCTGCGAGGTGCATCGCCACCAAATGCCGTTGTACACGTACTGGTTCCGCAAGAATTCCTCGGAGGCAACCTGGGAGTTCTTGTGCCACTCCGGAAAGGCCGTGACCACCACAATGCCGACGAAAGCGACGCCGCCGATCAGAAACGCGCCCAAACCGCCTTTTCCCGACATTTTTTTTATTTATGTTTTGCTTATGGTATATAGAGTATAGTTTTCAATTGTTTTCTCAGTTTTCGCTATCGTTTTTCTCTGTGAAGACACACAAGGTTTGCAGATCAGCAAGACTTTGTACGTTATATAATTTAACTCTAACTTTTTTATAAAATGCAATAGTTCTCAATCCTCACTTTTTTAGATCTTGCCCATTAGACAGCTGCAGGTTTTGATAAACAAACTGAACTATCAATTTAAAAAAAAATAACTTCCGGATTTATACCGGTTTACCAGAGCACGTTTTTCGCACCTGAAATTCATATATGCATTTCAACTCAACAAAACACATTCAGAAACCATTTCATACACGAGAAAGTTTAAGTCTGGCCCTAACAAAAACCCGGAACTAAATCTTTAACTCTAAATTCCATCTATCCCAAACCCTTCTCTCCGAAATCGAGATCCGCATCTTTCGACTTGCGCGCCTTTCGCAACTGCCGTCAATATAAACCCACTCATTCGCTTATCGGTAAATATCCCAAGCAAGAACGGGCGACAACAAGGCAGTTACGTGCCAGCCAGCAGCCCTGAATCTCCAAGGCAGCTTCAAATATGTGTGTCATCGCCGTCCGGACTTGGTCGTTAATATTTAACTCGCAGCATGGGAACAGAGACTGGGTTGAAAGCTATTGGATATAGTTTGTATTTTCTCAACTGCTTTGAACCGACGATGTTTACTGGTAAAGGAGCGATGCTTTTTACAAGGAGGGTGGTGGGGGATATACGAGATTTTTGTTTTAATTCGGGGTGATTCGTACCCCTCATCCAGAGCTTAATATGTGTTTCCACAACAGAATCTTGCCCTCCATCAGAACACATAATGCCGACTATAAAAGTTCTAAAATTTGGTAATAGCTCGCACCGCTTCGAATAAAAATCAGTCAGCAATGTCTAAAACTTTTAATGTAAATTCTTCTAGACGTTTATGTAATTTGTCAAGAAGATTTTTATTAGACGGGTAAATACTAATTTCTAGATTGAGACATTTGACTAATTTTATTTTTTAAATATTCGTTTAATTTATGCTAAATTCGATAATATTTAGGAGTAAATTAGGTTTTTAGTCACATTAATTTACGATTTTACTACAAAAAAAGGGAAAATGTTTATATTTAATTGGTAAATAAAATTGGTCAAGTTTTTAAAGGAACATGGATAAACAATGTTTATCACTTTGTATATTTTGCATTTTAACCGATAAAAACATTTTTAAAATCAGAATTCTTTTAAAATAATTTATGTTTTATTTTATGCGGATTATGTCGTGTCTGTGTTCTGTTACCCAGTCTCGACCCCCAACAAGAACCTACAACCCATCCTCCACCATCTCATAGTTTTGTCTTTCCCTCGATTATGGGAAAACGTCGGCTAAACATATTTACTCGCCGTTTCGAGTGTGACGTAACAATCTTCCCAGGATGGGTCACAAGGATGTCTTTCATACAGGGAACGAAACCTAGAACAAGACATTTCATTACGTCACATCGTCTTACTTGCAGCGCATCCTGATTCACGAGGGATAACGGCAAAGAAAACCCAACTGCTGGCCTTATCTTGTCAAAATTTATGACGAAATGCGCGGGCGACCGACGTTAGTTGTACGTGTAGTCGAAATACGCGCCGTTTAACAGTTAGTAATTAGTCACCTATCTGTGGGTCGTTGTTTACGACAGACCCCATACTATCATATCCGTCATATGTCTAAACAACTATGTTTCTCTTACCGACTATCGGCCTTCTTTCTTTAATAAAGTTTATAGTGGTATCTTGAAATAAGAGTTTGTTTATGCTCGACTATATAATAATTTATCTTTGGAGGTGATTAATAGTACACTTGTGACGTGAGTTTTGGCCATTTTCTGTTGTTATGTTTTACATTATATAAAAGCAACTTAAATGCTACGTTTAATAGCATGTCTCCAACCGCACTTAAGTGTAAAAATCAACTTTTTTCTAAGACTTGATGTTACTGATTGATCCATTTAAATAATAACAAATACGCTTGTGTTGACTTTGAATGTACTTTACTGTACAGCTATCAGTACATTAAACAAACGCAAGAAACATTTTTGGCACGGACAAAACGAAATGTTCATAGTATTCGTTATGACGTTGCACATTATTCACCTCTACTTTGCAACGAAATCTAATATCATTCACATGAAAACTGTATTCAATTCTAGAAGTTGTCACGAGAGATATAGTAATTAAGTTAAAGTGCGACTGTCGCAAAGTTGATATATGTTTTGCCCGCGGACAAATTAAGTCATATCTCAAGCAACACGTAAAACTTGACTGTCTTCTACATAAGAAATAACATCAATATCCGCTCACAGAAACCAACACAAACGGCTAACAGCCTAACGACTCCAATGTCTGTTGAAACAAGCGTTTATTTGTTACCGGATATGGTATATGGCGAACGAACTTGAAATTTAGCCCTTTTTAAGTGCCATTGAAACGCACTCAAACTTCGTAGTGAACACAGTTGCTAAATAAATTTAAACCAAAAAATGCCTTTTGCTCGATGAAAATGATTTAAAAATAACTGTCAATGCAATATTTGAAAAATAAAATTTGGTTGGCATAATTTTTTTCGGCAAAAAAACACTTCGGCGAAATGCAATAATTATCACGTCGGATCATCTCGTTTAATGTGAGCTTTAAAATGTACAGTTGTAGCGCATATGTTTATATATATTTCTATTTAAAAGAAAGCAGAACTAAAGTAAGGCTTAAATGTTTAGTGGCAGCATTCTTTCCATCATACTAAAAGTAGTTGGGGAATAGCTGGAATATCATTATAAGTGTTCAGACCCAGTCCTCAAACCACTGATTTCCATTTAAGGAGCCCGTTCCGGCACTTGAGGTAAAGCCAGTATTGAACTGCGCATCGGCAAAAGATTAACATTTTTAACGTTTTGGTTATGGTGTAAGTGTCAGTGTGCGTAAGTAAGTCAGAAATGTAAGTAAGCTTAGTATGTGTATTCACAACATAATCTTGCCCTCCAACAGAACACATAATGTCGACGATAAAAGTTCTAAAAGTTTTTTAATAAAAGCTTGAGAAGCGCAGTGAAGAAGCGCACCGCTTTGCTTTTGTTTTTATTTTGGTGGTTGGCGTTTATACGCAGACTGTCTTTGTCTTTGTTCGTCTTGAATGGATTTTATTAATTTATTTTACATTTTGATATTTTAATTTTAAAATTTTTATATTTTAATTTTTGCTATTTATTTGTACAGACAAACTGATGATGCCATTTATATGGCGAAATGCAAATTTGTACTAAAAGTTTTCGACCTTTGCTGACTGATTTTTGTTCGGAGCGGTGCGCTTCTCAAGCTTTTATTAAGTGTAAGTATTAAATTTGCCTCCGCCAAAAAACATGTTTACCGATGAAACCAATGGCAGGACACTAACCGCAGGGATCCGGTGAAATACCATCGTCAGGTAAGTATGGGTATTAGCGCATATAGGCGAGTTTCGCTAACCCCAAGGCTAATATTGCCATCACGTGTCGCATAGTTCTTTAAATTAAACGAGTCGGGACCTATAGCGTCGCTTCGCGGATTAACGATTTATTTAAATTGTCCGTCAGAGTACCATGAGGTGCAATGAGTGCTTAATAAAAATTCACATAAACCTCATAATAACGCGAGTGATTTTTATTTTAATTTTTATTTAAAGGGAGAACAAAATAGAAAGAATAAATGTAGTAATGTTAAGATTTTAGGTGTTTTTTGGAGTTTATTTAAAAATAAATCAATTTCTAAAAGTTACAGTTTACTGTTTTTCGCCATTGTCGCTTTTGAAAAACTTACGAATTGCCAAAACACTTTAAATAAGGTAACATTAAACAGTTCGTTTTATAGGGCTTTTAAATGAATCTAATAAGTCTTTATTCCTTTTATTCCCTAATATTGGTAATTATATAAAAATATGTTAAGGCCAAACCATGTGTTGTTACATTTATATTTAATCGTCAAGTAAACTAATAAGTTACACATTTACATTCCTGCCAAGATTGAACAACGCTTGAGTAAATATGACCCTTTGAAACATGTTTCTTTACACACTTAACGCATACCAAGAACACAATTGTACTTTGGAACACAATACACGTTTTTTTAGTAGTTTCAATAAAAATAGTGAAGCCATTAAATTCGATTAAATAAATGATGGTATGAGGTATTGCTGAAAGGTCTGTAAACTTCGAACTGTCGATTTTATCGAATAAATGGCTTTATTTTTATTGACAATTGTGCTGTACAACAAATTGACCCTTGAAAATAGGTGTACGTGTTTTTAATTGTTCTGGCATCAAGTGTTCTCTGTTGCTAATCGTCTTGGCGTTAAAAGTATTAAACGATACACTATTTTAAGGATGCTACCGAAAAATGCTTTAATAAACATTTCTTCCAGTTACCAGCGTATTAGCAATTCTACTATATTTTTTTCACAGTTGAGAACCTCTTCTTTTGAAATATTCTCATTTATTCTTTTTGTAATTGTTACCAAGGTATGACACCTACATTATCGGGACACAACAAGGATTGAACTAAATTTCAAACAAATATATGTAATGTGATGCAATTTGGGTTTAAATTATGGTGTGGTTTAAGCAGTATTTTCTCACTTTTTTATGTTAATCCTTTAATCTTTCGAAATAGCAGATGTTAAGTAAATGTATACTTTCATTTCAAAAACAACGTTTGCCAATCTGCCAACATTTTTGATCATTTTGGGGTTATTTTGATCAACTTCTTCCAACTTGAAGGACAAGACTATTAACAGCTCTTCGAGTGAAATCAGCTGTAGTAGTTTGACGAGTACAAATGTTGGAAAACTTTGCAAAACGACTTTACAGACTAATTAACTCTTACGTAAAATATAATTAGAACATGGGTATCCTGCATATGTACATGCTTCTATATTTTAGGCTTTAATATCCTGCGGTTGAGCGTATCTTCATTTTGGTAAAGTGAGGCAATTCACCTCTGGCTTAAACTATATATAAAACACTTTCTCCCAGGAAGTGCTTATTTCCTGTTTAACTATAAGAGCACATAAAATGGAAATACAACAAATTTGGTGTCAGTTAAAGTTTCCCAATTTTGCAGGTAATTTAACATGTTAAACAGGCTCACTCACTGGCCAGATAGATGCTGGGTTTTCCGTAGTTGCCGCAGGTAAATCCACCGTCGATGGGCGCCATACATTCCCACCAGATTCCGTTAAACGTCGGGATTCTTCCGTAGAGACCAGCCGAAATCTTTAAATATATTTAATTGCTAGAAAATGGAACGGTTTGTGCTACTAGAGCGTGGATTTGAACAATAAAAGTGACGGATGCATTAACATGCTAATGTTCCGATTTAGTTCCGTATCATTGTTAAGATTTTTTTCGAAACGTGGTGAAATTTAGACAGCATACTAGGCGAGGAAAAAAGTTGGAAAAAAAATATATATATACCTTAACTTAGGGTAACCAGTCTTATATGCCTAAAGCAGTTGAAGCTATAGTATAAGGAAATAGCTAAATGCAAAGTTATACATATTAAAAAAATAAAAAACATAAGAACCGAGACGACCCAAACGACGAGGCTATGATTTACAAAAATTGTTAAACCCCTTGATCGGAGTTTTTTAACCCATTATGAGCCACATTGGCTACAGTCTAAGGGTTTTCGGCATGTCATAAAAAATTGCAAGTCCTAAAGATGGTTTTGCAGTGGTGACGCAAAATTTGTGGTTTTGAACAAAGTTAATTCGGATCTATGGTCTTCCGTTCTAACAAGCAAAAGATAATGATGTAGCCTACATGTATCAATCTCACACCTACAAAGGTTTAGGTTGCTCAATAGTAAAGAAAACTTATAGAATGAAATAAATATAAATTATTATGTTTTTTTTTTTTTTTTTTGCTTAGCAAATGTAGACAAAATTCATTTGGTCGTTAGTTCGTTGTTAAGTTTTTTTCTTCCGAGACTTAGATTTGTAGAGCGACTTAAAACTGTAAGGTTGATTTTCATAGTTGCAGCAGAACATTCCCGAAATGCTATTTTTGCAGCGAACGATGTCGTACCGTGCGATAATTGATTTGTCCAAATAGTACGATCGGCAAATATTTACTGTTTGACCCCCTTTTGTGCTGCATGGCTATTGGCCAGAAATTAATAGGCGTGAGTTTAGTGTTGAATTTAATGATAATGATAATGTACACAGCGCATAGTCAACCGCATCCGCGCCGGTTATGAAACATTATATCAGCCGACTAATTGGAAACGAATAAAGGTCCTTCTTTAAATGTGACAAGTTCTAAAGCTGGTTTTGTAGTTGGGTTAAAAATTTCTGGTTTAGAACTTGTTAATTACGGTCTGCAATAAAGAAGCGAAAAATAAAATTCCAAAAACTGTTTTAACTTGTTACTCATTTTTCCGTTTCGATTTTCTTACTCAATGAATAATACAAATTCACCGATTAATAAAACAAGTCAATATTGTTTTTTACAGCCCTGGTGAAAAGCATGTCGGTTTCCCTTTTACATAAAACACGCGTTTCTTGTTATTTTTTGTTGTTTGGCGCTTGTGGTAAAATGTGATAAAATTTGTCTCTTTTTAGGCCGTGTTAAGCTTTTTCTTCGAGACTTCGATTTGTTAAGCGATTAAAAACTCTAAGGTTGATTTTAGTAGTTGCAGCGGAACATTCTGGAAAAGCTTGCTTCCTGCAGTGGACGATGTCCTACCGTGTGAACCCATGATTAATAAACGACGAGGACCAAAATAATTTATGTGTTCAATATTACGACTTGCAAATATTTATTTTTTACCCCATTTGTGCTGAATAGCCATTCGCCAGTAAATAATAACACATTACGGATTTTCTAGCCCAATGACTAATATATATTCACTGATTAAATAACAAGTCCAAATTGCTTTTGGCGGCCCTGAAGTAAAATATATATGTTCCTTAATTAAATTGAACCAGTCGGGTTTCACTGTAAGGTTGATTTTAGTAGTTGCAGCGGAACATTCTGGAAAATCTTGCTTCCTGTAGCGAACGACGTCCTACCATGTGAACCCATGATTAAAAAACAACCAGGCCCAAAATAATTTATGTGTTCAATATTACGACTTGCAAATAATTCTTTTTGACCCCATTTGTGCTGAATAGCCATTCGCCAGTAAATAATACGTTTACGAATTTTCTATCCCAATGACTAACATATATTCACTGATTAAATAACAAGTCCAAATTGCTTTTGGCGGCCCTGAAGTAAAATATATATGTTCCTTAATTAAATTAAACCAGGCTGGTTTCACTGTAAGGTTGATTTTCGTAGTTACAGCGGAACATTCTGGAAAAGCTTGCTATTCCTGCAGCGAACAAAGTTTTACCGTGCGAACCAATGATTAATAAACGACCAGGCCCAAAATAATTTATGTGTTCAATATTACGACTTGCAAATATTTATTTTTGACCCCATTTGTGCTGAATAGCCATTCGCCATTAAATAATACGTTTACGAATTTTCTAGCGCAAACACTAATATATATCCGCTGATTAAATAACAAGTCAAAATTGCTTTTGGCGGCCCTGAAGCAAAGCATATATGTTCGTAAATTAAATAAAACCAGGCTGGTTTCACTGTAAGGTTGATTTTCGTAGTTACAGCGGAACATTCTGGAAAAGCTTGCTATTCCTGCAGCGAACAAAGTTTTACCGTGCGAACCAATGATTAATAAACGACCAGGACCAAAATAATTTATGTGTTCAATATAGTAAAACGAGCAAATATTTATTTTTTGACCCCCTTTGTGCTGTTCGCCCAACCGCCAGAAAGTGACGGACACTAGTTTGGTATTGTTTACAAGCTTCTTGCATAACAGCTCATGACCCTATTTTTGATGAATAACAGATTGTTTTGAGATTTCCTAAAAAATCAGTCCTTGTTAAAGGGCAACCCGAAATAGGAAAACAACAAGATTTATTACCTTTCGAGTGTAAATTTAAACAATAAACTTTACAACACCTATAAAGTTGTTTGCACTAGATTATAGGGTCTTGGGATTGTTGCTGTCCACTGTGCGAAAGTTCAACAATGAATCGTGTATTTTTTAGGTGGTTGTAAATGAAATACGCCCAACTTTACAAAATGCTTATAAATCGCTAATGCATACATTTTGATCCAAATATATTTTAATATGTGCCCTATAAGACTATACTTACATATCTCATATCTCCTGAATAAGTTTTGAATTTCAGACAAACTCGGTTAGCCACATTCAATCAATAACTCAATCAACCAATCAAGTTCATTTTTTCCGAAAACTGCAAATGGAAACGCACTGTAGGTTCGAAAACGTCGAACGAAAAATAGCAAAATCAATGGGTCGTTCTTAAGCCAACAGGGTTTAGAGTGGTAACCCAAGACGACCCGTAGCAAATTAACTCGCCGACAAAGCCGCCGGCCGCCGTTTCATCAACACCGGTCGTTTACGAATTACACAAAACCGTAAGCCGGGCCAAGGTCGCAGCGTCTCGGCCACTGAAGTTAACGCTGACAGGTTGATTTTTTTTCGGTGTCAGTCTATCATACCAAGCTGGGACAAACCCGTCGATGGATGGCTTGGCGTTCGCTGACGCCGCTAAAACAACGCACCCTGGGGTCGCGGGGTCAGATTTCGGGGCCCTTACCGTCGCGCCCGGCGCCGGCTTTTCAAATACGCTTGCAGACAGTGCAATTTTTCAATTACACTTCCGTTCCGTTTTGTGAACTGTCGCCTATATAGTTTTAGCGGCTGTTTGTTAAAGCAGAAGATATATGCGCGCTTTTAATCTTACCAGATTTTTAAAAGCGTTATCAATTCGCCTATATATAAAACAAATTATCCCTATATAATTATTTTTTGGTGTAAATTTCATTTACGAGCCAGTTAGCTATTTCAAAATCACACATTTTAGGACAATTTCATCAAATCACCCGATTGTTTTAAAGATTTAAAAGCATTAACCTCGTCGATCAATTAGTTTTTTTGAGACGTTTTAACTGTAGCACAAGTCAAGCACATTTTTTTGCCATGTTTATCATCCCTGCGAAATATTTCTGTTCGCTATAAGTTAATAGTTTAACCCCTTTTTGAAAAATTTTCAAAGGACAAAACATTTTATTTATGTGTTTTACCAATATTTTTACAATCAGGCCAAATATTTTTACAATCTTGTGTGTTTTACCAATATTTTTGCAATTAATTTAAGGTCGTGTTAGAATAACATCGCTAAACTTAACCACGATCCTATGTGTGAAACTTAATTACACGATATATTTCATACCGTTTGAGCATCAACCAATGTTAAATGATGCCGCTCTTAAACGTTTGTATTTCAACAAAATACGTTCGATTTCACTCAACACCAATCAACGTACACCGTACAAAGCAACCCCCAAAAGCGGCAAAACCGGCAAAAAATTAAGACATAAGAACCCGAGTAAGCCGGCCCATTCTTTTCGGCCGTGAAAACCAGACACTCGATGCCCTATAGGAATGATAAAACGGGCAGCGTTTCTAGTTCCAAATCGCGGTTTTAAGTTACGTTTTGATTGAAAGGCCGTTAGGGCGGTAGACGATGGCTGTCAGCTTAATGACGAACGGTTGCCTACTTACACTGACGCGTGTATTGCAGGCGGATCGGCGCGTCTAATTGCGTTTACGGCCAAGGCATGACCCCTCGCTAAGCCCCAGAGACGGCTTTAGCTTGCTATGCTGTCTGCCGCCTTGAAACCCTACAGTACAGATAGCAATGTTTTACGTGGAAAAATAATGATTTATCAGCTTAACTTTCCTTCGGGGTAATTGCGCGGTTTGCCACTGACGTACACTTGAAAAATTCCGAAATGACTTGAAAAATAGTTCTAAATTTTTCATAGTTATGATGTAAAATACATTTCATATTTTAAGAACGTCATCCCAATACTTGTTAAACCTAACACTTATTTTTTAAACTCATGGAAGATTAAGAAACATAGAAAAGTTTCACGTAAATAGTTGTGAAATTATTAATTTTACATACAGCGAATGGATAGTAGGTGTACATTAAACATTTTTGTGCTCGTAACATTGCACAGAAAGATCACTATAATAGTAACAAAAAATGTTCAAAAACTGGTATTATCGGCAAGCCGTTTTTGTATAACACCCCAGAAACCGGGTTACATGCGCGCAAACAGACATTCTGACGTGCATGCATATGACCTTTGGATATGTACACGTAAATCGCTATAAGTTTGCATTACTGTCCGCAGCCCAAACAATCTTTGCTCCAGATCGTAAATTCCGGATAATTCGCGCCAATGCGAAGCTCTGCCGATGGATTGCTTGTCATGCCAAATTTACGACTTTGTGTAATTTTCCAATGGGAATTACCAGCGGCTTTATTTTATTTAATTGGCGAGCGTTTGCGATAGAAGCACAAACACTGGCATCGAATACGGACGCCTGTTTATTGAAAATTACGCGCTGCGAGATTGTTATTGTGCTTTACGGAAGCAATACCTGGACATTGCACCTGTTTTTCGCCAAGGCGGATTTTACAAATGTCTAAAAGTTAAATTTCAACGCCAACAAATTATGATAAGTAACGTGTGTATGAAATACACGGTTTTTTTATTTGTAAATTGTAATTCCAATAAAATTCCACTATCGATTATTTAATTTTTTTTGGTTTCAATGCAGCTTTTAGTTAAGAAGTAAAAAAAAAATATATAAATTTTACGATAAATTTAACATTTAAAAAAAAATTTGAGCGCGAAATATTTCAATGGATAATTTTTTCAACTGAAATCAGCGTTAAAAAGGTTAATACATGATTTTAAAGAAAACACACAATCAAATGGAAATCTAGGTCTAAAATCATTTTGGCATTTCTTAATTATTTTCTAATTAATTAAATATTCGTTTTGGCCGTTGGTCTTTAGAACGTACATTACAAAATTTACAATTTTCTAAAACTATATACACAGGTATAGGGTCCTAAAGTAAAAGGCATAGAATCAGGTTTAAAATTGTTACACAATGGTGACATATATTTGAGTAAATTTGATTATTTTCAGCATTACATGGAATAGTCCCAATCCCAAGCAATTTCGAGTATTCATTTTATAATATAACTCATTAACAAAAATCGTCTGAAAAGACTTAACATTTTTAAATGATCATTCGTTTTACTGCTGATAACAAAGATAAAATTACGGTATAAAGTACCGAGTTATTACCTGCCAACTGCTTTGCGACCAATACGGAACCCCACATACCACCAGGATTAAGTAATGAGAAGCGATTCCGATGAAAAAGGCTCCTTGTTCTAAACCAGAATGCATTTTGTTGCTGGAAATTTCACTAAATATAGTGCAAATCGACAACTTAAGATTCTGCAAAATAAACGGTTATTAATTCTTCGTTTTTGTAAGGCGTGCATGAAAGCACCAAAAGTAGTGGCGGGCTTTGGCATTTTTCTTACTATGACCAATTAAATCAGGTTACACAATTTGCCGCTGCATTAATACTGGACTAAATTCAAATGCACTAAAAAATATTTTTAATAAATTTACAGACATAATACTACATAAATATACCTATATCTATTGTCAAAAGCTCTCAATACGCACAATGCGTAATTTACACTATTGGCCTTCTTTACCCAAATAAATTAATAAAAATTAGCGGTATAATTTGCTACAATTTTTTTTTTTTTTTGAAAAAACACCGAACTATACTGTAAGTCTATACCAAAATAATTTAATAAACATATAGTTTTCAGTTGTCATGCTTCTCTTGTGGACTAGGTCTCATTGTTCTTTGTTAGACTGTTACAAGAAAAATGTTCTTTTTAATACATCTTTTTAAAGTCTCATTTAAAAAACCTGTCACAAATCATCGAAGTATGTTTTCAGTCACACATTAGACACAAAACGCGACTGCACTAAAACCCAGTTATTCTCACTTGTTTGCCATTTCGTAATTTTTAAAAACCGCATCCAGACACAAACTGGTGGCGACTTATCAGTTTGCAAACATTTGCAACAAATAACACGCTCAGCGGCTGAATGCAACACGAAGTTGAACCATTATGTCCTTGACACGAGCCCTGTACAAAGGCATACTTCCAGATCTCGGCTGGTGCGAGCTAAACTTTTTCTCTACTGTGAATTTCAATGAAGGAAGGTCGAAAGAAATCCGAGTATTGTCTACAGACAACAAACAAAACTTAAGTAAACCAAATACTTTCTTTTCCCCAAGAATTTAATAAGGAACTGCCGTTAAAACACGTCACAACGAAATTAACCTTTGAACAGATAGGCCAGCTGGTAGAAATAATGATAAAAATCTATATATGCACACTATAATGCTTTAAGTCTTTTGCGGCTTTTTTATTTTTTAACTAAGCAGAATTTGCAATCTAATAAATTGTCCCAATACTTTCGTAACAATGCCATTTGAATAAAGGTCGGCCAACTTGAAATACAACTTAATAGTAAAATGAAACGAAATCTCATAAGTTAATCCTATACTTTTGCATCAATGGCACTTTTCCATAAATGGGAATAAGCACGGACGGCGTGCCACGTCGGCGAAAAGACAGGTGTTTTTAAAAGGTCTCCTTTTTCTTTCGCCGGTTTTTCTGCGCGTTTTTGACGGGAAAATCACTGACAACTGGTGGGTAAAAGATCGAACAGCAAATGCCTAAGACAAAACAAAAACGTTTCGGGATGACAGAAGAGGCCAAACGTATTAGCCTATATTCTCAACTGAAGCGTAATTGAACTTTTGAAGAAGGATGAACGACCGACGACCGTGAAAAACGGAGCTCTACAGTCGTCTAAGCATCACGTGGTCACTTACCGTCTTTTTAAATCCTGTGATCACCATGGTAGCCCAACGGTCGTTTTTTGAAAAAAGACAGATTTGAAAAAAAATATTTTTTCGGCATGGCCGGTTTTCGAAGAGTGTTGGCATAATCTTGCTGCATATTTTGGGCACTGAAGTGCGTTTTGGGTCGAATACGCATCTGATTGATTTTGAGAGAACCCAGAAGAAACTGGTCCGGCACCGCACTTCAGATCCTGGTTTTGCAAACAAAGCAACTTCGCTCGGAACCCAAATGGCCCCCGTTTATGTTTTTAGGCTTGGTGCAAGGCTAAACAACGTAAGCGGAGTCGATTGGCTTACCTTGGACGAAATTTGTCGATGCTGAAATGTTGGTGCATTAAACAAGAGTCGGTGTTCGGTGTTGCCAACCTGATACTAAGGACAAACAAAAACGACAGTTTTGGGCCGCCGTTTGAAAAGTTATTTTCAATTTATTAGGCACGTTTATTGGGCGGGTTGACAAAAATAGATGTCTTGCCGTTTCTGGTAGCTTATTCTATATTGCAGTGTTTTTCAGCTATTTTAAGCGACTTAGCACTTAATCCAGTAAACTAAGTTTGCTAAACTTCGAATAATAAATTTATAATAATGCATTGATATAAGCCACACAACGATAATTTTAGCACTTTCATTTTTTCTTGTATGATTTTCCTGTTTGAAATGACACAAACTTGAGACCGGGCTGTATTTTTATAGTTAGCAGCAACAGGCAAACGAAATTACAGTCCTAATAGTACATAGCAATAAATTAAGTGGTTCGCGATGAAACATACAAACTGGTCGACGGATATTTCATAAAACAAAAGGTCGTGATGCTATTGAACATTAGACAAAGTAAACAATTTCGTTCCCAACATTGGACCATGTAAAGCGGATATAGCTAGTGTTCCAACGAACTCCGAAAATCACTGCTATAGAATAGCAAAGTAGTAATGCTGTCTTCTATTGTACTGTTAGTTAGCTTGTCTATCTTTTTTTTTTAAATTGCTTCTCGACATGTATATAGGATTTTATTTAAGTTCGTAAAAGGCTTATTTCTAAATAAATCGGTCAAATAACTTTATAGTATACTTCGGTTTTCTTAAACTCCTCGTTTATTGAAACCTTTTTATATTCGAACTAAACATAAGATTTTACCCATTACAAAGATCTTTGCTTTAAATAATATGACAAATAAATGAACTTTAGATTGAGTTTAACGATTTTTTTTCAAATGAAAGTTCATTTATTGGTTTAGTTGCTATAGCAAATGTTCTTAACGTAGCACAAAAGTAATACTATTTAAAGAAACTAATTTAACCTGGAAGCGGACTGAGTTAATGAAATGGGCCAAGTGTATTTGACGCAACTGGAAATGCGGTTTAAATGTTGAAAAAAGAGAACCTTATTTTAGAGATACATAAGAATGGATCTTTGTAATGAAAAAATGGCCTCTTTCTTTCCAAAACGCTTGATTTTATTTTCCGCTGCAAGCAATTTGTAACATTGCCAAAAAGTGTATTAATCTTTTTTTCCTACGCAAACATCAAAACGTACACCGCAATACTCTCCGATCCCTGTCATTTCAGCGTGATACAATACAACGTGAAAATAAAAGTTTGGGAAAAAATCCGTCATTTCCTTCCAGCTACGCAAGGAGGCCACGTATCAGGCTGGCTTAATGACGGTGACCAATCAAGTGGAACAGCACGCCGCCATCTTGCACGTTTGACATTCGTTCAAAACGAATTGGGTTTTCTGGGACTTTTGATAAACTGTGCTTTCCCCTCTTACTCTACTCTTATTGAATAGTCACAGGAAAACTCATTTGCTTCATTAGAAGGCAGAAACAATCAATCCATTGTTAATACGACGTGCAATACATTGTTATAATTATCTGATCGAATGAATCATTAAGATAATAATAATTAAATGAGAGTCGAGTGGTAGATAAAAATATTTCCAGAACCACTAAAGAAAGACAAAAAAATCCAGAACGAAGCACGCTTTTTGGAAACAAGTACCTTGGTATTTTCTAATACCCTGTTCCTAAAGTTGACACAAATTTTAAAAATAACGCCGAATGGTAACGTAGCTATACTGTATGCCATTTGGATGATTCTTATATTGTACTTTATTAAAGAGCCGACGCTTTTAAAAGTCTTCTAATAGTACTTCACATATAAAAGCGGTTTTTAAACCGACATCCTAAACAAAGCAACGAAAACGATAAAGTGTTCCAAAAAACTCATACGTATTGCCCTTTTTCTCGATGAGGAGACGACAGTTTACAAAACTGTACAAATTTTCGACCAATTGCGAGCACGAAAATTCAGGCGAAGTATAATATTACTTCATTTACCCCTAGGATAAATATGAGGCGATTTTTAAACACGATTCAGCGTTTTAGAATTCATAGCAGCGATTATATTAACCACTAATATATCACGCTTTTCCGGAAATGCATAAAGTTTTTATGAAGCAACAAGCAAGACTAACGTCCTTGCCAACAGATCACCTATAGTTACTGACAGAATTTAGGAATCAGGTTTTACTCAAGGCATTCTAACTAATTATGATTTTTTTAAATGTTGCTATAAGTTTCCTAAATCAAGGTCTTCATATATTTAATGAAAGATACACACACACCGTTGTGTTCAATAATTGTAATCTAGCCCCTCTGAAGCTGCTTTTTGACCAACGATTTCGGCTTAAACGTATTATCATTACACCGCAAACCATCGCAGACACGAATCTGTCAATAAATGATGCAAGGCAGGATAGAAAAACAACTATAGTCTGCAGTGAACTCTACCATGTTACGTGTTACTTTCTTATTGTGTCCTTCGCTTGTCGAACACCGCCGTTTCACGATTATTTCGAGCTATAGGGTTCACAGCTGCAATTCAATTAACGAAAAAAACCAATCAGGTTTTTCCGACAAATGCATAACTTTCTATTTATGCCACAAGCAACACTAATTCTTAGGCCAACGGGTGACCGCACCTTACTGACTACGATTATTTCCTTTTAATCTAAAGTATCCCGCTATTTTAACTTTCTTCTATTCTAAGAAGCGTTTTGTGTTTTAAATCAACGTCTTCCCATATTCTGTATTATTTTCATGTGGTGTCCTGCGCAAGTCGAACATTGCCAATTACGTTTCGACTACCATATAACTATATACATATATATTTGTGTCATATACTTACACACAAAGTATAAACAGCTCGAAATCTCTCCTAACAACCGAGATGTATCCGACTCTGTGTTTGTGCTGCTTTGTATTGACTTACACATGTTCGTCGATAAATATAAAACTAATTACTGTAACGCGTGCCTCCAGTCAATCACATGTTGAACGGCTGGTAGAGAGAAGGTAACCTGACCCGAGCCTGGTACAGACTTTATACAAAACAGGTTTAAACCGAACCTATGGTTTATTTACTGTTTTCTGACATTTGGAACAGTTCTGCACTGAACTGCGAGCGATATTTTCCGTATACGAAAGTTAGTTGTACTAGGAAGGCGCTGCATGCCAGGTATATCGTGCTCATTCATATAGCTTATTCTATAACAAATTTGTGGTTTGTTTTCCTTTTTTTGAATAAACTTACAAACACCAAATAGCCGAATTGTCAGTTCTTGCAACAGTAGGCCTAAAGTTATCACTTGACAAGAAGCATTTCTGCTTAAATCAGAAAATTAAATCAAATAAAAGCCTCACAATCCATAACTTGCATAGAGATAAAAATAATAAATTGCTGTGTGTTTCAAGCTGTTTTTCAAGCATTTCTGCTCAATTTATGAAAATTAAATCAAATAAAAGCCCCATAATCCGTAAATTGCATAGAGATAAAAAATATCTAAAGATATATTTTTTTGGGGGCTTTATATTTTTATTTCAATCACTGCGAAAGTAAATGCGATTTGCTTCTATGTAACGTTCTTAACAGGATTTCTTGAAAAATAAAATAAAATAAAACCGACTTTTCTACATGCAAAAACGCGGCAATGATACACTTAGCAAGTGCAGAAACCACAAAATACTATACAACAAACCAAATTTAGCCTAATTATAAAAATTTGGTCCATTTGGTCATTAAAAATAACAACGTTTCCAACTACCAAACCGCCTGAATTACCCGAAAAACTTTCAATTCGTTTTCGAGGAGTTGCAAGGCCTAATTAAAATAGAAAAACAAGAAATCAATAAAAAAAACCAGAGGAAAATGTGGTAGGATTCTGACCAGGGCCCATTTTCTATGCTATCATATAGTTTATTGAATACTAGGATGCCACCACATTTTTTGACGATTCTAATGCCACTTGTCTATTTTTCTTAAGTATAACTCTGTTAACAAACCCTAAAAAAACTCTGTTGTTAAAGAATTTCTCCTCAAAAAAGAAACACTTTTACGGACTATTGTAACAGAACTTTTTTGACGTTCCGACCGACGACCAATCAGTTTGTGGGCCCGAAATTGTTTGTCGCATTTTTTAATATGCGCCTTATCGTCACATGTTTGCGCACGCGTCACGTTTGCAAACCTCGTTCGACTGCAGATTCATCGGTCATTTCTCGTTAATTATTATTATTGCGGCTCAAGCATAGCAAGAAGCCTGTTAAACAAGCAAACACATTAAGTGCCGCTTCAAGTTGGTCCGATTTTCTCAAATAGCATTTATTAGAAGCCTACATAAAAAGATGTACAATGACCTTAAAAACAATATTGGGCGCTGGTCTAAAAATGTAAACCTGGACAAAAATGTTGTGAAATTCTATACCAGCTTTGAAAATTATTTTTAAATTGCAGTTAGATTGAAGACAAAAATAGAATATATTAAAAATAAACCTAAAAGTTTTTTTACTCAATTTCCAGTTTTTAGCTTCCGTAAATAAACCCAAACTATAGAATAAATTTGAAAGCTGACAGTTAATTTGAAAATATTCCTTGTAATTACTTTAAAAAAATAACAGATTTCAAATATTAATACCCCTGTTTTCCGTAAAAGGATTGATGGGAAACAAATTAGGGCGGTTTCAACTACAATGCTCTTTTTCGTTCTATTGAACCAGGTTGACAAGTATTGATGAATGTGTGCTAACTCATAGCATGGCTCGTTCGAACTTAACCGCAGGCCAGAGGGTCCTAAACTGGTGTCCGTGAATCCCATGGGGGTACGTGGACTAGTTTTAGGGGTTCATGAAGGCTTTATTCCAATCTTAGATTAGTATTTAAAAATTTGAGTAACATATTTAAAACAAAATATCTTAAATCAAAAGAACGCACTGCCGCCTTATTCCTGTTATGTATTAAGACTTTTGAGTTTCACATTTGTTGGAAAAATAGCAGGGTTCCTAAGTTTACCTGTTTTATGACATCGTCTATAAAATAATCATGCCGACCCATGTCCAAGGGAAACTAAATAAAATTGTCGGGAGTCTGCGTTGAAAAAGTTTAATGACCACTGTCATGAATCGGTTTAAAGTGTTGTTTATTGTGGTTGATACATCTGGGACACACCTATTAATCAGTTTTGATGGATGACAGGCGACTTTTTCTCCTGCAATATTTATTTGGTTAAAACACTAAAACGGAAATGCTCAAAACAATATACTTCATTGTACTTTGAGCAGAATAACTACTATGCAATAAATAAGTAATTGGAACGCATTGCAAAGTTTAACGAGAGATTCAGAAGAGGCCAATGGCATTTACTGTTTTCAGGGGAGTATATAGTGTGACGTTTTTATGCTAAAAATCCGCTAGATCCTTTGCGCCAATTGCGTCACATTAAAACAGCAAAACAAATACCAAAACATTTAGCATGCTATTTAGTCTACCGCACACCAGGTTTAAAGGTCATAAATATAAGTAGACGCTGGAATAAAATATTGAAATCACGCAGGATAGAACTATTGCAAGTGTTTGCAACAGATAGAAAGAGCAAATAGTACAAACGCAACAGATAGTGCAAATCAGTTAAATTTACCGATAGATAGCAGTAATGTTACAGCACCCAGTAGGATAACTAAAAAACGACCAAGAATCTGGTTAGCTGAATTCGATGTGGTGGTTGTGCGTGGAGTTGTAGTAACAACGATAGACTTAGCTTTATTGCAACCATCGCTGTAGCAGCAGGATACCACGCAATTTCTACAAAAAATATTTTTTGTTAGGTCTTTATTCGTCATAGGTTTTGCATCCAAACTATTTCAAAACCTTTTCAAAATTCTCGAGATAAAAACGTTCCGCACGATGTCGGTATAGGGTTGGTTCTAAACCGATGAATTATTGCGTTTTTGCTGACTCACCACACGAAGAGATATTGTGACTCCACTGTAAACATTAAAAGCTAGATGCTTATGTGATGTAGTGCGAAACTTGACTATATTTAGTTTCATAAAAAAAGTAAATTCAATGTGTTTACAATTTTCAAAAAAAATCTTTTGTAGACAAATCGACAACGTTTGGAATTAAAGTACTTCATACGTTTAAACTAACTTAAAGCCTAGACCATGACAGTATATATTTTACAATAATCGTTACACACTCAAATCTTTACTGAAAATGGAGTTTAGCAAACCGTTTTAACAATTTGTTGTGATTGCATTTTTTCGTCTTTTCGATACATTTTAAGGATTCACTGTAGTATGTTGTTCACGTTAGTTGAAACCAGCTTTCACTTACTGGATAGGTATTGTGATGACGTTGGTTGCCTCGTTTATGCATCTGGACTGGATGTTGGTGCAATTGTCCGGAGCGCATTTGAAAGACTGAATGTTGGTCGTCAAGCCTAAATCAAGTCTAAGGATAATGTACGCACGCTAGCGACATTTGATTCCTTTTTAGTAGGGTTTATAGCATTGGTCGGTCATACCTTCACTGTAGAAGCAAGTCTATTTCATCCAACTTTAATGTTGGGTTGTAAACCTTTGATTGTAGTCGTGCCAGTACCCCAATTTATTACAAAAATTAAAACAAGTGCGTGCATATGGGTTAACAAACATATTCAGGGCATTTTAAGGCCTGCAATTTTGAGTTGACCAAGACTAATAGTAGCGGTAGCAGGCACATTTGTTTCGAGACTGTTAACTCACAACATTGCGAAAAAGCACAACTGTATACGCCTTAACCGTGGCCTAACCTAAAACCAGGCAGACGTTTGGGGCAAAACGCCATTAGGCGGCTAATCTAAGACAAGGGCTTACCCGGGTAGTTAAACTCCGTCTGCAGACAGCCATACGTGCAGTTGCCAAACGAGATATCACTCTTAGTTGAACTAATAGCGCCTATCGAGCAATTAAAACTGAGGATGCCTTTGGGTGCTGCTGTCAACAATACGAAGCACAGCGCTATATCGGTATAATAACGTATCATCGACATAAAGGAAACTGGTAATCTGCTTAATAACACACAATACAGCATTCGATTAGTTTGGGAAAACATTTTTGAGCTTTTGTGAGAAGGTATTTTGCAAATACAACGTATAATTTTGTATTTGTACATTTTTAAGATGTTTTAAAAAGGTATGATAACTACAAACGATCCAAGTTATGTGTATTTTACCGGATTTTGTAAACAAGTCCCCAGTCAAGTCATAATTGGAGCAAGTCATTTCCAAGTCCTTTTCATACAAATTAAACATTAAACTAGTTTTAAGTCAAGGCATTTTTCCCAAATCAAGTTATTTTAAAACAGCGACTTAAATAAGTTAAGTGATTGACTTAAACTATTAAAACATTGTGTTCTGCTATGCGTTACGATTAGATAGTGTAACTCATGGCTGTGAATCTACACCGATTAAACACAAATAAATTTTATCAACTCAAGTTTATAACCGATTTATTGGAAAACGTGCTGTATACAAGTTTTGAAGTAAAGGTTTTGTTGTCACAACACATTTGACAAAACGCTAAGTTTTCAACGACTTTATAAATGTTGACCAGAACACATTTATGACCTTTTACAAGTTGGACAGGTTTACAAACCTTTATCAAAACAAACATATTAAAAATATTCCCGATTTAGCTGGACTATATAAAATATTGCAAGTTCTATCTTATACTCATCTAACATATTCAAATCACCGCGATAAACTATGACTATACTACACGTTCTGCATATTATTTGTTGTACAGTTAGTTCATTAGGAACATCCCAAAAGCGTCCGTTTAAAGCAGCCAATGGCACATTGGATGACGTATGGCTGTATTTGCGCTACAGGCCGGTTTGACGTCACTTTTTGACGCATCCTGCGTTGAACGGGAAGCGTTGGGCACGAGTTCTACTGACGAAGCTGTCAATGCATGTGTTGAGCATTAGACCAAGGTCCGGTTTGTATACGCCTTAAAGTTTGGGGTTTAGTTATTAAGGGTGGTACGAAATAATATGCAAAACAACTTTGTGCAAGTTTTTTGTTATTTGCGGTGAAAAATAGAGTGTGGCTAGCTAAATCGCAAGCACGCTGTTGAACTTCCATCTTTTTGTTTGTCTTTTTGCATATTTCATACCGCTCATGTGTTGTATTAGTAGTCTGTTTGCTATACCTCTAAATGAATTTATCGCGGATATAAAAAGATATTTCATTCTAAATGCAGAATTATAAATAAACACTTAGGAACCTTTTCTAAACCTCAATTTTTAAACAGTGAAAAAGGTTCATTGGGATATCAAATCTTATGAAAGTCCTAAATAACGCAACCTTAGTCCACCAAATAGACATTCCTTACTGAGTACACAATATTTCTTTAGTTGACAATTTGATTGTATTTCATTGCAACAGTGAAACAGTGTACAAACTCGTCATCTAAAATTTTACACTAAAACAGTAACAGTCTCACAAACTAATTAACAATCCAATTGTTTCTGCTTATTTAAAACGTGCTCTTTATGAGGTCAATCAATTTATAAGTCATGTTGTTCGAAAATGTTTATGTCAATGCAGAAGTCCAGGAAAGTCAAATGTCGTTTCTAAGTAATATAAAGTTTGCAAGGTCGAACGGATTTTTTTATAGAGTTGACACCACGATAAACAAATATTTCACATGACAGTAATAATATATAGAATTAAACAGAGTAAAATAAATAAATACCCATAAATAAGAAAAAACTAGAAAAGCACGAGACAAGCCACAATCGAAACTTGCATGTTAAAATGTTAAGTAGAGAATGAACCGAAATTTACTCGTGTCTGTTAAAAATAGAAAACCAACACTGAGCAGTATGCAAACGATGCTTGAATCCCGTTTCACTGGCTGTTGTTTACATTAGGTTATCGTTGCATTACGTTATTTTATAGCATATAAATAGTTAATTTGTTTATTAAGGATATTTCACTTTTCAGAGTAAACATTTCAGTTGGTAGAGTAATTTGTGTTTCAGATTTGAAATCATTTGCCCACCTATAAATTAATATGTTTTTGAGAAATACAATGAAAATTATTATCCACATTATTGCTTATAAAAACTGTTTGAGGAAAATAACTCAGTTAGGCTGAGTGGCCAAAAAATAAATTCACTAGTAATAATCAAAAGAAATAAAAATGTTCACCATCGCTTGCGCGCTTTGATCATAAGCTTTTCGTCAATCAATTAAATTTCTGCTTTTAATGCATTCACTTTTTATTGCCAAACCATTGATCACGAAATGGGTTTCTTGATCTAAAGACAGCTAGTATATAACTGCTAAAAATGACTCTCGAATTAAGGTCGTCATGTTATGCCTGTCTTTATCCATGGTCATTGTGTTTTGCTCGAGCTTCGTTCAATGTCATTTCGCCCTCCTCAATTCGAAAGCAGCGTTTCACATGAAACGCAAAACCTAAATGACCATTCTGTTTGGTTATGAAAGATTGCCGTTTTATGTGCTTTTTCACTGGAGCAATATTTTACTTTAGTTGTTGTTGTTGCTGTTGTTGTTTCACTTGCTGTTGTTGCTTTTCTTATTGCTGTTTTTGTTGCTATTGCTGTTGCTATCATTGTTGCTGTTATTGTTGCTGTCGTTGTTTCTTTTGTGGTTGCTGTTGTTGTTGCTGTTGATATTGCTGTTGTTGTTGCTATTGCTGTTGTTGTTGCTGTTGCTATTGATGTTGCTGTTGTTGTTGCTATTGCTGTTATTGTTGCTGTCGTTGTTTCTTTTGTGGTTGCTGTTGTTGTTGCTGTTGATATTGGTGCTGTTGTTGCTATTGCTGTTGTTGTTGCGGTTGGTATTGCTATTGCTGTTGTTGTTGCTATTGCTGTTGTTGTTGCTGTTGTTGCGATCCGTTCTTTCTTCCGCAATGGTTTTTCCTCCCGTTTTATACGCAAGGATGCCCAGAGAATAAGTGAGGAAAATCACGACCTACGTTAATAAGTTTGACTCAAAATTATACAACGAGAAAGTAGTTAGTGCAAATGTAAACCATTTGTGTACCAGATATAAGATATAAAATAAGAACGCCGCCTTTACAGATTTACGTGAATACAGCGTCTTTTGCAATGTTATTTGAACAGTTTAAATCAAAGAGATTATAACCATGAGGACAAACTCTCACTTTTGCCTTTTTTCTTTTGCCTTTAAGCAATGCATTCTACTTCGACAGCCGTTACGGTCTGATTCACAATAAGAAAAACATCATCTTTCCCATTTAAGCCTGTTATAAAAATGTACGCTTTTGGCGTAATTTGTTGTTTAATGACCCCTAGTCCTAAGTTAAACCGTTTTCTGTTTACAAAATTGACTTGGTAGGACAGGCAAGGTTATCACAAGTTGCGTGACACTTTCTTAGGACCCTACTGTACATTTTTGAAAGGCGTGTTACTGTTAAAATGTACGCGATTGAACTATGTCGTTGATTTCGGGGCTCTTTCCATTTGGTACGTAGAAAGCAACGCAAAAAACGGTCTACAAATGCCGCATAACGCAACGCACATCATTATTTTATTATTAATAATAATGCTCTACCAACCCAAACTCAAACCCGCACCGTAACCTGTTGCCGTATGCGGTATTTGTTGACCGTTTTTTGCGTTACTTTCTACGTTAAGATTTATGTGAGGAGTTGGCGTATAAATTAAATTAATATCACTTAGTTTGTTGTTAATCTCAAGGTGCCGAACTCATTAAACTTAACTGTATGGCGGTGTTAATTGTTAGCTTCTTAATGTTTAATGTAAATGATATAGGTATTTTGCATTGTACACTGTACACTACAGAGCCTATTACAGAAAAAGAAACTTTTGGTAAACCAAACCCATAAATGAATTGACTTTAGTGTATAAATTTTAGTAAAAATTGTAGAATTCCAAATTTGATAAGTGTGCTGCAAATCAAAATTCTTATTTGAGGGCATCGCAAAAAAAGTTTGCGAACCACTACCTTACATTACTATTGGAATACAAATGTATCTATTTCTATACTACTGTTTAAGATCCCAAATTTAGCGGTGGGGCGCAGTAGTGCTATGTTCATTTAGGAAATGTTCTTTACGCAAATATATCCTTATCCTAAAAAATACTTTCCATACAGTAATTTTTCATTAGTATGCCAGTGTTCAGTGCGCAAAATAAATTTATGCTGTACTGCTGCTCTAAATAGTCTTCTATATACTTGTTCCAGTGTTACAAATTAAGACACATTGAAATTGATACCATAAACTGAAAATTAATACCAAATTCTTTGAAAACATCGTTCAAACAAAAAGTTTTTGCACCTCAGTTTGCTGTGTGTAATATTTAACTAGCAAATATTATTGGTGGTGTGCTGTTTGTGCGAGTGAAGCAAGCAATTAGCATTTGTAGTTACATTTGAAATCAGTAGTTACCAAATGTCACTGAATTCAGTTAATAATTTTGCAAATTATATTATATTTGATTGCTCAGTATTGGAGTATGGTATTATAATGTTAAACTTCTCCACTTGGTTTATTTTTATAGAACTTGCTCGTATTTACTAGTTAAACTATAATAAGAACACATATTCGTCTATAACTGTGATTCAGCCATTCTGGGATTATGTTGGACATTGCTTAAAGACATATCAACAGTAAAGTGGGAAAATAAAAAAATAGTCAGTCTATTCCTCAAAGATACAACAAATCTCTGGTAAGATTATTGTGACAATGAGATCATAGTGTAATGCAAACCATTATAGAGTATTTATTTTACTTATAAACAAAACTTTAAACTGCCATCTGTCCATGGGTAAAGTTTAGGCCTATCTAGTTTAGGGCTACCCAAACTTTTCAGTCTGTGACTGCTTTTATTGTATTAAAATTTTTGACCCACTAGGTTTAACATTTTAAAACATAACATTTCTCGATGTCTACTTTGGCATGTATTTATTGAAGTAATCTGCATTACATAATTTGCCATTAACATACCAAACAAAAAAAATAACAATTTTATAAATTTAGCACTTGTATAAAATTTAACTCCATGAGCAACCCCCAGTTTGGAAAGCCCTGGTCTAGTTATACAAAACTTCCGAGTACTTTTACCAATGTTTTGTTTGTGACTTACTGGCATATTTTAAGTATTTATTTATTTAAAATTTTTTTTTATTTTAGTATGTTACACTATTTTTCTATTATACAGGTTGGAAAACTGATCGGGAACCTCCACTTAAAAAGTTCTGGTCACAGAACGAGCAGATTAAAAAGTAAAACACAATAAATTCCTTCAAATTTTCCACCCTTTTACCATTTGTTGTGCTGCAAGAAGCCTATTAATTAATGTGAAACTTTATTCTCTTGTGGATAACATATGACACTGCTTTACACAAATTCCTACTGGCAATTGTTTTGGGCTTTTGATTTGGATTTCTTAAGTCAGGGTGGTCCAAGGTTGCACAATATTTCTTACATATTCTTTACGGGCCACAAAGCAGGCTACATGCAGGCCAGGAGCGGATAAACGATTTTCGTTAGGTCGGAGCATGAAGGGGTTTACAGATGACGGCACAAAGCATTGTCAAAAAGTAACTGTCGAAAGATATATAAACTGCACAAACTTTCTGCTATCACCAAATTGTGCACAAATAAAATCGAGCGATACTAATCAGACTGGCAGTGTAATCGCACAAATGTAAACCTAACCAAACCATTGCAGTATGCTTACTGATTGTTGGTCACTTATATTTCTTTAAAATAAACCCTGTACGCATTACAATAATTCAACAGTGCATCGCGGGCCACAAACAATGATGTCGGGCCTGGGTTTTGGACCACCCTGTCTTAAGTAATCAATTCTTGTTAAAAGTGTCATTATTTTCCTACTTCTTTGGTAATATGCAAACTCAGGCAAGCAAAACAAAATAATGTTTATTTAAAATTTATTTGGTTAAACATGGCAGGAATCAATAAATTTAAGGAATGAATAAAGTTCTTTATTGACGCCAGATTCCAGAGGCCATTTCAGTATTGTACTCTTTTGTGTAGTACCTGGTCAACAGCGTCTGTAAAAACACAATTTATCGACCAATATATTACAAATGTTTTTTATAATTTTATTAAATTATCTCTCTTTGCACTGATTTATTATATTTATATTTCCAAGTGTAGTAAACATTTTGTTTTATATGAATAAAATATTTATAAATTTTTACTTTGTCGTCAAAAGAGTTGTTGAGTTATTACTTATTCTGAATAAATTTCAGGAAATAAATTATAGACTGTAAAAGTATAGTGGCTTAATTTAGAGTAAATAAAAAATTCCACACAGAACTAGGTAGCATATTGTACAGGTTTGAAATCAGGACTGTTGAGTCTGCCTCGAGGAATCGGTTTGTTTTGCTGGAGTCAGACTCGGGACTCGAGTAAGACCATGTAAAACTACCCGACTCCCAAGTCTGACATGCGCAGTAAACTAATATGATCGCCAACTGAAAATTGTAAAGGTGGAATATAGCATGTGGTGGAATATTTTCCAACCACGTATTATGAATGAATGAATTATATGACACCCCTATAAGTGTATAGCTGAATATCCATTGTTAAACAGGCTGTTTAGTCAGGGCCAGACTCGGGACTCGAATGAAATGCCACATTTACCCGGAGTCGGACTCGGGTTATTTTTAACCGACTCCGCAGCCCTGTTTGAAATAGATATTTTTGTTTGCGAAAAGTATTTTTTACCTTGAGTGCTTCTCAACTCTTTTCTCCCTAATAGCTGATAACAAAAGTTTGGAGCTTAACTGCTGGAGGATGTAGTTGAATGAATATCAAAGCCCATGTATAGAAATAGGTGACATCTTGTAAACAGCTTAAATATATATATATCTTTATTCAGTTTAAACTTGATTGGATAACTGGTAGTAAAAGAATAAAGGTTATTATTACATTTAATTTCAACAGATTACAAGACTGCATAATCTGGTGCTTTCCTTTTTCAATGAACAATATTACACACCAAGTTTGTGTTCACCGAACCCTATCCAGTACCAAAATGTGTAATGTTAACATTCCTTAACACCAAAAATAAAGAATAATTGAATATATTACAAGATCCCTACTCTAATTTTCTTTAAGTTTTTTACTGTAATGCTAAAATAAACGAAACTGGGGCAATAAAAATAACTTTAAGCAATATTGTAATATTTTGTTTATTGTACTATATAAGCAAACACAAAAAGTTGTACCAAAAGGCTTAATAGTAATAATAAAAAAGGTAAATTCCTCTCCAGCACCCCGGTTTGGAACCACTGGTCTACTCTACAGAAACGCGTTGTACGCTTCCGCAGTCATATATGCCGGTTGCTCCCCAGATTGGAAACTTTGGATATTGCGCGGGGGAGATGTTTTGCAGCTGAAAAAATGCGCGGCTGAAAATAAAATTTCGACTTGAACTTGCGCGGCTGAAAATAAACCATCAGGCTACCGAAAGTTGTAAATTGCAAATTTATATTAAACTTACAGCGTTCATAGAATACTTGAATCACTGCGCAATTTTTGGTTGGTGTGCGGGCGCAGTGCGCAGGTAAATATTTAAAAAGTTGGATAGTATAGCATTTAATGTGCAATATTACTCGAAATTGCCTAATTTGACGTCACTAAACACGTGACCGTTGTCCACTGATGCGTGACCAAATCGCCGAACTGTGCGTTTTTAGCGTTTCGCAAGTGATTCTACATGATGCATTATATTATATACGTTTTGTTTTTTTGTGCTTGTTAAGTTTCATACAGAAGTTTGCGCGGCTAAAGTTTTGCGCGTTTGCTCGAGTCAGATTTGCGCGGCTGAACACATTTTCTATAAAATGCGCGGCTGTGACCGCGGCTGAAAGTGCTACTGCGCGGGGGATAAATCCAGGATAAATCCCCCGCGCAGGCCAAACTTTCCAACCTGGGTTGCTCCAAAATTTTAGCTCACCAACATACAAGTCAAGCCCAGTTGTTTACGTTTTACTATTATGCACTAGAGCGGAACTCTGTCGAAAGTAGAACAATGGGTTACGTCACAGTTTGTCCTCATGGTTATAATCTCTTTGGTTTAAATTAATTGTTTATTTCTATTGCTACTGTTAAGATTGTTTTATACATTTAGCTACTTTCCTTACACGAAAGTCAATAGATCGCTTAACTAAAATTTGACCACTAAATGGCACTGACGATGTATAAATAATTTGGTTTGGATTTCTACAAAAAAACGCTATCAATATTAGGAATTTACACAAATATCAAACATTACATACTTAATCGTTTTGTAAGGTCAAACGACAGAATAGTTTTAAAATTGTTTTGTTGTTTTGCCAAATTCAACGTTTTGCCCAGATTTTATTTCTTGATTACCTTGGTGGCACAAAGTATGATGAACACATAGAAGGCCATCTGACTGTTGAAGTATTTTCTGCACGTTGTCTGCTTTCCATCCTCTGTACTCCAAACCGAACAGGTCATGTCCAGAAAGCGGCCGATCATTATGGGGTAGGGAATTCCCCCCAGACCCCGGTCAAATATCCACTAGAAAATCAATCTTAAAACGTTAGGATGAATAGTTAAGGTTAATGGGTGCCGTTATTGGCCAGACAACTACAGAAGGCTTGATCACAGAACGCATATTGTGTAAAATAATGCTTCAGTAGCTGATAAGTGCTGTTGATTTCCTTCAACTAAGTTCTTTGTACGAACAGGATGCATTAGGCAGTGGTTCCATGGTTGTTTCTTGAGGTGCTTCCTTTATAGCCAGTGTAGCGCAGTTGGTAGAGCGACGGTCCCGGTATGACCGGACGTCGTGAGTTCGAACCTCACCACAGGTTATATTGTTTTTCTACCTTGGCCTTGGTTGCACTAGAATCATGACTCCAGAAGTCTCGATACACATTGTGTACTGTATATGTATATTTCAGTTCCCGAAAATATAGGCTTATTGATGCCCTTTAATTTAGGTTGTATGTTTGAACAGGGTGCAGCAGGCAATGGTGATATAAGTTTGTATAAATCCTTATTGACCGCCTAACCTTGCATAATAGTAATCCTGCAATGTGTGGTTTTACATTAATACTCCTCATACACTTTTTGTTATATTTAGGCCGAGTATTTATTTTAGGACGCACTGTTTTACTGATTTTCAGGGTTTTTTTCCCAATAAATCAAAAACCTAAAGTTTTTTTACTTAATTTTCAGTTTTTAGTTTCCGTAAATAAACCCAAACTGTAGAATAAATTTGAAAGCTGACAGTTAATTTGAAAATATTCCTTGTAATTACTTTTAAAAAGGTAACAGATTTCAAATATTAATACTCCTGTTTTCCGCAAAAGCTTGACGGGAAACAAATAAATGCGGTTTCAACTCCATTGCTCTTTTTCGTTCTATTCCACCAGGTTGACAAATATTGATGAATGTGTGCTAACTCATAGCATGGCTCGTTGGAACTGGACCGCTGGCCAGAGGGTCTAGTTTTAGGGGTCCATGAAAGCCTTATTCCAATCTTAGATTGGTATTTAAAAATTTGAGTAACATTTTTAAGACAAAAATGCTTAAATCAAAAAAACGCACTGCCGCCTTATTACTTAATGTGTTTAGACTTTTGAGATTCACATTTGTTGGAAAAATAGCAGGGTTCCTAAGTTTACCTGTTTTATGACGTCGTCTATAAAATAATCATGCCGAATGTCCGAAGGAAACTAAATAAAATTGTCGGGAGTCTGCGTTGAAACAAAGTTTAAGAACCACTGTCATGGATTGGTTTAAAATGTTGCAGCCTATATGTATATTGTGGTTGATACATCTGCGACACACATGTTAATAAGTTGTGATGAATGACAGGCGACATTTTCTCCTGCAATATTTATTTGGTTAAAACACTAAAACGGAAATGCTCAAAGCAATAAACTTCAATGTAGTTTGAGCAGAATAAGTACTATGCAATAAATAAGTAATTGGAACGTATTGCAAAGTTTAACGAGAGATTTGGAAAGAGTCGAATGGCTTCCTCTGTTTACACGGGAGTACCCAGCTAACACACAACGTTTTTTCGACGTTCGGATTTTTTTTTAAAACTAAGTAAACGTTGTGGGAATGTGTCCAAACGAACGTTAAGAAAATACGTCGAGGCCGTGTTATCAAAACGTAATGTAAAACGTAGCACTAACGTCAAAATTAACGTTAAGAAAAACCGCAATGCGACCAAATTTCAACGTCATTTGTAACGTACAAACAACGTTGATTACAGACGTCGATCTTAACATGTTTTACATCATTTTGGACGTCACTTCGAACGTTTGTTGAACGTTATTTTTTAACGTTGAGACGAACCACAATGAAACAAATTTACAACGTCATAGGTGACATGCAAATAACGTTTATTACTAACGTAAAATCTAACATTTTTAGACCGGTTTAGACGTCTTTTACACGTTTAATTAATGCTGTATATTTAACGTTCCGTAAAACTATAACGCAACCAGCTTAGAACGTCATACGTGACGTAGAATTCACGTTCATTTCTGACGTCACAATTAACTTGTTATAGACAAATTTTAACGTAACTTCAAACGTTTGATTAACGTTCTTTCGTAACGTTGAAACAAACCAAATGCAACTTATTTCAAAACGTCATAAATCACGTACAAAAAACGTTGTTTACTGACGTCAAAACTAACGTCTTTTCAGCCACTTTTGACGTCGTTTAAACGTTTTTTCAATGGTATTCTTTAAAAAAATTGTGGCGCACCACAATGTAACCTGATTATAACGTAAAAAGTGACGTACGAACAAGGTTAATTACTTACTTCGAGGCTAATAACTTGTTTTAGGCTATTTTGTACGTCAGAGCGAACGTTTTGCTAACATTATTTTTAAACTTTGTGACCACCATTGATGTAACTAGTTTACAACGTGATACGTGACGTACAATCAACATTAAATTCTGACATTAAAGCTAATTTCTTGGAGACCAGGACGCCATTTTAAGCGTTATAATAACGTCAATTTACCGTTTTGACTAACTACAATGTTATATAATTAAAACGTAAAACGTGACGTAACAACAACGTTACCTTTTGTAACAAGCATATTTTTTTTATGACTATTTTATACATCATTTCTCATTTCTCAACCTTATTACAAACCTTAATGTAACCAACTTAGAACATCATAGGTGACGTACATGCAACGTTAATTACTCACGTCAAAGTAAACTTGATTTCATTTCATACGTTGTCGTGAGAAACCACAATGGACCCAATTTATTAAATCATACGTGACGTACAATCAACGGTGATTTCTGACGTCAAAGCTAACTTATTTAAGACGGTTTTGGATGCAATTTTAAACGTTTTAATAACGTTATTTCTTGACGTTGCGACAATCTAAGATCCAACTAACTGACAACGTCACGCGTGAAGTATAAATGACGTTGAATTCTAAGGTCAAAGCTAACTTCTTTGACAGCATTTTGGACGTGATTTTAAGCGTTTTAACAACGTTATTTTTTGGTTTGTAACTAACAACAATGCAATCTAATTAGAACTTCACGTGACGTAAAAACTACGGTAAATACTGACATCGAAGCTTACTTGTGTTTAGAATTAGACTATTTTATACGTCATTTTTAACGTTAATAAAGCGTTATTTTTCAACGTTATTACAATCTTCAATATAACCAATTCAAAACATCATACGTGGCGTATATGCAAAAAGCAATGATAACTGTCGCTGAAGATAACTTATTTGAAACCATTTTAAATGCTATTTTCAAAAGTTCCAATAACTTTATTTCTTGACATTACGAAAAACTAAAACGCGACCAAATTTGCAACATCTTAAATGATCGTAGTCATTTCGAAGGTTACGGCAAACCACAATGCAATCGGATTAAAACGTTAAACGTGACGTATACAACAAGGTATATACCTGACATCGAGGTCAACTTGTTTTAGACTATTTTATACATAAATTAAAACATTTCATTAATATTGTTTAGCGTTGATACAAACGTCAAAGGAACCCTATCAAAACGTTAAACGTGAGGTAGAAACAACATCAATTAGCCTACTTACGTTGAAGATAACTGATTTTACTAACTTTCCAAGTTTTAATTTTCGTTAAATAGAAATGCTCTCTTTTAAGGAATGCGTCGGGATTATGTAGCCTATGTACAAAATGTTTGTTTTTTTCTGTAATGTGTTTTGATTAACTTTTTTAGAAAATGTAAAGAAGTATACTTAGTTATGCTTACATAAAATAGAGATGTGACTTAATTTAAGATAGCATTTTAGTAAGGGTAACATTGTCTTTACATGAAACAAATCGCATAAAAAAGTACCTAGCACAGCGACCGCTATAGACGCAGTTTCCTGGATAGACAAGAATGTCGCTCCCTGCTGCTTTTTTTTTGCGGTTTTCGAACGGCGCGTAAACTCGTGATTGGCCAATATGCGGATGACATCACAGTCCAGTTTGAACATTTGCTATCAGGACATTGGAATTCAAAATAAGTTTGGCAGCTCAGCGCTAGAGTGCTTGTTAGATATTTAGGTTGTTTTCCTTAAACCATGAAGATTAGGGTTACATAAAAAGATTAGGCTTTGTTATCAAATATATTTTCAGGTTAAATAGTCTAAGCTGTATTTGTAGTTTTATTTATAACTTTTATTTTAAGTAGGAAAAAAAATAATTTACTGAATAAATGACTTTAAAGCCTCCATTAATTTTCATCTAACATAGAAAAACAAGCTCTATTACCTCTGTGGGCAATTGCATTCTACGGCGAGTGAACACCCAAATTTTTTAGACAATTTTAATGCAAATCTTGATCTTTGTATCATGCCAGCGTAAATACCTTGGGTGTGCATAAAACCCCAAATGAACACTTGATAATTCATTACTGAAGATCTCGACTAAAGGCTTGATTAAAGGTTCAAGGTGGGATTTGAAAAAGGGTACACCTTAAAGATATTCCTCATGAACTTGGCTGCTCATCAATATTTACAGGTAAATTAGTGATTAATATTTTCAAGATTTTTGTTAATTATTATATTTATTTGACTCTTACTGTTTTGTTTTATGCTTGCAATTACCCTAGATGCTAACAACAAAGACTTTAAAATGTATCCTGGCTGCGTTTAAATTTCTTTATTTGGGCAGGAATTTTTTTCAAAACCTACCAGTGATAGTTATATAATGTCACCAGTGTCACCAGAATTTTAATTTTATATATTTCTGACCAGTCTGCATTCTGTGGACCAGAAGCTACACAGCACAAAACGCTATCACACAATAAGTAAAGGCAAAATAAACATAATATGACAGAATTATTGGGAAAAAATTATACCATAGACTAGTACTAAGAATGGTCTATATTTTTTTAATATAAAAACAAAGTTTAAAACTTGTAAAAAATATTATTATTGGCAAAAAAATGAGATAAAAATTCTTGATACTAAATTTTACCAAACAAATTCAGGTTGCACAAGAAAATACATTAACAGTGATATAAAATTTCTGTGCTTGGCTAAATTAGTAAATGGCACATCTAAATTTTGAAACTATGGTTGAATTGTGTTAGGATTCCAAACGTCTGGATCATAATATTACCAATAGTGAGAACAATTAATCACAAAACACTTTGCTGACAAAATAAAAAAATAAAAAACATTAAATAACTATCAGGTTATTTTAAATTTTTTGTTTAAGGCAACCAGTTGGGCATTTATTGTACCATGTAGAAGCATGTGCATCATTGCAATTAGTTTTTTTGGCTTTGCTCATTTCGATTTGGTTTCGTAAGGTAAATGAAGTTAAAAGTTATGTTTGTAGTCATTAATCACATTTCCCAGTTAATGCAGCTTAAACAGATGAAAGTTGGATGGGGTTTTCCTTAGCTTGACAAACACATGAGCCATTTTTATAAGGTATATATTCCCCTGTTCGACCCTATAGCCCTAGCAGTCACTTCCCTATTCCCTAATTTTTATATTATTTGCCAACAGCTCTCTCGATGTATCACACACGCATTCAGATTCGGATTAAACTGATGGATTTTCGTTTTACACCGCTGGATTTGTATTGTTCTTATTTTTTCAATACGTTGTTGTTGTTAACGTTACTTTCCTGTTTTAATGTGCATTGTTTTACACATAGTCTGTGAATGCAAAACTTTTTAAATTTTGTCTTTTAGACTGTGTTGGTGTAATAGAGCAATCTAAGTAACACTATAAAATTTGTGTGTTTTGCAGGTCCACAGACCAATTTTCTCAGTTTTCTTGTCTTTTTTACAGTTCTTTATTGTCAACATTTTTATACTGCCGTGTTTGTTTTACTTAATACTATATTATTTCTATATTTTCCTGGATGGTAATAAAGGATGGTTGCAAACGTAATTTGTAGGGCATGGAGTCCAAACTATTACGCAAACATAACAATGTGAACGCTTTCAATAACCTAGTTTTACAACGTAGTTTCCAATGTCGCATGAACTTTGTCCGGATCACACATTTTTACGTAAAAATAACGTCTGTGATATCGTAATTTGCAACGTCTAATCTACGTCGTCTGGAATAGACACTTCTACGTAAAAACAACGTTCATGATAAACGTATAAATAACGTAGTTGCACAACGTCGCATCTAGGTCGTAAAGTGTCGACGCTTTTACGTGAAAATAACGTTCATGATAAACGTCTAAATAACGTAGTTGCACAACGTCGCATCTACATCGTTTGGTGTCGACGCTTTTACGTGAAAATAACGTTCATGATAAACGTATAAATAACGTCGCTGAACATCGTAATTTGCAACGTCTAATCTACGTCGTCTGGAGTAGACACTTCTACGTAAAAATAACGTTTATGATAAACGTATAAATAACGTAGTTGCACAACGTCGCATCTAGGTCGTAAAGTGTCGACGCTTTTACGTAGAAATAACGTTGGTTGCAACGTCTTATCGACCAAACTTAAACCAAAAATCTACGTCGCTGCGACGTCAAATTGTTAGCTGGGTACATAGTGTAACGTTTTTATGCTAAAAATCCGCTAGATCCCTTGCGCCAATTGCGTCACATTAAAACAGCAAAAACAAAAGAACAAAACATTTAGCATGCTATTTAGTCTACCACACGGTGGACCAGGGTTTAAAGGTCAAAAAGATAAGTAGACACTGGAATAAAAGATTGAAATCACGCAAGATAGAACTAATACAAGTGTTTGCAACAGATAGAAACAGCAAATAGTAGAAACGCAAAAGATACACCAAGTCAGTTAAATTCACCGATAGTTACCAGTAATGTTACAGCACCCAGTAGGGCAACTAAAAAATGACCAACAATCTGGTTAGCTGAATTCGATGTTGTGGTTGTTTGTGGTGTTGTAGCAACAACGATGGACTTTGCTTTATTGCAGCCGTCGCTGTAGCAGCAGGATACCACGCAATTTCTACAAAAAATATTTTTTGTTAGGTCTTTATTCGTCATAGGTTTTGCATCCAAACTATTTCAAAACCTTTTCAAAATTTTCGAGTTTAACACGTTCCGCACGATGTCGTTATAGGGTTGGTTTTAAATCGATGAAAAATTGCGTTTTTGCTGACTCACCACACGAAGAGATACAGTGACTGAACTGTAAACATTGAAAGCAAGATGCTTATGTGATGTAGTACGAAACTTGACTATATTTGGTTTCATAACAACGCGTAAATACATATTGGTCAACAATTGGCAATATGGCTCTTTTGTCAGTGTTTAAAAAAATTATACTGAAAGTATGTACATCATACATTTAAACTAACTTAGTAGAGCTATTACAGCACTTTTAAATACTGTTTGCTGTTAATAGTGTTTAGCAAACCGCTTTTACAATTTATTTTGATCGTATTTTTTCGTTTTTTCGAAACCATACTTTTTAAGGAGTTACTATGTATAGCAGGGGTGGGCAACGTGCGGCCCGCGGGCCGCATGCGGACCTTTTCCATTTTTTGTGCGTCCTCACCTTCTTCCAGCTATTTCTCCCTATATAAGGCTATGAGTGTGCACTAGTTTTACTTGTGTCACGTTGTTATGATAAAGAATTGTTTTGCAACAATTACACTTCTGTGGTACGTTCAAGGTGTAACAGACTTTTGCCACCCATATTGACTGAGATGTTATGTTTAACAGCTGGTTTTGAATCAAGGTTGTTAGTTAAATTGTACTGAGCCGATCTGTACGAGAAAGGCTTTATTGGAATTGCGGGAAAAGTTATTTCCGAATCCACACGTAGACAGCTGACAAAACTGTCGTATAGTTGCAGCATAGTAGCTCATTAGTTTTTCTATCAAAAGCTCAAAATATGAATTATTGCTTATTGGGTGTGCGGCCTTCCTCTGTAAGCATTACATTTCCTAACTGGCCCTTGTGTTAAAAAGGTTGCCCAACCCTGATCTATAGGCTGTAGATCATGACAATTGAAATCAGCTTTCACTTACTGCATAGATATTGCGATGACGTTGGTTGCCTCGTTTATGCATCTGGACTGGATGTTGGTGCAATTGTCCGGAGCGCATTTGAACGACTGAATGGTGGTCGTCAAACCTAAAACACAACCAAGTCTATAGTACTTTAAGTAGACAAGCTAGCAACATTTCACGATTTCTCTTTAGTAGGGTTTGTAACATTGGTCGGTTATACCTTCACTGTAGAAGCAATTCTATTTCATCCAATTTTAATGATTGGTTTATAAATCTTTTATTGTAGTTGTGCCAGTACCCCAATTTAGTACGTAAATTAAAACAAGCGCGTGTATATGGGTTAAAACATTTTCAAGGCGTTTTAAGGCCTGCAATTTTGAGTTGACCAAGACTAATAGTTGCGGTAACCGGCACATTTGTTTTAAGACTCATTACTCACATCATCGCAAAAAAGCACAACTGTATACGCCTTAACCGTGGCCTAACCTAAAAACAGGCAAACGTTTCGGGCAAAACGCCATTAGGCGGCTAATTTCGGGCATAACGCCATTAGGCGGCTAAAAAAAGGGCTTACCCGGGTAGTTAAACTCCGTCTGCAGACAGCCATACGTGCAGTTGCCAAACGAGATATCACTCTTAGTTGAACTAATAGCGCCTATCGAGCAATTAAAACTGAGGATGCCTTTGGGTGCTGCTGTCAACAATACGAAGCACAGCGCTAAACCGGTATAATAATGTATCATCGACATAAAGGAAACTGGTAATCTGCTGAATAACACACAATGTACAGCTTTCGATTAGTTTGGGAAAACATTTTTGAGCTTTTGTAAGAAGGTATTTTTTGCAAATACATCGTATAATTTTGTATTTGTACATTTTTAAGATGTTTTAAAAAGTATGATAACTACAAACGATCCAAGTTATGTGTATTTTACCGGATTTTGTAAACAAGCCCCCAGTCAAGTCATAATTGGAGCAAGTCATTTCCAAGTCCCTTTCATACAAATTAAACGTTAAACTAGTTTTAAGTCAAGGCATTTTTCCCAAATCAAGTTATTTTAAAGCAGCGACTTAAATACAATCAAGTCAAGTGATTGACTTAAGCTATTAACACTGTGTTCTGCTATGCGTTACGATTAGATAGTGTATCTCAGGGCTGTGAATCTACACCGATTAAACACAAATAAATTTTATCAACCTAAGTGTATAACCGATTTATAGGAAAACGTATTGTATAAGAGTTTTGAAGTAAAGGTTTTGGTGTCACAACATATTTGACAAAACCCTAAGTTTTCAACGACTTTATAAATGTTTACCAGGACACGTTTATGACCTTTTACAAGTTGGACAGATTTATAAACCTTTATCAAAACAAACATATTAACAATATCCCCGATTTAGCTGGACTATATAAAATATTGCAAGTTCTGTCTAATACTCATCTAACATATTCAAATCGCGATACACTATGGCTGTACAACATGCTCTGCATAGTATTTGTTGTCAGTTAGTTGTTTAGGCAACATCCCAAAAGGCGTTAGTTTTACGCCGCCAATAGCACCTTGGATGACTTATCGCTTTTTTGGCGCATCCGTGCGTTGAACGGGAAGCGTTGGGCACGAGTTCTACTGACGAAGCTGTCAATGCATGTGTTGAGCATTAGACCAAGGTCCGGTTTGTATACGCCTTAAAGTTTGGGGTTTAGTTATTGGGTTGAACGAAATAATATGAAAAACAACTTTGTGCAAGTTTTTTTGTTATTTGCGGTTAAAAATAGAGTGTGGTTAGCTAAATCACGAGCACGCTGTTGAACTTCCATCTTTTTGTTTGTCTTTTTACATATTTCATACCGCTCATGTTGTATTAATATTCTGTTTGTTATACCTCTAAATAAATTTATGGCGGATATAATATGATATTTCATTCTAAATGCGCAATTACAAATAAACACTTAGGAACCTTTTCTAAACCTCAATTTTTAAAATATGAAAACGGTTCATTGGGATATCAAATCCTACGAAAGTCTTGAAAAGGCAACATTATTCAATCAAATACACATTCCTTACTGAGTACACAATATTTCTTTAGTTGACAATTTGATTGTATTTCATTGCAACAGTGTACAAACTCTTCATCTAAATTTTTCACTAAAAGATTTAAAAAAAATTCTCACAAAGTACCGTAATTAACAACCCATTGCTTCTTATTTAAAACGTGCTCTTCACAAGGTCAATTTGCTCTGGCAAGTTATAAGTCATGTTGTTCGAAAATGTTTATGTCAATGCAGAAGTCCAGGAAAGTTAAATGTCGTTTCTAAGTAATATAAAGTTTGCAAAGTCGAACAGATTTTTTAATTGAATTGATGTGATAACCAATACATGTTAGTTAAACAGATGTTTCCCACAACGATAAACTAATAATTCACATGACAGTGACAATACCTAGAATTAAAAAGAGTACAATAAATAAATAAATAACCACATTAAAAAATCAAGAAAACTCGAGACAAGCCACATTGGAAAATTGCTTGTTAAATTAAGTACAGAATGAACCGAAAATTGCGCATGTCTATTCAAAATAGAAAACGAACACTGAGTAGTATGCAAACGATGGTTGAATCCGGTTTCACTGAATGTTGTTTACGTAATGTTATCGTTTCATTACGTTATTTCATAGCATATAAATAGTTAACTTGTTTTTTAAGGATATTTCACTTTTCAGAGTAAGCATTTCAATTGGTAGAGTAATTTGTGTTTCAGATTTGAAATCATTTGCCCAACTATAAATGAATATGTTTTTGACAATTATTATCAATATTATTGCTAATAAAAACTGCTTAAGCAAAATAAAAAATAAAATCACTCGTAATAATCAAAAGAAATAAAAATGTTCACCATCGCTAGCGCGGTTTGATCACAAGCTTTTCGTCAATCAATTAAATTTCTGCTTTTAATGCATTCACTTTTTATTACCAAACCATTGATCACGAAATGGGTTTCTTGGTCTAAAGACAGTTAGTATATAACTGCTAAAGATGACTCTCGAATTAAGGTCGTCATGTTATGCCTGTCTTTATCCATGGTCATTGTGTTTTGCTCGAGCTTCGTTCAATGTCATTTCGCCCTCATCAATTCGAAACCAGCGTTTCACATGAAACGCAAAACATAAATGACCATTCTGTTTGGTTATGAAAGATTGAAACTTTATGTGCTTTTTCACTTAAGCACTACTTCACTTTAGTTGTTGTTGTTGCTGTTGTTGTTTCTTTTACTGTTGTTGCTGTCATTGTTGCTGTTATTGTTTCTGTCGTTGTTGCTGTTATTGTTGCTGTCGTTGTTGATATTGCTGCTGTTGTTGCTGTTGCTGTTGTTGTTGCTGTTGTTGCGATCCGTTCTTTCTTCCGCAGCTGTTTTATACGCAAGGATGCCGAGAGAATAAGTGAGGAAAATCACGACCTGCGTTGATAAGTTTGACTCAAAATTATACAACGAGAAATAAGTTAGTGCAAATGTAAACCATTTGTGTACCAGATTTAAGATATAAAATAAGAACGCCGCCTTTACAGATTTATGTGAATACAGCGTCTGTTGCAATGTTATTTGGACAGTTTAAATTAAATGTTTATTTCTATTTCTACTGATAAGATTGTTTTATACATTTAGCTACTTTCCGTACGATACTCGAAAGTCAATAGATCGCTTAACTAAAATTTGACCACTAAATGGCACTGACGTTGTATAAATAATTTGGTTTGGATTTCTACAAAAAAACGCTATCAATATTAGGAATTTACACAAATATCAAACATTACATATTTAACCGTTTTGTGTGGTCAAACGATAGAATAGTTTAAAAAATTGATTTATTCTGTTGCCAAATTCAACATTTTGCCCAGATTTTATTTCTTGATTACCTTGGTGGCACAAAGTATGATGAACAGATAGAAGGCCATCTGACTGTTGAAGTATTTTCTGCACGTTGTCTGCTTTCCATCCTCTGTACTCCAAACCGAACAGGTCATGTCCAGAAAGCGGCCGATCATCATGGGGTAAGGAATTCCCCCCAGACCCCGGTCAAATATCCACTAGAAATTCAATTTAAAAACGTTAGGATAATAGTTGAGGTTAATGGGTGCCGTTATTGTAATTGGCCAGACAACTACAGAAGGCTTGATCACAGAATGAACATAGTGTATATAAATGTTTCAATTGCTGATATGTGCTGTTGGCCTCCTTCAATATGAAGTTCTTTGTACGAACAGGATGTATCAGGCAGTGGTTCCATTGTAGTTTCTCGACGAGCTCCCTTTATAGCCAGTGTTTCTTAGTTGGAAAATCGACTGTACCGGTACGACCGGAGGTCGTGGGTTCGAACCTCGCCGCAGGCTATTGTTTTACTACCATGGTCTCTTGCCTTGCACTACAATCATGACTCCAGAAGACTCGATAACAGGATACACAGTGTGTTTATGTATATTTCAGTTGCTGTAAATATGGGCTATTTTTTGCCCTTTAATTGTGATTGTATATTTGAACAGGGTGCAGCAGACAATGGTGATATTAGTTTGTATAAAACCTTATTAACCGCCTAACTTTGCACAACAGTAATCCTGTAATGTGTGGTTTTACATTATTATTCTTCATACATTTTTTTATTATATATATATGCCAAGTATACTTATTTGGGACGCAATGTATTACTGATTTTCAAGTTTTATTCACAATAATCAAAAGTTTTTGGGTGGCAATTTTACATTTGTTCATCATCCTTATTAAGGATATAAAAACAATTGATATAGTTACCTGTATTCCGACAGCCAGCGATCTGTGCTCGAAGGGTACAACTCGCATAACAATCTGCCACGAAAAGAAAAAAATCAATACGTGACGAAAAAACGTGAGCCGACAATTGCTTGTTTAAATTTTCGCAGCCAAGTGGCAAACTAGACGACGGGTTTTTTTAACAATTTGTCGTTTGGTAATTTCGCTTTTAAAACTTTGGCGCGATTCCGAACCTAAATTCCCAAGAAAGTCATAGCAAGTGAAATAATTAAGAGTTGTTTATTGCAGATTAACCTTTAAGTTTCGCACTCCGGACTTTTGTTAAAGTTGTTCACAATATCCTTGGTCATAATGTTGAAATCATGCTTCGTATTTAATGTTTAAATAACAAAATGTAGCTTTAATCGTCTTAATTTTCTTGGTTCATTATTGAACATGGTTGGAAAATGTTAATAGACATCTAATAATGCGAAAATGTTAAACGTGACTAAACATAATAACACGTTGTTAAACATAGACATTCGAAATGATCTAGTATGTTTCTCAAAATGTCGAATGCTTTCACATCTTTAAACAAACCGTTTGCTATTTCTATATTATCCTGTACTAAATTTTAGACAATTGGTATTGCAAGTTGTAACAATGTGAAAGGTTCTCCGTGTTATTTCGCCGAGAAATCTTGTTTCAGGTATGGCGACTTAAAACCACGTGGTGCACAATCATGATAAAATGCACGTGTCAAATGCACGTGTCAAATGCACGTGTCAAATGCACGTACACGTCAAATTCAAATGCATCACGTCAAAAGCAAAAGCACGTGGCCTGAGTCTGCTTTGTAAGATGATGCTATTTTGTAATATAATTTAAACACATAACAAAGCTATCTTCCATAATTGTGATAATCCATTTATATTGAGACATTTGACCAGTGTGAATTGCTAATATCGAGCAAGTCAGGATTTACAATTAAGAACATTTTAGAAAAAAGTAAAGTGCCCCTATAGTCTAAGACATCATGTCTCCTCTTAAATTTAGATTTGACAAATTCAACCGAATAAAAGCTTTATTTGCGATTCTGGTCCCTGCCTAAATTGTTATGTGTTAGATTGGATAATTTTCCGAGGCTAACGTTTGTCAAAGTAAGAACCTTTTTAAATGGTATAACCGTTATTAACACATAACTGTTACTTACAGTCACAGTGCAACAAATATGCCGGAAAGCCTTAAGTGTTTCACCTGAAGGTTTGGCGCCCAGCACATGAAGGTGAAGAACATGGCAACGAACAAGATGCATAGGAACAGAGGAAGGTTGGAACAGTCCTTAGAGACGCACGAACCCAACTTGGCTGAGAGGTGTCCCTGGCGCGTTTCGCTCGTAATGCACGTACAGTTTACGTAGGTCTATAAAAGAAACGATAAAATAATCGTTCATTTACGTGTTTGTGGGTTATTCAATCAAAGACTGTTTTCCCCCAACAGACGAATAAATACAATCTATACGCAAAAACATTACTGAAATAATTGGAAAATTTTATTCTTTTTTGCTATTTAAATTACTAAAAAAATTGTAAGATGTTTAACTTTACTAAAAAATATTGTAGATTCTGAGTATTTTTAAAACTTTTAATAAAAATGTTCTGTTTTACATTTTAATTGAGAAGACTACGCAGTACAAACAAACCCTAAAGAAAACTACAAAAATTATCAAAATTTATTTCCTTTATACTGACCTACAGTGCAGCTCACATTAGGTAGTGGAAAACGCAAAAATAGCAGGAGAATTCGATCAAATTAAATCTTATTATCTCTTCAAGTAAAACTTAGGCATTAAAATACAAAGTCAATTTTTACCTCTTCGATCTTCTCATTGCAACCCGCGAAGCAAGGCGAGAAGTATGTGACGCCATTTTCACCACACACTGGCTTGAACACGTCGCTAGGGCAAATACACTGCTTATTGCAAGAAGACGAGAAGTCAGTGGAGGAGAGGCCCGTTGTGTCGTTCAAGTCGTAGCGAACCGTAGCGCCAGCGAAGCCTGTGGGTTAAAGGGTGACTTGGTCAGTTTACGTGCTCATTTTTAAGTGGTAGCGCCCAGTTTTCACACTGACTTGGCGCCATGTTTGGATTACAAATGTATTGCTATCGACTTTCATTTGTTGTCATTTTTGCATCTGAAAATTCGCGCAGTAATCGTGTATGAAACTTCATTTCCTAAAAACGCGGAATTTGTTTTTCCGAAATATGATGTATTTTTGCACTATTTGTTTTCACTTGATAGGCATATGTGGCTGTAAGAAGCACACGTTTTTGCCATTTTTTCCCTTTAAAAAAATTACTTCTGCTTATCACCCACATATATAGTGTACACCAAAAATTCGACTAGCGAACACGTTTTCGCTTTGCAAACTAAAACACTCTTACCAGCACAGTTGACAGCTCTAAGATTTTAAATAACGTTTGTATTTTTTGTTATCTCTGTTCTTTTTTATTGTCAACCCTTTGGACTTAAGTTCAGGTCTGGTAATTATTCACTAATTCTATATTTGAAATAATGAACACATATTTAACATTGTCTATGTATATATAAAGCAAGTTAGGTAAATTTCCGGTTTTGGGTTTAATATTTGTGGATATGATTGATAATGCAATTTGAGCGGTAGGTAACTTTAAAACAACACTCTATTATTTGGAACCTACTTAGCTCCGGGCAGTGTATGAGGAACGTTGCACTTGTTACGATGGTCAGCGACGTACAAGCCAAACAGAGTCGGAGGATGCCACCAACATTCAGATCCCCTTTGGATACCACCAATCCACCAGCAACAAGGCCTACCATACCTCCACCAATAACAACCGTCCCTGAAAAGAAATCGCCTTTAAAATAGCAGTTGTTGAAGTCATTCAGCTTCAAAACGAACAAGATTACACGATGTGACACAGATTAGTGGTTCTTGCTGCACCCTTTAAACCTCAACAACCAATTATCGCACCCCTTCTAGAATTGCTTAAGTAACAAACTATTGTAATTTTATTTTTTACAAGTAACTAATATCACTGTAACACAATACCAAAATGTGAGATATTTTTACATTTCACTGAACAAGGAAATAAATTACAGTAAAATATTTTCTGTGTCTTTTGATCCAGCATCACAGCACCCCCGTTAAAAGTTCTCGAAAACCCTTACTTAGATGATACTATCGTACACATAATAAAGCGCATATGATATTGCAATCAACGAACCGACCTAAGCAGGTTGTAAAATGTGAAGAGCATATAAAATTATCAACGATAAAGTGTTTTAGGGTTTTTACCGCAGCTTTTTCAATTATTTTAGGGCAATTAAAATGTTGCGACATTTCACACTTTTACCTGTGTACATTGAGGCTAGGGTTGGATTGAGACCAAACATGGACTCCAAATACTTTGGCGTGAAAGTGGAGAAACCCGCCAGGAGGCCATTGTCCAGTCCGTTTGCCAGTACCATGAGCAAAAACAGTTGGTTTCGCATTAGAGACAGCAGTGCTTTTCCGAAATTCGACAAACTGCAAAACAACACAATAAACCATAAGTTAGGCTTGAACATAAACGTAATGTTAAGAAAATAATCAAAATTCAAGGATTTTCAAAAGATAATTTGATACAGAATGTCCCCGTGGGTATTTTCTTTTACATGTCTTGTACGCCACTATCGACAAAACAACAAAACAAAATGAAAAACTTTTAAACAACGAAAATATTTTTAAATATTAAAACCCAGCCGATATTTAAAAAACCGAACTATATTCTCTTTTGTCTCTTCTCACGACGATTTCAACAAATTGACGTTGGTAAAAGTCGCGCTCTCAAACAATGTTCAGTCTGGTGGAATATTTCAATCGAAAAATGGTTTAAACAGCCAATATATGTAGGCTACCATTTATTATTAAGTTTTTCTAAGCATCGCCACATTTCTATTGTATTTACTGTACCTGTGTACTTTCTTTGGTTTCTCGACTTCGCCTAAGTCTTCTGTTGCGATCACAGGGTGATCTTTGCTTCGCTCGTCTAACCGCGTAGTCGAGAGGGTTCGGGGAAGAAACAATACAGGAACTAGAAATTAAAAATCAAGAACTATTTTAAGCTAGGCCATTAATTTTAAACGCATCATGAATGCCGCTGTATTATAGATCAACGTCATAATTAATATACCAACGTTGCTCACCATTTACAACGCAACTATACGGTAAAACATTCAGATTTTTAAATATGTAGAGGTACAGCATTTGGCGTCATACTGTAAAGCACAGCATTTCATAATTTAAACAATAAGTACAAAACCGCATGAATTTTTGATTGAATTATTTGCTAAACTGGAGAAGATCTAGATTATATGTTTATATTTGGGAGCGTTGTTTTCAACTGTTAGAAAAGACAAACAAGAAACCTGCGAGTAGCAGCAAAACCGGACCCGCAACCACAAATCCGGACCACCAGGCTCCGATCCAAGCGCTACTAGTAGTTAAGATGGTAGGCCTAGAAATAGAAAAGTCGGAATTTAATTTTTTTTGTAAAAAAGTAGACATTAATGCGTTTATGTTTGTTTCCGATCAAGCGAATGAGATATCAATTTTGTACAGTTATATAACTATCGCTATTTCGAATAAAAAAGTTAAGTGTACTTTTGTAAACAGCAGTGGTTGCACAAAGTTTTATGATTAGCCATGTTTGGACCTTACATAATGCTTAAAAGTCAAGGCGAGATTACAATGCATAACACAAACATTATTCGTGGACTGCTTATAAAACGGCAGCTTAAGCACTTAGAAACTCGATAGTTAACGACGGATCATTTTTTAATCCAACTAAAAAAAAATTATTAACTGATGATCACGTAATTATCGATTTAGAGTTTTAACTTACCTTTCAGTTATGTTGGTAAAAAACTTTAGCAGTGCACCTCCCACCAAATAGCCACAGGCAGGTCCTAATGCATAGGAGAAGGCAAGGTACAAACCTGTGTAATCACAAAAATAAATTGCTTACAGTATAGCCTTAAAAATAGACTTTACTATTGAATAGACCTTCATATGCATTTTCCGGCGAATATGTAATATTTAAATGTTGTTAGATATGTTGATTTTTATACCTCATTTTATTTTTTAGAACTTTATGCCCAAAACGGCTCAAAATCTTACATTTGCTATAGTGTATTAGTTAATTTGCGGAACTTTTCGTTTACAGCACGCTTCACTTCATACTGTAGATCAGGGGCGGGCAAACTTTTTAACACAAGGGTCAGTTAGGAAATTTAATGCTTACAGAAGGGCCCCAAATAAACACTAATTGATATTTTCAGCTTTTACTAGAAAAACACAGGTACAAGCGAATATGAAATATCGTAGCAGACACACATGTCGATGTTCAAATAGAAGTTAGTAAGAAGGCTGATGTTGGATGTTTTGAACCAACTTGTCAATGTTTGGTTCCAGGCCAGATGTGCATAGACGCAAACTATTTTGTAATAGATGCTTCCCATTCGAGTGGGTGTAGCCTATGGGTTACATTGCAGCGGTGTAGCCTATGGGTTACATTGCACTTTTGAACAGGAAACTGAAAGAGCAAAAGTTCCCACATTGGTGCACACAAAATACCCTTATTTAGGGAAAAATATCTGGAAGAAGGCGAAGGGACGCACAAAAAATGGCGCGGGCCGCACGTTGCCCTCCCCTGCTGTAGATTAACCTGTGCTCGTGCCAGTCGCATAAACTGAATAAACCGAATATTTTATGCTTTAAGGTTTAAACTCAAGTGTTTATCAGTTTTGTGATCGCCGGTTATTTTACTTACCGTGATAAATGGACGACGACTTTTGTGAGACGTTTTCATCCAGATATGTGAGCCCAAGCGTATTTAGGCCCGACTTGCCGATTCCGATCATCACTTGTGCGCAGATAAAGGCGTAACTGCGATATTAATATATATATATATATATAAAGTAAAGGCATAATAGGCTATTACCAAAAAAACAACAGGAACAACTATATCAGTTGTTTGTAGTGCGGTATTCTATAATGCAAAACTGTTTGAAGATTTAATATTGAATAAAAATTGTTTTGTACAGAAAAATAAACACGCATTTTGATACAAGCAAAAAGCAAATATACCATGTTCATAATCAACTTAGAATAAATACAACTAGGCCTACTTAACAATGCTAACATAATGAAAGAAAATTTCGTGTGATTTGAAATTTAAAAATTATGGCACAGTTGAATGCGTAGTTTCCTAATCTCCAGTTGGAAACAAACATTTAAGTTTTGCAAATGACATTGTCGAGTAAATATAGCTTACACATCAACACAAAAAATAAAAGTAGCATACAAAACATAAATGTAGCTTGCACATAGATATAAAAGATAACGGTAGCTTACACATTAATATAAAATGCAAATGTAGCTTAAACATAAATATAACACATAAAATACAAAATATAGATGTAACCTACTCATAAATTTAAAATATAAATTGCTTACACATAAAATATAAATAGCTCACACATAAATGCTCATGGATTCTGTCTCCTCTTCCACAGATCCTGTGAGATTCGACGGGCACAGGTCGGAGTCTTGACCAACCACCTTGGGGTCGTACTTGGGGGCCAAAAAGTGGGGCAGGGAAAACACCATGCTGCCCAGGCCCAGAATGACGACGCCCCAGCCCACCCAACGGGGTTTATGACCCCTGCCCCCGACGTAGGCCACAAATGGTAGGACGAGAATCGACGCGATGTTGTAACTGCTCACGATCAGGCCTGAGTCAGCACTTTTCAACCCGAACCTGAATGAAAAATTGTGCGGTTGGTAAATATGACTCAGTATTTACGGTTCGCTCTTACTTGTTCGTTGAACTTGTTAATTTATAGGATGCGAATTAAATCATGAATTATATGTTGTTCCGTCCCACTGATATTGCACATAAATTGAAAGCAATATCCTCAATATTTTATATTTTCCAATAGCTGTTACTCGAAACATAATTGGACAACAGCCAAACGCGTTATAAAACTATTAATTAGAAACTTTTATCAATGTTAAGCGGTTTAGCAAAGGCATTGAAGTAACAAAAACAGGTTACATTTTTTTTGTTTTTGTTTGTCCGGAATTCAGAGCAGCTGAAATGCTTCAATTTAAAATCTGTAGTTAGTTTAAACCATAACTTGTATAGTCAGCTTGCTTTCTAAACTTACCGGTACCGCTGAGATTGTTAACAAATACACTAGGTCAGTCTAATTAATGTGGACTTAGGTAAAAAGAAGATGTCTTGTTAGAGTTATAAGACACATGTATATAAGGTGAGGAACAAATTAAAATTTATTTATTTTAGTATGACGTTGAATTTTTGTTTTTTACTTGATATTGTTCTCCTTTAGTTAAACAATGCCACACCCGACAAACATAACAAATTTTACAGAACACGAATCTGCTTATCAAAAACCGTATTTAGCCACACGTTTTTACTAATTAGTGCGAATCTCCGAAACCACGTGTTGCCTAAACTATATGTCAACATTTGCGTACAACGGTACATCGTCTGCTGTTTTTTATCACAAAAGATACCACTGAAATTAAACAAGAAAGGAACGCGCGTATACCTGTACAAGACAATTCGTCAGTAAGGGAATTACCTCTTACAACCATCAGAATAAGAAACAGCGTTTTCGAAACCGCGCAACAGTATAACGTTGATATAAAATGGCGGATATTTATGAAATCGAAAACCATTGGCAGCAGGTTTATGCTTAATTGTCCATCACTGTTCCACTGACGCGTATATTTTCATTCGAATTAAGGAACTGACGAATGTTTGATCCTGGTTTTACTCGTTTTTTTTAACTACAAGTTTAATTGTCAGTATAATGTTTAGTTTAGGGATTCTTAAACGTGGCCCCGTTTGGGTCCGTGAACTAATTTTAGGGTTCATGAAGCCCAAATTGAAATATTACTGTATATGTTGAAGAAGTAGTCAATTTTTCAAAAAACAAATTGCTCAATTAAAAATAAAACGTTTTAGCACTGATGTCAGTATATTTCTGAATGTCTATTTGTATTGTGACGTTAATTATGCAAACATCATCATATTTCTGATGTCTATTTGATTGTAACGTCAATTTATGACAACATTTTTGAAAATTTTTGCCTATAGCTTGGTCCATGCAAAACAAAAAAATATTAGGGGAGCGCTTTAAAAAAAGTTTAAGTAAAAACCCGTAGTTTAGAAAAAGGACAGTGAAATCATACATAGCAATCGTGTCTAACTTATTATTTATCACGTCAGCGTGCGCGGACGCGATCAAACGTTGTTGCAACAAGCAATCACCATATACTGCGTGAACTTTGCTCTTACTATGGTGAAAGGGTTAGGAGCGTGCGAACTGAGAAATAAACATGATGACAGTGCAATCAGCAACGCAATTGATCACGACTCAACCTGAGTGTTACCGCAATATTCGTTCGTGCGTCCATTACTAATGTTCACCACACGCGATTACGTATAGCGTGTTAGTGAAATACAATGCAAATACCATAGAACGATGATGACACACACATACGTCGTAAGATAACATAACGCTCGCTATTTTAGTTGTTGTTTTTGCTGTGTTTTTACCAAGTACCTTAGGTTTGCGCTGTCATTTTTGCATTTAATATAAAATCTCCAACTCAAAAATAAAAAACAAATAGGCGAAGCAAATAGTTATCGGTACATAAGAAGTGACAAGATTTGCGAAAATGTTGATTTAATGAACAAAAAAGCAAATTGTCTTTTAAATCTGGTCTTCACTATACATAACGTCACGCCTACCGTTTCTCGATGGTTGTTATGACAACGTTGACGAGGCCGTTGGCAAGGAAACCTTGGACAAAGCCGATGGAACAAAAGGCGGCGAGGGCCAGCGCGGGGGTCGCCAAGGTTTTTCGCCCTTCCTTGCTGCAACTTCAATAAGAAAAATACAAATAATGACGAAAGTTCTTTATTAGGAAAACTCTAGCAGCATTTTGGGACTTCGTGATCAACGAAATACCGACTTAGAATGACGCGTATACTTTTCCTAGCCAGTAATATACTGTAATTTCATTTGTTATTTATCTCTTTTTATTTTTTTTTCTCTTTTTTCCTTTAGTTTCTTGCTTATTTATTTTTTGGAAGTTTGTTTATCAAGCGCTCTAACATCTATATATCACAGGCGAATTTGTAATCGATTTCTTGTATATAATTAATAGTACGAAACTCGTTTGTGGCTGCTTGCCAACTTATCTTTTATGTAACCTATTTTTAGTTATAAATAGTCAAAATGCAACACGCAAGCTTTTTTCGACACGCTTAGAATATCTTACACGTTCTACATGTGTTTAAAAGAAGTTCGTAGCTTACACGATATTTCGACAGATATGCACTTTAACTGGGTAAACGTAAAAATAACGTTGAATTCATTGACAAGTTACCTTTTTGTCGAATATTCACCATTTTCCAGAGTTGGGTCTGATCTTCCAACTGTAGACATCTTCGCAATATTGTATTGAAACACTGTTTTGCGAATGCCCTTGGTTTATTGTTGTAAAACCTTCACTTATATATGTCTAATACTATTTGTCACAAATAAATGCACTACGCAGTATCAGTGTCAAACTGAATTGAGCAGAAACAAAGGTAAATGATAAAACCAGTGTAAAAATTTTTATTGCCTCCTTAGAAGAAATGTACACAACAACGTGGCTTTTTCGCTCGACGTTGTATCACGCATGGCGTGATATGGGTTCGTCAATTAGCTTTTCCATGTATTTCGTTTTGTTTTTTTAGAAATAAGGGTCAGTAACATCACGAAAGCAATTCATGGTCGCTCATTCCATTTAAAATTGCTTATATTTACTGAACGTGAATATTTAATCACAACCGAAGTGAAGCAGTGCTTCAAAATCGTTTTGAATCTATTCACTCTTATTTTGATTTATCAAACACATCGATTTTTATGCAAAAGTTTAAAAGAAACGAGTTGCTTTTAAATTTTATGATATCCACGATTAATAAATTAATCAAACCGTTTTTTTTTTTACTGGCATTTCAACATAACTAAATCTTAATCAAGAACAAATTGACGAACTGAAGGTTTTTGTCGGTTAAAATAATCCGTAAAGAATTACCCCAGTCGTTATTTGTGTCAACTGAAATTATCAAGCTGTAAAACTATTGGTTCATAAACGATTTTTAACGCGGACCCCAAACATTTCTTTCTTTATGTGGATCAGTGTCGAATTTAACAGATGACATCACTAATAGGCGCCAAGTATAAACCCGCTGTTTTTGGTTCACCAAATGTAAAACTGAAATATACATTTGAGTAGAAGTCGCCAAAGCATTATTTTCATTTAAATTACTTTCTTTTCAAAATTAAATCCTATTTTTCAATTATACAACTAGATTTTAATTAAGCCTATATTGACCCCCTAAAACTAGTATCATGTAGCCCCAAAGGGGTTTACCCCAGTTTAAGAACCCCTGGGTATTCACCATGCGGCAATTCTACCAAGTTGTGTACTACCAAAAATACTGATAGGAAAATTGTTGAAAAGAGTCTATTAGCAATAGCTAACTAGGTAATATGCACTAACAAATCCAATTTCTATTGTTGCACCAGTTGTTTGAATATTTTAGTATCACGTCGAAAAATCGCTCAGCGGCCGAAATTGTTTAGTGCAGTATTTAACCCAAGTTGGTATCTCGAAAATGCATGAAAATGCAAAGTATGTGGCATTGTATACATTTGACCAAAACATCTTCACTTTTTAAAAATCTGCTTCATCTTGTATTTCATGTTCGCCTATGAAATAATAAAATCAAGACAAGGCAAAACACCAATTACCACTCGATAACTATAGTTGAGAATTTAGTCTGTGCAACAATGCATTACAGCCGGTTTAAACAGTTTGCTTATAACGGCGGCAAATTCCGTGACTGCAAACGTTAAACTGTGGCAATCAATTTGAAAATAAAGGAATACGAATATACTGCAAATAAACATCATAATTCACCGCAATCTGCCTGGATTGCATGATTACAAACGTTAAACTCTTACAATCAGTTCAAAAATAAGGAAACCCGACTATACCGAAAAAAACACATCATAATTCACTGTAATCTGCCCGCAGTTCTTACTTCCCTTTATGCCTGCCGTTTTATCACATTGGAAATCTTACTACATGAACTTGTCTTCTCGCTAACGAAAATCGATTCTAACCACATCGCGGCCTGCGTCTTATATTTAAGCAATTATCTGAACACCGATTCGCGGCCCGGTCGTATAACTCGCCGAGCAGCAGCGACATTTGACGTTTAACTTTTAAACGGGCACTAAGCAGCTGAGATTGGACACGATCGCACTCGACATAGAAGTATAGCCATCAAAGGCCAGGGGGAAGGTTGGCACGCAAGCCGAGATAGACTGTGCCTCGTCACGCTTTTCTATAGGGAGGGTCGCCTTTTTGGGGTCTTGGAAATTCGAAACTTCTCATTCAGGGTTTTATGAACGCTGGTGGAAATTTTCGAAAGCGACATTATTACTGTGGCAATCTATAAACGTCGTTCCAAAATGCTGGTTGGGTTTATTTAAAGGCGACGTTATTAATAACGTTACACTTTTCACTCGATATTTCTGTACAGTTTTTTTGTTGCTTTACTATATAGGTCGTTCCTAACGGTAGTTACAAAGCTGAAAAGCAGCACTATTCAAATTCAGAAAAAAATGCAAACTTGATTTTCGAAAACGGTGTCGCTCTTTTGTATTAGTTACTTTTCATGTCATTCTTAACACTACTGGAAGTACTGGAAAGCGACACCATCCTAGGGTTTCAACATTCGACAACAGATATCTCAGAAAACTTGAGTTGCTTCAAGTTTTCCGATCCGACTCTCTCCAAGAACTGAAACCAAACTCACAGACCTTAACATATCAACGTTTTTATGATTTGCTTGTCATTTGGCTAATTCACTATAGACTATATAGGTATGCTAGTCTTGAATAATCATTTGAAGTCTTATGTGTTAAAAAGCGTTTATAAAATCGTATATAAGCTGACGGAACACAAATCGCTTTAGGAAAATGATATGCAACCAAACAGAACGAAAATTTGGTTTTAGGCATTTTATTGTCAATTCCTAAAAGGGATATATACTTTATGTGGATTTCAGCATATTTTATAGAAGTTTCAATTTCTTCACTGCTTGTTAAACCTTAATGACGAGAAAGCAAAACTATAAGTTGTGATTTGCGTTTCGGAGTTTCACCGGAAATGCAACGCAAAAAGATAAACGTTTCCTTGGCACGAAAAGTTAAAACGCAACTGAAAGTCATGCCCATTGTCGTTTAAAGACGATAAATATCCGGAATGAGGTACATTGACATAAAGCTATCCCGCAAGATGTTGCTACTTAATAGGTTTTAAATTAGGCAGTCAAAATTTTACAAGGGTTCCTGAAATGCGCCAATTTTCGGACTGTGCGTGACACGCCAAACTGACATTTGTAAGCGCTTATCGTTTTGGCATTTAACATTCGTCCTTGTCGTAAAACATAATAACTTTTTGGAAGAAGATGTGCTGATGTCGAAATGAGTTTTTGCCGTTAATTAAAAAGTTAGATTTTTAGAGTTAGCTAAATTTAATAGTCTTATATTTTTATATTTGCGATGTTTTTCCAGACTAAAATTATATTATTTAACCGGTATTTTTACTATTAATTGGTTCCATCTTTCTGTGGAAAAACTATGTAAATATTTCAAATTAACATGCGACCCTTCGCGCAACTTTAATGACAAATGATAACAAAGAAACGAAGAACATTCGATCCTGATTTAATGACATTACATATTGTTCGTATTGCATTAAATGTTTGTCATTTTTATCGCTTTATTAGGGCTTTTTTTTCTTTGTCCATTACCCTTTCTCATTTTGTTTTCTTGGTCCATTACCCTTTCTCATTTTGTTTTCTTGGTCCATTACCCTTTCTCATTCGTCGAAAATAATTATGGAGGCCATTACGGAATGCGTGATAAAAGTATTAAAAACTTACATTACACAATCTCTAAACTTTAAAGCAGTGCTTCCCAACCTTTTTCAGTTTTCGGCCCACTTTTAATGCAAGTTTTATTGTGCGACACACAATAAGATATGACCAAACAAATAAAGTTACATAAAACCTGCATCTTTACTACTGGCGTACGTACTGAAATAGGTAATGCGACACAACACATCTGATTGTTACGTACTTGCAATATTGTTGCATAAATATTACGTTATAGTAATGCAATAATTTCTCGATCTAATAGAAAACGGTAACATTTAGAAATGCTTCGCGACCCACTGGTTAGGAAGCACTGCTTTAAGGCAATATCACATTTCAACTATACCGGTATAAGGTTTGTTATCATCAATAAAATGTTCTTCTAATTTTTGGAGTGTTTGTTTTTAACAATATATACCCGATTTAGAAACTTTTATACAGCAAGCGCCATCACTAAATGCCGATTGATTTAAAGGTGCAAGTTGCCGATGAAATATACTATTTTTATGTTCTTTTTAAAATATTAATCCATCAGAAATAAATGAACCTAATAATTAAAAATTGACAAAGAGCATTGCAAAAACATAAAACTTTGGTAAAACAAGGCATTTGTTTACAATGTATTATAGGAAGAGGCTATTGACTCGGGAAAAAAATTATTTAAATCAAATGCATATTGCCAAAGGTGTTTGCGTACCTCACAAAAAGTACTTTTAATGTGAATGGAAATAAAATACTTGCATACTTGAAAAATCTTGAAAAATTTTATAATACTATGTAATAATACTAATCCTGAAACCACTAGAAACTAACCCCGACCCTAAATTAAAAAATGCTGCAAATTTTAAGAATTCTATGATCGCACTTTATAAATTGAATGTACAATCAATTATGGGTGCATGCGCAGCCATAGTGAATCGGACGATTAGCCACTTCCCATAGTTATAAGATAATATTTACTTGATATTTGTACAATTGCAGCTTATCAGCGACACCATGTGACAGTATAATATGTCGTTATGGTTTCGTGTTATGAAATTTTGCATTTAATGCGTCACTATTCAGCTGGAATAATCATTTAAGCAAAACCGCGCCAGAATATATAACTCACACAAAAAATTGCGTGCCAATATGATCGGCGTTACAGTAATAGATAACTTCAATGAGAGGAAGGTAAACCAGAATAGCCTCTGTTGAAAAAGTGGTGTTGAAGTAAGGCGAAACATTCCGCAACAGGGTTCCGGTAAACGAATTACTTTCGTAACGGCTTTCAAGAAAAGCAGATTTTGCAGTCAGGCAATGGTATATGTTTTAATAAGTGATTTTTTACTGATCTATCCAGCCTTTACTTGTTTTTTTGTTGTTGTTTTTTTCCTGAAATTTCAGTTGCATATTTGTTTAGTACATCGAATGATAACCTCTGTTTTCCTAGGGGATTAATTGTTTGTTTTGAGATGTCTATATGTCGAGTATAATTATGACGAAACTATGTTACGCAACTTCTGAAATTTTTCAGGCTTAGGTAAGACAAGTTTTCATCGTTTAACCAAGACAATTATTATTTGTAGTTGTTTTAGAGCAATTAGGCGCCTAAATCATATGGGTAAACCACCTTTTAAGGTTAAGCTATACCTTCATCTACTTATTTCTCATGATACAAAAGATGAAGGAATGGCACAGCGCTACTCAGAGGCGTAGTACCGGCATTTGGCGTCCGGGGGAAAACTATAAGATTGGCGCCCCCATCTCCATGTTTAATCACATTTTCTTATCCATTTACATAATATACCTTATCTATATGAAAAAACATTAATAGAACATTGCATTTAAAGTCTCATTTTGGCACCTGAGGACATAATTTGTGAAATAAAAGTATAGCCAAGAATGGAAACAATCTATTTAACAACTGTATAGGTCTTTGTTAAAGTAAAATTGTGTTGAAAGATGCAACAAACATTTTGACTGTTTCTTGAATTTTATTTGCCATCTCACGCCTTAAGCGACAAACAAACATTTTTTTACGTTTCGCTAATGGTTCATGACTGTATTTTTTTTTCGTTTTCGATTGATAAATATAAACTACAATTTATTGGAAATTTTCGGCGAAAGAATACACAACAATACAAATGGTGATATTGTTCAAATGTGTACGGGATTATATATGGTCCAATAATTTTGTATTTTTAATAAAAATATGGAATGTTTTGCTTGGATTAACCCGGGAATAAAAAAATCCGATATAAATAAAAATTTTGGTCGGGCTGCAGTAAATAACAACGCGAAAAATTTCTTAACAAATTTATGTGATTCAAATAAACGAGGGACTGTTCAGTTGGCGACATGCCATCCTCAAGTATGACACAACGAACGTCATGGCACAAAATGAAGACAACGACTAAGAGTTATTTATTTCGCGAGAAATTAACAAGGCGACTCATGAGTCAGAAAATAAGCAATTAGTCCAGCAATTTATGTTTCAGACAGTTTCGCCAGAATTAAGTATCACTTAAAATTGCTAGTTTTCTGCTTTTTACATTTCGGAGTAGCTTTTGTCGTTTTAAAGTTTAAACAGGTGAAGCCTTTTTAGCTTTTTTTTTCTAATGAATATTAAGGACTACGATAATAATTTTTAACTGGAAATCTTCAAGACTTTTGAAACTGCATAATACCAGATATTTTTTGTCGATTACATTTAAATCGATTCGACACCTGGCATCAAATTAACAAACAGTAAAAACTAGGGAAAGCGACTTTTTTAGCCCAAAACTGGATTATAATTTGCCTACTTTGTGACTGTTAAACTGTAGCAAAAACTTCAACATTGGTCTGTTTTGGATCTGCGGCTGAATTAAGCTTGTGTGTAGAATTTGTTTGGAAAGTGGTACAGTACGTTATTGTCTTGGTTTATTTTTGTTTGACAATCTTATTTTATCAGTGCACGTTTATCAGGGCGTAATGTGTTTATTACACTTTATTTCTTTCGAATTCGCAATGGATATAGGTTTACAAATTATTCCGAAAACTTACTGTTTTTTTATGATAGTCTTTGAATATGCAGTTGTTGCCCGGCATTGTTTCAATTGTAGAATTTTTCTACCGACTAAATTTTATTAAAGTGCCAACGTTTCGAGCACCTGTTCGGGCAATCTTCTTCAGGGCAATATAATTGTATCTATAAGCGAATATTCTTTGAGACTTAGACTAAAGAAATATATATATTTCTCGACTTTATAAAAACTTTGGGACAATACTTCCACATCACACGTGCAATAAAAAATATATTCTTTTATTTTAACAAGAAGAAACCAGCATTTTTTTCAATGCAAATTTTTTAGGGCGAAGGATATTGTTTTTAAGACCACCGATGTTCATAAAGATCGGCTAGAAATGAATGTTTGCGCAACTGGCGTTTGTTTTTTACTGCTGACCTCATTTTCTTCGGCGACCTGGCACAAGTTTCAAAATGCAGAATATCTCGTGGTCAACCAATCCACAACCTTTTGGCGTGCTTTACTAGATTGCCTAAAGATAAACGCCACCCTCGTAAAAATCAACTCGTCAGATATTCAAAGGTTTTTGGCCAAGAATCTTTTGGAATTGCCAGGTGAGTTACTTTCGATGAAGCGTAATTATTTAAAAAAAGAAAATTTAATTTCTGCAATCTGTCGACGCTATGTCGATTGCAAGCAAAGAGCATCACATTTATGAACGATTTAGGGTGAAACGTTTTTTTTGCTGTAGGGACGTGTGACATTAAGTTTTTCAATACGAAAGCGATAACTAGGATTTAAGGCAGCATCTAATGCGATCCCAATGACGTCATAATAATGACCATATAAGCAAGTCGAAGGAATTAAAAAGTGAATAACAGTGCTTTCAAGGTTGAACGTTTATTCATTTCTGATTTGTAAGTACAGGGTGCCCATGAAAAACCTACCATGTTCCAAATTGTTACTGTACCAAAAGCTGTAGCAGTCTAACAGGAGGTTGAATTGAAATATTGCAGCAAAGGACTTAACATTTGTGTTTCAGGGATTAGTTTTATAAGTAAATAATGTTTTGGGCAAATTTTTAAAATTTTGTATCTGTATGAACAATGGCCTGGACTGGCGAACATCATGCACTTATTGTTTAAGATTTCGTTAGAAATGGGGAATCTGTGATTCGAGGGCGCCATCTACAGGATGTAATGTTTAAAACATATCAAATGGCAACCTTTGGACTTTGAGATGAAACAGCAAAGGTTTTAATTGCTTATAAATTTTGTCTCTTTTTCCTACTTTAAAATGTGGTAGGTTTTTCTGCCGCGCCCTTCACCAGTTCAGGCCATTTTACATACAGATACAAAATTTTAAAAATTTGCCCAAAACAGTATTTACTTATAAAACTAAAACCTGAATCACAAATGGTAACTTATTTGCTGAAATATTCAATTCAACCTCTTGTCAGACTGCTACAGCTTTGGTACAGTAACAATTTGAAATGTGGTAGATTTTTGTGGCGCACCCGTATTTTCAAAGAAAATTACCTTTCAACAATAAAAGGCTAACTGTGCGTTTTATTGCAAAACAAGGCTGAAATGCACAATTAATTAACTATTGGTTCAGCACCGTTGTCATACTTTTTAAGCCGATTACCGATACCATAACTCGCATCGGGTATCTGCTCTGATATGATAACATCAGAAAATATTTTATATTTTTTTTTTAAACGAGACACATGCAGCATTATTCAGGACGGGGAAGCACCACTTTAACGACATAAACTTAAACGCATAAGGCAGATTTCACAGCATAGCTGTAAACTAGTGTTGTAAATAAGTCATTTTGAAATAACTCAAGATCAAATGTTTTGAATAAATAGCAAGTCAATTTATAATTAGGGCAATTCAATTCCAAGTCAATTCCTTGTCATAAAACATTCAACCTTTAAAACTGTTAAGATTGGTAAACCAGGCTTGGTATGTGTTTCCATAACAGAATCTTATTCACCAACAGAACGCATAATGTCGACGATAAAAGTTCTAAAATTTAAAATAGGTTGAGAAGCGCACCGCTTCAAACAAAAATCAGTTAGCAAGGTTAAAAAAAGCAAACTGTTTAAGTTCTAAAATTACGATAAATAACTCAATTTTACCAAAAAAAATTCTTAATGATGTCATTTGACCGGAAAGACTTGAGTCAAGTCAAGTCATTTAAAAACAATGACTTAAGTACACTTAATTCAAGTCATTAACGTAAGTCATTACAACACTGCAGTAAACCTAAGGTGTGGGCGAAACAGTGCAGTCTACAGTATCGACTTTTATTAAAGAATCGAGCGATTGGAATACGTACTATATCGGACTTGGAAGAACCGGGTCCAAGTTTCGTTGGATGGATGGCGAAACGCTCGAGTTTAGTCAATTTAGTCATTGGAAGTTTGGTGAACCAAGCTACGCATCGCAGAACGAAAATTGCGTGGCCATGGAGCGGCAGGCCTCCTACCGCTGGAACGAAATACGGTGCGGTAAAAAGGAGCGATACATCTGTCAAAGATACATCATCGCAAAACGTAAGCAAATTTAACTAAATAAAAATAAAATCTGTGCCCAAATTAAAAAGGCGGATCTGTCTGGACAATGCAAGTTGTAGTAAACTGTTAAATTTAACCTGCCAATTTGTTTTTTTAAGCCTAAAAATTATTAGCGCTAATGTTGTTGTAATGTACACACGGCTTGCATTAAACAAGACAGAAGTTTAATATACGTTTGTAAAGCAGTTTGGTTTCTGTATGTTTAGCCTGGATGGGGAAAATTATTTTCCGGGTGTTAGCCTTATTCAAAACAAATTCCTGTATGGGCTCGATTTGCTAATCACATGATTTAACCTCGAATAGAAATGACCAAATGTAGCCTTGAGTTAGATTTTAGCTTTTAAAAAGACTTATTTCACATTGTGCAGTTTTACGTGGAACAACTTTTCGTTTCCTTGTAAAACATTTTTGATTTTTATTATAATTTTGAACGTGTGCTGTATGTCATCTAAATTCTACATACACTCCATCTACAAGCACCATAAAACATACATCGTCCATTCCGTTGACGTTTGACGCTCGCAGCACATATTCCAACCCTACCTTAAGCAAACTGCCCATTACAGATGCAATGGTGACTTTGTTAATAATTTCAAATGACGTTATCTTTACCTATCAAACAAATGGTGAGTTTATTCCGAATAAATAGATTCAGACAGGACACTAGACACACTATAAGTGTTTCATGAGAAACGAAGTTATTCTTGTGTGTTTTATTGACCGTAAAATTAAGGTATATAGTTTGAGGTACCGGTAAATTTCTACGGCTTATTTATTTTTTAGCTAATAGAAACTTTAATACTAAAATACTACATTTTCAATAAACAAACAGGATTTCTATAAGTGTGGCAAATATCACGCGAAAATAGTCTATAATGTTTCTGATATTATCTTAAACAGTTTACATGATTAGTGGGCGTCTTTGACAATATGACAATATCTACGCACAATTAGTGGTTTTACTTTGCCTGTAATAGATAGCTAAAATGTTGGAAAAATTATCTCTTAATTCACACAAAATTTTGTAATCCAATAATTTAGATATACTTCTACTTCTCTCACGAAACACTATACAATTGATGACATATCTTAGGGTATGTCCAAATCGGCTAATCATACTACTTTCATAGTATTATTAAACTGTACTCTTTTACAACCTAAAAATAATCTTTCAAGTTAATGAGCTTATTATGGTTTTCAAAGCTTCTGCGAATTACGGCAATCACAGCAGGCCAGCAAAAGGGAGAAAAGCGAATACTCTACCGACTATATTGGCGGCTTCAAATGGCGGTTTCGTATTTCTTTGTGCTTTAGTGGTTGCTGCTGTATTTTGCATAAGGTGAGTGACAATTGAAAAGTACGCTTGTTTATTAATGAACAACCAAACGAGTTTACAAATTTGTTTTTGCAGAAAACATCGCAAAACTAGCAAGATAACGTCCAAAGTATCGGAAGTTACGACAGGTGCGAGAGATTAAAAATTCGGCTCTATATACATAGCGCGTTAGATTAACTGTATTTCAGAAGGATGTAAGCAATTGCGATGCTGAAATAAATGCAAAAGATGTATAACAATTTAACTAACGCTTTATTGGGGGCCTTATGCGGGATTCTCTTATTTTTTTAATTAAAATACGAAAACAAGTGTCCGATAATATCGGATCGGAGCCGTTATCCCAAGCCGAGTGATAGTATCGGTTCTCGCCCGATACTAGAGTTGTATCGCTGCCGATTTCCACTTTGCAAAGGTATTTTTTAAAAAGAATAACATATTTACAAGTTCTAAAGCGATTTTTTGCCAGCAACAAGGAAAACATCACATTTGCAGGCACAGTAATGACGATAGTAATGACGTCATAGTAAATACGTCATTCGTTATATCGAATCGGATCGGAACTTTTGCTCAAAATATGTGGGGTCCGTATCGCAATAAAATACCTAGTACCGAGCATCTCTAACAGCAAGTAACACATTGTCTAAACTCCTTGTAAAGTTAAGCAGCCTATACTTTCCAATACAAGTGTTTTTTAGTGCATTGACTTTAAACGTTTTCCTAATGTCCTTTACCTAATGTTTTGCTTGTGTTTAATAGGAGAAATTGCAAACGGCGAAGTTAGAGAAATGGTTGTCATTCGACCCATCCCTGAGACTACAAACCAAGACGAAGAGAGTGGATACATCGAACCAAACCCGGTCCCGACTCGCGTCGACGATCAGGGGTATATAGAGTTTGGTGGTGAAAACATCCGCGACAATCACAACTATGAAAACCGAAACGACGTCGATCGATCTCCTGGTTTTCCAATGTAAAAAAACGTTGCACAAAGCCCGTAGCAGGCATTTGCACCAGCAGAACCGGGTGAACACGATTTGTTGAGACAGTATTTCCAAATCACAAATAGTAGCTTTGTAGTGGCACTGATTAGCAACTCTGTAGTGGTATATGTGTACTGACTAGTTGTTCCGTTCTTAAACTGGAACAAACAGAAACACTCTTTCGGTACACAAATTCTTTCAATGCCTTTCAATTTTTTGACATTCGTTATAAAGACACCCGTTAAAAAACATTTCTTTATTCTTACCACTTAATTCGATTTAATCATAAAACAGTACAAAATATCCGCATAGTCTTAACCCACGGACGTCAATTGTGAAAAAATACTACGGGAAACCGGTTTGTTTTTTGTTATCTGATATATGCTGCGGTTGTTGTTTATGCGTTCAAATCAATTTACTAACAAATGAATATTAAATAAAAGTCAGATGTAAATTAAAATTACACTTGGACAATTAAGAAGCCTTCGACAGATAACCGTAAACGTTTTGGCAGGCGTTTTGGGTTCATGACTAGTTTCGGACACAACGTCACACTTATGTACTGTATCGTCCTAAAACACTGACAAGAAAGGGTTTGAGAGTGGGAGTTCTAAGGCACTAAGCTAAAACTAAACGCTTTCCAGGTTTAACTTTCCAAAATCGTGTTAAGCCAAATCCATAAACCAACGGCATCAACTTAACCTAAGCGAAAAATTGGGCTGACCGCAAGTTATATTTTACAATTATGTTTGCACAAGTGCATCTCATTGGTATACAGAGTGATATAAGCTGCAAAAGATATTATGACACATATCTATCTATAGACAAGACGATTGTATTGTTTGAATCATGCACTATGAGTTTGACCTTACCCATTTCATTTTGCAGCAGCGTATAAGTAACAGCTAACTAAGTGGCGGTAAAACTTTAACAAGCATCTGGACACCAATTTTATAACTACTTGTGAACACACTGTTCGAATTATACCTAGTCTGAGAAAGACATTTTAAAGCTATTTAAATTAGTAGTGTAGTAGAAATATTAACTTGAAATTATAAGTGTGTACTCGACAGTGAATCTAAACAATGATTTTGGATTATGCTTCATGGTTGATGTGATTAACGTTTGCAAACTCATTATAGGCCTACTTATCTTCCGATTCAGTCGTGTACACTGTACAGGTTTCGAAAATAAATAAGGGGAGAAACCAACCTAAATACTCCACAATCTCTAAACTTTAAAGCAGTGCTTCCCAACCTTTTTCAGTTTTCGGCCCACTTTTAATGCAAGTTTTATTGTGCGACCTACAATGAGATATGACCAAACAAATAAATTTACATAAAACCTGCATCTTTACTACTGGCGTACGTACTGAAATAGGTAATGCGACACAACACATCAAATTATTACGTATTTGTGATATTGTTGCATAAATATTACGTTATATTAATGCAATAATTTCTCGATCTAATAGAAAACGGTAACATTTAGAAATGCTTCGCGACCCACTGGTTGGGAAGCACTGCTTTAAAGCAATATCATATTTCTACTATAACGGTATAAGGTTTATTATCATCAATAAAATGTTCTTCTAATTTTTGGAGTGTTTGTTTTTAACAATATATACCTGATCTAAAAACTTTTATGCAGCAAGCGCCATCACTAAATGCCGATTGATTTAACGGTGCAAATTAGTCGATGAAACACATAATATTTTTATTTTATTTTCAAAACATTAATCCATCAGAAATAAATGAACCTAACAATTAAAAATTGACAAAAAGCCTTACAAAAACGAAAAACTTTGTTAAAACAAGGCATTTGGTATTGGTTTTTACTTGTATTGATAGAGGCTGTGCACCGAGAAACCAAGTTATTTTAATCAAATGCATATGAGCAATGGGTGTGTGTGTGTACCTCACAAAAAATATTTTAAATGTGAATGGAAATAAAATATTTGCATATTTCGTGGAAAATCTTTGATAATACTAAAGCAGGGATGGGCAACGTGCAGCCCTTTTCCATTTTTTGTACAGCTCTTCACCTTCTTCCAGCTATTTTTCCCTAAATAAGGCTATGAGTGTGCATCATGTTGGGACTTTAGCTCTATCAGTTTCCTGTTTAAAGTGCGATGTCACCCATAGGCTATACCGCTACAATAATGCAGTTGAACTCGAATGGGAGCTTATATTACAAAGCAATCTTTATTCATAAAGTTTTAGTTGTGTCACGTTGTTATGACAAAGAATTGTTTTGCCACAATTATACTTGTCTGGTGTGGTCAAGGTGTAACAGACTTTAGCCACGCATATTGACTGAGATGTTAGGTTTAACAGCTGGTTTTGAACTGAGGCTGTTAATTAAATTGTACTCAGCCAATCTGTACGAGAAAGGCGTCATTGGGATTGTAGGAAAAGTTATTTCTTACATGTGTGTCAGCTATGATATTTTATCTTCGCTTGTACTTGTGTTTTTCTAATAAAAGCTTAAAATATGAATTAGTGTTTATTTGATGTGCGGCCCTCCTGTAAGCATTAAATTTCTTAACTGGCTCTTGTGTTAAAAAGGTTGCCCAACACTGTTCAAAAATGTAATAATACTAACCCTAACAGCACTAGAACCTAACCACGACCCTAACTTTAAAATACAGCAATTTGTTAGAATCCTAAAACTTATAATAGTGCATCGGAAGAATAACCACTTGCCATAAATAATTACCATAAATAAGACAATATATATATATATATATATATATATTTTTTTTTTAATCGCAAGGGTCAGCCAAGCCGAAGTGTAATGGCAAGGCATCGCACCTTGGGCCCACCGCCTACGTGATCAAGGTTAAAAGCCCCCGTCAGGTAAGTATGAATAAGACAATATTTACTTGATATAGGTACAATTCCAGCTTATTAGCGACCTCATGTGGCGGAATAACATGTCATCACGGTTTAGTGTTATAACATTTAGCATCCAATATGTCACTATTCCGCTGGAATAATAATTGAGCAAAAACACGCTAGAATCCATGTCTTATGCAAGACAAAAATTGTGTTCCAATATGAACGGCGTTACAGTAATATATCACTTTAATGAGATAAGCGTACACTAGAATAACGTCTGTAGTAATAGTGGTGGAAGCAAGGCGGAACATTACGCAACTTTTCAAGTAAAATAAATTTTGCAGGCAGATAATGCCGTATAGGTTTTTTAAAAGAAGGGATGTTTTTTCCTATGTCATATATCCTTTATTTAAATGTTTCTCAACTTTTTGCTCACTATAGATCCAATGGAGCACAATGAAAATTCCCCTAAGTGACCTTTTCCTACGAGATTACCAGTTGGAAATGCCAGCTATGATGTAATTTTGTGAAGCGATTTCTGAGCTTTTTTAAGTGAGACAAATTTCATCGTGTCACCAAGACAATTTTTGTACTTAGAGCAATTAGGCGCTTGGATCCTCTGGGCGAATGACGTTTTCAGCTATACATTCATCTGCTTTGTGCTCACGATAAAAAAGCTTAATAAATGCCTCTGCACTAATGACTTGAAAACGCTCAGGAAGAAATGGTGTTGTTTGGACGAAACTATACGCTAAAACAGCGGGTCAACATATTTTCCCTAAAATACATAGGCTAAGCGAACACAGGGGCGAGTTTCTATATGATTGGTTGTATCCTTAACACTCTTCCCAGGACCGGATCTAGTTATGACCCCACCAAATTCTATTTTTAGACTGTTTTAAATAATATAAATACTAAAAAAAGAATCTCTTCTGTCTTTCCCATATATTTCACGCAATTTTTTGGCATATTTACAGACAAATAGAATCCTATGCACTGTGGCACTCTTTCCAACGAAAGTTTACCAAACTTAGTTTATTTTATTGCGCTTCGGTCGAAAGTATTCCGTCTTTAAACTAAGAACGAAATGTCGTCAGCTTTCTAAGCTCTGAAATATAACGATTCCAATTTTGCCACCCATTTTAGTTAATACCATGCTGCGTGTTTCTTCTTATTTATTTCGTCTTTGCAATATGGTCGTTGTACTGCACGTAAGACATCGGTAGCTTAAAGCCTTCAAAAGCAAAAAAAAAATTACTTTTTTTTGTATGAAATTCTTTCGTATTTTATTCTTAACATTTGGTTCAACGCTCCCCATAACTTGATAAACGTCAATTTATCAACCAAAGTATATTTTGTATCTGTGCTCACTACGTCATGCTCCCTTTAAATCTAACTTAAAGTTTATGTTTTAAAACAAATATAGTGGCAAATTTTTTTAAATGTGACTTAAATTGCACATTTTGGCACATCTACAAACGTAATAACGAGGTCGTTAGCTTATTTGCTTGATACCGTCAGTGTATTACGTCATATTGCGTGTATATGAGATCCTATTTTTGACCCGGCCCGTCACAACATTTTAAGATTCTCATGCCGCCCGCGGTTAAAAATAATTGCCCACCCCTGTGTTAAAGGCTCTAATGAAACATTTTTTTTCATGGCGTGTTAGAACTGATTATCAATGTTATTTTAAATGAAACTAATTTAATTTTTATTCATAACTAAAGACAAAATCTCCCGTATTTAATCTAATACTTGAAAATCGAAAAAAGCAGGGTTAAAAAACTTTAAATTTGTGAAATAAAGGTATATCTAAGATTGGAAACAATCTATTTAACAACTGTAGAAATATTATGTTCAAAGATGCAACCAACATTTTGACTAAATCTTTAATTTCATTTGCTATCTCACGCCTTGAGCGACAGACAAACATTTTTTACGTTTCGCTTATGCTTCATGATAGAATTTTTTTGGTTTTCAATTAGTAAATATAAACAGCAATTTCGTAGGAATTTTCAGGGAAAAATACACAATTGGGAGTATTGTTCAAATGCCTCCGGGATTCTATATAGTCCAATCATTTCATATTTTACTCCAAAAACAGAAAGTTTTGCTATGCTTAGCCCCAGGAATAAAATTTCCAATACAAAGAAAATTTTAGTCGGGGTGCAGTATACAACAACGTGAAAAATTCCTTATCAACTTTATGTGACTCAAATAAACAAGGGACTGTTTAATTGGCGAAATGCCATCCCACTTCCGCAGCAATATGACACAACGAACGTCGTGGTACAGAATGAAGACAACGTCTATCAGTTATTTATTTCGCGCACAATTAAAAAGGTGACGACTCATCTGTCAGAAAATAAGCAATTAGTCTAGCAATTTATGTTCCAGAAAGTCTCGCTAGTATAAAATATGGCTCGTTAAAATTGCTAGTTTTCTGCTTGCTATATTTCGCGGTAGCTTTTGTCATCTTAAAGTTTACACAGGTGAAGCTGTTTTAACTTTTTTTAATTTTCAACGCGAAATCTTCAAGGCTTGTGAAACTGATACCAGATATTTTTGTATATTTTTTTCGCTTACATTTAAACCCCTTGTCACCCAGCGTCAAATTAACAAACGGTAAAAACTAGGGCACATGACTTTATTTAGCCAAAATTGGCTTACAATTTCCCTAATTTCCGACGATTAAACTTTAACAAAACCATCGAATGCCGTGGACGAAAAATTAACATTAGTCTGGTTTTGGATCTGCGGCTGTATTAAGCTTGTGTATAAGGATTTGTTTTTTAGGATTTGTTTCCAAGTGGTGCAATATGTTAATTATTTGTCTTGGTTTATGTTTAACAATCTAATCAGTGCAAATTTATCAGGGCATAATGAGTTTACTGCACTTCATTCCTTGTAAATTCGCAGTGGATATACGTCTACAAGTTATTTCGAAAATTTACGGGTGTTCTATAGGATATTCTTTGAATATGCTGTTGCTGCCCGGCATTGTTTCAATTGTGAAATTTTTCTACCGACAAAACTTTATTAAAGTGCCAACGTTTCGACCAGCTACTCGGGAAATCTTCTTCAGGCAATATAATTGTATCTATATATTAATATACTTTAAGCGGTAGAGTAAAGAAACAAATCTATTTCTCGGCGTTATAAAAACTTTGGGAAAATAGTTCCACATCACACGTGCAATAAAAAATATATTCTCAAGACGAAACCAGCATTTTTCCTAATGCAAATTTTTTAGGGCGAATACTATTGTTTTTAAGACCACCGATGTTCATAAAGGTCGGCTAGAAATGGATGTTTGCGCAACTACCATTTGTTTTTTACTGCTGATCTCATTTTCTTCTGCGACCTGGTACAAGTTTCAAAATGCAGAATATCTGGTCACCAATCAATCCAAAACCTTTTGGCGTGCTTCACTGGATTGCCAGAAGATGAACGCCACTCTCGTGAAAATTAACTCGTCAGAAATTCAAAGGTTTCTGGCCAAGAAGCTTTCGGAATTCCTAGGTAAGTTACGTTCGATAAACGGCAATTGTTTAAAAAATGAAAATTTAATTTCTGCCATCTGTCGATGCTATGTCGTTTGCAAACAAAAAGCAGCACATTTATAAGCGATTTAGGGTAAAACGTTTTTTTTACTGTAGGGACGTGCAAAACTAGCTATTTTATTACACAAGCGATGACTAAGATTTAGGGCAACGTGCAACCACTAATGCAATCGCATTGACGTCATAATTATGTTCATATAAGCAAGTCGAACGAATTAAAAAGTGAATAACATTGCTTTCAAGGCAGCAAAGGACTTAACATTTGTTATTGCAGCAAAGGACTTAACATTTGTTATTCAGGGTTTAGTTTTTAGAGGAAAATAATGTTTTGGATTTTTGTTTAAATTTTGTATCTGTATTTTAAATGGCCTGGACTGACGAACACCATGCACTTATTGTGGAAGAATTCATTAAAAATGGGGAATCTGTGACTCGAAGACGCCATCTACCTGATGTAATCTTGAAAACGTAAATACAACAAATGGCAACCTTTTGACTTTGAGATTAAACAATACATGTTTTAATTGCTTATAAATTTGGTCTCTTTTTCCTACTTTAAATTGTGGTAGGTTTTTCTGCCGCACCCTTCACCAGTTCAGGCCATTTTACATACAGATACAGACTACACAGCTCATTAAGACAGTGTTGTAAATAAGTCATATCAAAATAACTCAAGTCAATTAAATTGTAAAATGACTTACTGTAAATCCACATCAAGTCTTTTGAATAAACAGCAAGTCAAGTCATCATTAGGGCAAGTCAATTCCAAGTCAAGACCTTGTCATAAAACATTTAACCCTAACTGCTAAGATTGGCAAACTAGGCTTAGAATGTGTTTCCATAACAGAATCTTTCCCTCCAACAGAACACATAATGCCGACGATAAAAGTTTAAATTTTTACAATAGGTTAAGAAGCTTCGAAGAAAAATCAATCAGCAATGTCTAGAACTTCAATATAATTCGTCCGATTAAGGGCAATATCTAAGTAATAAAAAACGCATCATATAGCACGTAAATTGTTTTATGTGCTAAAATTACGATAAATAGCTGAATTTTACGGAAAAATACTTAATGATAAAGTCAAGTCATTTGACCGAAAGACTCGAGTCAAGTCAATTCATATAAAAACAATGACTTGAAGTCATTACTTCACTGCAGTAAATCTATTCAAGGCTTGGACGCCGCAATGCAGTTTACAGAGTCACCTTTTATTAAAGAATCGAGCAATTGGAATACGTCCTACATCGGACTTCAAAGATCCGGCTCCAAGTTTCGTTGGATGGATGGCGAAAGGCTCGGGTTTAGTCAATGGAAGGTTGGTGAACCAAGTTACCCATCACAGAACGAAAATTGTGCTGCCATGGAGCGGCAGGCCGCCTACCACTGGAACGAAATACGATGCGGCAAAAAGAAACGATACATCTGTCAAAGATACATCAGCGCAGAACGTAAGCAAAGTTAACTAAATAAAAATTAAAAAAATGTGTCCAAATTGAAATAGCGGATATGTCTTGGCAATACAAGTTGTTGTGAAATCGTTGGTTTTAATCTGTCAATTTGTTTTCAAACCTGCAAAACATTAGCGCTACTATAGTTGTAATATGCACTTGGCATAAGTTAAAACATTTAGACAAGTACAAAAACAGTTTAGTTTCTAACTGGAAAGTAAACTGTGGTAAAATTTTAAGGTCAGATATGCTTGAGCATTGTAAATTGTTGGAAACCGTTAAATTTAACCTGTAAATTTGTTTTTGTAAACTCAAAAATCCTAAGTCAATCAATATGGACTGGGCTTGCCATTCACATGATTTACTTGACTAAATTTAGCCTTAAGTTGGACTTTAGCGTCTAAGAAAATAGCTTGTTTCACATTGTGCAAATTTACGTGTAAAAACTTGTTTTGAACATATACTGTATGTGATTTAATTCTAGAGACATCCACTCCACCTACAAGAAGCATGAAACATACAACGTCCATTCCTTTGACGTCCAAAACTCGCAGCACATATTCCCCATCTACCTTAAGAAAACTACCCATTACAGATGCAAAAAGTATAAGCGCTATTGTTGTTATAATGTATCAAATGGCGCGAATTAAACATTTAGATTTACACTAAAACGAAACCAGTCTGGTTGCTATTGATTTGTGAATCAGGATGGTTGGTATACGTTTGTAAAGCAGTTCTGTTTCTGTATGTTTACCCTGGGTGGGGAAATTTTTTTTCATGGAGTAAGCCTTATTCAAAAAATATTCCTGAGGCACTTATTACGGACTCGGTTTGTCATTCACAATCTTTAACCTCGAATTGAATTGACTAAATGTAGCCTTGAATTAGAATTTAGCGTCTAAGAAAATACATTTTTTTACAGTGTGCAAATTTACGTTCAATACCTTTTCGTTTCCTTGAAAAATGTTTTGTTTATCATTATTAATTTGAACATGTACTGTATATGTAATTAAATTCTAGAGACTTACACTTCATCTAGAAGCAAAATGAAACATACATCGTCCATTCCGTTGACGTCTACTCGCAGCACACATTCTCACTCTACCCTGAGAAAACTACCGGGACTCGGCTTGCTATTCACATGATTTAACCGCGAAAAGTGAATAAATGTAGCCTTAAGTTGGACTTTAGCGTCTAACAAAATAGCTTGTTTCACAGAGTGCAAATTTAGGTGTAAAAACTTTTTTTGAACATGTACTATATGTGATTTAATTCTAGACACATCCACTCCACCTACAAGCAGCATGAAACATACATCGTCCATTCCGTTGACGTCTAACACTCGCGGCCCATATTCTAACTCTACCTTGAGAAAACTACCCATTACAAATGCAAAAAGTATGAGCTTATTGCTGTAATAATGTTATACATGGCTTGAATTAAACATTTAGATTTAGACAAATACGAAACCAGTCTGGTTGCTATTGATTTGTAAATGAGTATGGTTGATATAAGTTTGTAAAGCAGTTTTGTTTCAGTATGTTTAGCCTGGGTGGGAAAAATCATTGTCCGGGAGTGGGCCCTATTCAAAATATATTCCTGAGGCACTTATTACGGACTCGGTTTGTCATTCACAATCTTTAACCTCGAATTGAATTGACTAAATGTAGCCTATAGCTTCTAAGAAAATGGCTTGTTTCTAATTGTGCAAATTTACGTTAAACAATTGTTCGTTTCCTTGTAAAGCGTTTTTATTTATTTATCTTTTTTTTATTTAAACATGTACTGTGTATGTGATTTAATTCTAGAGACATACACTCCATCTACAAGCAAAATGAAACATACATCGTCCATTCCGTCGACGCCTACTCGTACCACATATTCCCCATCTACCTTGAGAAAACTACTCATTGCAGATGCAACAAGTATGAGCGCTATTGTTGTTATAATGTACACATGGCATGAATTAAACATTTAGACTTAGTCAAATGCGAAACCAGTTGGGTTGCTATTTATTTAGTTTGATATACATTTGAAATGCATTTTTATTTCTGTATGTTTAGACGGGGTGGGGAAAACATTTGTCCGGAAGTCCGCATTAGTCAAAACAAATTCCCAATGCACTTAATATGGACGGTACTGTATACGTGATTTAATTCTAGAGACAAACACTCCATCTAAAAGCAGCATGAAAAACACATCGCCGACTCCGTTGACGTCCACTCGCAGCACATATTCCCACTCTACCTTGAAGAATCAACCCATTACAGATGCAATGGTGACGGAATTAACCTTTTCGAATGATTTTAACTTTACCTATCAAACAAATGGTAAGTTTATTATACATAAATAGATTTAGATAAAGTGCATCCTAACCTTTTTTCAATTTGTGACCTACTTTTAATGCAAGTTTTGTTGTGCGACCCACACTGAGATATGACCAAACGAATAAAAAACAAATTAATGAGAACATTAACAATGTATCCACGTGCAATACGCACTGAAATATTTAATGCAACACAACTCTTTTAACTGTTACTTATTTGTTATACTGTTGATTCAGTGTTACCTATAGATAATGCAATCATTTTTCGATCTGATAGAAAGCGGTAACATTTAGAAATACTTGGCGTCCCACCTGAAAAGCTTCACTATAAGTTTTTCATAATAAAGTAAGTTATTATTGTGAGCTTATAATTTGAGGTACCGGTAACCCAAATGTTACTGTGCGATTTCTACGGCTGTTCAAGGTCCTGTATTATCTTAATCAGTTTACAAGACTAGTAGGCGTCTTTAACAATATGACTTTATCTAAGCACAATTAGTGATTCCACTTTGCCTGTAATAGATAGCTAAAATGTTGGAAAAATTATCTCTTTCACACAAAATGTTGTAATACAACAAATTACGTGTACCTCTACTTCTATCATGAACCTCTATAGACCAGACCTGGGTAACATACGGCCCGCCAAGCAGTTTAATCCGGCCCGCGGCTTATTTTCAATAAAATACATTGGCTAAACGAAAACCAGGGCAAGTTGACAGATCTAGTCAAGACCCCGCCAAATTCGATTTTTAGCCTGTTCTAAATGCTAAAACGGAAATTCTTTTCGCGCTTCGCGCGAATCTCTGCTGTCTTTCTTGTATGTTCCACGCGATTGTTTGGCATCTTCACAGACAAATAGCGTCCTCTGCTCAGTGGCATTCTCTCCAACAAAAGTTTAACAAACTTAGCCTAATATTTAAAATATAAATATTAGGCTAAGTTTGTTAAACTTTGTAACACATCGGTAACTCAAAAAAGTTTTAGATCCTATATTTGACCCGGCCCGCCACAATATTTCAGGTTTCTCATGCGGCCCGCGGCTAAAAATAAATGCCCACCCCTGCCCTAGACAATTAATTACACAACTTACGGTAGACCTATGTCTAAATAGGCTAATCATACGAATTTGATAGTATTACTAAACCCTACTCTTTAACAACATAAAATAATCTTTCAAGTTAACAAGTTAATTATGGTTTTTAAAGTTTCTGCGAATTACGGCAATCACAGCAAGCCATCCAAAGACAGAGAAGCTAATACTCTATCCATTATATTGGCGGCTTCAATCAGTGGTTTTGTATTTCTTTGTGCTATAGTGGTTGCTACTGCATTTTGCATAAGGTGGGTGATGTTTCAACAGCAAGATTGTTGTTGAATAGCACACCACACCAGTTTACGAGTTTGTTTTTGCAGAAAACATCGCGGACCTAGCAAGATAACGTCCACAGTATCGGAAGTTACAACAGGTGCGAGAGTTTAATAGTTCAGCTATTTTCAAATAGCGGTTTAGATTAGATCTATTTGAGAATGTTGTAAGGTATTGCGATGCCAAACAAAATGCAAAAGTTTTATAACAATTCAGGCAATGTTTGATTTGGGGCCTAATGTGGTTTTATTTTTTTAATTAAATTAGATAAACATGAAGGTATGTCTGATATTATTGGTTTGGAGCGCTTACCCCAAGCCGAGTAATAGTTTTACTACTCGTCAGATACTAAAGTTGTATTGCTGTCTACCCGATACCAAATTAATATAGGAATCCCAAACATAACTTACGATATATCCGACCCATTTCCACTTTCAAAAGGTATTTTTAAGAAAGAATATAGCAGATTTACAATTAACGAAACCAAGTTTCCAACCTCTGAAGCGATTTTTTGCCAGCAACAAGGAAAACATCACATTTGCAGGCACAGTAACGATCGTAATGACGACACAAATGACGTCACTTGTTATCGAATCGAATCGGCGGTACTTTTGCTAAAAATTTTAGTGTCGGGCCCGCAATGACATACCTAGTACCGGGCATCCCTAACTGCAAGTAACATATTGTCTAAACTCCAAGTTAGGCAGCCTTTACTTTCCCATACAAGAATTTTTTTAGTGCATTGAATTCAAACGTTTTCCTAATGTCCTTTACCTAACGGGGTGCTTGTGTTAAATAGGAGAAATTGCAAACGGCGGAGTCAGAGAAATAGTTGTCATTCGACCCATCGCTGAGGCTACAAACCAAGAGGAAGATGATGGTTACATCGAACCAAATCCAGTCCCGACCAGCGTCGACGATCAGGGGTATATAGAGTTTGTGGATGAAAACATCCGCGACAATCACAACTATGAAATCCCAAATGGCTTCGATCGATCTCCTGTTTTTCCAATGTACCAAAACGTTGCACAGAGCCCGTAGCAGCCAATTGCACCAGCAGAACCGGGTGAACACGATTTGTTGAGACAGTATTTCCAAATCACAGATTAGTAGCTCTATAGGGGCGCTGATTAGCAGCTCTGTAGTGATATAAGTGTGCTGACTGATTATGCCGGTTTTAAACTGAAACAAACAGAAATGCCTTTCACTATTTTGGTACACAAATTACTTCAATGCCTTTCAAATTTTTTACGTTCGTTAAAAAGACCTCGTTATAAACATTTCTTTTTTCTTACCATTATATTCGAATTAAACGTACAACAGTAAAAACTATCCAAATGGTAGTAACCTACGGACATCAATATTAAAAACATATTACGGGAAACCGGTTTGTTTTTGAATATCAGATGTATGCTCTGGTTTGTAGTTTATACGCTCGACTCGATGTACTAACAAATAATTATTGAAAAAACTTAGAATTACATTTGGACAATTAAGAAGCCTTCGACAGACTAACCAAAAAAGTTTTGGCAGGCTTTTTGGGTTCATGGCTAGTTTCGGACACAACGTCACACTTATGTACTCTATCGTCATAAAACATTGACAAGAAGGGGTTTGCGAGTGATAGTTCTGGCACTGAAAGAAGCTCAACGCTTTCGAGGTTTAACTTTCCAAAACTGTGTTAAAACAAATCCACGGACCAACAGCATCAAATTAACCTAAGCGAAAAATTGGGCTGACCAAGTTACATTTTACAATGATATCGTTTTTGCCTTAAATTATCGCATTAAATTGGCAAGACTTTAAGGGTAAATTTATTTGACTTCAATTACCGTTTGCACAAGTGCATTACATTGGTATACAAAGTGATGTAGGCTGCAAAATGTATTACGGACACATATCTATTAATAGACAATACGTTTGTATTCTTTGAGCCATGCACTATGAGTTTGACCTTCAAGCCTTTATCTTTACAGTGGCGCATATAAGTAACAGGTAACTAAGTGGCGGAAAAACTTTAACAAGCATCTGGACACCATATTCATAACGAATTACAAACACACTGGTCGACCTATACCCTGTCTGAGAAAGACATTTTAAAGCTATTTAAATCAGTAGTGTGTTAGAAATGTTAACTTACTCGACAGTGAATCTAAACAATGATTTTGGATTGAGCTTCATGGTTAATGACACTAACGTTTGCAAATTCATTATATGCCTTCTTATCTTCCGACTCAGTCGTGTACACTGTACAGGTTTCGGCAATAAATAAAGGTGTGCTTAAGAAGCTTTATAATTTTTCAAAACCCTAGCACAACATGTTTTTCATGGATTTTTACCACTCATCTTTGATGCATATCATTAAGCCTTGGTCAATATAGGTTTCAGTATAGAGCCTTCATGCATATCGACCTCAAGTTAATCTCATTGAACTTCCGTTCTATATTTGTTTAATTGACTAACCGAATGCTGTGTAAGATTCGTGGCAATGTCTATGGTTTAATTATAGTAGATTCAGCAGTTATATTATGTGTTCGGGCCATAACGGTATTGCATTTCGTTGTTGTAAAAGCCAAAATACACAAATCAGAATCTGATTTTATAGTTTATTGATTGATTGTATTAACAAACAAGTGTTGTATTAACTCAAGTCAATGGCTTTACTTAAGTTTACTTAAGTCACTGTTTTCAAATCACATGACTCATGTATTTTAACAAAATGACTTGAATTAAGTCTTTTGGACAAAAGATTTGGGTTGAAATTAAGTGGTTTCAAGATTTTTTGTTTTGCATCTAAACAAATTGCTTGCTATATGTTGCGTTTTGCATTATTTTTTAGTTAACTTGTTGCTTCTAGTCAAACTATGTTTACCAATTTTAGTAGTTAAAGTTAAATTTTTTTGAAAAGAACTTGACTTAAAACTGAATTGGTCTAATTGCTACTTGACTGGTACTTGACATGTTATTTAGTTAAAATGACTTGACTTGGAGTGATGTCATTTAAAAATGACTTGTGTACAATACTGAATCAAATTAAAAAAACGTTTGCCACAAATTTGTAAGTTACAAACACTTTAAGATTACTAGCAATGCTTCTTTTACTCGTCCTGATCGCATTTTTGTCATTCCCTGATATCGTTTGCGATGAATGGCAAAGATTGGGTGAATTTGAATACTTCATTGGAAGAAGCGTTAAAATGAACTTCAGTCAAGCTCTTGCTTCTTGTGAGGCAATTAATGGAACGCTCGCTAAGGTTAATTCCTCGGACATTCAAACGTTTCTGGTCGAAAAATTAATAAACTCTTCAGGTGAGTGTTTAAAGTTAGAACAACCACCTGTCTTGCTTATAGATTTGTTTTTCTTAAAAATCATAAAATAAACCGACTTGAAATAGGTTAGCCGTTATTTGACCTGAGTAATGGTTTAATAAAGTTATTAGAAATAGCTTATCGCCAATTAACCGCAGTATATTTATTTAGTTAACTATTGAATTTCATGCGTTTAGCAAATAAGTAAAATATTTCAACCTCAAAAGTATATAGTATATTTTAGACTTTAGAGCACAATAGTCGGAGTTGTAGCAAGACGCATTAAGAATATCCAAGCCTTTTCAAGGTTTGAAAATTAATAGAGAGTTATTCGAAACGTTTCAAAGATACATACTACTATGGCATTTGATATTCTTATTACGTCTAAAATAGTATGCATTTTAATTTTTTGGACGTTTAAAGGTGGTAGGTCAAATGGCATCTATTTTCCCTCAACACTTGACCCTAAGGCAAGTCTGTGCAAAATCATGCAAGTGTGTTTTATTTGTTTTAAGGCCTTGCCGGATCTACAATATACTACATCGGTTTAACGCGAATGAATAAGACGTGCTTTCAGTGGATGGACAGAGAGCAGTTAGGTTATTTTAACTGGAACTTTGGCGAGCCCGACAATCATTTGTCTGTACCTGATAAATGCACTGCAATGGAGAAAAGATTCAACTTCAGTTGGGTGGATGTAGATTGCGGCAAACTCGGGAATTTTGTTTGCCAAAAATTGAGTGGTGAGTGCTCTAAAAAAATGATTAACGAATTGTTTTAAATACAAAATGAAATTAGTACAAATAATGTGTTCTTTGCTATGTGTTAGAGCAGTGATTCCCAAACTGTGTCCCGCGGCACACTAGTGTGCCTCGAGAGATTGTCAAGTGTGCCGCGAAACTTTTGTAATATTGAAAAAAAAGTATTTGTATTACCAATAGGCATACACGCAAGCATTTTGGACTTAAATACGTACTATTCATTACAAATTAATAATTTTGAGACATTTACATATCGTTTGTCGTGTGTTAAGGGCGATTGAAAAATTACTTTATTGTGGTTCTTGAAAAAAAAAAAGTATGTCGCGAAATTGTTAAGATTTGTTTAGTGTGCCGCGAGCCAAAAAAGTTTGGGAACCACTGTGTTAGAGCATGGATTGTTGAACTTGCACCCGTGGAGCCAGTAGTTGCAAGATTTAAGAGGTCCACAAAGGCGTATTTAATATTTTGGTGCATTTAAACAACAGAATACATTTTTAACCGAACAGAGTTTAAACAGACTACTTTGCTGCTTTCATTTGTCTTTAAATATATTTGGACTCTATTTTGGTTTTGCAATTTCTTGCACAAAAACTACCAGAATGCACTTATTTTGTGACGTCAAATACCAAATTATGGCTTCATCTCTAAATACCCCACGCCAAACAAAATTTGTATTTATGGCCCTACATTCAAAAACGTTTAAAACTCCTTCAGTTAGAGCGTTTTACAGGCCCTAATCAAACTATAGTAATATTATTTAAAATCTACGCTTAGGAACTTCTTTACACCACTGAGTTGTTGGTTGTAAATAAGTTTTTTGATGTACTCAAATATCTTAGCCTTAACGCGATCGCGCTAATTCAGAGGTTCCCAACGTGGGCGGTACCGAAATCTAATTTGGGGGGCGCTGAATGCACTTAAGGGGGCGTTACATAAAACCACTTATAGGCTAAATTTTATAAAAAGTTCACATAAAAATTGTAACAAACAAGACTGTAGGTAACTTTTAACCTTAAAGGCAGTTTTTCGACCATTGTTACGTAATAAATGTAAAATTGTTGGTTGTTGTTGCGTTTCACAGTTTTATACGCGGCAAAATCTTTGTATATTTAAAGCAGGGGTCGCCAACTTACGGCCCGCCACCTCTTTGACAACTATAGACACGAGTCTAATTTAAATGCTTTTTGACTATTTTAACTTAGAACGGGCAAAAAATTTTCGCGCTTCGCGCCAATGGTATTCTTCGTCCAGTTTGTTTACGTTTTCATGATGTTTTTGGAATAGATTAGCGCTTTTTTACCGTTGCGGACAAACGGAAAACGTATTCAGAAATATTAGACATATATAATTTAACATTTTTTTTTTAATTTTTTAGGCAATGTAATGAGTACTAGCACGAAATTTAAAAGAAATGTTGGTATACCCCGCCAAAATTGCGCTCGCTTCGCTCGCAAGGTGCGCCAGGACTTAAAGACCTTAACAACGCTGAATTACACTATCTATAAACACTAAGGTTATCGCGTTTCCTCAAACTACCTTTACTACACTTTTAATTAGTAGTAAGGATGAAAAAAATTCGAGATCCGCCTGATTCACAGTTGTTCTAACATTCAAATAACACAATTCTTAGCGGCCCACAGAGACCTTTCTCAGTGTGATTGGTGCCCCTGACAAGAAGAGGTTGCCGACCCCTGATTTAAAGTATTGGTGCAGAAAGTTGAATTTTTCCTGGTAATGACATAACCTGGTGAATTAATATATCCTTAAATTCCTAAAGTGAATGTATGTTAGACAACCTAGAATATGACTGACAGCCTATCGAAACGAAAGTGAAGACAATAAGTGTTAGGCAACGATTAATATAATACTTTACTGTAAAGCAAGATGAGGGGAGCGATATGAAATATTATTGAGCCCAAGGGGGCACTAGTGTCAAAAAGGTTGGGAAACACTGCGCTAATTGTTTCTTTGTGAAAGTGAAAAGCCCTCCATTGTTTTTGCATAAGAACACAAGAGTAAAAGCCGTAAAAAAATCGTTTGGTTATTGACAGCAGTGCATAGAGATGCAATACTTTTTAGGTTTGCGAAACCAATAACCGATATTTTGGGATAAACGTATCGCAATCGGGTACGATAAGAAAATTGGTAGGTTCAGTGGTAAGGATTTAAGGCAGGGGTGTCCAATTCAAACATGCCGGCGTGCCAATTTTTATCTTATAACTTTTTCCCGTGCCTTTTTTTTTCTTATAACTTCTCTCTATCCTATAACTTCTTTCACAAGTTACTTAACCAATTCTTTTTAATCTTCAAAGCGCCTTTTTTACCAAAAATTAAAATGTTTCTTTACACATGGAAAACTGTGTAGTAGGAATTCATAATATTGTGGTTAAGTGTTCGTCGGTGAGCTGACTATCGCTTCTTCACACCACGCTATATAAATATGTAAATGCTAGCCTTCACTATACAGTATAATGTTACAATATCAAAAGTAATTGTTAGTTGTGATTGCCGCGATTGTTTTATAGGTGACAAAACAATGGCTATTGTCTGAATACCAAATTTAGTATTTTTTGGCGATTGGCTAAATAACAATTTAAGTGTTTTGGAGGGGGGCTCGCGTGCCATTTTTTATTAGGTCGCGTGTCACATTTGGCACGCGTGCCGCTTGTTGGACACCCCTGATTTAAGGTGTTCCTTGAAAGTTTGTTTGCGCTGTAAAAAGCCTATTTTTATAGCTTTATCGTTTAATATTGTCAACGGAAACGACTCGTGCATAAAAATGAAAGTCTTCGCAATTTAATCAAGATTTCTTTTAAAGGCTCTCATCTGAATGAATTCGAAACATTCCACACTATGATGGCAGTGATAGCAATATCCCTTCCGTTGGCTTTTGTAATTGTGATGGCCGTTGTTTTGGGTCGTTTATGTTGGTTAGTATAAAGAAACGATATTTTCCTAAATAAATAGTGAATCAACTTTGCGGAGTTTCTATAGTCTACTTCGGCATTAAGTTATACCGGATTACTAAGTCATATTTTAACTTATTTAACCAGGAGAGGTACTCTCCTCAGTTGTAAATTGTTTGTATGTTAGGCTACACGAAAACTAACGAAAAACCTTTTGATTTTTGTTCAGCAACAACGACGCGACAGAATCACTGTCTGTAAATGTCGCTGTAAAAGTCATAAACATTTCGAATCAAATCAATTACGGTAAGGGTACGTACATTATATAACAAATTAAGCCAGTAGTTCATTTTTAATATTGTTTTATTTTTAGCTATATGTTCTTTGCTGTAAAACAAATTTTGCGTTTTCACTAAAAGGGAGTATTTTTAAATCAATGCAAACAAATCATTTGTTGTTATTTCCATTTTTTTAAATTACTCCTGCGTAACTCCCAACTCTAAAAAGTATATCCATGATATCAAGGAATGTGGCCATATAATCTGTTTTACTGAAAGGATAATAGTTTATTTTCACGTTTGGCGGCTCCTTTTCAATCTCAGTAACACGAAGACTAATTCATGCAAATTTTATGTAAGCTAACGCCGCTCATGTAGGCACTGTTTTGTTTGAAAAATCTGGGCTAAGCCATGTCAGCAGTACCTTGACAATAAACCTATTTACATCATAGGAATCTGGGCGCTTAATAGACTGTCGTTTGAACTGATCAAAGATTTAAATAGTCTCGCAAGTGGTTAAAACCGAAGAGGCTGATGTATTTAAAAGTAGGCATTTCAACTGCCTGAATTTAACTCGTCCTTCTTGCTTGTAGAAAGCGATAGAGTAAGCGAAGCAATGGAGGTGGCTGTTTACGGTGATGTCTAAACTGCAAGCTCAGAAGTTAACAAGTCGACAAACGTGGAGTCTGTCCATTTACACGCGCCGGAATGTGCCGACCAGAATCAGGACTGAACACATTGACTGGGTGTGCTTAGTGCACGTAGAAAAATAAAGCAGGCTGCAGTTACTTGTTGGGCAAAGCGGTTGAATCGTTTGTATTTTTAATCTATAATACGATGCTAACACTATAGAAACATATTTTGAATTTAACAAAAAATACCAAAAAAATGGCGTTTTTTTTTTCAATATGGTGTATCTGGATAGCATAATAAATTTTAAATTTGAATTTTAGAAATAATATATCTAAATATTTTAATTTTTTGTTATTTTTATTGTCTTCGTACTATATGATGACATTATTTACAATAGATGAACAACTTCGAAAACTATCGCCTTATATGTGAAACGCATCCCGAAGATTTTGCATACCGAAGAATGACAGCTGTGTTTTATAATGGTTAAAATGTTTCGATATAGAAAACAGAAAGTTGTATCCTTGAGCGCTTGCGATAGATCTTCAGCATTGTCCGTTACCTCGAGCTTAGTACATAGTGTATAGCAATAATTGTATGTTGCTAAATTGTGTTAATTAAAAGAAGGCAAACAAAGCAAACCGTGATGTATTGTCGTTATACCCTTTTCACGACTGTGTTCTATAACGGACTGTAATTGCACAAGAAGTTTTTATGCTGTGAATCTCGTTTGCGTCATGGTAAATTATTAAAATTGCGCTTTCATGTTGTACTTTTATTAACCGCTACAATTTTACGTTTTCTTCACTCTTTTCGAATTTTGATGCTCTCTAACAAAATGCAATTAGGCTCTACAAACGTTGACCATCTGTAGGTAAAAAGCAGTTTTTCCCAACGGTTTATGGTTTGCGGCACCACTCAGTAATAACAAATAGATTGCGGCACCCCTAGAAGGATTTTTTCGCAAGTAATTCATTGGAAATTTCAATAAACGGAACTGAAACAAAACACATTAACTCTACATAACGAAGAAAGTTATAATTGGATTCATTATTACGCTCTAATGTTACATACAAAGTTGTGAGTTCAGCAAAAATCAGATTCTTAAAGATTTTAAAATATCTTTCGGCACACTTGGGCATTACAAATGGCACCCGGGTTGCCGCGGCACCCCTGTTGAGGACCACTGGTATAAAGCATATAGTTATTCGTTCTTGTGGTTAACGAGGACTGTAATTATAGAATGGTTGCGTTATGGAATCCTTTTAAGTATAAAAAATACGTTTTTTTAGCTTTGTCTAAAAGTGTTAAAGTCGTGTTTTTCTCACAATGTTGTTAAACGATCCAGTTTAGAAACACACGATAAAACAATGTTAAAAAAGGCGTGTGATCTGTTAATATTTACATCCAAACTAAATGAAGCATGCAATGAGTAACCAATGACAGATATGATTGCATATGTCTATTTTAGCATGATCCATAAATCAATCGTCGACCGCTAAGTAACTGTGCGTTACATTATTATTAACAACACTTTCTTTACTCTTTTAAGATTGAAACGCTTCCTTGTCTTGACAAAGAGAAGCTGGTTTGACGATTTTCATTGTCTATGGGCCGAAACTATATGATTCAGCCTTTGTTTCAACATAGCCAATCGTACTGTATATTCAACTTTATAGAAACTTCCGCGTCATGACACGCTGCATGTCGCAGCGGTTTACGTCAAAAAAGGAGCATGTATTGTTCAAAGCGTGAAATCCTCTCAAACTAAAACTGGCATTTTATATCAGTTGTGGGGGCAATAACTGCTGGTTGAACCTTTTGCGTGGTAAATTAGTTATTGCAAATTTCCCATTGCTATAAGTTTGGTTTATGGTTTGTTTAGAATGCAGATGTTTGTTTATGCCCTTACTGTGTTTGCGTTGGCCGAAAGTTCTTTAGCTCTTTGGCAGCGGCATGGTGAATTTGAATACTATATCGAAAGAAGCAGGCAACTTAACTTTAAGGAAGCCTCGATTGCTTGTGAAAAAATGAATGGAACTTTGGCAAAAGTTAACACGAACGAGATTCAAGTTTTCTTAGCAAAGCAACTTAACAGCACCAAAGGTATAAAAACGCACAACAGCTATATTTACACGAAATGTCGTTGTTTAATAATTCGATGTTGTTTAGGAAACACACAGACTTACTATATCGGATTACAGAATACTGATGGAAAATTTAAATGGTGGGATGGGACACTTCTAAATGATACCAAGTGGACCCCTGGCGAGGAAATCAACTTTATTTTGTTCAACGAGCATTGCGGAGCTATGGAAAACGGCCCAGACTATCTTTGGGTTGATATAAAGTGCAATAGAAACGAAGGGTTCATTTGCCAACGAAAAATTGGTAAGAAAATCTAACACGACTTTAATTAACTAAAATTAGGCATAACGTGTTTTTTTATTTGACTATTTATTTGACTTAACACATAGATGAAGCTACTACCACCACAGCTGTGTCATCAACAACACAAAGATCATTAAACTTGTTAACTTCAACGTCATACGATGGATTTGATGTCTCCAAAGGTAAGATTGAACAAACTACTTCCGATTTTCAAACAGCCAGTACCGTTCCAACCGGTAGGTTTGCTGTTCAGCTTAATCGCCGTATCCGTATTCAGATACTTTATGCAATTTCAAAGTGGTGAGGTTAATTGTTGGCTTTGACTAAAAACAAAAATCTTACGATATGAGCGAATGTAACTCTTGCTCAAAAATAATTACTAGTGTTTGAATAACACAATTTTTAAGCGTTTGACCTGAACGTTGCAATTATCCAAACAGAAATATTTATAGAGAGAAGTAATTCACTGACTAATTTAAGTTTCGGTTAACGTTTATAAGTTATGTCCTCCTTTTTTGTGTTTTTCGTGTTGATGGGGCAACAAAGATTAAAAATGTGTTACACGTAAAACTCTTATTTATTACTTTTGTTCAAAGATCAAAACAAAGGCGATTTTGGAACAAATATAACAACAAACATTGGCACCGTCACTCAAACTTATTCCACAGGTACCTTTGCATTTAATCCTTAGGTATTAGTCAATATCTCCTTATTATCCTACGGTATTGGACAATTAGACTATTTTGCAAGCAGAGTTTCATTGGTAGCCAGAATTAACTCTCTACATAATAAATTTTGCTTGCTGTGTTACAGTTGACACCACACTGGAAGCCGGAAAGGCAGCGCAGCACCAAACTACCATACTGGCAGCATCGATTTGCGGGGTTGTGCTGCTTTGCTGTGCAATGATTGTGATTGCCGTGCTCTGCATAAGGTTGGTAAAGTACACCATAATGTACAAATTAGCAGTGCTCATTGGCAGAAGCGATGCTAATAGACTTGGTCTATATACAGATTTGCCAAATCAAGAAGCTATGTCTAAAACCATACGACCCAACAGGGTCTCGCATATTGTTACACATCTACGAATCGTGTTTTGCGAATCACGATCTGGCTGACAGCAACTGAATTTGGTTAACCGGGGCTGAATTTGTAGGAATGAATGTCAATGCAACTAATTTTTTTTCTTTCAATAGCTTGGTGTCAGTAGTTTTATTTTACTCTTCGAGTTAACTACACTTTGAACTTATTAGTAAATAGTGAATAATTGAATAATTTATTTTTAATAAAACTCAACTAATCCAAGTGACGTAATATAAACAAAGTCGAATGAAAAAATAAGTTATTCAAGCTCTATATAAGCCAACATATTTATTTTTGGTTGCAAGGATTTACAAACTTGCGGAGAAATATTGCTGACAAGGAAATAAATATCATCTGTTAGGGTTTTATACAGTCAGTATAGATATAAATTGATTAGCATCAAATTTGGAAGATTTTGTTTTTACATTTTGTCTTGCCTTTGCAGAAAATCACGAAAACGGTCTACATCATCAGCAAAAAGCGAATTAGGTACGTTGCTTGGTTAATGTATGCGAATTAGGTACGTTGCAACACGTTAATGTATTACAAAACAATTGGTTTGTTTCTTCCAGATAATACAAACGAAGACCCAACAAAAACAGGTTTAAGAATAAACCTGGAAGGCCAAGTGGTTTATTCAGGAATACCAAAAGGTTAGACAAACTCTGTACTGGTCATTTACGGAATTCAGAAACAAGTTTTTAATAATTTTAAAGTACAACGGTTATTGCGCCCAAACAAGAACTACGTTTCAGATGAGCTTTAATGGTAGCTATAAAAAAGTTTAAACTGAGCTAATCAACTTTTTTTCGTAATGTTATATGAATCCGTTCGAGGACCACCCTTAACTAGTAGTTTGCTAGTAAACAACTTAGCCATACCTTTACTACTAAACAACTTATGACAATATTTTTTGCTTCATAGTGCCTGTCGAAACAAATGGCGAAAAAGAGATTGTCACAAATCCTTTATACGAGCAATTGAAAAATGATCCTGCGAAAACTAGCAAAGAAATGGTAGCCAATCCTTTGTATGATCAATTCAAGAATGGCCAGGCAGAAATTAGCAACGAAATGGTAGCTAATCCTTTGTATGATCAATTCAAGAATGGCCAGGCAGAAATTAGCAACGAAATGGTAGCTAATCCTTTGTATGATCAATTCAAGAAGGGCCAGGCAGAAATTAGCAACGAAATGGTATAAAATCCTTTTATCAATTCAAGAACGTTTATGCATAATTAAGTGCCCTCGATTTTAAAATTAAACAGCGTAAAACTTATTGATTACTTATTAAAATAAATGACGATTGGGTTCACTGAATGTTACAGTTTTTACATGTTTTGCATAACCATATGTGTCTTTAATATTATTTTGTTGTCAACTGTGATATCATAACCACGACGAGTTGGACGAATCTTTTTGCATATTTTCGCACCGTATATTTACATTGTTTATGTATAGTTTATGAATCATTTTACAGTTTTTTACATTTCTTAAGTAGTTGGAACTAAAAACTGGAAAACAGATTGTTGATGAGGCAATATTTAGTGTACTTCGCAAGATCACAGTTGCAATAATCACAAATGTGTATGTGTCTTTCATTTTAAAGGCTGTTCAAATCCTTGCATACTTTTACGCGGAACATATTAGGAAGTAAAGGCAAGTTTTACTTGGTTTTGTCTAAAAAGAAGACCACTTAGATTTGCGTGTACGTTCGTTATTTTACTTGAAAGAAATACAAACCGATTTTATAATTATAAAAGCAAAAACATTAATAATGTTAAATGGTCGTTTTTATCTGGTATTCAGCTCTGAAAGCCTGCGAGTATAACTTTTTTATCTTACAAACAGTGCGTATATATTTTATTAAAGTTATATATATAATGCATTTAACACCACACTACGACTACAGCAAACACATCAATGAAATTCAATAGATAAAAACTGACATTGACTTGTTAAAAATGTGTAAAGTTTTAAAAGTTCACCCAAAAATTATAATCAAAACCTATGCGGAAATGGATTTCATATTTATGAACGTTTCAAATAAATTCTAACAATATTTAAGATTAAATGTATATCGCAATTACTTTTCAACAATTAATTTCTAAAAAGAAAGCAAATGTTAAACAAAATTAACTGTGCTGAAAAGCAAAATCCAAAGCCGGCCCATAAATGAACGGTTTGTTTAAAATGCTAGCTCACTGTAAATCAGCAAATCAAAAATAAATCGAATAAATGAACTAAAAATTATTAGATATTTATATTCGGACTCTTACAACTTGCAACTGTCCGAAGAGACAAAAATTTCATTTAATTAAAGATGAAACGCTCGGCTTTTTAAATATCAGAACAATTTTTAGGTTAGAGCAAGCTACTCTAAACATCGGTAAAATTGGTTTAGCTATAAACTTTAAATACAAAAACCTCAAAAAAGCCATAAATCCAAATTCATTTAATTAATAATAGGAAAGTGTTTTAATATCAAGGGTAAGTGTTACGTGTTTATCAACACTTAAACACCCAAATTAGTTAATTGCAATAAGTCAAATCTTAGAGTTCATATTAATATTAAGTTATCTTACGAATTTTTAAATAGGGCTTTAGATTAGCGCGTTCTAGCTTTCGCATAATCAAATGTATTATTGGTTGAAAAATATAATATTTCATGATGTAAAGTTTTCCGTATTGCGTTCTCTCGCCTCGTTTCAAACTTGACATGTAACCTTTAACTCGTAATCTATAACTGTCAGTCTTGTGGGCGATGTTCTCACGTTCTGCAAAACAAGCCACTTGTTTTGCTGGCCTCTTACTCCCGCTGCAATTTGGCCTTAGAATGGCCGCTGTAATGCCTAGCCATGTTTTCAGAGTGCCGGCCAGTCTTATTGGCCAAATATGACGTAACTTTCGTGTTCTTTTTCTTTCTACGTATTGGCTATATACATGTCGTTTCTTAGCGGCTTTGAGCTTTTTTCTAGAGAAGTCTTTTGCGAAGTTTTAGCCGACAGTCGCTGCAATAGGCGGTGGCTGTCTGTCTCACATTAACTTGAAAATAACGTTCACTAATGCTATTTGATAACGTTTTAATTCGTTGTAACAATATACTTTTGAATGGAATTTTATTTGTGGTTATGACAGGTAGCATATCTGACCAGAAACCTTTGCAAACAACAAGAACTCGCGCGTTTGCGTCCCGCCGGGCAACTGTATGGGGTCAGGGGCCAGGCCCCAGTGCGTAGGTCGCGGCGGGCGGCGTAACAGTAAGATTAAGGTATACAAAAACGATCATATATTCAGGTATACAAAAACGATCATATATAAAAATTTAATATACGATCGAAAAATAGGGTGAATGAAAACTATTAGAGATGAATCTTGGTAAATAACAACGTCTATTAAACGTAATATACTTCATTTTTTTAAGTTTCAAACACAAAACCGTTATTATAAATAAACACCGAAAAAACTTTAACGAGAGAATTTACCTTGAAATATCGGCATGAATAATTTACCTTTAAATAAGTTTTAAATTAGAAAAGTTGGAAGAAGATTGATGTTAAATAAACAAACGATAACAGAAAATGACGAAAGAAAAACGATTAACAATACCAGGGATCACCAAATTACCTCCCTAATAATTCTAAAATGCGGTTATTAATGATATATTAACAAAATGTTTATCGGATTTATTTATAAGATTGATTTTTATGAAATATAAAACTGAACGTCACTTTTATGAAGCTCAGAATAAATATTGATAACGCTCAATACAACGTTTTGGCAGGCAATCTTCAATCTTAACAGTTCTCCAGGCCTTATTATAAAAAAATCTTTGACCCCGCACGAAAAAATATTTCAAAATAAAAAAAATTAAACAATAAAACTAACAATAAACGTTATTGTTTTACTTGTGGTGAATTGCAAACCTAACAACTCGGGTGTCAATAGCGCCTAAAGCAATTGCAACAACTGAAGGATCTTCAATTATTTATATTTGTTTTTAAACAAAGACAAAATTGATCAACTTAAGGACAATTTTATAAAGCTTGCTATATATTTTGTTAAATCATATTGTTATGCTCAATTCGTTTAATAATCAGGTAAAATAATTTCAAAAAAAATTTATGTCGTTTTAGTTTTTGACACCATTTCACTTTAGCATTTGAGATATTCCAATCTAAGACGAGGGTAATCACCACTGAAAGCAACCAGAACCAGTCGAAAGTAGCGTGCTGAAATTGGCTCTGCGAACTTGTTGACCTTGTGACCATGCCAATCCCAGTTCCCGATAAATATCTAATTTAATGAACAACAAAGAGTTGCATTTTGGAGCATAATGGTTGGAGGTTGTAGTAAGACTAATAACAATATCAAAGCCCACGCAGAAGTAGGTAGCATTTTGAACGTTTCGAATAATTCTTTATTCATTACAGATCGCGATTTATTCGTTTAATGTCCAGTATAAATGTTTTTTGTTAGTGCTAAACTAATACAAAGTTTATAACTTAAAATAAACCAAAACCATCTTTGTCCCAACTAAAATAAAATTAGGCTAAACAATGCTTTTCAGCAATTGCTTTATGATTATAAATCGAGGTTAATCTGTTGTCATTATATTTCTTCACAACATTGCGCCCGCCATTTTTGGAGCCCCATTTTAATTAATTTAAAGTATATCGCAAATCTACGTATAGGTCATTTGTTCCAACAAGAACCCGCAAAGTTGATTTGGCAAACCAACAATAGTTTTAGGAGTAAGGATTTCTTCGAAACGTTTGAAATATACTACCTACTTCTGTATGGTCATTATTATTCATTCTATACGGCTAACTAAATAAATTAAGTGCTATTGTTTTTTTAAACTAATTATTTAAGACTTGTCAATTAATCCGCGATGCATGGCGGCCTGGCAAATTGATCCGCCCGAATATTTGCCACGTCCGCAGAGTCGATATCGGTAATATTCTCTACAGCCTTCGTCAGGGCAAAACACAGGGTTTATCGAATAGGTCAAGTCGGTGAAATCAGTGTCGCAATTGACTGAATAAAAAACAAACAAGATTTGAAATACTTGCAATTCTATCGGTAGCGTTCACTTAAGTTTCAAGTCCACTTAGAAAATCATTGTAAACAAACATATCTGTTTTCAAACGTTTAAAGTCTAATTCGTAAAGCAAGGCGATTACAAAGGCTAAATTGCTTAGTGAATATTTGTAGTGCTAGAGAGTTATTATAGCAGCCGTTAGATGGCGCTAATGAGAGTACCTAATACTAAGTAATTATTATAAAAGCAGTTTCAAAACAAAATGACGTATTTATCCGGAAAAAATAGACAATCGTGGTTTAAAAAAGTGTGGCATCCAAACATGTTTTTGTGGCTCATTTAGCTGAAGAGATTTATTACATTTGAGCGTTATGATCTCAAAAAAAAACAATATTATTTATTCATGGGTTTCCAGCATCTGGTTTACCTATCTTTATAGTATACCGTTGAAAATACACAAACCAGACGAAAACGTTTATCTTGCAAATTGGTTTGAAGAGCATTTGGTTAAAACTCCTTAACACCCAAACGTAAAATAGAACATGAAGTTTTCATAGGCCGGCTGAGGTGCTAGAGGTTATTATTACAGTCGCAAGATGACGCTGCGGAGCGTACGTACGCGCTAACTAATATTTGATTTGATGAAGTACACCCGGCCATACTAGGTTACACGGTGGGGATGTTAATCTTAGGAACGGCACACTAAGCTATTGGAAATATAGCGACACATTACACCATTTTTTTTTACCTTGGTGCCGCGGCGCCGTGTTGTGCCATTTCTAATGCTCAAGGGTGCGGATAGATATTCAAGAATTTTTTAAAATCTAATTTTTGATCAATTGGTAGGCATTTTGATAGAACTATTTGTGTAGGATTAGAGACCATTATACCAAATGATATTTTACTAAATGTTTTAAGTTGATTGTGTGGTTCCAGTTCCATTTATAGCGGCATTTTATTAAAATACAAAAATTCCAGTAAGGGTGCCGAAAATCGATTTTCTTTTTTAAGGGGTGCCGTAAGCCATAAAAGATTGTGAACCACCTCATTAAAAACCTGATAAATGCACTGCGATGGAGAAAAGATTTAACTTCAGTTGGGTGGATGTAGATTGCGGCAAACTCGGAAATTTCGTTTGCCAAAAATTGAGTGGTGAGTGCTCTAAAAACAACGATTAACTAATTGTTTTAAATACAAAATGAAATTAGTACAAATAAAGAGTTCTTTACTATGTGTTAGAGCAGTGATTCCCAAACTGTGTCCCGCGGCACACTAGTGTGCCTCGAGAGATTGTCAAGTGTACCGTGAATCCTTTTGTAATATAGAAAAAAAAGTATTTGTATTACCAATAGGCATACACGCAAGCATTTTAGACTTAAATACATACTATTCATTTTAAATTAATAATTTAGAGACATTTACATATCGTTTGTCGTGTGTTAAGGGCGATTGTAAACTTACTCTATTATGGTTCTTGAAAAAAAAAAAGTATGTCGCGAAATTGTTAAGATTTATTTAGTGTGTCGCGAGCCAAAAAACTTTGGGAACCACTGTGTTAGAGCGTGGATTGTTGAACTTGCACCAGTGGACCAGTAGTTGCAAGATTTGGGAGGTCCACAAAGGCGTATTTAATATTTTGGTGTATCGAATTTAAACAACAGAATACATTTTTAGCCGAACACAGTTTAAACAGAACAATTTGCTGCTTTCATTTGTCTTTAAATATATTTGGACTCTATTTCTGTTTTGCATGTCTTGCACAAAAACTACCATACTACCCTTATTTTTAAGTCAAATTGCCAATCCACGCCAACCAAAATTTTCATTTATGGCCCTACATTCAAAAACGTTAAAAAATCCTTCAGTTAGAGCGTTTTTACAGGCCCAAATCAAACTGTAGTAATATTATTTAAAATCTACGCTGAGGAACTTCTTTACACCACTGAGTTGTTGGTTATAAATAAGTTTTTTGATGTAATCAAATATCTTAGCCTTAACGCGATGGCGCTAATTGTTTCTGTGTGAAAGTGAAAACCCCTCCATTGTTTTTGCATAATAACACACGAGTAAAAGCTGTAAAAAATAATTTGGGTATTGACAGCAGTGCATATAGATGCAATACTTTTTAGGTGTAGCGTTTAAAAGGCTTGCAAAACAATAACCGATATTTTGGGACAAACGTATCGCGATCGGGTCCGATAAGAAAATTGGTAGGTTCAGTGGTAAGGATTTAAGGCAGGGATGTCCAACTCAAACATGCCGGCGTGCCAATTTATATCTTATAACTTCTTCCCATGCCAAAGTTGCTTAACCAATTCTTTTGATTTTAAAAGCGCCTTTTTTACCAAAAATTAAAACGTTTATTTACATATGTTTTTATGGTTTGCGGCACCACTCAGTAATAATAAATAACCCTACAAGATTTTTTCGTAAGTAATTCACTGGTAATGAACGGAACTGGAACAAAACACATTAACTCTACATAACGAAGAAAGTTATATTTGGATTTATTATTACGCTCTAATGTTACATACAAAGTTGTGAGTGCAGCAAAAATCAGATTCTTAAAGATTTTAAAATATCTTTCGGCACACTTGGGCATTACAAATGGCACCCGGGTTGCCGCGGCACCCCTGTTGAGGACCACTGGTATAAATCATCTAGTTATTCGTTCTTGTGGTTAACGAGGACTGTAATTATAGAATGGTTGCGTTATGGAATCCTTTTAAGTATAAAAATTACGTTTTTTTAGCTTTGTCTAAAGAGTTAAAGTCGTGTTTTTCTCACAATGTTGTTAAACGATCCAGTTTAGAAACACACGATAAAACAATGTAAAAAAGGCGTGTGATCAGTTAATATTCACATCCAAACTAAATGAAGCATGCAATGAGTAACCAATGACAGATATGATTGCATATTTCTATTTTAGCATGATCCATAAATCAATCGTCGACCGCTAAGTAACTGTGCATTACATTATTATTAACAACACTTTCTTTACTTATTTAAGATTAAAACGCTTCCTTGTCTTTACCAAAAGAAGCTGGTCTGACGATTTTCATTGTCTTTGGGCCGAAACTATATGATCCAGCCTTTGTTTCAACATAGCCAATCGTACTGTATATTCAACTCTATAGAAACTTCCGCGTCATGACACGTTGCATGTCGCAGCGGTTTAGGTCAAAAAAGGAGCATGTATTATTCAAAGTGTGAAACCCTCTCAAACTAAAACTGGCAATATGTATCAGTTGTGAGGGCAATAACTGCTGGTTGAACCTTTTGCGTGGTAAATTAGATATTGCAAATTTCCCTTTGCTATAAGTTGGGTTTATGGTTTGTTTAGAATGCAAATGTTTGTTTATGCCCTGACTGTGTTTGCGTTGGCCGAAAGTTCTTTAGCTCTTTGGCAGCGGCATGGTGAATTTGAATACTATATCGAAAGAAGCAGGCGACTTAACTTTAACAAAGCCTCGATTGCTTGTGTTAAAATGAATGGAACTTTGGCGAAAGTTGACACGTCCGACATTCAGTTTTTTTTAGCCAAGCTACTTCGCAGCACCAAAGGTATAAAAATGCCACAGGTATATTGAGACGAAATGTCGTTGTTTAATAATTCGATGCTGTTTAGGAATCCCAAAGACTTACTATATCGGATTACGGAAAACCGGTAGAAAATTTGAATGGTGGGATGGGACACTTCTAAGTTATAGCAAGTGGACCCCTGGCGAGGAGAGAAACTCTTTTTGGTCAACGAGAATTGCGGAGCTATGAAAAACGGCCCATACTCTCTTTGGGTTGATATAAAGTGCAATAGAAAAGAAGGGTTCATTTGTCAACGAAAAATTGGTAAGAAAATCTTACACGACTTTAATCAGCTTAAATCTTAGCTGACTTTATGCTTGTGAAAATCATGGTCCGGTAGTAAGCTTTATTCAAAACAAATTCCCGAGGCACTTAATTTGGACTCGGTTTGCTATTCACATGATTTAACCTCGAATGGATGTGAATAAATGTAGCCTTAAGTTGGACTTTATCATCTAAGAAAATAGCTTATTTCACATTGTGCAAATTTATGTTTGAACAACTTTTTGTTTCCTTTTAAAACATTTTTGCGATTTATTATTAATTAAAACATGTGCTGTATGTAATTTAATTCTAGAAACATCCACTCCACTTACAAGCAGCACGAGACATACATCGTCCATTCCGTTGACGTCTAACACTCGCAGCACATATCCCCGCTCTACCTTGAGAAAACTACCCATTACAGATGCAATGGTGACGGAATTAAACATTTCGAATGAAGTTAACTTTACCTATCGAACAAATGGTGAGTTGATTCCAAACAATCAGATTTGGATAAGATACCAAGTCAGTGTTTCTCAGCCTTTTATGGCTAGAGGCACTCCACAGAAATAATATATAGTTTGCGGTACCACTACAAAATTTTTCCGTAGGTAATTTACTAGAATGTCGCAATAAACTGGAACAACACACATCAACCCTACACAACGTAATAAGGTGAATTGGATTTATTTCACTCTAATCTTTACAAAAAAAGATGTAAGGGCAAAATTCAGATACTTAAAGATTCTTAAATGTCTCATGGCACCCTTGAGCATTCGAAATGGCACCCCTTGAGAACCACTGCACTAGACATACTATAAGTCGTTCATGAGAAACGAAGTTATCATTGTGTGTTTTATGAAATATAAAATTAAGTTACGTAATTTGAGGTACCGGTTACACAAATTGCCTAAGACATTTTTTAATGATTTTCAAAGTTTTTTCTTCAGTCACTCCTTACCATCACCATCCACAGAAAAATTGCTTAGGTCATTTTCCATAACCATTTGCAAAAAATAAACTATAGGCACTTTTTTCTATGGATGGAACGACTTACACTTAATCTTAATCAGTTTACTAAGATTAGTGGGCAACAATATGACAATATTTAAGCACAATTAGTGACGTCACTTTGCCTGTTATAAATAGCTAAAATGTTGGAAAAATTATCTCCCAATTCACACAACATTTTGTAATCCAATAATGTACGTGTACTTCTACTTCTCTCACGAACATCTATACAAATACGACATATCTTACGGTAGGTCTACGTCTAAATCAGCTAATCATGCTTATTGTAGTATTAGTAAACCCTACTCTCTAATAACATAAACAAAAATTTCCTTATTATGTTTTTAAAGCTTCTGCGAATTACGGCAATCACAGCTTGCCAGCAACAGTGAAACAAGTGAATACTCTACCGACTATATTGGCGGCTTCAATTGGCGGTTTTGTAGTTCTTTGTGCTGTAGTGGTTGCTGCTGCGCTTTGCATAAGGTTAATGAAGATTGAAAAGCACGCTTGTTTTTGAATGGCAAACCAAACAAGTTTACGAAATTGCTTTTTGCAGAAAACATCGCGGACCTAGCAAGACAACGTCCACGGTTTCAGAAGTTACAACAGGTGCGAGAGTTTAAAAATTCGGCGATATGCAAATAGCGGTTTAGATTAGTTGTATTTCAGAAGGATGTAAAGTAATGCGATGCCGAAAAAATGCAAAAGTTTTACAACAATTCAACCAACGCTTGATTGGTGGCCTATAGGATTCTCTAAATTCATTCTTTAAAATTGAAATATGAAAACAAGTAGGTACCAGATCGAAGCCGTTACCCGATGCCAAGTAAGAATGTTGGTACTCGCCCGATACTGGAGTGGCATCGCTGCCAATACGATACCAAATTAATAAAAAAATCTCAGACATAATTTACGATATAACCCCATTTCCACTTTCAAAAGGTATTTTTTTTTGGAAAGATAGCAGATTTACAATTTTGAAAACTAAGTTTCCAAGCTCTAAAGCGATTTTTTGCCAGCAACAAGGAAAACATCACATTTGCAGGCATAATAATGACGATAGTAATGACGTAATTTGTTATCGAATCGGATCGGCATCGCCATAAAATACCTATAGTACCGGGCATCCCTAACAGCCTATACTTTCCCATACGAGTGTTTTTTCAGTGCATTGACTTCAAACGTTTTCCTAATGTCCTTTACCTAATGAATTGCTTGTGTTTAATAGTAGAAATCGCAAAAGGTGAAGTTAGAGAAATGGTTGTCATTCGACCCATCTCTGAGACTACAAATCAAGACGAAGAGAGTGGATACATCGAACCAAACCCGGTCCCGACCTTCTTCGACGATCAGGGGTATATAGAGTTTGGGGGTGAAAACATCTGCGACAATCACAACTATGAAATCCCAAATAATGTCGATCAATCTCCTGTTTTTCCAATGTACCAAAACGTTGCACAGAGCCCGTAGAAGGCGTTGCACCAGCAGAAGCGGGTGAACACGATTTGCAGAAACAGTAGAAAAAAAATATCAGATATTAGAAGCACTGTATGTGTAGTGACTATAGTTTTGTAGATTTGGAACTAGGCATTTTACACCAGCAAAGATAAAACGCTGTTCACTGTTTGGTTATACAAATTAGGTCAATGATTTTTAACTCTTGTCGTTCAAGAAATTCGTTAAATAGACTTATAGTTTTGTTACAATCCCATTAGATTTAAACATATCCTAGTATCATACTTCAACACAAAAAGTCGATATTATATACGGACACATGAATAAAGTGATGTTACGACGGAAAACCGCTTGTGTTTTTTTAGATTATTTGGTCAGTACACACATGATTAGGTTGTAGTTGCAGTTCATGCGCTTGACCCGATTTATATCAAATCAATTTTGAATACAAACAGTATGAAAATTAAAAATTAGGTTTAATGCAATAACAAATTCCTCCAATATGGTAAACGTCGTGGAATTTCGGGGGTGGATGACTATAGTTTCAGAAACAACGTCATAATATTGAGACAAGAATTGAGACGTGAGTAAAAACGCGCTGTCGAGCTAGTTCATAACTAGTAAGGAAACACTTTTAGGTTGCATTTTTTTAAATCATGTACAATATAAAGCCATGGACCAACGACATTCACTAAATGTAAGCAAAAGGTTGAGGCGATCATAGGTTGGCAAAAATGTGATTTTGAAGAAAACATTTTCCAGCGATATTGTTGTTACACCAAATTCGGGCAAGTCTTTTTTTCAAATGATTTTTGTGCCCCGTGATGATTAACTACTGAACGATTAAAAATCATTGCAATTGACTCAGCTTAATTGCAAAATATTTCAGTATCAAGGAGACTATTGTTCGTACAATAAAACTGAGGGATCTCTGACACGACGCAATTGACACACAAAAACAGGAAGTTAAAGTTATTTTACCTAAATTACCGTTTTTACAAGGCTATCTTATTGTCCATATTGTACAACGTTATATAGGCTGCACAAATCGTACGGACGCTTGTCAATCATCTGTAGTTAAATTAGGCAAGTTTATTGTTTTGATTGACATTGAAGCATTTCTCTTTACAGTGGTATATTTAAATATCATGTATTGAAGTGGCGGTAAAACTTCAACAAGCATCTGGTATCCACATATTTAACCTACTATCAAAACACGGGTCATCGGGTCAATATAAGAACACATTTTGAATCTATTTAAATTAGTAGTGTCGTAGCCTAGATATGTTATAGACATTATGCGAGTCTACTCCATAGTGAATCTCCACAGTCTTTTTGAATTGAGCTTCATAATTTAAAGTTTTAACATTTGCAAACTCAATATAACTACTTACTGAGTCAGTTGTGTACACTGTACAGGTTTCGACAATAAATAAAGGGATGCTTAGAAGCTTTAAAATTTTTCAAAACCATAGCACAACATATTCATGAATGTTTACCAGTCATCTTTGTTCAATATCATTAAGCCTTGATCCATATAGCTATAAGTAGAGCCTACATGCATATCGACCTTAAGTTGACCTGCTCGAACTTCCGTTCCATATTTGTGTAATAGAGCAGCTAACTATTATGTATAAGCTTCTCGCAGTCAAGGATATAGTTAGAGTAGTTTCAGCGGTTACCTTTAACTGGGCCATGATAATAGTGGATTTCGTTTTGCAAAAGCCAATATAAACGAATTCGAATCTGATTTTATAATTGACTGATTGATTGATTGCATTAAGCAAACCAATGTTGTAATGACATAAGTTAACGACTTTTGACTTTAGAGCAGCGCACTTAATTCACTGTTTTCAAATGACTAGACTTGACTTTTTTTGGACAAATTATTTGGTTTAAAACTAAGTGTTTTCATCAAGCATTTTTTTAAAAAAAAATTGGGTTATTTATCTTAAGTTTATCAAATAAAACAAATTGCTTGCTATATGTCGCGTTTGGTGTTATTTGTTAGTTAAGATATTTTCCACAATCGCACTAGTTAACTAATTTTAATAGTTTAAACGTTTAAATTTAATGACAAGGACTTCACTTGAAATTTATTCAAAATAATTTGACTTGAAATCACGCTCTTTGAAAAATGACTCACTTGCTCTTTAGTCATTTAAAAATGGTTTGTTTACGACGTAGTAATAAAGTAAAAAGAAAACGTTTGGGACACTAAAACTATGTAGGTTTAAATCAGACTCTAGCAATGTTTCTTTTACTCGTCCTGATCGTTTTTTTGTCCTTTCCTGATATCGTTTGCGATGAATGGCAAAGATTGGGTGAATTTGAATACTTCTTTGGAAGAAGCGTTAAAATGAACTTTAGTCAAGCTCTTGCTTCTTGTGGGACAACGAATGGAACGCTTGCTAAAGTTAATTCCTCGGATATACAAACGTTTCTGGTCGAAAAATTAATAAACTCTTCAGGTGAGTTTGAAGTTAGAACAACCACCTGTCTTGCTTATAGATTTGTTTTTATTAGAAATTATAAAACCAACCGACTTAAAATAGGTTAGCCGTTATTTGACCTGAGTAATGGTTTAATTAAGTTATTAGAAAAAGCGTATCGCCAATTAAGCACAGTATATTTATTTGGTTTTGAAACTATTGAATTTCATGCGTTTAGCAATTAAGTAAAATATTTCAACCTCTAAAGTATATAGTATACTTTAGACTTTAGAGCATTATAGTTGGAGTTGTAGCAAGCCGCATTAAGAATATCCAAGCCTTTTCAAGGTTTGTAAATGAATAAAGAGTTATTCGAAACGTTTCAAAGATGCATACTTCTGTATATGGCATTTTATATCCTTATTACGTCCAAAATAGTATGCATTTTAATTTTTTGGGCGATTAAAGGTGGTAGGTGAAATGCACCTGGGCGAAATTGGCGCGCTGGATTGGTTTTGGGCAATATCTCCAAAAGTTGTGACGATAAAAAGTTGAAATTTCTACACAATCCTTATATTGCTTACATCTTTCCAGCAATCACACTTTTAACGAAAAAATATTAATATTCATTTTTATGAATATTAATATTCTGCTATATTAACACTTTTTTTTTTTTTTTTTCAATTTCAGATCTCTAACGTGAATATTAAATGGTATTTGGGGCATTTGAAATCGAAAGGCTATATGTCGAATTTGAGCAGTTATGAAATTTTTGATCGCATATTAAAGCAAGGCCCGATTGATATTGACTACAAGCTATGGCTCATTTTGAAGAGTATGTCTTGTAGTTTATTTCGTGAAAAAATTAGCGAGAAAGTTTGAAAATTAGGTGTTAATATAGCTGAATATTAATATTCATAAAAATGAATATTAATATTTTTTCGTTAAAAGTGTGATTGCTGGAAAGATGTAAGCAATATAAGGATTGCGTAGAAATTTCAACTTTGTATCGTCACAACTTTTGGAGATATTGCCCAAAACCAATCCAGCGCGCAAACTTCGCCCAGGTGTGAAATGGCATCTATTTTTCCTCAACACTTGACCCTAAGGGAAGTCTGTGCAAAATCATGCAAGTGTGTTTTATTTGTTTTAAGGTCTTGCCGGATCTACAGTATACTACATCGGTTTAACGCGAATGAATAAGACATGCTTTCAGTGGATGGACGGAGAGCAGTTAGGTTATTTTAACTGGAACTTTGGCGAGCCCGACAATCATTTGTCTGTACCTGATAAATGCACTGCGATGGAGAAAAGATTCAACTTCAGTTGGGTGGATGTAGATTGCGGCAAACTCGGCAATTTCGTTTGCCAAAAATTGAGTGGTGAGTGCTCTAAAAAAACGATTAACTAATTGTTTTAAATACAAAATGAAATTAGTACAAATAATGTGTTCTTTGCTATGTGTTAGAGCAGTGATTCCCAAACTGTGTCGCGCGGCACACTAGTGTGCCTCGAGAGATTGTCAAGTGTGCCGCGAAGCTTTTTGTAATATTGAAAAAAAAGTATGTATTACCCATAGGCATACACGCAAGCATTTCAGACTTAAATACATACTATTCATTTTAAATTAATAATTTAGAGACATTTACATATCGTTTGTCGTGGGTAAGGGCGATTGTAAAATTACTCTATTGTGGTTCTTAAAAAAATAAAAAAAAAAGTGTGTCGCGAAATTGTTAAGATTTGTTTAGTGTGCCGCGAGCCAAAATAGTTTGGGAACCACACTGTGTTAGAGCATGGATTGTTGAACTTGCACCAGTGGACCAGTAGTTGAAAGATTTAGGAGGTCGACAAAGGCATATTTATTATTTTGGTGTACAGAATTTAAACAACAGAATACATTTTTAGCCGAACATAGTTTAAACAGACTACTTTGCTGCTTTCATTTGTCTTTAAATATATTTGGACTCAATTTTAGTTTTGCATGTCTTGCACAAAAACTACCAGACTGCACTTATTTTGTGACGTCAAATACCAAATTATGGCTTCATCTCTAAATACCCCAAGCCAACAAAAATTTTCATTTATGGCCCTACATTCAAAAACGTTTAAAACTCCTTCAGTTAGAGCGTTTTACAGGCGCTAATCAAACTGTAGTAATATTATTTAAAATCTACGCTTAGGAACTCCTTTACACCACTGAGTTGTTGGTTGTAAATAAGTTTTTTGATGTACTCAAATATCTTAGCCTTAACGCGATCGCGCTAATTCAGAGGTTCCCAACGTGGGCGGTACCGAAATCTAATTTGGGGGGCGCTGAATGCACTTAAGGGGGCGTTACATAAAACCATTTAAAGGCTAAATTTTATAAAAAGTTCACATAAAAATTGTTACAAACAAGACTGTAGGTAACTTTTAACCTTAAATGCAGTTTTTCGACCATTGTTACGTAATAAATGTAAAGTTGTTGGTTGTTGTTGCGTTTCACAGTTTTATACGCGGCAAAATCTTTGTATATTTAAAGCAGGGGTCGCCAACTTACGGCCCGCCACCTCTTTGACAACTAAAGATACGAGTCCATTTTAAATACTTTTTGACTATTTTAACTTAGTACGGGCAAAAATTTTTCGCGCTTCGCGCCAATAGAATTTCTTCGTCCAGTTTGTTTACGTTTTCATGATGTTTTTGGAATAGATTAGCGTTTTTTTACCGTTGCGGACAAACGGATAACGTATTCAAAAATATTAGACATATATTATTTAACATTTTTTTTCAATGTAATGAATACTAGCACGAAATTTAAAAGAAATGTTGGTATACCCCCCCAAAATTGCCCTCGCTTCGCTCGCAAAGTGCGCCACGACTTAAAGACCTTAACAAACGCTGAATTACACTATCTATAAACACTAAGGTTATCGCGTTTCCTCAAACTAGCTTTACTACAATTTTAATGAGTATAGAATGGATGAAAAAAATCCGAGGTCCGCCTGATTCACGGTTGTTCTAACATTCCAATAACACAATTCTTAGCGGCCCACAGAGACCTTTCTGAGTGTGATTGGTGCCCCTGACAAGAAGAGGTTGCCGACCCCTGATTTAAAGTATTGGTGCAGAAAGTTGAATTTTTCCTGGTAATGACATAACCTGGTGAATTAATGTATCCTTAAATTCCTATAGTGAATGTATGTTAGACAACCTAGAATATGACTGACAGCCTATCGAAACGAAAGTGAAGACAATAAGTGTTAGGCAACGATTAATATAATACTTTACTGTAAAGCAAGATGAGGGGGGCGATATGAAATATTATTGAGCCCAAGGGGGCACTAGTGTCAAAAAGGTTGGGAAACACTGCGCTAATTGTTTCTTTGTGAAAGTGAAAAGCCCTCCATTGTTTTTGCATAAGAACACAAGACTAACAGCCGTAAAAAAATCGTTTGGTTATTGACAGCAGTGCATAGAGATGCAATACTTTTTAGGCTTGTAGCGTTTAAAAGGCTTGCAAACCAATAACCGATATTTTGGGACAAACATGTCGCGATCGGGTCCGATAAGAAAATCGGTAGGTTCAGTGGTAAGGATTTAAGGCAGGGATGTCTAACTCCAACATGCCGTCGTGCCAATTTATATCTTATAACTTCTTCCCGTGCCTTTTTTTTTTATCTTATAACTTCTCTCTATCCTATAACTTTTTTACAAGTTACTTAACCAATTCTTTTTAATCTTAAAAGCGCCTTTTTTACCAAAAATTAAAATGTTTCTTTACACATGGAAAACTGTGTAGTAGGAATTCACAATATTGTGCTAGCCTTCACTATACAGTATAATGTTACAATATCAAAAGTAATTGTTAGTTGTGATTGCCGCGATTGTTTTATAGGTGACAAAACAATGGCAATTGTCTGAATACAAATTCAGTATTTTTTGGCGATTGACTAAATAACAATTTAAGTGTTTTGGAGGCGGGGCTCGCGTGCCATTTTTCATTAGGTCGCGTGTCACATTTGGCACGCGTGCCGCTTGTTGGACACCCCTGATTTAAGGTGTTCCTTGAAAGTTTGTTTTGGCTGTGAAAAGCTTATTTTTATAGCTTTATCGTTTAATATTGTTAACGGAGACGACTCGTGCATAAAAATGAAAGTCTTCGCAATTTAATCAAGATTTCTTTTATAGGCTCTCATCTGAATGAATTCGAAACATTCCACACTATGATTGCAGTGATAGCAATATCCCTTCCGTTGACTTTTGTAATTGTGATGGCCGTTGTTTTGGGTCGTTTATATTGGTTAGTATAAAGAAACGATATTTTCCTAAATAAATCGCGAATCAACTTTGCGTATAGTTTCTATAGTCTACTTCGGCATTAAGCTATACCGGATTACTAAGTCATATTTTAACTTATTTAACCAGGAGTGGCACTCTGGAAAATAGAGCAATTTTAAGAAATAGAACTAAGATTTACGCGACGTTACTTACATTTTCTGGTGACTGGTCTCAACATGAAGTTTATCCTCAGTTGTAAATTTTTGGTATTTTAGGCTACACGAAAACTAACGAAAAACCTTTAATTTGATTTTTGTTCAGCGACAACGACGCGACAGAATCACTGTCTGTAAATGTGATGTAAAAGTCACTAAGATTTCGAATCAAATCAATTACGGTAAGGGTACATTATTTAACAAATTAAGCCAGTAGTTGATTTTTATTACTCCTGCGAAACTCCCAATTATAAAGTATATCCATGATATCAAGGAATGTGGCCATATAATATGTTTTACTGAAAGGATAATAGTTGATTTCCACGTTTGGCGGCTCCTTTTTAATCTAAGCAACACGAAGACTAATTCATGCAAATTTTATGTAAACTAACGCCGCTCATGTAGGCACTATTTTGTTTGAAATATCTGGGCTAAGCCATGTCAGCAGTACCTTGACAATAAACCTATTTAAATAATAGGAAACTGGGCGCTCAATAGACTGTTGTTTAAACTGGCCAAAAATGTAAATAGTCTCGCAAGTGGTTAAAACCGAAGAGGCTAATGTATTTAAAAGTAGGCATCTCAACAGTCCGAAATTAACTCGCCCTTCTTGCTTGTAGAAAGCGATAGAGTAAGCGAAGCAATGGAGGTGGCTGTTTACGGTGATGTCTAAACTGCAAGCTCAGAAGTTAGCAAGTCGACAAATCTGGATTATGTCCATTTACTCGCGCCGGAATGTGCCGACCAGAATCAGGACCAAACACATTGTGACTGGGTGTGCTTATTGCACGTAGAAAAATAAAGCAGGCTACAGCTAAGCTGTTGAATCGTTTGTATTTTTAATCTATAATACAATGCTAGCACTATAGAAACATATTTTGAATTTAACAAAAAATACCAACAAAAAATGGCGGTTAGTTTTTTTTCAATATGGTGTATCTGGATGGCCTAATAAATTTTAAATTTGAATTTTAGAAAGAATATATCAAAATATGTCATTTTTTTGTTATTTTAATTATCTTTGCACCAAGATGACATTATCTACAATCGATGAACGCTTTCAAAAAATCTCGCCATATATGTGAAACGCATACCGAAGAATGGCAGCTTTGTTTTATAGCGGTTAGAATGTTTTGATATACAAAATAGAAAGTCGTTTCCTTGAGCGATTGTGATAGACCTTCAGCGATGTCCATTACCTCGAGCTTAGTGCATAGTGTATAGCAATAATTGCATTTGGTAAATTGCGTTAATAAAAGAAGGCAAACAAAGCAAACCGTGATGTATTGTCGTTATACCCTTTTCACGACTGTGTTTTATAACGGACTGCAATTGCACAGGCTGTGAAATTTGTGGCATGGTAAATAATTAAAATTGCGCTTTCATGTTGTCCTTTTATTAACCGCTACAATTTTACGTTTTGTTCACTCTTTTCCAATTTTGGTTCTCTCTGAAAAAATGCAATTAGGCTCTACAAACGTTGACCATCTGTAGGTATAAAGCAGTGTTTCCCAACGGTTTATGGCTTGCGGCACCACCAAGTAATAACAAATATATTGCGGCACCCCTACAAGATTTTTTCGTAAGTAAGTCACTAAAAGTCCCAATAAACGGAACTGGAACAACAAATATCAACTCTACGCAACTTAGGAAGTTATATTTGGATTTATGACACTCTAATATTTGGATTTATGACACTCTAATGTTACACACAAAGTTGTGAGTTGAGCAAAAATCAGATTCTTAAATATTTTAAAATATCTTGGACATTACAAATACCACCCCGGGCTGCCGCGGCACCCCTGTTGAGGACCACTGGTATAAAGCATATAGTTATTCGTTCTTGTGGTTAACGAGGACTGTAATTATAGAATGGCTGCGTTATGGAATCCTTTTAAGTATAAAAAATACGTTTTTGTAGCTTTGTCTAAAAGAGTTAAAGTCGTGTTTTTCTCACAATGTTGTTAAACGATCCAGTTTAGAAACACACGATAAAACAATGTAAAAAAAGGCGTGTGACCAGTTAATATTTACATCCAAATCATATTTCTATTTTAGCATGATCCATAAATCAATCGTCGACCGCTAAGTAACTGTGCGTTACATTATTATTAACAACACTTTCTTTACTCTTTTAAGGTTAAAACGCTTCCTTGTCTTTACAAAAAGAAGCTGGTCTGACGATTTTCATTGCCTTTAGGCCGAAACTATATGACCAGCTTTTGTTTCAACATAGCCAATCGTACTGTATATTCAACTCTATAGAAACTTCCGCGTCATGACACGTTGCATGTCGCAGCGGTTTAGGTCAAAAAACGAGCATGTATTGTTCAAAGCGGGAAACCCTTTCAAACTAAAACTGGCATTGTGTATCAGTTGTGAGGTTTTTTTTAGTTTTTTAGTTTAGGTCAAAAAAGGAGCATGTGTTTTTCAAAGCGTGAAACCCTCTCAAACTAAAACTGGCATTTTGTATCAGTTGTGAGGGCAATAACTGCTGGTTGAACCTTTTGCGTGGTAAATTAGTTATTGCAAATTTCCCATTGCTATAAGTTTGGTTTATGGTTTGTTTAGAATGCAGATGTTTGTTTATGCCCTGACTGTGTTTGCGTTGGCCGAAAGTTCTTCAGCTCTTTGGCAGCGGCATGGTAAATTTGAATACTATATCGAAAGAAGCAGGCAACTTAACTTTGAGGAAGCCTCGATTGCTTGTGTTAAAATGAATGGAACTTTGGCAAAAGTTGACACGCCCGATATTCAGGTTTTCTTAGCAAAGCAACTTAACAGCACCAAAGGTATAAAAACGCACAACAGCTATATTTACACGAAATGTCGTTGTTTAATAATTCGATGTTGTTTAGGAAACACACAGACTTACTACATCGGATTACACAAAACCGGTGGAAAATTTAAATGGTGGGATGGGACATTTCTAAGTTATAGCAAGTGGGCCTCTGACGAGGAGAGCGACTTTTGGACACCCAACGATCATTGCGGAGCTATGGAAAAAAGCCCAGACTATCTTTGGGTTGATATAAAGTGCAATAGAAAAGAAGGGTTCATTTGCCAACGAAAAATTGGTAAGAAAATCTAACACGACTTTAATTAACTAAAATTAGGCATAACGTGTATTTTTATTTGACTATTTATTTGACTTAACACATAGATGAAGCTACTACCACCACAGCTGTGTCATCAACAACACAAAGATCATTAAACTTGTTAACTTCAACGTCATACGTTGGATTTGATGTCTCCAAAGATAAGATTGAACAAACTACTTCCGATTTTCAAACAGCCAGTACCGTTCCAACCGGTAGGTTTGCTGTTCAGCTTAATCGCCGTATCCGTATTCAGATACTTTATGCAATTTCAAAGTGGTGAGGTTAATTGTTGGCTTTGACTAAAAACAAAAATCTTACGATATGAGCGAATGTAACTCTTGCTCAAAAATAATTACTAGTGTTTAAATAACACAATTTTTAAGCGTTTGACGCCTTTCGCCAGAACGTTGCAATTATCCAAACAGAAACATTTATAGCGAGAAGCAATTCACTGACTAATTTAAGTTACGGTTAACGTTTATAAGTTATGTCCTCCTTTTTTGTGTTTTTCGTGTTGATGGGGCAACAAATATTAAAAATGTGTTACACGTAAAACTCTTATTTATTACTTTTGTTCAAAGATCAAAACAAAGGCGATTTTGGAACAAATATAACAACAAACATTGGCACCGTCACTCAAACTTATTCCACAGGTACATTTGCATTTAATCCTTAGGTATTAGACAATATCTCCTTATTATCCTACGGTATTGGACAATTAGACTATTTTGCAAGCAGAGTTTCATTGGTAGCCAAAATTAACTCTCTACATAATAAATTTTGCTTGCTGTGTTACAGTTGACACCACACTGGAAGCCGGAAAGGCAGCGCAGCACCAAACTACCATACTGGCAGCATCAATTTGCGGGGTTGTGCTGCTTTGCTGTGCAGTGATTGTTATTGCCTTGCTTTGCATAAGGTTGGTAAAGTGCACCATAATGTACAAATTAGCTGTGCTCATTGGCAGAAGCGATGCTAATGTTAGACTTAGTCTATATACAGTTTTGCCAAATCAAGAAGCTATGTCTAAAACCATACGACCCAACAGTGTCTCGCATATTGTTACACATCTACGAATCGTGTTTTGCGAATCACGATCTGGCTGACAGCAACTGAATTTGGTTAACCGGGGCTGAATTTGTAGGAATGAATGTCAATGCAACTAATTTTTTATCTTTCAATAGCTTGGTGTCAGTAGTTTTATTTTACTCTTCGAGTTAACTACACTTTGAACTTATAAGTAAATAGTGAATAATTGAATAATTAGTTTTTAATAAAACTCAACTAATCCAAGTAACGTAATATAAATAAAGTCGAATGAAAAAATAAGTTATTCAAGCTCTATATAAGCCAACATATTTATTTTTGGTTGCAAGGATTTACAAACTTGCGGAGAAATATTGCTGAAAAGGAAATAAATTAATAATCTGTTAGGGTTTTATACAGTCATTATAGATATAAATTGATTAGCAAATTTGGAGGACATTGTTTTTACATTTTATCTTGCCCTTGCAGAAAATCACGAAAACGGTCTACATCATCAGCAAAAAGCCAATTAGGTACGTTGCTTTGTTAATGTATGCGAATTAGGTACGTTGCAACACGTTAATGTATTTCAAAACAATTGGTTTATTTTTTCCAGGTAATACAAACGAAGACCCAACAAAAACCGGTTTAAGAATAAACCTAGAAGGCCAAGTGGTCTATTCAGGAATACCAAAAGGTTAGAAAAACTCGGTAATGGTCATTTATGAAATGTAGAAACAAGTTTTTAAATATTTTTAAAGCACAACGGTTATTGTGCTCAAACAAGAATTACGTTTTAGATGACCTTTAATGGTAGCTATAAAGAAGTTAAACTGAGCTAATCAACTTTTTTTCGTAATGTTATATGAATCCGTTCGAGGACCACCCTTAACTAGTAGTTTGCTAGTAAACAACTTAGCCATACCTTTACTACTAAACAACTTATGACAATATTTTTTGCTTCATAGTGCCTGTCGAAACAAATGGCGAAAAAGAGATTGTCACAAATCCTTTATACGAGCAATTCAAAAATGATCCTGCGAAAACTAGCAAAGAAATGGTAGCCAATCCTTTGTATGATCAATTCAAGAATGGCCAGCCAGAAATTAGCAACGAAATGGTAGCCAATCCTT